>NW_027273870.1:1417500-2085000 GCF_046630095.1 Trachinotus anak | reverse complement strand
CGAGCGGATAATCGGACCCATGGAGGTGAGGAGAGGTCCCAGCAGCAATCCTTGGGGCACTCCTGTGGGGAGGGGATTGGATGAGAACGTTTACATGAGTACAACACTCTGACCCCATCTGAGACCTTTTTAGTTTAGGAGGTTTGGTGCTTGGCCTGACAAGAAACAGACTGTCTGATGGGAGCTGTGAGATACAATCATTATTTCACTTCTGGACATCGGGACCTTGTTTGATGTTCAGGCTGAAATAACACAACAGGAAGCTATGGTATCACCCTTCATGTGCAATGTTTAATATTTTTGTTAAGCACTATTACTCTCCCTGGGTAACTTGCCCGACACTGATGGTAGCTCAGCTAGCAACACGCTGCCTTGATGCTGGGTGATGCTGATGGCTGATCTGAGTGTATGAATCCTCCCTGCCCTCTAGTGGTCAGAGTGAAGAGCTGCAGCACAACAATGCACTCATCAAACCGGACCCTCATGTTCTAGCATGTTGCTATTCACTTCTGGACTGAAGAGCTCAGGGTTCCCAGTGTGTTGCTGCAACTCTACATACTTAATAATGAATGTCCTTATTTTATACAGCTGTTCCTGATCTCCCCCAGGAGGAGTCTTCCTGTTAAAAGGGAGTTTTTCCTCTCAGCTGGGGCCACGTGCTTGCACACTGTGGGAAGTGTTGGGGTTCCCTCTGTAATGTTGTAAGGTCATGACCTTACCCTGTGAAGTGCCTTGAGACAATGTATGTCATGATTTTGTCTTATAAATGTCACAAATAAATTGAACCATTCCGCATATTTTTCCATTTTCATTTTATTTCCAACAAATTTACTGAGCTATGCAGATCAGACACATATAACATGCATATAACGCCACCAGAATAAAACAATCATAAAAAGATGTGACAAAACATGAAAAGGGCTTAACAATTTCTTCCAGAAGAGAGGCAGTTTTTTTTTTTTTTTTTTGCTTTTCTGTTTTAATTATAACCCACATTTTGATTTGTTTGTTCTCTAGCTACAGCATATGCAATTGAAATACCACTTCTGTGGCTGCTCTTAATTGCAGAATATGGCATTTAATATATATATATATACATATATCCAATGTTTAATGAGTTAAACTGTGTGTAGTGCCCTTGGTTACATGTCATGTTTATATTGACTAATTTGACCATTGTTTAGCATTGATAGTTGAGATTTGGATAATAATTGCTGAACCCTCTGCTCTGTTCAGATGTGGTTGTGATCAGCTCGATAGAAAGAGTAAGCATTGGTGGAGGACAGGTTTATGTGCTGCTGTGCTCCTGTACCGTGGTGACCATTGTGATGAGACTCTCCTGGATGAGCCCTGAAAAGGAAACTAAAGACGACCCAGATGGGACTCGAACCCACAATCCCCAGCTCCGGAGGCTGATGCCTTATCCATTAGGCCACTGGGTCATTACGCCACTATTTGTTAAAAATAGCCTTTATCAAAATCAAACGTGGAATGGAAAACAGCGATGAGACGTCCGTTTGAGCACCTGAAATCAAATAAACACACCGTTGACTGAAGGAAACAACCGAAATGGCTCAGAATCAAAAAAAACTGTGCCCGTTTTATCTCGCGATACTGACAGCGGTTGCCTTTGACAACGGTTTTGTTGTTTGATGCGTTTTTTTTTTTTTTTTAAAACCGTGGGCAACAGGGAGGAGCTTGAGGCCGACTGACCAATCAGAAGTCAGAACCAAAACTGGGCGGTATATACATGACGTCACGCCTATTGTAGGAAAAAAAACCAGGCTGCGAGGAATCCGCGAGGTGAGCCGGTCGCACATGCTCTGCGTCAAAATGTACATTTAAACATACGTGTTATCACTTTAACCGTTTGACTAGCTGTCTTCGCTTCTAATTTGATTGTGTGGCCCTCGTTCCTATGAATTTCAGCGGGTTTTTGTGGGCGCTGGGGTAGAGAGAGGCTCCGTGTGCGGCGGGCCACATGGCGTTAGATAACCGGCTCGGCTACAGGACGAGCGGACGCTCGGTTTCTGGCTAATTCACAGCCTGCTGCCTAAACTTGAGCTAACTACACGACGCCAGTGAAAGCAGTCGTTGGTGTGACCGTTGAGTTTCTGTCGTTAAATTCCCGTTTTTTCCCCCACAGGGAGCGTGTGAATCGGCAGCGGAACCGTTTGTCTTGCTCAACGGTCAGGAATGTCAGCTGGCAGCGACAGCGGAGCTCGGCTCAACCAGTTCAAAAACAAAGGCAAAGACGCCAATGTAAGCCCTGCCAGCACCGTCGAGCACGTTGGAGGGTGTTGGTAGCTGCGCGCACAGTTGTGTCCCATGCGTACACGTCAACAAATGCATGAAACTTTTACGGGTGTCGACATTTTCAGGAGCTAAGGCGCAGGAGGGCGGAAGTCAACGTGGAGCTCCGAAAAGCAAAGAAAGATGATCAGATCCTGAAGAGGAGAAACGTCCAGAGTCTTCTGGACGAGCCGGGCTCCCCTCTGCAAGAGAAAGACCCAAACGCACAGGTAGACCGCAGCCGATGAGCCCCTCGGTCTCGCTCTTATTTTGGCGGGTTACAGTAAACAGGTCGCATCTAGCATGTCTGAAATATTTGATCACATTAATGATAAATGATAAAGTTTAGTCAAATTGAGAAAGGCTCTGTTTGCACACAGCGGCCAAAGGTCAGTAAGAGAATTAGAGCAAACCTGAGTACATGCCTAATGATCACTGGGTGACGATTGTTCCACTTCATTTTAAAGCACTTCAAGAAGAGTCACTGACTGTTAATATTAATTTATTATCATGTTATGAAAGCTTTGCATGTGCTTAGATTCACTGTTGATCTGTAAACACACCTAAACATGTTCCAGTAAATGCTGTGTGTTGTTTTTAACTGCTGTTTGACTTAGGGTTACCGGCCAGACAAGTAATCCTCTTCTGTTTCTGTTTCCATAGCCTCCTCAGCACTGGTCTGTGGAGGAGATTGTAGGAGGTGTAAACAGCCAGAACCTAGATCATCAGCTGCAGGCCACCCAGGCAGCCAGGTAAAATTATTTTTAAAAATACTCTGAAGAGTTTTAATCTGTTGCTATGATGAGCTTATAAAAAGTATTATGTTAGTACTGTGGCATTTTTAGTCCCGGTGTCCGTCATTTGTTCAAATTCTATTAGGTTACAAATATATTCTTTCTTGTTTCTGCTGAGTAATTTAATTTTAATAATTTTAATAATTTGTCTATTCCCAAACCTGTAAGACACGATAATCCTTGTATTGTCCTAAAGCTAATTATTACTTAAATTACATTTAACAATACTACGACTTTACTCTCTCTTTCCTTAAAGTCGTCTTCCCTTGATTAACCCCCCCAACTTTTTTTTTTTTTTTTCTCCCCTGATGTATAGAAAGCTCCTCTCCAGAGAAAAGCACCCACCAATTGACAGCATAATTGCTGCCAACCTCATCCCGAGGTTTGTTAGTTTTCTGGCATTATCTGAATGTCCTCCCATCCAGTTTGAGGCAGCTTGGGCTCTGACCAACATCGCCTCAGGTACATCAGACCAGACCACTGCTGTCGTGGAAGGAGGGGCCATCCCAGCCTTCATCAGTCTGGTGGCATCACCCCACCCGCACATAAGCGAACAGGCCATTTGGGCCCTGGGTAACATTGCAGGTACTGTAGGCTATCTCTTGGTGTCTGAGATATATCTTATTTGCCTGGAAATTTGTAATGTGAGGATCTTTTGTTTAATTATGCATCTATTGTTTTGTCTGGAGAAGTTGTGGCTGTAATATTGAATTTATATATATATATATATATATATATATATATATATATATATATATATATATATATATATATATATATATATATATATATATATATATATATATATGCCATAAAACTCTAAAGTGTGCTGTTGGCAAATTAAGTTCATCGTCCAAAACTGATTCATGCATGGTAGTAAGGAAGTCGTGGAGCCTTGGACACTCAGAATATGAAGACTTGTTTCAGTCAGAAAAAGCAGGACAACACATAATGAAAAACAGCCTGGGCATATTATGATAATAGGATAACATGCGGAAGGCTCTTTTTAAAGGGCTTCCTTTTGAAACGCTTAATCAACTGATTCATCTTTCATGATAACCACATACAGCAACCTTCAGCAATTTTCATGACATGAAACATTTTGTTGCGATGTACTCTTTTTCTGCTCTGTGAATGCACTGTTGATGGGGGATGACTGAAAATGTCTTTCCAAACTCAGGTGATGGATCCAACTACAGAGACCTAGTGATCAAACATGGTGGACTCCAGCCACTCCTGGCCCTGCTGGCGGCCCCTGACCTATCTGTGTTTCCTGTGAGTGTCCTTTTATAAACATGATTGCACTGCTGGGTTTAAGAGTGACTTTTATGTTACATGGAACTGCTAGGTACTTGTTAAGACCTTGTATGTTCTATCTACATAACGTTAAGACATATTGCACACACAATTACACATGGCATTAAAATCATTTGTTTTTGCTTCTCCCTGGTCAAACATTTGTTTTGAGGAATATTAGGAAGAAGTCAGTGTGTTACCTCTAGTACAGATTTAAAAATATTCAAGACTTGGCAAACCAACTAGATCCAGCTGGTTATAGATTTGTAATGTAAATCTTACACTACAGAAATTACTTGTCTGCCTTTTAGTGTGGTCAGGAGTGCATATATAGCACGTGTCTGTATGTATCCCCTACCACATCGGAATCAGATCCTACTTCCTCTTCTGTGTGTTTTGGTTGCAGCTGCACTTGTATTTAGAGGTGTGCACCTCTGATCTGATCACATTGTCAGTAAACTTAATTGCAGCTATTTATTGCAGCAAGGAAGTGAACACGTCTAACAAGCTCAACAACTTTTAAAAAATGTATGATCTAAAAAAGTAATTTGGTATTAATACAGTAAGGACATTGTAAATACTGTTGACTTTGCCTTTTGATACCAAATAGATTATTTATTGCCACTAGAGGAAGTGCAATAAGCTATAATTATATCTTTTTATCCATAATTTGGACAGTACGGTTTTTTTACTGGGATTCACCACAATACATAAATTGCGCAATAGCTGTAAAATTTTGTCTGAACAGTTACTCATTAATAAAGATTTTTTCATTCAAAGTGATTAACAGGTTTCATGCATTGATAAAAGGCCCTGACTTTTTTCTGTTTGAAGATGGTTCTCTTTATAGAGAGGACACTGAACAAATTCGAGTGTTGTCAGTATCGTGGTAAACTGTATGTTGTTCTAACAACTATCATGTTATGACATGTTGATGTTCCAAAATAACATTTGACTCTTAATCCACCATACCAGCCTGGCTACCTGCGCAATATCACCTGGACGTTGTCCAACCTGTGCCGGAACAAGAACCCAGCCCCTCCTTTGACAGCAGTGCAGCAGCTACTTCCAGCCCTGGTGCGCCTCCTGCACCATGACGACAGGGAGGTCCTCGCCGACACCTGTTGGGCTGTGTCCTATCTTACTGATGGAGTCAATGAGAGGATCGAGGTGGTGGTGCAGGCTGGCCTGGTGCCCCGTCTGGTACAGCTTCTCGCCTGCGGGGAGCTCTCTATTGTGGTATGTGGTGTAGTGCTTGTTAAACTCAAAAGTTTGTGTTATTGCTGAAAGTGGAATTGGTGGAGCTTCAGTGCTCTTATTCCTTTAGCACAGCAGTTACAAATGCAAAGGAATTACTCTCGTTGATCAGAAGTAACTGCTCTCTTGATTCTATTTCTGCCATCATGATAAGAGTTCGCCCCTTGATATAATAGCTTGTTAGGTCCACAAGTTCTCATTATATGCTCACAAATATCTCTCTTCAAGACATTCCCCACAGTCCACTCAAGCCTCCTCTTTTGTATCCGTCCTCCTGTGTCTTTAACTTCAGATCTAATTCAACATTCTCATGAAGTTGAAGAAAAACACTTTCTGCCTAGTTTTAAACATCTACTGTCATTACTTGAATCTTACATAATCATTTAATCCATAATTTGAATTTAGGCTTATTAAGAGTTTGTTCAATCCTGCACTACTGGAACATCTTTCTGTCGAGTTTTTGCTGAGTGTTGGGGAGATTACTGTTACAAAGTCTCAAGTCACGTGCAGTCAGATGTGACCTTAGGATGTGACGACTTTTCCTTTCCCTCGCAGACTCCAGCCCTGCGGTCACTTGGCAACATTGTGACTGGGACAGATGAGCAGACCCAGTGTGTTTTGAATGCAGGTGCCCTGGCGATGTTACCCGGCCTACTATGTCACCATAAACCTAACATCCAGAAAGAAGCAGCCTGGACAGTGTCCAACATCACTGCTGGCAAGGACACCCAGATTCAGGAGGTTATCAAGGCAGGACTGATACCCATCTTGGTGGAGATCCTCCAACAGGTCAGGACACAAAAGAAGACAGGAAATATATTTGGCTTGTTGCATCCAAATTCCAAATGAGATTTATTAATTCATAATAGATTTACTTAAATTTTATTGATCAGTGTAGGGAAGGTTGTCCTCTGCTTTTTTACCCATCCATATAAACCCTCATTCAACAATGCTCCAGCTCCAGCTCTGAGACTAGTGTCTGGTCAAACACAATAGCAGCAGAATTCCTTGTATCTTAAACACTTGATTTGACAGCAACTACCACTATTTACATTCAGGGGATTTAATCTTATCGTGTGACCAAATAAAATGATTTTGAGGTATAAATGTATCATGATTTCATGGTTTCTATTCTAAAATATCAAATGTATTTTTTGTTTAGGGAGACTACAAGACCCAGAAGGAAGCAGTGTGGGCTGTCACCAATTATACCAGTGGTGGAACAGTGGCTCAGGTGGCCTACCTCGTCCAGTGCAATGTGCTGGGGCCTCTGCTCAACCTACTGACAGCCAAAGACAGCAAGATCATCTTGGTCATCCTGGATGCAATCTACAATATTTTACAGGTATTTTGCCAGGACTTAAAAAAAAGTCAAAGAGGTCCCATTTTTCAGCCACATTGCTGTAGTCATGGCCAAATCTGTCTTCATGGGAACTCAAAATACTGCAGTCAACAGTCTTTCCCATGTGTCACGTCAATTTTCACCCCTAACTTGTCTGACATTATGAGTGACCTCTTAGGCAAACTGTGGAGCCTAACCATTCATCTCAGTGTTTTAAAACTTTCACACAATTTATATTTTTGATCAAATTATAGGTAATGTATCGGAGTGAAGATTATATAGCATGTTCAGGTATTGTATCATTGTGTAGCTATGTAGTTGCAAGGGTAGATTTACATAATGATTGAGTCAGTGCTGATTTAAATACATATTACAGGTTGATTTTCACAGCACAAAGTAAGAACACCTTACAAAAAAGCCATAAATTACAGTAAATGACAGAAAAGCATATTTTAGAAAATTGTTGCTAGTTCATTCACCTCAACGCAACTTGTGGACTGTAGGTTAGATTACTTTATCTGTACCTGTAGGCAAATTTGATTTGCAGTAAAAAGAGTAATCGATCTCACATACACATTTAACGCACAGAACAGATGTTCGTTCACTAAATCACTAGATGTTAATCTTTATTTCTACAAGGTGATGAAAGCCGACACATTTTATATCCAAATTCTTCAGGTTCATTTAATCTTATTTTATTTTTTTTTATTATTGGATAATGTTTAGAGATTAGGCGTGTGGTGAAACTTGAATTATTATGGTGGATTTAAAGTGAAATGTATAAAACATGGCACGGTCCTTTTTTAGAACATGAAATACAAGTGAAGGAAAATGCACAAAATTTTAAACTATCTTCATGGAGCCAGCCATGCACAGGAGTCTAACATTATATTAATACCTATAGCTGCAAGGAAGAACATTTTTAAGAGATATTAACCTTTAAACATAACCTTACACACTCTTCTGTCAGTAGATATTTGTTTTTAGGTCTTGGGGAATTTGGGATTAACACTGTGGGTTTCTCAGATGAGGAAACATGTTGATCTGCTGAATTTAATCTCACATTATAGATTAAATGACACAGATTGATTCTTGACATTCACAGATTAAAATGGATGGTCACAGGACACAGGGTCATCTATTGTGTGAGGAAACTATTACAGATTTTTTTTTTCCCTTTTCCCACAGATGGCACACAAAACTGGTGAGATTGAGAAACTGTGCCTAATGATTGAGGAGTTGGGTGGTTTGGACAAGATTGAAGCACTGCAGTCCCATGACAATGAAGCTGTCTACAAGTCCTCTCTTAACATTATAGACAGATTTTTCTCTGAAGAGGTAAGTGCTACTGATGACAGGTGACCTTTTTGATAGATTAATCAGACAGCTTTGATCACAGTGACCTCTATTGAGCTGTAGAAATTTGAATACAAATGCAACTTTAATCTTACATTTCCTGATGACCACAGTGGTGTCACTTAATGTATATAGAGTCAATTTTCTTCTGTGTCTGCGAATCTCTGTTTTTGTTGCTGGGATACTGCGTTCTATGAACTGGCAGAGGAAGTTTAGTTGTATGACTCACTCTGGCAGTGCCAACAGGGTGGCAGAGGTTGTTTGTGTGATTACTCTTCTTTACTTACTGTTACCAAAGAATAAATGTGAGGTGTGGTTCAACATACAGTAGCCTGAGCTAGTTGTTGGCTGGTTTCTAAGAGGCTACCTTCAATGTATTGACACAATGCTCATTGTGATTTTTAATAAATGTTTTGCATTTCCTTGCGGAATCGCTGACTAAAAGCTTTCAAAATAAAACTTTCCTCTGCTTTTAAAGGTCAGCCTTTATTATGATTCAGTTCACAACAGATTCTTTCTTGACTGACAGAAAGTGTCCGCAGAATCTATCCTAATCCATGTCCACGAAACCTTCCCCAAAACACGCCAACTCTTGGTTAATCCTCCGATGCCCCTCTCCTCCTGTCCCTCTTGTCTTTCAGAATGAAGATGATGATTCTGTGGTTCCTGAGGCCACAGCAGACAGCTATACCTTCCAGATTCCCAAAGACCAAAGCACTTTCCAGTTTTAACATGTCCAGTTTGCTCTTTGTAACATATACAAAAAGGAAAAATCTGACCTTTTTTTTTTTTTTAATATTTTTGTAATTTTCTTAGACATTTCATCCTTGTACATAATAGTACAAAGACAAAATATCTCCTTTTTGAAAAATATTTGTAAATAAATTTTATTCATGCGTACAGTGATTTTTTTTTTTTCTTCTTGATGTGTTTCAGATATAAGCAGGCTATGAATAGGGACACAATGATGGATTCATTTGTTGAAAAGATGTAACAGAGTTGATGTGTGAATAACCAGTGGGAAATGGGGAGAAGTGATTCTGAGTCAATGGCACCACTAGGTGACACTGCTTATCCTCTTTGCTTGTTGTCAGTTTACAGCTTAAAATGATCCTGTTGTGTTTGTTGTACATGTGAACTATTTTATGAGTGAAGTCTAATTGTTTTACTGTATCCACTGAATATCACAAAAAAATGTCTCAGGTAGGAGGAGAACCACACCCAGAGACTTGATGTCAAAAGTCATACTCCTCAAAACTGTATTTATCTACCTTCACGAAAAAAAAATCACATAATGTCCATAGGGGCTTGTAGGTTGGATTAATTTAAAAATGCCTTGTCATACTTCATGAGTTTTTTGTGTTTTATGTTTTTGGCCCATGGTGGCTGTATTATACCAGTGACATTTCACATGGGAGTGCATATAATAGACTTCTAAAATGACTCTCTTCTGCATTTACCCTCATAATTGATTCATTTTTTTACTGATTAGTATTAATTCCGTATGTATACTTAATATTGATGTAAGTTCATTAAAATTGATACCACACAATCATCCTCCAGCAGTATTCACATTAATTGTTCGGCTTGTTCACGTCCAAATAATCTGCATAAAGTTGTCCAAATTAAGCCCGGAAATGGGCGATCTTACTTTCAAAATAAATGTGGATAATTTGTGCCAGTTGAAAACGCGACTTCAAGTCGTGTGCATATTATTGTGGTTTACTGGTAGGTAACTTTATAACACCTTAGTCGACATGAAAACTTCCTGACAACGTTATAACTGCATTATCATAACAGTGGAGTAGCGCTTCGTTTAATCTTGCTTTTATTTTGAATGACAGTAGCGGATGTGCTCTTACATCTACCGTCCCTGAGCCTGTCTGTCTCCAGGAGCACAGCCTTCACCATCACCACCACCAACTTCAGTCTGAGCTGCCCGGGCAGACGAGACGCTTGTCCGGATGGAGGGCAAACCGTTCACCTGATTCGTATCAGCACCCGAGGCTCAAGGCATGAGCGACATTTGGGAACGTAGTTATTTGGCATTTTTACGCGAAAGGGGCTCAAGACGAGAGTGTTATTCTAGCGATATGATTATGATACCATTATGTTGCATCAGTCAACGTGATTTGCTATGGTGATACTACAAGCTAACCCCAAGCTAGCAGAGGGATTGTTTTGGGAGATACCCTTTTGAAAAAAAAAAAATCATACGCTGACACATGAATTAGAGACTTTTGGTGAATTTTCATCAAGCTGGAACACAAAGGGGAATGTCTAACCAAGGAGTTAGGAGAAATGGCCCAGTAAAGCTGCGGTTGACAGGTAAGCGAATTTAAACCCCCTCCTGCGCCGCTCGAAACGTTAGCAAGTTAGCCTGCTAGCCAACCAGGTTAACATCTGCTGATGGTACAGCAGGACTCTAATATGTACATGAATCCAAATCATATTATACCTTATGTGTATTATTATTTTTTTATCACACTTAAATTGTTTAATTTGACCTGAATGTAACTCACGCCAGCGCACCAAGCAGCAGTGAAAGGCAGGCAGTCAATGAACCTTGCTTGTTAGCAAAAATTAGCTGTAACCTACTGGAACTGTTGATGCTGAAGGTTAATAACCCAGCTGGCTAACGTCGTTATTTGTGGCTCGTATTTACTTTGAATGGGCTTCCCCCCAAAACATTAGCTTAGATTTAAATACTGAAGTTTGGTGTCAGGAAGTCTGTGGTAATGTGAATCGACTCCTGTAGTTTTTCAGCTTAGTTTGTGGTTATTTTCAACTCTTATTTACTCATGTCTTCATAAACACACTACTATTTGTCATCATTACTCATTGTCCTCTTCTGTGCAGAGATGCTCCAAGGTTATTTAAGGAGGAATACCATGTGTCATCACACTTTATATATAACAGCTGTTTAAAAAAAAAAAAAAAAAAAAAAAAAGCCACCATAATATCACACTGCAATGGCCTTGATGTATATGAACAGTGGAACAAGCACAGAAGACAGATACCACTATATTATATGGTGTCCATTAAAGCAATACTCCAAGTCATTCAAATGTGTTTTCTGGTTTGCCGATGAGCTGTGGTTTCATAAGGAAGGAGTGTCTAGCGTTTTAGTTTAAATCTGCAGTGATGGATGTATGCAGGAACCAGATTTCCCACCTTTCACCCCCAGCATCTTCTGGTGGTAACCACATCAAATGATAAATCCCATGGTGTTTAGCTGATGCGTGAGAATCTACAATTGTCTGATTCTGTTGGTCTTTTTTTTACCTGTACTTGAGGATAGACCGCTGTTATTTTGTTATTAAAACTCACAGCAGTGCAGTATGGCTTTGAATTCCTACAGCGTAGATTAATGACAGGTGTTCTGTCATGGTATGGTTTCTGGGAGGGACGGTTACATCATGTGACTGAAGTGTCTTCTCACAAGTCAACAACAGGGTCATACACCTACCAGGGTAGATTATTACTGTAAAGATAAATGAACTCTCAAAGCTCAAAGACCTACCCAGCCGTCCCTCCTACCCGCTTGTCCTGGGTTTCTTTTTTTTTTTTTTTCACCTCCCCATATGGGGAATGGTTTTAAATGGGCTGCAGTGGTCTTCAGACGGAATCCCAGGAATGTGAAACCTCAGAGAGGAAATGTGAGTCTTTCCTGATCATAGACACATCCTCTGTCTGTCCTTCACTAGAGAGAAAGGATAAGGACAACAGTGTGCGTGTGTGAGGGGAGAGAGCCGTGGGGGTTGATATGGCACAGAGTGACCAGAATTACTGCTCACACAGCGATGATCAGTGATGCTAAGTCAACATTTAGACTGGTGCATTCGTTGCAACTAAACATGTGTGTTTGGTTGTGGCCACACTTGATTTATGTGTCTGAGACTGTGTGCATTTAGACCTAACATTGCATACCAGCTGCAGTCCAGTTTCACTCTGTCTGCTCTGTGGTCTCATTGTTTGCACGTGTATTTTTCCCTGTAAGACAGGAGGGGAATTGGTAAAACCAAAAGCTGGGATCTATGGTTGGAACTATGGTTGTGTTTCATAATTGTTTTTGCTCAAAGTTTGGCTTTTATGTTCATAGAACATTGTAATTGATAAGCAATAGGCTTATGGCCTATTAGCCCAAATACAGTATTGAATTATTGATAGGAGTTGTTACAGTCATAAAGCCGCCAGCATTTAAAATGAAACAATGCCTGGACCAACAGCTGTGAAATTCATATTTGAATTCAGATTAAATCAAAAAGACTTACTAGTTGTGCTGGTTGGTGACTTGTTAAAGTGATGTTTGAATGCATCTGTTATTTGCAGTCTGTAGCCTCGTTGCTGTTTCCCAGCTTTCATCCCTGCTGGCCACCATAAGTGTAACCCAATTACATTAAAACAATGGCTCTGTATCAATCGTCGGAGTTTTTGCTTCAGAATAACACTTTAATTCAAATCAGTTGAATAATTATTGATTTTAAAGTTGATTTTTTTGGCATGCTAGTAAATCGTTTTATGCTTAACCTCCAACCTTCCTTGTTGTCTTCATGTGTGTGCAGGTCTTTGCAGAAGTGCTACCATGGCTAATCACTGTATATTGTCACCAGTAACACTTATATCTATCTCTAGCTGGGGCAAGTTACCCTTGCAGAAGCATTCCTCACAATAATACAAAATTTGACAGGGTTTTTTCTTAAAATTCTCTTCCACTAAAGTGACTCTTTTCCTAGATTTGTGTCACCGAGCTGTGACGGTTATAGCTTGCCACCCTCACTGGGATCCCATCTTGTCATGGCAGTAGATTAGAATTTACGTAGGGTGGTCTTATACAAACACACTGCAGGATTATGATTTTATGTATCCCCAATTTCATCATCCCACACTGCATTTAAATGCCACCGTCTGGTTTCTCAGTAACACTTTTTCGGGGATCATCCTTAAGTCTGGAACATTTATCTGGGACAGCTGCTCTTTGATGCTTAAATTAATAAAAACATTGTGGTTTGAGTTTGCTGGTAGGTGGTGTGTCGCCGTGTCCCCACAGAGTTTGCTGCCAAGCTTGTAAAAGAGAGCAGTCTTGGATTTTGAGAGCTGTTATTCCAAACACTGCAGGGAGCCAACAGTTGGTGTAGTTCTGCCTCTGTCTCCTTCGCGGTAAGAGTTGGTGTATGATTTAGTGAAATTGAACAAGAACAGGGTGTTTCCCTCACTTTCCTTCACTGGATGGAATCTGGAGTTCTTCAAAGGTGAATGACATGAGATGTACAAGCGGATGAGTCCTTCTCTCTCCCCCATTCAAATATGGCTTCTTGGCTGCACTATGCTGTTGCTGCCTTTGCTGCTAGGGAAGGGAGTCTGTCTATGTGATCCATTTCCTCCATTAGCCTCCAGTTGGCACGCAGCAAGCAGGGAACGACTGGAAGAATCATCTTAGGATTCTCCCTGTTGTGTGTGAGCGCGTGACACTTAGGCAAGCAAGGAAACCCACATGGACATTTTTCATCTACTGTCAAACTTTGTGTGTGTGCGTGTCCCTCATTGTAAAATTTTGGGAAACTGGTGCTGGAGCTTGTGTGTGTGTGTGTGTGTGTGTGTGTGTGTGTGTGTGTGTGTGTGTGTTGAAAGGGGGAAAAGCCAGGAAGCTGGTGATTAAGATAAAGATCAAGCCTTGGTCCCTGGCCCAGCATTAGCACCGGGGCAGAGTGCATTTTAGGGAAGTTGTCAGGGACCACTGTCTCAGCATTCCCTGTCAGCTCTCAGAGAGTACATCTGTTTGTGTCAGCTTGTTTGTATGTGCAAGCGCAATGTTTGTGTTCCTAAAACAAAAGACAAACACATACTTTCACGTGCACATGCACACAGACACAGTCATATACACAGTTGAGCTTCCACAGGATGTACTGTCAGCACGCGATGCTGAGCTAAATTGGGCCTGTCGGCTTCCTAAAATATGAAGAATGAATGTTACAAGGAGTGAACTATGGTGACAGTGAGAAACCAACAGGAGCTGTCAACTTTCAAGTTAGGATGCCCACATGGGTTTGCAAGATAATTATGCGTTAGAAGAATTTAAAAATACATGATGAGAGATGCATTTAAATGGCAAATATTTACTGGCCTTGTGGGTAATTTGATTGAGAAAAGCAGCCTGAAATGAGAGGAAATAAAATACAGTTTTTTGTTTTGTTTTGTTTTTTTTGTCCACAATTTGGAGTCTCACTACCATCTCTGACTCACTTCTTCATCCTCACCTTCTGTGGATTTCGCCCGCCGACAAAACTGCTTGCCAGTTTTGCTGGCCTCTCCGTATGATTTGAATGAAAGCTGATTACATAGCGATAGTCACATTTAATCAGCACATTGAGAGCTGCTGGTAGTGCGGGGACTTGGACTGTGCATGTGCGGGTGGTGTTATTAATTTTGTTGCGTCTAAGCTGTTTCATTTCCAAGTGGCTTTTTCCCCCTTTAAACAATACAAAGTTTTGACAGTTGAAATGTGGACCAGAGTCAGTGATAATGATTCATCAGCACACAATAGACATGAGTCATACAGTGACATGTTTACTGTGTTGCTCTCTGTTTTATTTATCTCTGGGAACAGCTTAATTTAGGAGCATGCAATACTCTGGCAGAATGTGCAGTTTGACCCGGTTATGAGGCAATTAATAAGCAGGTCTCAAAAATTCAGATTGCTGCAGAAATCCCCTCTAAGATACTGGGCTGTTAAGATTTTCACCAGTTTTATGTACAGTTGTGCTACCCCCACACACACTGAGAACTATGGGGTAAAAAATATTAGCATTTCTGCGTTTGCACAGGAGACAGGAGAAGATTAGAGAAAGCAATCTGCAAATGTAATGGTGATTCAAACTCAAACATAAGGAAAGATTTGCTCAAAAACCCTTAGCTACCCAGACACTGAGATAAGTAAGTCTTTAGCTGCTCTGTATTCACCTCATATTTCTAGTCCACCACATTGAAAAAAGAAGTGTTTTTTGCTGTTTTAGCCAGTATCAACAAGAGTATGATGCGTTGAAGCCTATATGCTCATTTCTATACTGCTTACCTCTGGTTTTCCTCTTTCTGGAATCAGACGCTTCCTCCTCGACTTGGCCCCTTGTATTTTTCTGAGCCTGTCTGTCACTGTGACTTCTGAACATGCAGTAAAGGACAATGTGCTACACTCAGATATTTGAAGGGAGGCTAGTGTGTGACTGTGTATGCACACAGATGTGTGTGATATGTGCTTCAGCTAAAACATTTTGCATTTGATCTGCCAACACAAAAGAGCAGCCCATATAGGGAAGTCTGAGGCTGCTTTTGTCAACTACTCAGTTGTCGGCTCCTCTCATGTTCATATTTTTCTTAAATATCTTATTATCACTCCTCTAATAACACATCTTCTCTATTGAAGTCCTCTCTCATTTTTTTTGTTCCCTCCAACATGATCTTCTCTCACTCATTACTATTCATCCTGTGGCTTGATTGTCTTGATTATCTACAGAAAAAATACATTAAAATTTCACTTCAGGATGTTTCTGCTGGGTAGTTCCCTGTTTCTTACAATGAAAAAAGCCTTTTGTGGTTTCATCTTTGCACATATCTTGTCTGTCAGAGCTTTCAGCAAAAACCAGCCCTGTAACTTGCAAAGTGACCATTTTTGCGTGCCATCAGTGCTCACATGTGGTTGTATTAAAGGAGCCATTTGTAAGTTTTGTTATTGCCACGTAGCCAACGTTAGCATTAAGAGCTGTTTACTTACCAGTCTTGCCTAAGAGCTTCAGGCATTTTTGCATTTACAGTACAAGAGGTTAGAAAATGCCCTCTAAACAGCGCTACTACTTCAGGGCAGCCTGGATGCTACATTAACTTAGCATCAGAGGGTTGATCTCCACCACTGGTGACAGCTCTTAGTGAGGAAAGGAATAAAGTTTGATGTTGAACTCGCAATGCTAAATAAACCGCTTTTAATGCTAACACTGGCTATATGGCAATTGCAAAACTTACAAATAGCTCCTTTTAATCTATACATTTCTGCTTTGTGTGTTTATTTTATTTATTTATTTATTTTTTATTTTTTTTATAGTTTGCATTTAAATGCCAAAACACTGAAGGTTGTCAGTCTAAGCTTGAATCCATTCCCCTGGGCAGCTGTGGCGGATGTTAGGGCTAGACAATTTAATAAAGTGTGAAATTGTTTCAGTTTATGGAATGCATAAGAGCCTTTGTGTAAAGTGCGTACTCTGTGGCAACTCTGTTTAATTTGCAATGAATGACTCAGTTAGGTCATCTGGCTGTGAATGTTGTGCTGAATTATGATCTAGCATAAAGATTCAGCACAGCACTACAGTTTGTGTTGCACTGTAGACTGTGTGCATGGTCCTTGTCAGGAAGTAGATGATGTTTCTGTGAGTGACGGTGTGTGTCTGCCTGATCTTGCCTCTACCATCTGGGGTCACTGTGTTGTGGTTAGGTTTCGTAGTGCAGTGCAGAGCTCTATACCCAAACTTCCTCCAGCTCTGTTTAGTCTGCATTACCGGCATATACTTCAACTGACCGCACACACACACTTGACAGGCTGTATCACTCATTCACTGTTCATGTGGCTCCCCCCTCATCATATGGAAACGTTTTATTCACTGTGTGACGCAGCCGTTCCAGCTGTGTCGTCAGTCCTGTTATCAGCAAATCTAAAAAGACACACAGGAGACAACAGTTTTCAGATGCAGCAGACCACACAAAAATATTGTGGCACGTTTTTGCTTAATTTAAAAAATTAATAAAAAATTCTAACTGCACATTTGTGATCCCAAACAATAAATGTTCACATTTTAACTTAACATAATTTCACTCAGTGTCGCCTTATGACTCAACTCAAAGTTGAACTTGTGGTCACAGCCTCCAGTTCTAATTTTCAAAATGGAATAATGGTGTCAACACTTAATAATGTCCACTTTAATTTTCATTTGTCAGTTAAGTTCATGTAAGTGCGATGCTATGGGAATACACGGGCCCCTGCATATCTGTATGAGCCATTTGCAAACTAAAATTTTCTGTAGAAACTGCTTACATGTGCACTCTGATTTCCCTGCTGTATGATTACTGATAAGATCATCTTGGTTGCCGGCATTAGGAATGTGGATAACCAATGAGAGGATGCTTACGTTTGTTTATACTAAGGGAACCTTTGTTGTTGTGACATTGTCGTAGCCAGCATCTGACTTTCTCTGTATAATAATTCATTAATTTACTGTCACTATTGGGTAAAAAAAAACCTTGTACCTCTCTCTTTGTCTCCTCTGCTCTGCTCTGCTGTCTGTGTGTGTGTGTGTGTGTGTGTGTGTGTGTGTGTGTGTGTGTGTGTGTGTGTGTGTGTGTGTGTGTGTGTGTGTGTGTGTGTGTGTGGGGAGGGTCTAAGACACATGATGAAACAGAAAATGTGACTGTAAATGACAGTAGAGACTCACACACTGAGTTGAAATTAAACAAGTGCACAAAAATTAGATAAATATCATGATTAAAATATTTAGTTTTTTAATTTTTAGAATTTTTTATTTTTGGCAGAAAAGGGGGACACCCTGTACCCACAAGGCAATGGTAGGGGAAACACTGGGTATATCTGTTTCAGTTGACTTGTGGATTTTCCTATCAGGGTTAGCGCATTTAACACAACCACAGCAAAGCAGACATAGAGGAGCACTGCATGCTCTGGAGAGATGTCAGCTGTGTGCAGCTGGTCAGTCCTCTGTTAACTCAAGACGAATGCTGCTTGATATCTGATCGGGCCTTAATGATTTGTTTGGAAACATTACTCTTACAAATGACCAATTCAAGCTGGCTTAGTGTTTTCAGGCATGGTCTTTGTATCTCAACACAGCACTGCATTAGGAAGAATTTGTATATGAAGAGACTGTGACTCGGTGATGAAATCTCACAGGGCACTGCCAGTCTCATAACTCAGCTTTACTGTTCTCCACTCATGACCTGCGTTTCACCATGTAACACACAGGAAGCTTACATGCTGTCTACTAGACAAAACCTGTGGTGCATAAGATATAAGACATTTGACTGGAGGATGATCTCAGGACTCTGTCTTTACGGGAACAAACAGGTCCTTTGAATACAAAGCATGCAAGTATGATTGTTAATAAATATATAATCTTTATTGGCTGCATGTATAATATGGCACAATATAGCCTATGATTTTGCCTTTTTCTAAATATCTTTGTAAAACTTTGTTCTTAGACTTTGGTTGTTTCAGTCAACCCTTGGTTTTATCTGCTTTTCAAATTACTTTGGAACTTGGTGGCATCTGTGTACTTCGGAGCAGGAAAATGGAAAGACTGATCACCTCAGTATTGCATAACAGCCTCGGACTGGAGAGGAGGTGGGCTTCAATATGCAGAATACATTAAACTTTCCAAGTGCTTCAGGAGGATTTTCCTGCAGAATATGGAGGAGAAATATCACATTTTTATTTTCATATGGCAAGAGCATAATATTTCTGACAGCCCCTGAAAGTTATGAGGGAAGTCAAAAAAACGTGAGTCTTAAAAACTTAATTTGGAACATGTGAAAAGGCAGGTAATTGCTCTTGCACTTTACTGCATCCTGCCTATCTCTCTTCCTTTCACTGCCTGAACTCTCTACCTCCCCACAGAAGCCTCTCATCATATGTCTCTGTATCCTGCATTTTTCTCTGCACTCTTTTACTCTCTTTTCTTTCTCGAACAGGATGTCCCTCATCTCTCTGTCATTTCTCTGTCTTCCTTCCTCTCCCTCACTCACCCCCGGATCTCGTCCAGACAGCTGACAGACGGCTCTGTCGGTGTGGCTCCAGCTTGGTGTACTTTTTTTCTTTATCTGTTTTCAACTTGTGATGTGCACTCACATACACACACACATGCATACACACACACATACACTTCCTGTACCGGTCCCTCACCACAGTACAGTACTTCTTGTTTTTAGTGAGTTTGCATGGGGACCCTATGGAGTCTGAGGGGGAATTCCAGGGACCCTTAGCAAAAATAATAAATTGATTTGAATTTTAATCACTTAAAAGTATCGTAAGAGCTTCCATAAAAATGACTGTGGTATTAATATGTTCCACTGTCATCACCCACGTACTGTGTTTAGAGTTGCACAAGTTAATACCAAATCAACAGAGAACATTATACCAAATCAATAAGAATGTTTATGTATATCAAAATGAGAAATCTTTGCAAATCCTAATGACCTAGAGCATGGAGTGGATGTGGCCAAGAAATACAAGTAATACTATTACAGGAATTTGTTTGCACCCCCGTTGTTGGCCTCAATCTCCATCTTTTTGTGAAAGACTGCGTGGTTTTATATCTCAGTAAAACAATGTGAAATCAGGCATATTAATAAAAACTGAAACAAAAAAAGCTACATTTAATTAAAATTAAAATAAAACTAACATTTTTTCTTAACTGAAAGAAACCGTTTTTGTCTTTGATTCAAAAAATGAAGAATGTGTGCTGTGTGCAGCGTCAAAGAATGACCACATATATGTATCACTGTTGCTTGGCAAGAGTTGTAAATATTAAGTAGTTTTGCTTGTGAATGAAGAAAATGCTTTTAATTTCTGACTTGTACTTATTTATTTACTTTTTTAAGCCCAGTAGAAGCAGGACGCCAGGGCCGACTTTATGGATCACACTTTCCTCCCCCTCACTGTTCTCCTGCTACTGTTTCTGCAGTCAGACTACCCACCTCTCTGTGTGTGTGTGTGTGTGTGTGTGTGTGTGTGTGTGTGTGTGTGTGTGTGTGTGTGTGTGTGTGTGTGTGTGTGTGTGTCTGTCTGTCTGTCTGTCTGTCTGTCTGTCTGTCTGTCTGTCTGTCTGTCTGTCTGTCTGGTGGACCACTCAGCATGTCTACTGTACACGCACACACACACACACACACACACACACACACACACACACTGCCACTCAAATCACAGCCCACTCTCTCTGAGTCTGTGTTTTCAGTTTAGCTGTGGGCGAGGGACAGTTGGAGGACATGAGTGATGCAGTAGTTTTTATTGTGGAGACGAGGATCAAGTAGCTTGAGCAGTACTGGTGCGCCACACCGTCCCGCTCCACTCTTAACATAATCACAATAACAGCAGAATTTACCACCTTGACCTGCCATTCACCAACAGTTGGCATGTTTTAGTACTACTGAATCAGGGGAATTACTGAGAAGAGAAAGAGCTCCCACAGTTACTGTATTCTTATGCTTTTTTTTACAACATACATGGCAATCCAGCCTCTTAGTGAGAAAAATGTCCTGTTTTAATCCCCTTCTTCACATAGCTGTAAAAACAGAGCACAGTGTTTTATTGAAATGTTTATAGAGGCAATCACAATGGTTTAGGTCCATACAAGAAGAGAGAGTTTGAAGTTGGATACTGATAAGAAACTTTTGACATAATGTGGATGCCAAAAATGAGGCGCTGGTTTGTGGCATAAAAATGTGATGTAAGAATGATTTTTTTTTTTTTTATGTGTCCAGTGTTGCCCCATGCCAATTAAAGTAGTGTCCTCATTATCTATTTTATGGTCAAGGTGATCTAAATAAAGTCAGGTTCTCGCTGTCTTGTTATAGATGTGTTTTTGTGCCACACATTGCTACCCTCCACCCACACTCAACAAAAAGTCCTGGACTCTACCATCAATGTCAGCTAGGCTCAGCTGAATATTTATGTGTACACAGAGATGAGGAAAACTACTGTATCCTGAAGTAACCTCTCTCCATGCTATTCACACTCAGAGTGACAGGAAACATGGCACACACTGCCCCGTCGCCCCCTCTGCTGTAGCTGCCTGTGTCTCATCATTCTGCCTCACACATCTAACCACTTCTGTCTATAGGAAAGTAAATGGAATGGCAACATAAATAGAGAAATACCAAGTACAGGTGTTATTTACTGTACGGACTTGGCACTTTGCCCGTGGCTGTGCTATATTGTCAGTGGGTGGTGGGACTGAGTATAACTGCTGACATATGGGACATGTAGGCCTTTTAACACGACATACATTTATTTGCGTCCAAACGAGAGATAAATCCTCCCCTTTCCCCTACTCCTTCTGCTCTGCTTTACACTCATTGTAATTGAATGATATAACTTAAGAGTTGTTATATTCTGATTCAAGTGTGATCTCCAGATTTGGCATCTCGCCGATTTTTCATGGGATGCATGACGCATGGTTCCCAGCAAAAATAGACTCGGAAAACACCCGATGATGGTGATAGTGACATTAAACCAGCAACATTACATAAAACTGACACCTTTCACCATAGTTTTAATATCTAGGCTGAATCTGAATACGACACAGACATAAAAAAAGGTATTTTTTAACCGTTTTATCAACTGCATGTGGAGACGGTGGAGGCCTTGTGCACTAGATGGTCATAGCAGAAACCCAACATAGGCTAGAATTTAATTTAACAGGTGAAGGGCAGTATTTTACTGGCACATTCTTTCTTGCTCTGTGTGTGTGGCTCTGAACAAGCTTTAAAAAGTTTTATAATGAATGGAAATTCAAAATTGAAGTATTGATGACCATGTCCAAGGCAAACTCAATGTAGAAAGATAGAGCTGGCGGTAGCAGCGACGGAGCCAGTGTAAACACATACATGCGTGCGAGCCACAGCAGTTTAGTAATGCACCGGCCACACACACACACTCACGCAAGGCAGGCACTGTGCCCTGAGCGTAAGCAAAGCAGTGAAATGACGTTTGGACTCTGCAACGGAGCAGACTGGGGAAAAAAAATCCCCATATTATGGAAAATATTGCAATATTTAATATTATTGAATATCGACTGAAGCCTACCTTTGGATGAATTTTTATTTATTTGATAGTTAAGCTGTAAAAGAGAAGGATGAGTCTTTCTGTTAGGAGTATATGATCAGGAGCAGTATCACAGTTTGAGTTTGAGGAATTTGAATGTTCCAGTAAATTTTGACAGTAAGCCAGACTGGACTGAACTGTCCACTGGCTTGGCAAGAGGGAACCTTTTTTTTGTTTTGTTTTGTTACACACCTGTACCTTCTGTGTACCTTGTACCTTCTGTCTTGTAGCTAAAGGGTCATCATAGCATGATGCCTTACTTTGTGGCACCATTCATTTGTATTAGTGCCTTATTAGGCTTCTGTGGAAATCAGAATACATGTCTGGGCCTCTGAGCATGTTAGCATGTTGTTGTGTGCCTGTGACGTTGTGGTCTCAGAGTCTCGGGTATAAACCATTATTTCAGTACATAGGCTGTCCTCAGATTTCCTTCCTCAGTGGTTGTGGGATGCAGAGAGGACTGGCATGTTGTATTACCCAGGCCTCCATCAACCCCTGTCTTCTTTTAGTTTTCCTCTTTAATTTTCCTTGTTATATTTCGCAGCCTCTTCTTCCTCTGTTTTATTTGTCCCTATCCTCTCTTCCATCACTGAAGCTTTCCTCTTTTATTGCTCTCTTTCTTTTCTCCTCCTCTTAGTGCTCTCTAGATCCCCATCTCCCCACCTCAACCTCTGAACCACTGTTTTCCACTTCATAATCATGGTCGTCATCTTATTCTGCCCCTGTCTTTTCTCATTCCCTTGTTTCTAAGGGCTAACACTCCATGCACAGACAGTTAATAAATGGACCCTGGCATCCATATGGGAATGAGCACACACATATACACACACATACATGCAGCCTGTTATTTTTGTGCACTCACACACTAACACACAATCCTGTTGGATGACGTAGTAGTTGTGGTTTGAGGCACCTTAAGGAGACAAGTTGAACAAGCTTTGGTGCAATGCCTGCTAAAAGAGCATCATCACGACTCTTGTTTTTTTTTTTTTAAGATGATCTAAATAGGACAAAAAACAAACAGCTGAAGGGGCTAATTTCAGTTTAGGTGAACCACAGTCTCCAGCACGCACAGTCACAATAAGCAACACCCTTTATCCTGTCTTTGTGTCCTCTTTTGTCCCCGTCCACGTATCAATGCAGGGAAAACCCTCCTCCTGTCCAAACCCACATAGTTTGACACTGTGTGAATCATATGCTTTGGTCTCTGGTGCTTAAATATTGACAAAAAATTGCTTTACTGCATTCCTGAGACAGTTGTTGGATGAATCATATACAGTATGGTCCGTGCTCATAAAGAGGCTGGCCCAACTCTCTATTAGCTAAAGCACGTGTAGATAAAATAAGCAGCCATATGTCTACCTAATGAGTCATATGGGAATGACTTTCCTGTGGTATGATATTACACCTGACTGTATCTAGGTTCAGCCTTCATGCTTCCTATATGAGTATTACATTTACTTTGTGACTCAGACTTTAGATGAGCTTGACTCCCTCCAGCTTATTTCCTCCCCCTTATTTCTTTTATTTCTTTATCCCTCCCTCCCTCCATCCCTTTCTCTCTGCTTCGTGTCACCTTTCTTGCTTGGTTTCCTACCATCTAAACCCTCCATCTGTTCACTATGAGGCAGCTTGCCTCCACCTAAAAACTCATTTAGCTTATTCCCCATGTTCTTTTCTAATTCTGGTCTCTCTACATGTCACCTCCTATCTATCGCTGGCCTCTGGTCAGATTACCATGGCAGCTTCTTATGGTGCACAAAGTAGCTGGCAGTATCTGGCCTCTCATGAATATGTAGTTTTGGGGGTGTATTGTGTTGAGTATGTAATTTACATACTCGGCTCTGACTGGGCAGATGTGTCCGCCACCGCCAGACACACCAACAATGCCGTCGATTTGTTTCCACGTGCTCCTCTTCTTTATGTCCCAGTAAGTTGTAAAAGAGCCAGAAGCTGGAGACCTCAACAATCATCTTTTTCTCCATTTCGTTTAAAGTTAAAAGAAAGTTTAATGGTCCCTTGCAAAGTATAGTATTAAACAACTCTTTGCTTCTGTGCAGAGATCATTGTCCATCAGCTCAACCTAATGTGTGGTATGTTTTCGTGAGTGAGCGAAGGTTCAGCAATTTGGTTCATTTTGACCTTGAGTACATAGATTGGACTGTCTACCGTCAGTTTACTCTCGTTTGTCTCTTGAATTGACTTTATATGGACTGTACTAAAAATAAAATAGCAGAAAAATGAATGATTTTTTTTTTTTGTATCACCTTATACCAGCATTAGATTTGAGGGTCTAATAGCTGCTCAGTTTTAATATAGTAATGGGATCCAAGGCCCCATTTATGGAAGCATTTATGTTGAACCAGGTGAGCATGAAAATAACACAATACAGCTCATCAAAGTTGAAATGGTTGGACTCCAGCCTGTGAGATTTGGATGAGCCACTTCAAAAGGTTTTCAGACATTCTCCTAATAAAGCACCCTTAGCGATTTAAATGTAGACTTGTAAGTAAATTTTACAAATGCAAAATTTCCCATGTGCACACAATGAATTTCCAAACTAAATTCTGGTCTCCTTTGCTCATTCTTTTATCCCTCCTCTTCTCTGCTGTCATCTCCTCTTATCTCTCCCCGCCGTCCCTGCTACTCCTTGCTCAGTATAAACACTGTGTCACTGCCAGAATATCATCACTCTCAAAATTCCCTTGTCCAAATTAACTTCTCCCCTTTCTTCCCCTCCCTCTGCTTTGCCATATTCCTCTCCCTTTCTTCCCCTCTGCTGTCTGCGTTCCACAGATTTGTGACTCTAGATAGACCTCTCTCTTCCTCTCCTCACATTCCTCCCTTCCTCCTCCTCCTCCATTCCACCGTAGATTCCCATCTCCAGATGAACATTTTGTCTTTACCTTCTCACCCCTTATCCAACCCAGCCCTCCTCCTCCTCCTCAATGTAGTGACTACGTTCCACTCCACAGCTCTGACTCCAGTTTGTTGGCGTCTCCTCGGGGAGCCAAGAGGAGGGGGAGAAGGAGGAGGAGGAGGAGGAGGAGGAGGGAGAGTGTCAGCTGTAGACTGCTGGCCTCTCAAATGAATGACATAATTGGCATCCCGAGCATTCACTGGGCTGGAGGAAGGCTGAGGGTGGGAGGCTGGGGAGGAAGTGCAATGTTGATTAGAAGCCCAGTTTGGCAGCATTGCCCAATTTTAGACACCCATAAATGCTAATTCACACCACAACATCATTGTTTTTTGCATTGTGCACTTGAAGCAGTAACATAAAGTTGGTCACGTACACACAGAGCGCTTGTGCTTGACATTTTGCCAACATGTATTCTGTCTTCTACCAAGTGAGCGAGCCTGCTAGGGAGGTGTGAGGAGGGGAAGAGGAAGTATTTTGTTGAACTATTGAACAATACTGTGAATGAGACAGCATGGGGCTGTAGCGAGAGTCATAACAGGAGCAATGACGCAGAATGTGGGCCTTCCCTTTTTAAATATGACTGTCACTAATGACTGGGGATGTCATGGGGTGTGTAAAGAGCAAGTTTGAAATCAATGTAAAAGTTTTCTTTCTTGGGCCTTGAGGAAATGTGCTCTATATGTGCATAGAGAAATGTTTATATATTGAATGATTTTGCTATTTTTCTTGAAAAGTCTAGAAAAGTTTGGAAATTTGCACAGTGAAAGATCTGTGAAAGAGTTTGCCCTGAGTAGATTTTAGACTCTAGGCTTTTTCAGGCTCTCTAGACATCAAACATTTTAAGCAACCCCAAACCACACTGTTGACCATGTTAATATTTGGCTACCCTTCAGTTTTATGGGCATAATTTTGTGATGATTACACACCAGCACAGCAATTAACAAGCACATTAGCCGGTTATAGAATCACAATTTGAGTTATGTTTTGGCTGTGATACTCACTGACATGTTGAATAATTGTGTTGTATTAAAAATTTTAAATTTATTATTGGACTTAATTTTGGCTGTATTGGTAAGGAGGGGAAAGGAAGCTATTGATACCATTTAGATGATATTTTTCTGTTAAGTCAGGTTGTATTTTGAGTGCTTTAATGACACAGAGTTTAAATCAAAACAGGAGCAGGCAGGAATAGTGTTTTCAACCTTCTTGGCTGCAGGCTACTATGCTGTATTGCAGGTGGAAAATATGAAATGTGAAAATTGGCTTGTTCCCCTTACATTAAAACATGTGAACTGAGTGAACTGAGCTGCGCGTAATGTCCACTGGAAGCAGCTGTATTGTACTCCTGCTCTGCTGCGCCTTTTGGTCGCAGCCATCCAACGTACCAACGTGTTCAATGTGCCACGCAAAGTAACGGGAAGTCTTATACGCTTATTAGCTACATTTGTGCAGTCTCATTCTGTATAACTTGTCCTTGTATACCACCTATACAGGAAACCAAACATGCCCTAAAATAGAGGATGAAATAAAATGATCAGAAAGGATCACCACTATTCCAAAACACTTTTCAAAATGGCATCAGCATCCAGGCTCCGCACGGCTTGACTGTCCTGTCATTGTAGTGCTGCCGGAGAATTAATTGAACAAATGAACCACAAAATGGCTCTGCTTGACCGCGGAGCTGGCAGCGCACAATCATGCAATCATCCGCTGGAGTTACTGACAACAACTCCTTTGGTCTAGGGCAGAGCAGCCCAGCTCTGTGGTTTGATAATGTTAATGCAGAGTGCGAGAGGCGAGAGGCATGCTGGTGGTTCGGTGGACTGTACAGTGCAAATCATACACTTTTGTGAATTCGTGTCCTTTGTCTTGTCATCCCCTGTCTTTACAAACAAATTTTACAGTGCCAGAATCTGCAGGCGGTTTAATCAAACTTTATATTCACTTTAACTACACTACACTTATGCAATGACAAAGTCAGCCATCATTTTTCAAACTTATTGTTTAGTTCAGCTTTGAGCCTTTACAATTTTGCTTGTCATACAACTCCTACAGTGCTGTTCAGAGTGAATACCATCGTGAATGAATGACAGATTCTTACCACTAAGTGTCTTGATAAATGCACATTGGGACTGTGCAACGTTTGTTCTTGTTTAAAAAGTATGTTTTTATTTTGTGAATTCAGAGTATCAAGCTAAAAATACCGGATCCATCAAAAGAGTGCACTCTGTGAGGATTTAAAGGATTTAATCATCTAACTCATCCCACCCCCCTACCCCTTTTCCCAACAAACAGAGTGAGGCGTTAAGTAGCCATTGCAAATGGCAACCTGGAGTCTCCCTTGAGAAAACAAGTGGGATTCCCTTGACACCCCCCGCCTCTGTCTGTTTACAACCTTTCACCTTTTGACCAGAACTAATGCCAACCTTCAGCATGACCTTTGTATTCAGACAGACGGAGATGTTACAAAGCTCCCGCCCCTCTAACTGCCTCTCTTTGAGGTCAGAGGAACATTGTGCTTGTTTTGTAATGACTGCTAAGGGACTTGCTGTAATAGACAATGTAATTATCACACATCATTGAGCAAAGATTTATTTAAATTGCAGTGTGGCATCAGTTGGGCTGCATTTATACTGTAGAATATAATATTTTATGAAATATATTAATACATCACATTGATATCAATTGGCTGGACATATTCAAAGTCACTGAGACTTCAGAAATAGTCTCTTCACTTTTATATCCTCTTTTTTCTAGTTTTCAAATGTAGGTTTTCAAGCTCAATAAAGGTGGAGGCTTAAATGGTACACTACCATTTCCCCTGGGGATACAAAGCTATGACCTCTAAAGCCTGAGGACATAATGTCTGGGTCAGTGACAGGGCACTGTCTGTCTCCGTGTCCCTTAGCTGCCAGACAGTGGTAAAGCCATTATCCTCTATGTTAGTTTCTTAGATGGATAGGCTTGGTTGGTGTGACTGTTAGTTTGATTTATGGCTGGTGTCAGACTGTGGAATGGGGTAACTCACCTACAAATGGTCCCAAAACAGCAGCTGTTTTAAATCCTTTTAATAAACAGCAAAGTCGGCCCCTCTTTGACCCTTTAACTACTATCACAGATTGGTTTAAGATGAGGGCAACTTTGGGTGGTCGACTGACGAAATGAGCAATGTGCTGTGAAAAGTTGTAGTTTATGTAAGCTCTTAATAGGTTCCTTTTCTTTTGGAGCAGATTTTTCCCCCAGATGAATGTTGAGAGACAAGGATTGTGAATATGAGTACAATTAGATTTTGACTAAACAGTGGAAAATATGTTGGTCTTAATTGATTAAGGTAATACAGTGCTGTGCAAAACAAAGTAAAATGAGTATGCTTTCAAAAATAATACCATGAATATTCTTTATTAGTTAACTTCATGCACAGTGCAGTGAACAAAAAAACCTAAATCAAATCAACTCGGTGTGACCACAGTTTGCTTATCTCTTCGTGGTCTATCGCTCCATGTAATCTCACACTGACTTTATGATATTGAGATAGGTTTGAGCTCTGTGGGAGCCATGCCATCTGGCGCAGGTTGTCTTTTTGACTCTGACGGTGTGTTCAGGTTATTGTCATGCTGCATGGCGCTGAATTTAAACACCTAAAGTGGCTTAAACCTTTACACGGTACTGTCATATTATTGTTGGACTAAAATACCGTTATGCAGGTGTTTGTCTTGTTTGAGAGTGAGAACACAATCTGGATTTAGGTGAAATTGAATTGAAATCTGATGTGGTCAGATGTTAGGAAGAGCTACATCAGTACCAGAAAAGGTGTAAAACAGTCTTAACCATCTTGCTTCAGTAAAGTTACAGAGATTGCATCTGCCAAAACTATCTTAAACGTGGAGGGAAGATCAGCAACCTAAATCAGTAAAGAACGTTGTGAGACCATATCACTCATCCAGTACTCGTCAACACAGGTTTCCTTACAAAGTTAAAGATAAAAAATACTTTATCAATCCCTGTAGGGAAATTATAAGTGGTAACCAAATACAAAAGGTGTAATCATTACTTAAGGATATTACTCAGCAGTCTTATTTTAGCCCCTTTGTTTTAAACCATAGTGTAGTTTAAAAGGGGACTAAAATAAATGTTAGTCAGAAATGATTTGTAATACTTCTATAAAACAGTAGTCATCAGAGGAAGTGTCTTCACAGAAATATTTAGGAAGGTTGATCAGAGGATGGTTGTGTTCTGCTCCCCTCCTTTGTTGTTTGCAGGACTCTGGTGTGCAGTCAGATTTATTGTCTCTCATTGCTCAAGTGGGTGTTTGTGGTGGAGATGATGATCCACAGACAACACGGGGCGGCCTCACCCCTGGGCTCCCCGGTCGTTTACTGATTCCCAGTTGACCCAGCTTTCCGTGTTAGGATCTGAATGAGTTTGGTCCTCTGCCAGCCCGGGGTCACCATGGCCTGCCTGCTCACGTGGCAGCTATTCAACACTGCTAGATACCCACAGGGTGTTGAGACGAGATTTGATTCCTCATTGATGCTAGGATCCACAGCGGTAGAGATTATCAACATATTTAGCCATATTTATCTAAAACCTAGTGGGGTTACTGTAAAATGATTTTGCAATATGTGTCAATACGTCAATACGTCAATTAGAGGTTTTCAGAACATTTCTCAGACCATCTTTGTTTTCACAATATACAAAGTCTTAAGAACCCACATAAATTAACATAGGGTAATTGAGAATTGGTCTGTTTTTAGTCTGCATATTATTTTAGAGACCACTAGGAACTACTTGAATCATTTTTTTGGAAGCAAAACTAGGGCTTGAAAAAATTATTTTACAGATTCGTTGAAGCAATTACCCATTTCCCTTTGTTCGTTCTCCAACTCATGATGTTTTAGATGGTAATTAGAACTAACATAAGCTAACCTATTTTCTTATATCTTGTCTGTTTTTAATTTCTCTTTGTACTTTCCTACAGTACTGATGGCAATGCTTTAGCTATTGCAGTTCACTGCTGGAGCTGTGTAACATGCAAAGCCAGAGAGCCCTTCTGAGAATGAGTCTTTTTCCAGACTTCATCAGTTGGACTTCATCAGTCCATCTATAAAGCAGATTTCAATTACAAGAATTTTTTTTTACTAGTTTCAGACATTTTATAGAAAAAACAAACGATCGAGAAACAATCTTCAGATGAATCTATCATGAAGTAATTGTTAGTGTCAGCCCTAATGCTGATAGACACACACACCTCTAAATGGCTTTGTCTTGAACTTTGTCATCACATCTATGCTCATGATATGCTCAGTAGCTCGTTACCTCACTTTTTTTTGTTTCCACCGATAGATTTATGATGTACCTTGTAGAACTACTTGTGGGATTTGTTCTCAGCACAATATTTGTGCTTCCCAAAATCATAAAAACATTTCTGGTAGTTTTTATCTCTGAAAACTTTGTCGTTATTGCTTCATTGTGTAATTTATGAACCTATTCATCGTCATCAGTAGCAGCAGCCTGCTGTGCCTGGCAGCACAGTTGGTGAGAGGCCATTGATAACAGCGAGAGAGGCTTTTCTTTCTGTGGTAACTGTGGCTGAGACAGTGGAGCAGTGTGCAGGTTAATCCCCTAATCTTCATTAGCATAGTTTGGTAGCCAGAGAGCCAAGTACGCTCAGATGAACGTGGTAACTACTTAGTGTGGTGGGCATCCACGGCACGTCAACTGTACATTAATCAGAGATATTACAATTGTTTAACAGCCTGGTTTTTGAGCCTTTAAATTACTGCCCAAATCCCCAGTTTGCTCAATGACTCTTTTTTTGAATGAAGTGAGATGACATAGGAGTTAAATCAGAATATGATGGTATGTAATTTAGGATTTTTGAGACAAGACTGAGCATATTCAGATGCCATAGAGTTGAACAAAGAAATATATTTGGCTACAGTTAAAATATTTTTTTCTGAATTGAATATGCTCATGATAATATCAGTCTACTCCTAAGCCAATCCCTGTTTAGTCTCCAAAAAATTAAGGCCTTTGTCAAGTATGCTAAATGTCATACTATGGGATTCAGGTTTCTCAGTATGAAGCTTGTCAGCTTGTAATTGCCTGGATCCTCGGTTATTGCAGGTTACATCAGAAATGAACTGAAGCCATGCTCTTCTTTTTCTGTTACACAGAATGATCTCAGATGTACATAATCACAAGATTTTGGCCTCAAATTTATCACTTTAACATCTGAAGCTAATACCCTGGAATCCATGTGTGCAACATGGGCTTATACATATATATTTAAGGCAAGTGTTTAGGCTAAGAATGATGACCCATTTAAACTTTGGTGGCTCATTTTGTTTCTGAGACAGATTCTCTGCCCACAAATGTTCTGCCAAGATTTCAGGCCTCTGTTTCTCCTGTTTTTCCCCTGTCTGCCAACAACATGGTGTCCGTTTTGTCCCACAGGAGGTTTTTCTGGCTGCCTCCGATTTGGCCTGCGCCCATACTGTCGGCTTTGGCAGTGTAATTTCCCCTGACAAGCTGATGGTTAGTGTTCATTCAGTCGGCCCAGTCGGTGTAATTTGGTTTGTGTTGAGATCGTCTGTTCCCATGTTGTGATTCTGTTGGATTTGTCTGACTGTGTCATTTTGGTCACTGTCAAGGTCTCCACATTGAATGGGTGTAATACGAGGTTGGTTTCCCAGGCCTGTCCATATCTTTTACAAAAGTGTTGCTCGTTTCTCCTTCGTGGCAGAATCACAGACTTGGACATGATGTATTGTGTAAGTCATGTACACGATGTGCCTGACACACCACGGGTTTTGCTTTATGTGCTTGAAACATGGAACAATAAGAAAGCCTCTGATGCAGGGATGTCATGATACTAGAGATTCGGTAGTTTGCATCAATACCAGTTAAATTCCATGATTCTTGATACCAAATTCGATACCAAAGCAAGAAACAGAAAACAGGGGCTGCTGCATACAGTGCGCTACGCACGAAACATACAAGAGGACAAAACCAACACTTCTGTGACAGCTATGATTACTGCATCGAGGTGGTGCCTGACCTCCGTGCGCACACACACACACACACACACACCTCCATTTAGTCAGTGTGCAAGCAGTAGTTTAACCAAGCTGAGAGCGTTATATTTTAACAGACTGAACAGTAACGACAGTAGCCTACTAATGTTGTGAGCCCCCAGCTCATATTATGAGCTGTTGCTACATTAGCCTAAACAAGCTAATGTTAGCCTTTGTTGTTGTTGTGTGTGGAGCGTTGCTACAACAGATGGCAGCTGTCACAGTTCACAAACAACAACGGTAACATTTCAGAACATGAACATTTAAACGACATGTTGTTAATATGAAGTTAACAGCTGAAACTCACTCAGCCTGAGTTCTGTACAGATCCAGACGTCTGTCTTTGAGCTGCTTAGATAACTTTGAGGTGTTTCTTCCTTTCATTTGAAATGCTCTGTGTTTCTGTTTGCATAATGACTTTTGGTTGTCTATAACTTGTCCCTAATGATCTGCGTCAAATAGTACTGACTAACTTTTGACGTCCCTAAGTGGTTTTGTAATTAATTGTCTTGCTGGGAAACATTGCAGCCATGTTTTTTACATTGTGGGCTCAAGTAACTTGTTTTCTGTTTGCTGACTTGATTTTTAAATTAGTGAGGAGGCTAATGTTCTACAGAATGAAATAGTGAATACATTTTTATTACTTCCATGTAGCTGGTCGGACTACTTTGATGCCTTTATTATGATACGTTTATGTGAACATCTGAAATGTATTCTTAGCCCTTATCTTATTGTCTAAATCAAGCTAATGCGTGTCTATGATGTAAATCCAGTTTTCAGGCTGATGATTTGCCTTTACAGCCCATTTAGCTGCGTAGGCACCACTGAGGATCTACATCTTCTGTTTACCATCCATAAATCTTGCAGTACCAGATCAAATAAGGCAGGTACTCTTCTACCTGCTTACTAAGGTCATGATTTGGTTGGAAAAGAGAGGGGTCTACCCATGAACATGAATCTGAAGCAGTGAATATAAAAATAGATGGAAGGGTGGAAGCATTTGCAGAAAGATTGAGAACAGTTTGTGAGTTTTTATAGACTTGTGATTAGGCTGCTGGTCTGTCTGTTGACAGTCCACAATGCTTATTGAACTCCCTTTCACATGTCTCAAGTTCACTGATGTTTTTGTTGCATTCATTGTGTTAGTTTTCTCTGCCATTGCTCTTGAATGTTGATGCTTGACCCAATTTGTCTCGCTCTATAACTGTCACAGGATTGTCTAGCCAGTTCCAAAGAAAGCACTAGTCTGCTTCAGTTCACCTAGGTCCTACAACACACCAGGAGGGAGGCATTTGGAGAGGGAAAGAAAAAAGACAAGAGAAGAACAAAGTCAAACACAGACTAGCTGTCTTTCTTTCTCTGTCTCTGCTGAAAGCCATTGTATGTTGTCTGTGATGCATACCCGTAGGGACTCGCTTCATACAGGAAACGGTGCTTGTCTACTCAATATTTTACAAGGAGAAACTCTCAAAACTGTTCTCCTGGCCTGTAATGGACAGTGAGGAAGGACAAACCAATATGCAGGGCAAAAAGACGGCAGCAATTACTGAAAGGAAACTGTGTCAGATTTTACAGCTAAGACAGAAAATGTTAAATAATGAAATCTGGGCTTTTACTGGAAAAACTATCAGAGAGAAACAGTTAGCCTATTCAAAATGTTGAGTAAAGGCTAAAACGCGTTTACTGTCACTCACTGATGTGTTAAATATAAACGGAACATGAAGATTAAAGGAAGACGTAATGTCACATACTCTTGAAGTGTTCTTCTTTTATTTTCTTTAATTTGAAATACATGAAATACTAAATATTCTTTGTATATTCAGTTACCTTGAAGGTTTTAGTGTGGGCAATAGTTGGCCTATTTTTTTTTATTATTATTTAATTTGTACACATCTCGTTTTTTATCTGTCATTAACATCTTTCTGTATTTCTTCTCTTCCAGTCCTATGTGCAAAAAACCTGGCAAAGAAAGACTTCTTCCGTAAGTAAAGTCTATTTTTACGTGTTGCTATTCTTGTCCCATTCCCCCCCTTGTGCATTAGAATGGGCTTTGTCAGCAGTGGCAGCTTGCTGGCTTTTGAAGCCATGCTGTAAATGAAGTCCCTTAGGAGCTGTCAGTCTGTTATACACAGCAGGAGGCCTGGCACACACCGGGACCCACCGCTAACCTAACTTCTAGTAATAGATACCAGGTCCACTGGCATGGGAGCCATTGACTTAATTAAAAAGGTTTTAATGGAACTGGACAGAAATGACACCGAATTCATCCAAGTCCAGCCCATGACCAAGCCCAAATGGCAATTACATGAGAATAAATGCAAATTTTACACTATAGACAAGAAGACATTTTAAACTCTGACTTTGCATCGTGCTTTAAAAATGTCACATATGACACCAGATCATCAATTTTATATGGGAGGGAAATAATGAGACTTGCATCCACACCACAAACGCGTGATGGGACCTGATGGGATAAAACAGAAATGCACACAAACACCAAAATCGAAACGCTGACAGAGAGCATCTGAGGGAGGGTTGTACTCGGTTGTCTTTGTGGTTTGTTATTTACAGTTAGTTAACGTTTAGCTTTAGGGCTTTTCATCAGCCTCTGTTAAGGTTATCAGGACAGACGGCCATTCTCTGCCGCTAGCATTAATGTCAGAGGTGATGTATTATTTAGTTCTACAGATAAGACAGTTTTACAAAAGGATACCTTTTTCCAACTCGTATCATTTACCATAATTGCATATTATGCCCGTGGTAAAAGCACTTAATTGCAACAGTAGCAGGGTGTTTACCCAGTGGGTTGGTTCACCATTAACCTGGAAGTCATGGATACACAATGGTAGGTTCATTTTTGTCTAACGTGCTAACACACATACACGCAAACACACAACCACAGACAGGGAAGTCCCAAGACACAATAGAGGTGACTGAACAGGTTTGACTTGTGTCAAGTATCGGTGCCCAGAGGTGTATACTCTGACACATTTAAAACACACAAATGAACAGTCACACAGACCAGCAAAGGAAATTCCAGATAAACACACCAAGAAGAATCGCTTATCAGATTTCCACCCGAATAATACTGTGATACTGTGAAAGACTCGCGCTCCCTCTCTTTGCTGTGGAAATGTTTCACACAATTCATAAAGGGCAGTAACAGTATTCACTTCTCAACTTTAGATAACTTCTATTTCTATTTTTGCATTGGCTAAAAAGTCTTTTACATGATCAACCTGTTTAACCAGCTTGTCCTGAGATAAGCTTTGAAAGGTTGGACAGTGATAACGTGAGTGACATTGACCCAAACTAGATTAACTGAAACCATATGAAATAGGAAGGTGAAATAGAAAGTTTTCCTTCTGAGTTCAGAGCCCTCTCAGGCTGCCACAGCAAAATGTGGGTCTACAGTCAGTCTGAATGGGCCGTTGAGCAGGTTTCATGACCTTCATCCCAGCATGAGTTGAATTCAGGTCAGGCACCGTTTGACTTTGGTAAACAAGTGTATCTGTTAGAGATGTAGATCAATTTAATCTTTAACGCCGTTTAACAGACTTTAGTCTTAAAAAAAAAAAAGGCGAGAGAGCTTGTAGAGAGAACTGAAAAGTAACTTTAATAGGTAAATGTGTCATTTTATGGTTTAAAGTAAAGAGTGTGCAGCTACAGTTTCCAACCTAAGTCTCTGTGAATGGTGACAACCAGAGATGAACTTGTGACTGCAGTCTCATAAATGGGTCAGAAAGTGGTTGAGCACACGTGTGTTTGGTGAGGTAATAGGTTTGTAGATGCACTAAACAAAGCCACTTAATTTGCCACTGTCTGCTTTCACAGGGTTGCCAGATCCCTTTGCTAAAGTGGTGGTGGACGGTTCAGGACAATGCCACTCTACAGATACTGTGAGAAACACGCTGGACCCAAAGTGGAATCAACATTATGATCTGTAAGTCAGCCGGAGCGCTGTGGAGGAGCTGTGACAGGTTGCTGTATGCCACTTGCGCCTCATTACGAAACAAATGCTGTGTGTGTGTGTGTGTGTGTGTGTGTGTGTGTGTGTGTGTGTGTGTGTGTGTGTGTGTGTGTGTGTTTGCGTGTGCGCGCGCGCGCGCGCGCGTGCGCGCGGAGGTCAGGCACCACCTCGATGCAGTAATCATAGCTGTCACAGAAGTGTTGGTTTTGTCTCTTGTATGTTTCTGTGTGCAACTGCTATGACAAGTGTTTAAGGAATGTAGATTTGTTTCTGTGTGAAACCTCCGTCTGTAAACCTTTGGAGACGTTTTACATGTGAACATGAGTAAGATTTTAGACATTTCTTACCAGCAGTTTTCTGGCGGAAAGCACAACTCGTACTGATATTAATTCTCCAATAACAGATTCTGCCTATTTTGGGTAATAGAACATGCGGTTTGCTGCATAGTTTTGCACTCCTGAACAATGAATTTGTCTAACTCGCATTTTTCTGGCTTCCTCACTGTCTCTGAGCCAAATGTGGCTTTATATGGAGGACACTAATTTAGAGCGCTACTTTATTTTAGTAATCTCTTTCTTTAGTAGTCTCTTTTTTTCAGTCACGAAAGCTCTCCCTTCTCTTTCAGGAATGTCTCAGGAATGTAAATGCAAATTGTCTGCATTTCAAATAAAATCTATGAATAATGCAGTGGTCAAAGAAACCAGAAGAGATACAGGAGGCAAAAGTTTGTTATATTTGCAGGCTATTGAAGAATTAAAGCAACACATGGTCATTATATCATCCACGGACCTCAGAACCCAAAATGACGAGGGTGAATATTACACTCCACAAGTGCCTGTATTAAACTACGTACTTCAGTGTTTTACTGAGGCAGTGTGGTGTGAATGTTCCTGTACTGTGTCGACAGGCCGTTACAAAGAGTGATCACCCCATAGGACCCAAAGGACCCACTGGCAACCGAGCTTACGTTGTGGTGAGAGATGGAAGGAAACAGTGGAAGAAGGGGAAGGAAAGGGAAAAGGAAGCCAGATATAAAGAGTTGAATGTAGTAAAGAGAAAGAACCATTAGAGGACTGGCAGATGTAGAACTCCAAAAGAAAGAAGGTGAATACTCACAAGGTGAAAATATGTATGACGGTGGATATCTTGTACTGCCAAACAGATAAATTATAAAATAATATGAAGTAAACATCGAATCATTCAGGAAAAAAGCAGCAAATACAATACTATAATTAAAGCTTGTGATGATCGATACATCTGAAAAGGAATTTTTCAAGCATAAATTACAGAAATTCACAGTTTAAGTTCCAGCTTCTCAGATGTGAATCTTACCTGCTTTTCTTTGTCTTTAATGATAGTAAACTGGATTTTCCTGTTTGGACTGTTGTTCAGATAAAACAAGACATTTGAAGTTGTTATCTTGGAATCTGGAGATGGATTGTAGACTAAAGAGACTAAATAATTGAATAATAAAATAACAGGTAGATTAATTGATTATGAAATTAGTTGTTAGCTGTTGTAATTCTATTGAAACACAGTTGTAGAAGAAGAATATGTACAGTATGTTTTTTTAAAATGTCTATGTACATGTGTCTTGATCATTTGTATGTAAATACAGATACATTTGGCCTTTGTGGGCGCACACTTTCATTTTCATACACACACCTGTTTTGCAATGCTTCTTCTCGCCTGTCAACAGCAACCTCAGATCCCCCCCGCCCATTTTTATTTTTTATTTTTTAATTTTTTTACATAATTTTCTTCCCCCTCCTGGATCCCCACCCTCTCTGAGGAGTGTGTTCCCCGCCAGCGACCCTGGCCTCTTCCTCTGGTTCAGGAAATGGCTAACATGCCACAGAAAGCAGATGGGAGTGTGGGCTTGGCAGATTGCCAGTTCACCACACCCCCTGTTTCGAGCCTCCAGCTTTAGGAGGTGGGGTCTTTTCCCACATGACACTAATACTGCCAGGGGCCTTGTTACATATTGTGCATTATAAATACCCTACAAAAATAATACAGTTAATGCTCTATGATTCATATTCATATTATCCTTGGCAGAATATGTTTGAGGGCACATTGACCCAGCCAAATTTTTGAAAACATTTGTACGTGTTGAAAGTTCATGAACTCGTAGTAGGTCTGGTTTTGGTCAGGCTGCCTCCTCATTTTTGGTCCCCAGTTTTCAGCCTTTTCAGTACAACTTCTCACATTGCTTTAGTTGCTCCCTCAGCTTTCACACTATATTAAATGCTGTACATGTGGTTCTGTACATACCTCGCTTCCTCATGAGAGCCTGTGTTACCTTACCAGTCTTCACACATCCTGCCTGTGCAAGATTTGTTTTTGTTTTTTTCCCCCCAATGCTGAACCTCACGCTAGCGTGGCTGCAGTGAGGTTTTACCGTCCTTGTGGACATCCATGTTAAAAATACATCGACAGTAGTTGGCAAATTGACCCTCTTTGTCACATCCTACTTACCACAAACCTCGGAGTTCTGTATGGCGCACATACCCACCCACAGTATAATCAGAAAGTGAGTAACCCCAGAGATTGATTGGTAGTGGTTTGAGCTCAGGAAGATTTCTCTCTGCTTCATTCTTGTCTGCAGTGAGTTGGCACAGTCAAAGTATAAACTGAGACGAGAGTGAATGTTAATAAAAAGCAAATGTCTTTATGGCTGGAACTGGGAATAGTTTTGATTGTATACATATTAAGTATTTTGTCTTTGACTTTGACAGCAAAGGTTCAACCAACTTCAATAGGCAATTATCGAATTGCACCCAGAACACGTTGTACTCTGTAAGTGATGTTATTGCTTTAATCTGTGCAATTTTCCATTAAGAGAGTCAATGAATGTTTGTGGAAGCGTATGTCCAAAAGTGGAAGAAGAGAACTCAACTGAGGCACTGGGTGAATTTAAGAGTAAGGTAGAGTAAGAGTAAGCTTTGTGGGAAGTAAGGAAGAATGCTCTGGCATCAACTCCAGCTACATAAATCAGATCAAGGTACTTGATACGGACAAGCCAGAGCTGTAGAATCTCCACTTGGATTTATTTTTTTGTGCCTCCGTGCCGGCAACAGCCAGATCCAGAGGCATATTGTTTTCGGGTTGTCCTTCCACTCTGTTCTCGTGGACACAATATCTCAGTAACGCCTCGATGGAACTTCTTCAAATTTGGCACAAACATTCAGTTGGACTCAAGGATGAACTGATTAGATTTTGGTGGTCAGAGGTCAAAGGTTAAGGTCAGTGTGACCTCACAAAACACTGTAAGCATTACTCAAGACTTCACACAGCAATTATGACAAAATTTCACACAAATGGTTCATATTTTATATGACTCTGGATAAACAGGGATGTAATCTGAAACTAGTCTGAGTGGTGGAGGCAGACAACCACAAGGCAGTAATTCAAGTTTCTTTATAGATGTTAACAACTGAAGGCTGTCTAATATTAATACAAAATATATCCAATCTGGAAAGAAATAATATTTTTAACTTCCCATTGTAATATATTTTCCCTGGCAAAAAGAATTGTGCAAATATTGCAGGTCTGGATCTGTTCTATAAAGCTAATCTGAATTTGACCCCAGAAATCTTTTCTGTCTTTTTTTTGTCCATAGGATTAAGAGTGTGTATCCTTATTTTTGTTGTTCCCTTAACCACCTAATGAAATGAAATCTGCCTTAATATTTTTGTTGCCATCTAGCAGCTATTGTGTTATCACTTATAACCTTATAAAATACTTGATGTAACAATTACCTCAGTACCTGCATTGTTATATAATGACAAGATTTCCTAACACTGTTTTGGCCCTGCAGTTGTGAGGGAGGAAATAACATATTGGTCTACCTGTTCTCTTGTTGTCAGACACTAAGTCATTGTCTCGTCCGCTATTACAGTTCTCCTTTTTTTTTGCTTCAAAACAGGGCTTTGCCATGCCGTGTGAAAGCAGGAGCATGAGATTAAAATTCAAACACTATAATGTCCTCAGAGCGATGATTTGAGTAGCATCACAGCGCACAAAATGCACACATTGAAACATAATAGTACAATGCTTAGTGCATTTGTGGTGCTAAGATAAGAAGAACTTCCTTATCAAGGATGAGCTGTGTGGAAATTGGTCAGATCAAAGTAAACAGCAGCACTGCTTTGATTAGCTATGCAAAAAATATAAGCAAAATTATTCAGCTACAAAGCACACCAGCATCTGCTAAGAGAGATAAAGAGAAAGTGCCAAGATGCTACCAAGCTACTGCATCCTGATCAGATTTTCAGACCATAACTAGAAACTAAATCACTGGATACTTCTGTGATTTGGCTTGAATACTAACCCTGTACATTTTGATGTGTTCAGAAGGGAAACCCCGCTCGTTGCAAGTGATATACAGCGTAACATAGAGCTCCATATCAGAGCCAACTGCTAGGCTGTAATTATGTGTGTATGTATGTGTGTATGTGTGTGACAGTGAATGTGTGATTGTGCGTTTGAATGTTGAACTCTGTGTGTTTACTGCGAGAGCTGCCTGGGTCTCAGACAGCGGTGGCGCACATCACGGGGACTTCCTCTGTTCTCCAACCACGACTAGACTGGTCTGAGCTGTGCTAAATCTGCAGACACACGAGCACATACGCAGAAGTTACTTTAAAATCAACTAATCTGCCTCATTACACAGTCTGAAAGTCTGCTCTGCAAACACAGGGTGCATTGTTCTCAGGCTGTCAGTGAGAAGTAGCTAATAAGATGCAAAATAGAGGTTTAAGATTTTTTATCTATTTTTACTCTGTGTGTGTGTGTGTGTGTGTGTTTGTGTGTGTGTGTGTGTGTTTGTTTGTTCATGTATTTGAATCTTATTACAAGTACAAGTTTGTATTAGCTTATGAGGTAATTCAATTTCCAAGTTTCATTTCCTGTCAGTTGATTAAAAAAGTAGCTCTTAAAGGTTTGAGCCCCCTGCAGTGCACACAGGCTTACACCATGTCTCATTGGACCATTTCAAATTATATGCATAATGACAGTAAATGCAAACTACTTTTAACTTTGCCATCAGCCCTCTTTTCTGTCTTACTGACTTGTTGTTTTTCCCTCTCTTTCCCGTCAGATACATTGGAAAGGCAGACTCCATCACCATCAGTGTATGGAACCACAAGAAGATCCACAAAAAGCAGGGTGCAGGTTTCCTGGGCTGTGTCCGCCTCCTGTCCAGTGCCATCAACAGACTTAAAGACACTGGCTGTAAGTACCTGACTATGTTTGTGTATGTGGAAGTGCATACTCCGTGCCTTTGAACACTCACTGAAGAGAGGTCATGGGTGTCTGGTCTCCCTCTGCATGTTTACTGTGGCCTTTAACCACAAGTGCCACTCTGGCTTATTAGTGAAAGGTGATAGGGAGGCTCCATCCAGTGGTTGGATGAACCATGTTAACATCTCTTTTCACTAAGTTCTAATATCTCATGTTGTTGTCATGCAAGCAGAAGATTAATTTCTTTCTTGTAAACAAATGTAGATAATGAAGTTGTATTAATTTAGATTTGTTGTATGCATACAGTACATCTTGCATTTAGCACACATAGTCAGACAGACAAATGTGTGGGCCAGACCTACTGTCTCCAGCAATGGAGACAAATGTCGTGTCTGGAGACCAGGGTGTCTTTCCTGTGCCTCTGTTTTCTCTGGCTGCAGCGACGTGATAGCTAGTTAGCCCACTGCTACAGCTTTCACTCTTTCAGCAGTGCTGCTGTTGCATCCCCAGCTTGTACCCTGCTTCTGCTCCAATGCCAGCCGGTCATTGCTGTAATATTTATGGCCACAGTACACAAGCAAGTCATAAAGGCAACACATATCAGAAGTTTTGCCTGCTATAGACATCTGGCACCTGGGACTAAATCAATAGCTACTATTCATTTGAGAGCAATATATCTTTCTGTCATGGAAATAAATAGCTTTTATTCTTGAAGGTATAGGCCTTGTCCTGCTGATTTAGTTATTGTCACAGTTTGTCACGATATGCCCTTTAATTTCCAACTGATTTAGCACCAGTCCTTTGATACTGACACAGTCAGACCTGCCAATAACATGCGTCTTCTGTGATCAGATCACAAGTGGACAGCTGTGAACACGTCAGATCACACGTGGCATTAGAATTCATCTCCACACGTGTCTTAAGTGACGACTTGTGATTGGATCTCATTTACCCGCTCTATATGCTGATAAATATGGATGCGCTGTTGTTTTTAGCCAGTCTGACAGGTCCATTTTCAGTGTTTGTGAGAGACAGAGAGAGAGAATGAGGGAGCAGGGCAAGGAGGGGCTGAGTGAATCATTAAATATTTTTGGTTCATTATGAAACTGCAGCAGAACTGATTAGACTGTGGCCAAGGACGTCGGTTGAATAGGTGGTCCCTCAGTGTGGCCCAGGATGAATTTCCATTCACACTGCTAGAAGAACGTAGTCGCATGTGGTCAGATGTGATCTGAGTGATCGGATCCTGAATGTGTCCTAATGCGTCTTAGACGCGTTCACACCTGTACTCAGAGCTGTCTGCTTGTGACTGGATCACTAGAGAAGGAAGTTAATGCCAAATTTGAACAGCAGCGACAACAACTGTCAAATTAACATTTCCTCTCCTCCTCTCCTTCACTCCATCTTCCTGACATGTGTTAAACAGGCAGTCGGATGTGTGCTAGAACCACCACACCAAGTGACATTTTTCCCTCCCTGAAAACAGCCTTTTCCCTGTTTCCATTCATCTGTTCCCCATAGCCATACCCCACAACCACTTTAGAAGTTGTCTGTCTGAATATAATAACCATTTCTTGGATAATTTTTTTTTTTATCCAAACTGCATAGTTGGATCCTTCCATGAATGTAGATAGTTGTAGTTTGGTTGGCCCAAATAAAACAGCCTCCAACTGTCAAGTTTAATATTTCACACAATGGTTCAGAATAGTTTCCAGCACTCTTTTTGTTTGCTCCCAAATGACATTCTTGGCTCTTAAAATTCGCCCCCTGATTCACCAAAACCACAACAGCATCAGTGTTGCCACAAAAGGGACCTTATTGGCCAGTGAAGCCTGGTGCCATACTTTTACCCCACTGGGTGGGTGCCACATGATTTGCCCTTAGACTTAACCACAATTACCAGAAACAGGCAGTATAGGCTCCAGTTAGGCTCCAGACCAGCCACTTACTGTACAGCAAACATGGCAGAAATTATACTTCATCATACCCACAGGAAGTGGACAGGGAGACATGATCTATGACAAGACAGCAAGGCTCGCTTTATCCCTTTGTCCTGTGTGATGCAGACACATGAACAGTGCCCAGTCTGTGGTCTCACCATGATGTGCACATGTATATACAAACACAAACATAAAACCAACACATACACGCACAAAGGACTTTTACAGGAATCGCCCTGGTTCCTAGAAGGCATATTCATACACAGAGCCCACTTTGTCATCTAATGCAAACACAAACTCATAAAGCTGTTTCACTCCTGCACACGCACATGTTTGCAAACCAAAAGGGGATCATGATTGTCTAGTTTACTAGAGGTTTGTCTGGCTCCACTTCCTGTAGCATGGCAGATGCAAGTCTCTAAATCCTCTGCCCCACTTCTGAACCGCAAACTCTCTACCACCAGTTTTTCAAAATGACTTGACTGACCACACATGTTAGTCTGCCTCGCTTTGAACCTTGTTGTTTGTAGTATTTATAGTAACAATGTAATGGCTGATTATATTTACTTACTGTAAATACTGCTGATACTTAAGTTTTTACACATGTGTACATACTGTATGTGTGTATATAAACACATACAGAGACAGATGTGCAAGAACTAAATGAAGCAGTACTTAAACACACTGAGCTCAGTGACTCTACATGCACATATTAACACACATTTATGTACTCAGTTCATTGTAACGCATAATTATGATAGCTTTAGGATTGTGGTTAATGATCTGTAAATGTTGTGTCTCTGTGTTTCTCTCCTCTCTTATTTAAGTGAAAAATCTGCTTACTATTCTAGCCATGAAAGGCTTAGAGCATCACTGTTTAGTCTAGACACATATCCAGAACAGATGCACACACACATACACAAACACAAACACACACAAGTCTGGAAACAAGTTACAGGTTTGTTGAGAACTTCTAAGCCTATACATACAAACAGGCATGCTATTTCATGTACATGCTGTGCAAAATCTTACAGGCAAGCCATAACAAAGACCTGACAAATCCAGTCTGACTTTGGTTTAAGTATTAGCACATGGAGAACTGGGGCATCTCTTTATCTCCCCTTCTCTCACTCACTCTGCCTTTTTCTGCCTCTTCTGCACCCCCCCCACCCCCCCACCCACCCACACCTACACTCTGTCTTATGTCTGAATACATTTTAGTTTAAGTAAACCTACGCCCCCGCAGACACACACACAGGTTGCATTGTTAACGGGCACCAATTGATGTCACTCCTGGTTCCTATGCGGGTCACCTGGACTGGTCATACATAAGTCTCCCTGTGGGGTGTGTGTGTGTGTGAGAGAGAGAGAGAGAGACTGCAGTGTATCTGTGTCTGGATCTTGTTCAGAGTCTTCCTGGGTTGTGTTCCTGTACTGTCTGTGTCTGGCAGTGCTATCCTGTGCTGAGCAGACAATGGGTTCTCACTTTTCCAGAAACAACAAGATTGCTAACAAATTTTATGACTTTTGGTGTCTCCATATTTAAATCTTTTCACATAAACTGGGAAAAGCTGCAGAAATGTTTCTTCTGCAGTGTTATAGCCAGTCAAAACTCTTAATATAATAAATTAAATGTTATTGTACCTTTAAAATGTTAGAAAATATATCAGTATATCCCAATGACTTGTGCATGGGAAAAAAGTAATTCAGGCACTCTGGGTTACTGGATTGTGTAAATTATGCATTGGTAAATTTTCAAAAAAATCAGTTTATCTCAGCATCTTAGTACCTGAATGTGTTCATGGTTGTAAATGGGGACATATGTTGAATCTATGTTTTTTATTTTGTTTGTTTTCCCTGCAGATCAGAGACTGGACCTGAATAAACTCGGCCCCAATGACAATGACACTGTGAGAGGACAGATAGTAGGTAAGAAATGCAGCTTCAGTTTCAGTAGACTGTGTGTCAGAATGAAGAACATTGATATGTGTGTAAATTCTAATGTCATATTGTGTATCTGTATAAAATAAAATATTCTCACAGTGGTAGTATTTTATTTATCCCCAGACTTCAGTCTTTTAGAGAGTTTCACTGTCTGAAAACACTGAAATAATTAACAGCTAGAAGATACTGTTTGAACTACGCCTTTAGATGTCTCTCAATACAAAATGTGAACAGAGAATTCAGTTGAGATTATGAAGGTAAATATTGAACCAATGCTTGTGTCACAAACATGACTCTGGATATCTGGATGGTGCATTGTATTATTTAAACATTACAAAACACAATTTGACCCAGACTGCATAGCCTGCCTCAATACTCTGACTCAGTTCATTACCTAACCACTGAACCGCAGAAAGGTTTTTTTTCTCTGGTTTTATAATACAATGATAACAGATATTAAATGTTTTATAATACATTCAATATCTGTTACATATGAACCTTTATTTTCTTATTTTGGCTTTTTTCTCCACCTTAATGTCAGAAGAGAAAATGAAACATGGAGAATATAAACAACAGAAGCATCAGTGGAACTGAAATCCACATGCAATAGGCACTTTTTACAAAATGCTGAATATAGTAAATATTAGTCATCGTTATTTGAGTTGGATGGGTAGGACATTGTTATTGATCTAGAACCTTCCTTGTCTTTGTTAACTGTGTAGTAAGTCTTCAGTCCAGGGATCGCATCGGGACAGGAGGGCCGGTGGTGGACTGCAGTCGTCTGTTCGACAATGATTTACCCGACGGGTCAGTATTATTACAGCTTTTTCTTTAAAATGAGTTCATCCTTTAGCCCACACAGTACTTTACTTTTGCTTAAGGTCTTCTGGAGCTACTTTGATTGAACTCCGTCGGAGACAAATTATACTTGTAAAGTAATCTACAGTTAAGAGGCTGGGGAGCTAGTTTGAAAAGTGAGGTATATAGTCTGTGAACAGTAGTTATTACTGAGTGAATATTACTGTCCTCCATATGATACCATTGTTTGGTTTGTTAGAATATCATCTTTTTAATAAATTCTTTGATGTATTGTTTGATCTTAACTTTTAATCCTTGGTGTATTTAAAAGAATGATAACTTTCATCTGTAAGCCTATTGGTGATTCTCCAATAGGCTTACAGTCATCAAATGTGGAGAAAAATGTTTTTCTTTGTTTTTCATTTTTGATATTGATTGATAACAAGTATGATGCATTTTGCAAACAGCTGGGAAGAGAGGAGGACAGCTTCTGGAAGGATACAGTACCTGAACCATATCACACGTACCACGCAATGGGAGAGACCTACCAGGTACATCTGCACACGTACACACATCCCTTACCACCCCTTACTATACTACTACTACTATATCATAAAAGTGAGTTAAAATGGGAGCTTTCCAATGGCCCAGATCGTATCATCCTTCATATTCTACTGCCTGTCTTTAGTTCAGCAGTCATACTATTGTAAACCACAACAAACTTGACCTTTTACAAAAAAGCAGGGGGGCTCTGTTTAAGTGGTTGTACTTTCCTCCACTTCCCTTTTCAAAAAAAAAACTTCCACTCAGCTCCACTCACAACAATAACAGTCTGTCCGTAATGGGTGAATTGCTGTCAGTTTCCTTAGCCCCCCACCCCACTGCAATACACACTCTCTCTCACATACACACACACACCTAAATAAACTAGCCAGCCAGTCGGGCAGCCAGGTTTTACTTGGCCCCTGTTCCTGCAAGAACAACTGTCGCCTTCCTACTTGGCCCATATCAGTGGAGCCGTTATGGTAGTATGTTAAAAAAAAAAAAAAAAAAAAAGCACAAGTTCCCCACCGCCTCACCCACTCCTAAACATCTCTAGTGGCCCCCAGGCAGCACAGCATAGCAGAACGAGATACCACAGACAGGAAATGGTGAGGAAAAGTTAAGTGGTAGGTCACTGAGGGAGGTGGAAAAGATGATGTTAAGAATGAAAATAATCAGGTAGCGACTGTGTAGGAGGAAGAAATGACAGAGTGACTGAAGGGAAAGAGGATTAACAAACAAGAAGACAAGTTGAGTGAAGTGGAGAAAGAGCCATATGCTAGTTGACTCAGTGTTTTTTCAGTCTGTCTGCAAGTACATTACATATTAACCTAGCAAATAACTCACTGCCCTTAACTGAGTTATAAGATGACACTTTGGAGGAGTAGACTGGGAAGACTGGCTCAGAGACTGGGAAGAGTGATAGAGCATGAAGACAGGACAAAGGAAAAAGGAGGTCGAGCATGGAAACAGAGGAAATGGAAGGAAGGAAGAGTGTGTGGAGGTGGGGGGAGTCGGGCTGTGGGTTGACAGACAAGGGTCCAAGGTTTTAGATAGCCAAGGCGTCAGTATCTCCGGACAGCCAGACAGTGGTCAGACATGTTACGCACGCACACACACACACACACACACACACACACACACACACACACACACACACAACGTGTCAGTAAGTCATCCTGCCTGTGGTCGTGTCTACTTATCAGATATCTGCTTTAGACGTCCTGCTGTTCAGTAGCACACAAACACACTTTAAGATTCTACCTTAGTCTATGAGGACTTTGTTCTTATGCAACCCATAATCATCCATATCACTTAAACCATAACCATGAAATACATTTTCCCCTTGAGGACTGATGACACAAGCTGTTTTTCAGTAATTACACTTCACTTGTGTGAATGTCTAGACATCACAAGAAAAGATAAACCTGCTTGACCTAAGGCTTAACCTCTAAAGCACCTATAACACACAGTGACATACCTGTTTGCAACCTTCACACCCAGGTTCCTGCAGGTAGACGTAAACATGGTCCACAGTCACATACATATACAAGCCAACCACTTATCACTCACTCGTTTACTACACTAGTAACTCCTAGGAATGAAAACACTACACTAATGTTGCTCTTTTATTCATCCAGATCACAGCATCTTTTAGGCAAAATGCTTTGATTATTAATCATTTCTGATTTGTTATTAACATGTTTTATCTGTATAACATATAAATACTGTATATATTTGGAAACTAAAACTGGAAAATGGAAACAAACTGAAAATTACACTCAGGAAAAAACACACACAGAAAGGACCATAACCTGAGCCTGCACACACATGAACATGCACACACTCTGCTTTCTCCCAGGCCAGCGTCAGAGTACTCCAGCCCATCAGGGCGTCCACTGAGCTGCGTGGTGGACGAGAACACACCGGTGATGACACCCGTTAATGGGGCCGTGGCCAGCGGTCCACCGGGCGAACAGCGGATCCAGGAGAGACGGGTTAGATCACAGCGGCATCGCAACTACATGAGTCGGACACACCTGCATATGCCGCCTGACCTGCCTGAGGGTTATGGTGAGAGACACAGCACTGACACACACACACACACACAGACACACACACACAGACATAATTACTCCCTCCATTACCTGATTAGAATTCAGTCTGTAAAAGTAGAGAAGGAGCGATTGAGTCTTTTGTTATTTTTGCATCTATCGTCCTGATTGTGAGCACTGAGGATGCTGCAGTAAAGAAGGCAGTGTCTATGACATCACATTATATTGTCCTGCTGTGATCAGTGGATTAGCCGACCAGCCCCACGTGGAACTGATGCACAACATCTCAAAAAACTGTGGCGTTACTATAAGGGTGATCAAATCCCATTTTGCTTTTCGAGCATCAGCCAGCTATCAGTCAGCTGCAGTCATATCACCTTGTGTATTTACCAGAGTTGCTGATGGGGTGAAGTCCCTGGCATAACCCTCAAAAATACATGATACGTAGATCAAAGACATGGTGAGCTGCTCTTGGGCTCTATCCTGTTTGTAGCCTGGAGGCAGTGATAGTTTCAACATGTTTTTCTTTTAATGATGAGAATAAAGTTTAAATGCCCTTTGTATCCTCTCCTCTTGTTCTCTCTCTGTCTGTTTCTCTGCTCTGTCCTTGGGCTCACTCACACTTTCTCTGTTAATCCTCTTCTACCTCCCCTATCCCTCCTTCCCACAGCACCACATCATAACAACTGCATTCAACTCTTGCTGTGTGTTAATAGTCCGTCTCTCCTCTCCTTTTCTCTCCTCTCCTCTCCTGTTTGTTGGAATGTTTTGGCTTTGCAGACTGATATTCCCACAGCGAAGAGAAGGAGGGAAAACGGAGTATTCATAGCTTGGTGTTTAGTTCAGAAAAGGCACTTTGAGTTACTGGTTATTTATTTTTATTTTTTATTGTACTGTATTGCTTAAACTGGCTTTACTTACAACATTCAAACACATTGGGAAAATAATGCAGAAGCAAGTACATTTTCCAACATCTGACAGTTTTTTCCAAAAAGTGCACTTTTCACAGTCAGCCACAGTGCACCCCACAATACCCACAGAGTCTGTAAAATAAATTATTATTTTAAGTGTGGGGCTGCATGCCAGTGATTTAGAATGGCACTGTTGGACCTGTGCCCCCTTTGAAACGTCCTGCTGTGTCCACCGAGGCTGGCCGAGGTCGGACAAAATGAGTCACTGATGCCCAACAGCTAGTGAGCTTTCCTCCTCAGCTGAACCCTCTGAACCAGCGGCTGGGTGTGGTGAGAGAGCGTGAGAGAGAACGAGAGAGAGAGAGGGGGAATGTGTGAGAGGAAAAAAGACAGGCAGAGGTGGGTAGGAAATGAGTTGTGCCAGTAGGAAGCTGGGGTGGGGGGGGTAGTGATGGATTAGCGGCTGAATATACACACATGAACAACACGCCCAAAAGCGCACACACTTTGTGCCAACATTCACACACTCGCTCTTCATTCATCCATGAGCTGGATGGAACCAAGGGTCCAACGAGTCAGTGACGGATTACAAATGAGAACCGTTCTCCTCACATTTCATCTCGGTGTCCTCAGTTCCCTTATTTGTTTACAGTATATTATATTAGTGGGTTTGGCATGAATGACAGCATTTTCCTTTCCATTTCCTTTTGGTTTTGAAGATTAATAGGAGTGGATGGACTTTCAGTGCACACACTAACCTTTAAGAGAAAACAAGGCAACTAGGATGCATCGAGGAACTCTCTGCAAGGAAAAACACTCATGGAAGTCTTTGATAAATTTCCCTCACATTTTATTTTCCCCACACTCTTGGGATAGGCCTACTGGAGACTGGAGAGGAACTAATTGATTACATTGGCACACACCTTAAGAAACTCTTAGTTCAACATTGTCCCAGCAGTTTGCCTGTCACATCAATTATAAACAGACTTCCTCTTCTCCAAAATACACAAACTCACTATCCGTGCCTGTACCCACCTGAACTAGACTACAAAACAACAGTCCCATCAACAGTTCTAAGTTTGCTGCAGTGCTGTTTTGGCTTTTGACATATTAATGCAATTTTTTTTGTTTTGTTTTTGTGGGGGTTTTTTAGAGCAAAGAACAACTCAGCAGGGCCAGGTCTACTTCCTCCACACACAGACTGGAGTCAGCACCTGGCATGACCCCCGGGTACCCAGGTAACTTCTTCATGCATTTATCCTTGTATAGTTTCATGTTTATTGTTCAAATTCTTATGTTTTTAAAGCTAGTCTCTTTTCATATATGTTACTAAGAGCTATTAATATGAGCATAATTATCTCAGAATTAAAAACATATTGACTTAAATACATAACAAATGCACCACAGTTTGGACAGCCTGTATTATTTTAATCCAAATATAAAACCTGACATATATTCCCAAAACTGACAGGGCCAAAGTGGACTTGACTGGTTTGGATCAGATCTAATTTCTCACTTAATTGCTCAGGGTTGTGTTCAAAAACAGCCTTATTAGTCATATTTCAGGCTCAAGTCAGGGTCAGCCAAACTAATGACCTCTGGGTCCGATGTGGAGCTGGAAGAAAATTTTTGGACAGATGTTGAGCTGAAAACACCACCAGGCCAGTGGCTCTGCATTCAATCATACTGTTCACCAACTCTCAATAGCCCACTAGTTAATTCACTAGAGACTGAAGGCAGTGTGATTGCGTTACATTTTTGGCCACGTCTCGGTGTAGCTGCTGCTCAGTGATGAAGCACATGTGTGTAACATCCAATTTACAGCAGCTCTGCAAACTCTGGGTTTGGTCATTTTGGACAGAGCTGCTAAAATGACCCAGTATGTTGTGATGAGTGTAGCGAGGCATGTACTTTGTCCCTGAGTGATGTGTCCTTACTTCACACAAGGACAAAGTATTCACACAAACACACACACACACACACACGCACAAAGGCACAACACCACCTTAGGCTATGGCGTTGTCCCAGATCAGGACTTAGGTCTCCACTGACAGGAATGTCAGTGTACAGGACAGAAGAAGAATCAGGAAATTAGAGCAGATACTTTGTCAGAAGGATAATGTTAATGTTAATGTTGCTGATGCTTTTGGGTCTGTTGAAGGCTGTGATCCTGGATTTTGATTGGCTGAGTCTTGTGAAGCTGCAGTGCAAAAGATTTCTGCATGCAACCTTCATGAGAATGTTAATGCTAACCTATATTTCATTATTAACCCAGTACTATCACTAAATGTATTGCTGAAAGACTAATGTTTAATTATAGCTATTAAATTAACCTTTCATTAAACAGTTGTTCAGTTTTATTGTAGTTTAGAAAAGTTATTAGCAATCCATCCGTCATACCTAATGACAACTGTAACAACTGCAAAAAAAAAGTAATAGTTTTCTCCCTTCTGGGGCCATTCAGTTATATAGCAGTGTATCATAATACACTGAGGGTATGATGGTCATTGGTCTGCAGGCCTGTTTGTTTTATGTGGTATGTATTTTTGTAATTATTGTTTAATTTAGATCAACTTTTATTTGTAGAGTCATTGTGGCTTCTAATTATTTTGTTCAGGGACCTAAGCAATGTGAACTGTGAGGAGCTTGGCCCGCTGCCACCAGGCTGGGAGATCAGAAACACAGCCACCGGCCGCGTCTACTTTGTCGACCACAACAATCGAACAACACAGTTCACAGACCCGCGACTGTCTGCTAACCTGCATCTAGTACTCAAGTGAGTGCATCTATTAATACTGTGTTTAACCCCCTGGGCAGGATATTAAAGGAGATATTACCTTCACTGTGGTTTACATTGTGTTACCAAGGACAAATAAAATTATTTTGTTTTTTTCTGCATTTGTATCTTTCTACATAGAAGTAGTGTATGCACAACTACAAATGTGTTGCTGCGTACAAATCTGTATGTCAGCATCTGCTTTGTGTAGATAACTGTGTCCCCTCTACCCTGAATTCTCAAACTAGTGATGACAAAAATGCAGAAACCAACAACAACAACTTAAGTGAAACAACAACCCAGAGATTATGACTTTGAAGCTATTTGATCATAAAAGATACCAGATACGCTGCTACAAGCTCTGAAGACTATGTTTGTATTTAGGGGCTGACTGTGAAATGTAAATAGAGGCAAATGAAATGGAGAAGAAGTGAGAACGACTCTATTTTTCAGTGGAATACAACAAATAGATGAGATTCAGAGCCGCTCTCTGCTCTGTTCATATTTTCTGCCAAGGACTGTGAGAAATTCAGTGTTTTTAAAAGTAGCTTCACACTCACACTATCCATCCTGGAAATGGACGTGATGACTCTTGTCTGGGGATGCTGGAATAACCTGAAACGAGGGAAAAACTGTTAGGGAACATGTGATGCACACTACAGTCATGAATCCTCCAGCAATGAATATGTCTGTTGTAAGATAATCACTGATGACTGTCCTGGCTTTATTCATCTCACCTTATATTTTTGTTCTCTGTTTTCCTGTCCCCCATCCTCTGTCCGTCTTGTGTATCTAATAATGGTCTTTTTCCTCCCTCCTATCCTCTTTCTGTCATTCTTACCGACTCTGTTGTCTTTTTATCCATTTCCTCTCTTTGTATTTGTCCGTATTTTTGCCTTTTTGCTTTTTTTTATGTCTCCTTCTTCTTCTTCTTCTGCTTTTCCTCTACCTGATTTTCTTGTCTCATCCCCCTTTCTGTTTCTTTGTATCCTTTTACATGTCTCCTCTGTATCACTTTTTCTTTGTCCTATCTGTCCTGTCTCCCTTTTCCTGTTGTTTTCAATGCTCCAATACCCTTCTCTGTCATTCACCTTCTCTCGTATGTCATTTTCTCCCTCTTTGTCTTTCTCCGTCTTCTACTCCCCTCTCCCCTCCTGTTTTCTCCAGCAGCCCAAGTCCAAATGGTTCCCGTGTGGCCATGGACAGCCAAAACACTAACCTCAGGTAACCCACACACACACACACGAGGATATTTGTGAAGACAATTGCGCGTTCACATACTTGCATACAGGCATCATACAGTCGATGCGCACACACACACTTACATGTGGTCTGTAACATACGAACATGTGGACAGTGCAATCAGCATTCACAGGCTGACAGATACTGTCATACTCTCACCCCAGCTGTCTGTATAAAGCAGTTTCAGCAGCCAGTCACTCAAAGTTACACACACGCACACACACACACGCACTAGCATAAAAAAAAATGCTGACTGTGATAGTCTTCCACCTGGGAATGTCCAGTCCGTGTGTGTTTATCTATATATATGCAGAAAGTCAGAGTTGACTTTCAACCCCTGAGGATGTCATTCAAGTACAACACACACACACACACACACACACACACACACACACTCTACACCTCACCTCACCCTGGCTGTCTGTATCGGGGGGTAGTCAGTCCATCTTTCAGTGTGTTTGCGCTCTCTGTCAGCAGTCTGCCTTCACTGAAGCTCAGTTTGCAGCCAGCTAAGCCAGGAGAGAGGCCTGATGAAGCCGACCCCACCAGGGAAAATAATACTAAACATGTGTTAGCACGGCAGCTGTTAGCTTAGCACCAGTTCTTACAGCTTCACATGGAATAAAAACATCAGCGAGTGTTAGCGCTGGTGTCCATATCCATTTGGAAGGAGCTTGTGATTGTGTTAGATGAATCACTGATGAAACGAATATGATATACTGTAATGAAATTGTTTCTCAGATATTTTGGCTGTCTGGTAGTTCCCTTCACTTCCAGTTTGCCAGTGTATGAGGTAGAAATCACCAGAACAAGAGGAACATCGAGATATCGAGATCTTTCCCCTTTGCTTTTTTTAGTATAAATTCTTTGTCAAAACCTCTTGCAATAACAGCTGCTGGCACGATGGACATGTTTGGGAAATCAACATCTGGTCATTTGGTCAAATAGTATCCATATGTGTCAGAATAGCCCCTGGTTGTGAGTTGAAGCTCAACTATGTTATCCAGTCAGCATCATTAACTGCTTGTCTGACTCCTTATTAGGAGAGATTTGAGAGAGTCCAGACAATGTTTTAAAACCTTGAGAAGGTCAAAATTAACAAGATCTCATTTCTAATGCAGCTTACCTTGATACAAACTGATTAACGAGAACAAAATGAAAACACTCTCTACATACAGTCCATGTCACAACAGTAAGAACTTGGCTTATGTCTGAATAAATATGATTTAGATTCTTGACATAAGTCTAATCAATATTCAAGCATTATTGTGGTTTATGACTACCAGCCAAATCAGCTGCATTTCAAGCCAAAGTACAACTTGAAATGTGGTCAAGAAATCGTTTTGTTAATTATTTTATCTTAAGAAGTTTAAAATGTAAAGGTAAATGAGCTTGACTCAAATAGTATCTCTTGAGCTAACATTGGTCTGATTGATGGTTGTTCTTGTTTTTAACACCCATAACCAAAAACTGGCAAAAGCACTTCTGCATAAATACTTCTCCTTTTGTCTGAAGTCATCATATCACTGGAGACAAATCTGTGTCAAAGTAACTTCAGTTCATTGTCAAAATTCTGTCTTCTTAACAGTATTTCATTTTCTTTTCTCAGAGTGAAAGAGAAAGAATTAAAATAGATTTGTGTAGAGCGCACTGTGGTGATGAGACTGCCTACTGATTTTGGCTAAGAAACACTAAATTTTATTGGGCGTGCTAAATGGTCTCAACAACCCAGACATAATGTTGGATTGTTTACAGGGTGAGAGGCTCACATGCAAACACCCAGGGTGACTGACAAGCAGGCCCATTAAAAACAACAGCAGGCAGAGAAACAGAGACCACATGGGGAGACACAAGGGGGAGACAACAGTCTGTTTACACAAACTGTACATGTACATACCCAGTGTGTGAAAATCTCAACATTTGACCATTTCTTTGAAGTTTTAGCCTTTTTATACCTTCTGGCTTCTGCTGTTTAAACCAGTCAAACCACTGAGCATCACCAAACTCTTCCATATCATCTGTCCTCTCCCCTTCTGTCCTTGTTCATTTTTTATCCTCTAATCTCTACACCTCCCTCCTCCTGTCATCTCCTCTGTCCTCACTCATTCTGTCTCGGCTGCCCCCCGCCCTCGTCTGCGCTCCAAATGCTGTTAAAGTTATCAGCCTCTCTGCTGGCTCAGCGTCAGGACATCTGTGTTTTATCAGTGCCAGGATTTAAGAATATTTCACCCAACATCCGCATAGGTCCACTGCACACACACACACGTGCATACACACACCATGACCCTACTATAATGCAGCACTGCACTGACTTGTTTTCATATTGGGAGATTGAAGGTGATGGTTTAGGGGGGTGGGGTTGCATGCTAGGATGAGCTGAGTGCATGTTACCTCATGCTGATGTGAGGGGTTCAAGAAAAAAAACAAAGTGAAGCTGAAAATCTTTGTTTTTCTTTAGATATCTGCATAGTTGCATAGATGGTGTGATAGCTGATTTGAAAGAGGTTGTAAAGGAAAGTATGCATCCTGCAGAGAGAGGGAGTGCAAAGGGACTTTTTTTTTCTTGCAGCACTGTTCCCTTTATACCACTGGAGGATGTTTTCATTATTGTTGGGGTGCATCTTTCTCTTTTTTAAAGGTCTTCTTCTTTTGTTTTCTGGCACACAGACAGACAGACAGACAGACAGACAGACAGACAGACACGAAATTAAATCAAAACAATAAAATAGCAGTTGACAGTGGAGAAAGCAAAGTCAGTTAGTTAAACAAATAACAACTGCAGGAGAGCAACTCGCTTTGAGTAAATCAGGATGGAGTGAACAAAAAGTAATGTGTCGACTTAAAGTAAAAACCTACTGCAAGCCAAACTGTCAACATTGACCTGAAAAGGAGGAAACTGGTGGATGCTGAGTTGACACACACAGGATGATTGGCAGTGCCTTAGAGTCACGTATAAGTGCAGCTACCTATGAAAAAAGTGTAATTTTTTTTTTTTTTTTTTTTTTTTTTTTTTTTACAAATAACAGACACCGTTTTGTGCTTGGTGCTTGAAATACAAAAGAAATTTTAAAAATTTTAAGGCCTTTTTTTCTCATTGTCCTGCAGACTAAAACAGCAGATATTTTTGGTAGCTAGAACTGGGCACTTGTTGATTTACCTTCCATCTCTTGACCCATTTTGTGGTTTACTGGGCGTATAATTTACCCCCCATCTGTAGAAACAGTTTGTGTTTTGTCTGCAAGATTAGATTAGATGGCGTGGAACAAATTTGATATTACATCATTGTAGGTCTACAGTTTGCACCTCAGTCTACTGATCCTCCAGGACACATCTTGGTTTAAATGTGACTCAGACAGTCCTGTTGCTGTCAACCTCAGACTGATGAAGGCCTTGGATTGTCAGACAGTCAGACACAGCTACATTACTGTGGTCTGCCACACTGTTTCTCGCATACTTAGCTTTCCTTCCTTGCACCAGCGCATAGTATATGTCTAAAAGATTACATCAGTGTTTGCTGAAGGTATTTTTAGTTGGCTCTGGGTTTAAGTTTAGTGGGCATCAGCAGGTATTTTCCCAACCAAGTTATAAATCTTCATGACATTTATATCAATATTTGCATTTATGTTTAAAAAGTGATGATTATACTTGGTACATCACGGGTGTGTGGTATATTTAACCTGTGAAAGATAAATATAAAAGCAAATTATTGGGTTAGCAATAAATCCAACGTATATATCTACAATATGTACAGTACTTGACATTTTCTGCTGTACTTTATAAACCTTGCATGTGACTTGATGATACAGTAAATCCCAGCCGTCTTAACAGTATATACAGCAGGATAAATGTTCTGTCTGTATGTGGAGCATTAAAAGGCAGTCTGTATAAGAGTGAACAGAAGCAGACAGCCTGGGTGAAAGCTTAAATTCCTACAAAAACAAAGGACTTCAGTTTTATTAAGACACACAATGTATTGCACAGTACATAAAATATAATTTCTGCTTGTTCTAGGTTGGTAATTTTGCCATATTTTATTGATATTTTTCATTGGAAATTGTGCATAAAAATGAAGGGAAGGGAGAAAGCAGATTAGTTTTTGTAATGGCAGAATTTTGCCAATCTCTCTTTTGCAGAAAGTGTCTTCAGATGCAACATATTTTAGTCAGTAGGCAGTCTCATCACCTCAGACTGTCTGCTGCTGGTTTCCTGTACTTCATGTACTTTTGGAGAAGGTAGAAGTGTACAGATGTGGGAGCTTGGCAGTGGGGAAGAATGTAAGAGGTCACACTCTTACTGGCAAAACACACACATATTATCCAAGTAAATAATTCTGTACACATATATACACACACCCTGACTCTACATTCTGCAGAGTCGGCAGCAGTGGCACCTCTTGGCCGACCTCTCCGCCCCCTCCTGTTTTTTAGGCAAGTGTAAAGAGCAGGGCACCAGCTGATACTCTGAGCAGATCGACTTATAAAGGACCCTTTGATTCTCTGGGCTGGGTGGGTGGGTGGGGGCCAGAGTGGGTGTGTTGTGGTGGCTGGTGTGGCTTTCACACCACTATCCTTACTCACTCATTTCAGCCCACCTGTGCCAGCTGCCCTAGAAAAGAAGCAAGTATACTTTGTCTTACACAAACATACATGCAGACTTGCTCTCTTGTGCGTGCCCTCTCTCACCTGACACACACCCAGTCTGTCTCCCTCCATACACAGAAAGAGGATGGAGGCCTATCATGACTCTGCAGGTTCAGGCGCAGGTGATCCAGTTCAGAAAAATGTTCACTCCTTAATTTCTTGACTTCTTCAGCCTCTTTCCTCCCGCTTCTTCTACCTTGGAATAACAATAAAAAAATCCTCTGGCTCTTACATTGAATTTGAAAGTTTATATTTCTTCCCAAACGTCGTATTTCACCCAAGCTGTCACAGCAATAGGAACCATTTCTCTCTTTCAGCCTGGGCAGATTTTCAACTTTGCTGTGCTTGTATTTTCTATATTTACCATCAAATATGCAGAGCTTGTCCCATTTGGAAACCAGAGACGATGAACTATGTCGAAACATATTTTTAATTACACTGTGCCCTCAGAAGGAGAAAAAAGTGCGCTGAAATTACGCTTTATTATATGGTTCCTGAGCCTCCCAGCCAAAAGCAACTCATTCCATTTTGTTTTAAGGTCATCTTTTCTTCCCCTCCTCCTTCCTAAAGTGGTTTTCAGGACTGCTCTGCTGCAGTCTTACCCTTTCTTTGACATGCTAGGAGCCCCAGCGCCTGCCAATAAAATAAATAGCAGTAGACTTGATTATACAGGGATAGACTGGTGAAACACTGCACCCGTTTAGTTTGGAAAGGCCAAATAGATGAGGCCTTTTTCAACCTACTGAACCAGAGAACCCAAGTGTACAATGAGTGTTGGAATAAGTGGGTGGCTATGTGCTGCTACCTTAGAAGTCCTCTCCTTTCTCTGTGTACCAATTCAGGTCTCTTGGTGTGCCATCTTTGTTTGGCCGACAGCAGCCTCCCTGTGGAGGACAGTAGCTTCTTTTCAAGAAGTCCTCTGCTGGCTCAGCGTCTCCTCACAGGAAAATGAGGGCTGCTGTCCTGTTGAAGGGAGAGATGGATTATGTTTTTATGAGGCCCACCCAAGCGTCTCACCACCAACACCACAGTGAGGGCTGGAGGAGGCCAGAACTAGAACACTGACCATGGTGCATCTATGCCAAGATTGTATAAGATTGTATCTCATCTTTTCTTAGAATACACAGGCTCTGAATGGCAACAGAGAAAAGAGGGATAAAGGTCGGGATTTAAATTCCCCAAGCTCAGTTCCTTGGTCCACTGTGTGACAGACAGTGTGCCCTGTTCACACCCTTTCCCACACTTAACCTTGTTGTTCTGAAATTGCAAAAAAATGCAAAATAAGGCTGCACTTTGGCCAGGCAAGCATGAACTCAGAGCAGTGGCTGGATTCTACATTTACCAGAGCTTAACTTGTAGGCCAGAGAAAGGTATCTTCACCGTAGTGTATTGACAGAAACTAGACTGGAAGTTTACAGAAATGTTGGTGTTTTTCCACAAAGTACACCTCAAAGTATGAGAGAGGGTGGCAGCTTCAGTGGTCGGATGATGGAAGTTCCAGTTGTGGTTGGTGGTGGGGAGGGGTACCTACCGGAAATCTGTCAACTTTTGTTGGCTTTAGACAAGCAGTAAATAAGTCTTCGGATGCAAAGATGCTTGATTGAGGGCGAATTTTAAAAAAAGGAAATTTTGAGAGGGAAATGTGTGATGGATGAGTCCACATTGACTTATCTGTCCAGCTGAGCTTGCCAGATGTGCCAGCTACTCGTCCACCACTCTCCTTTTGTATATTTCTTCCTTTCTCTTCCTCTGTGTGAGTCTCCCTCTCTCTACTTACTCAGGTTTTATCTCCCTCTCTCTGTCTTTCCTGGTGGTGATATTTACCAAACGTCTGGTCGAAGGCCCAGCCTGTCCACAGGTCTGGATCAGATTTACTCAGGGTTTAGTCCTCTGTTTAGTGTTCTTTGCTTTGAGAGGAGTGAGGAGAGTGAGGGCTGGGGAGGGAACTTCTTACAAAACTCCCTAGTTCAGCGGTTAGAGGATATTTGAGATGTAGGGGCTGGGGAATTCCCTACAGGACATATCCCCCTTTCTTCTATCTTTTGTATAAATCTGTTGCCTCCACCAAAGCAGCGCACATGAAAAATATCCCTGTGACCATGAGACAGTAAACAGCTGCAATTCACCAAATGGAAATTGCCCTTAGGAGAGGGCAGCTCAGGACAAACTGTTTAAGTGAATGATAAATCATGCTGACTTAAGACTATTCTCTTCTTTTTCCTTCTGTCCCTCTTTCATGTCACTTGTCTGCCCCTCCCTACCCTGCTGATCTCCCCTGCCTGCTGTTCTACCTCTCCATGTCTCCTTGACTGCTCCTCTTCCACCTCCCTTTCAACCACATTATCCCTCCAGTCACCCGACTCAGTTGAAGGACCAGGGCGGTCCTGGAGTCCCTCAGCAAGCTCTGTCGCCAGCCCAGTTACCTGAAGAAGCAGAGTGCCTGACGGTGCCCAAATACAAGAGAGACCTGGTGCAGAAGCTGAAGATCCTGCGGCAGGAACTGTCTCAGGCACAACCCCAGGCCGGCCACTGCCGTATCGAGGTCTGCCGCGAGGAGATATTTGAGGTAAAAAAAACAAACAAAACAAAAGGTATTACACACCTGAATCAAGGATGACCCTTTCACGTACTGGTAAACACACAAACAAGATGATAACAATGCACGTGTTTTAGTAACCTTGTGTTCTTGAGAACAGTCTTGCTACCTGTTTTGCAAACTGAACAAAAACAATTCCTTCCTCTATGTTCACAGATCATGAAACATCATGCACCTGAAACTTAATTTCACTGAAATGTTCCACCCCAGCAGTGCACATGCCTGTCTAAAAATAGTTGTGATGCTCATAAACATGACACTCTAACCTGAAATTTCTGATGTGCCTTAAACCATAAAAGGAAACATCTGAAGGCCAGCTGAACATAGCTGCAAACACATGCGCACAAATGAATGCATAACACGGAATTTACCATGAATCTGCATAATGTGAATTGATCGTGTATTCATTCAAAATTCATCATCTGGCTTTCAGAGCATCGCATGCTACCATGCAAAGTCTAAACATCCACGAAAACAATGGGAAACTCAGATCTTTGCATTTTACTGTCATTTTTTCACCCCATTTACAATGTTTGCCAGAAAAAGGCCCGGGGCAGCACAGAACCAGTGCTCAGAACTGCTTTATGATTTCCAGGAAAAAGCTGAACAAAAAGGCCTTCACAACACCACAAAAAAAATATTTCTTTATTCCTTTTCTTCTCCTCCTCTGTCTCTCTTTTTGTTGCTCTCCCAATCATTTGTTCTACCAAGGCAAAGGCATTCTTTCTGGATGATTTCAGCAGCTAAAGGGTTGGGGGGAGGTGGGGTCTGGGGGGGTGGGGTAAGGAGCGGGTGAGAAAAGGAGCTAAGGCAGCAGTGGCAAGTGTTCGGGGCCAGACATAACTTCATAACTACAAGTGGAGCAATGAAAAATATGACTTCATCCCCCTTCGACGTGACAGCTGTGGAAGGGGAAAGTTAAGTGTGAAAACCAGCTCTGCAGATCCACTTGAGGTTTTCATGCAGAAACCAGCACTGCAGTTTGCCACTGGCAGTGTGTGCGCACAAGTGTGTATGTACTTACAATGGTTGTAGTGCAATTTCCTATTTACGCATGTTCTCTGCCACAAGTTGACATATGATTAATACAAATGCAGCATCTCGCTCTGTGTACATTCAGTCATTAATACAATGATGGTTCTCAGTGTTTTGGACACTTCTTATACATTTTTCCTCCCTCTCACCAACATGTTGATGAGCTGGGTGCATACCTGAGCTCTGTCTCAGCTTTTGCCTGCAGCCTGGTTGTGTGACTGAGGAGATATCATCTGCACCATTATTAGGACTCCATAATATGAGTCTTGAAACTTTGAATCTTGTGTCAGCAGGTTCATCAAATGAATGATGAACACATGTGTGTGTTTAAAAGCATCTTACAGTCTTCTCTGTGCAGCCCAGCTCTGTTATGCTCTCTCAGTTGTAGCACTGCTGTTGTTGCAGCATGAGATTGTTTATTGTGGCGCAGCCTGGACTCCACTGAGAGTACAGACTGGGAGTCAGTCGCTTATGTAATGTAAAAAGGAAACGCACAAACTATTTGCTTAACTGTAACTGTGGGGAGGGGGTGATGAAGGGAGGCAAGAACAGGATTATCAAGATGCACTGGAATGATATTTGTATTCATTTACGTTTAAAACAGTGTGCCTCAGTTTGTACTCATACAGGCCCCATTTTAAAATGTAATTTTGTGTTTCTCCCCATCTCTTTGCACAATTCTTAAATGGTACTAATTTCCAGAAATAAGCTATTGTGACATTTTTTTTTTTTTGGCTGTGCTCCACATGCAAATCCTTGATTTTAAAGAAGTATGTGTCTGTATCTGTAATGACTATATTAGTTCCTGTTCTTATAATTATTCCTATATTATAACTATGTTAACCTCCATAGCTCTATAACCTCAGCGTGACACTTCCCCTAAACTTCGTCTAATCAAAACATCATGACACCGCACACACAGCTGAACAGACAAAGCTGTTTCATTTTATTCCTGCAGTCTTCATCCCACACATCATGAGTACCTGGTATCTCTGAGGGTGTGTGTTGGTGCCATAACAATCTTATTGTCATAACAGTCACACTTCTGCACACACCGTGTACACAAACACAAAGTCACTGCAAATTTGCTATTTTTAATTCACAGAGTGTTACCTTGTGGAGGCCTCCTGCATGATATTAAAGTTTTACTGTGTGTGTTGAACTGCAGGAGTCGTACCGACAGGTGATGAAGATGCGTCCAAAGGATCTCTGGAAAAGACTGATGATCAAATTCAGAGGAGAGGAGGGACTGGACTATGGTGGGGTAGCAAGGTAACTTGTCATGTTTAATTTACCATTTATGTGATTTTAAAAGTCAGCTAACATGTATTTATGATGGTTTTAGCATTAGTTGAAGTACCGTTGCAATCTGTATGTTTTAGGGAATGGTTATACCTGCTGTCCCATGAGATGCTGAACCCCTACTACGGCCTGTTCCAGTACTCCAGAGATGACATCTACACTCTACAGATTAATCCCGACTCTGCTGTCAACCCGGTAGGAATGATTTAGTTTTATATTTATTAATTCTCAAACCTGTAATAGGGATTTATCAGATGTTGACAAAAACATGAAACGTTTGGCATCTTCAGTTGTTCAAGCTAGAGTCAGATTGATTTCAGCTTCATATGATATCAAAAAAAGGTAAAAGAGATTTGTTGTTATAATTACAATTTCATACTGATATAACTTTAGTTTGGAGATTGGATTGGCTCAGTATGTGGACAAATACTTTTTTTTCTTTTCATGCTATAGTTCGATAGAGCAGTGAACTCCTGGTTACACCTCGTAGGTACTGCATTTGTATTAAAACTGATATAACTTAATGCCTTCATATTAATATACCTGGTTTCACCTGCAGGAGCACCTGTCTTACTTCCACTTTGTGGGTCGTATCATGGGAATGGCGGTGTTCCACGGCCACTACATCGACGGAGGCTTCACTCTGCCCTTCTACAAACAGCTGCTGGGAAAACCGATCACGCTGGATGATATGGAGTCCGTCGACCCTGACCTCCACAACAGCCTCGTCTGGATTCTGTAAGACCTTTTCTCCAACCAACCTATTATTTTCTAAATGTTCTACACTGGCAACCTAAAGTTAGAGACAAAACACTATTAACAGTTAAGTGCAAAAGCAATTATCTTGTCAAAACAAGTTGAAATACAGGGTTACCCAACACTTATTGTAAAGTAGCTGTATGTACCAGTAGAACAGTAAAATAACATCTGTGTCATGTGTACAGGACAAAAAAAAGAAGAGAATGTGTCAATATAGACAAAAAGCATTAAAACCAGGATAAAGCACACACACACTTGACTGCTCTGCCCTCAACGGTTTTGCAAAAACCAAACCAATTCTTGTGATTGTGGCGCCCTCTGCTGCCAGATCAGATGAATGTCTGACATCCATCTCCTGCACGTTGCACCAGTGTTTTAAAACATGTGCATGCTGTGTCGTTCTTATCCTGATAGGACCTAAAACTTCATACTTTTCACAATGTCACCTGTTCTTGTGACTCTTCAGTTGTAATTCTTGCTGAGTCATCACTGACCATTTAAAGTTTAATGAGGAAAAAAATGTGCAAGTGAAAATTAATTACAGCAAGTGAAAGAAACCTGTGAAAACTCAAGAGCCAATCAGTTGCAAAGAACGATCACAATAAAACACAGTATACTTTGAATATGTTTGTCTGTTGATGTTGGCTCCAGATTGCTCCTCTGTCTTTGTTGTGTTAAATAAAATTGAGAGCTGATTCCTCTTGTGACGCACTGTCCGTTCTCTCTCTGCTCAGGGACAATGACATCACCGGCGTCCTGGACCACACTTTCTGTGTAGAGCACAACGCCTACGGAGAAATCATCCAGCATGAACTGAAACCCAACGGCAAGAGTGTTCCTGTCACAGAGGACACCAAGAAGGAGTATGTTAGGTATGAAGAAGGATGAACATGTTGTACACACAAAAACGAGGATGTGACAACATTTTCTCACATTTTCACCGTATTCACACTGGTTTTCAGAGGCAGTGCAGACTGTCACATTGCCTTTAATTCAATGTCATGATGATTAATCTGTATTTTACTGTTTCTCACCTTCCCTCCTCTCTCTTCTTCTCTGCAGGTTGTATGTGAACTGGCGTTTCCTACATGGCATCGAGGCTCAGTTTCTGGCCCTGCAGAAAGGCTTCAATGAGGTTATCCCCGAACACCTTCTCAAAGCCTTTGATGAGAAGGAACTGGAGGTACAGTAGAAAACACTTTCAAGATCAGAGTCATCACATTATGTATGCACTGAATCCACACACACAGAACCAGATCGCTCATTTACCTTTGTGCTTTATTTTTACTGTTTTATGGTGTAAGGTTTGGTATGGTACTAACTTTAGCAAATATATTTACATTTTAACATCATCCATATTTACGTACACACATTACACATGACTACCACCTAATACAGGATAAATAAAATACATAACAAACTCAATAGATAATATAAAAGCCCAAACTTAACCACTTATCCATCTTCCACAACAGAAAATACAACAATTTGGGGCAAACTATATTGATTTATTACCTAAAAATGAACTTGTAATAATATTAAAATCTCCTACTTTCAGCTGATAGTGTGTGGCCTGGGAAAGATCGACATCACAGACTGGAAGTCCAACACCCGTCTGAAGCACTGCACCCCTGACAGCAACATTGTCAAGTGGTTTTGGAAAGCTGTGGAGTCATTTGACGAGGAGAGGAGGGCCAGACTACTGCAGTTTGTTACTGGCTCATCCAGAGTCCCACTGCAAGGCTTCAAGGCTTTGCAGGGTATGTATCTGACTGTGTGTGTTAACATGTCTTCTAATTCATTCTTTCAGAAACTTTGACACTGTTTACTGTCCATTCTCTATAATAAGTGGGTATTGAGTTTGAATACCTCAAAGACAAACAACTGATTATTGTGTTTGCAGTCAAAAACTGCAGCTCCTGTTAGACTATGGCAACCATTGTGTGGATAGGACTAATGACACATATTGTAATGCTCAGATATTATATATCTTGGAATACAAAAAATTCCAGGAGCACGTTTAAGCTCTTTCAGAAGACAAGTGAAAGAAACCCTGTGATAAAAACTTGTCTGGCATAGCTAGTTGAACCCGGGCTGGACCGCAGAGAGAGCAGGACTTTACAAGCTGAGATGATGGTGGGAAACTTACCAGTGAATTTGCTGCTAAACTGCAGCTGATGGATACTTTGTGTTTTGACTGCAGGTGCTGCTGGGCCCAGACTCTTCACCATTCATCAGATCGATGCCAACACCAACAATCTGCCCAAAGCCCATACCTGGTGTGTGTCACCTGCACCTGCAGACTCAAACGCATTTGCACACACACACGCTTTTTATCACGGTAAAGACAAACAGCAACTTTCAGTCTTTCATAGCTTCATTCATGTGAACTCTCTCTTCCCTCCAGCTTCAATCGGATTGACATTCCGCCCTATGAGAGCTACGACAAGCTGTACGACAAGCTGCTGACGGCGATCGAGGAGACCTGTGGCTTCGCTGTGGAATAAGAGACACATTGGAGAGTGTGTTTGTGCGTGAACATGTTTAACTGTGTGCAGGACTCTGATAGATTATTATTCCAAATTCGACATCAATTAGTATCAATTAGAGCCTGATACGTACGTCTTTGACCAGCCTGCAGTCTTCCTCCTCTCTCACCGCTGTCCAAATACTTCTCTTATAGATATCTGTTTGAACAGCTGCGAGAGAGTCAACCCATCCTTTTTTTTTTTTTTTTTTTGTAGCTCATATGAAAGATCATATGATAGAGAGCAAATTAGGAGCTGTTATGAGCCGCTGCATTTCTTTAAACAATTTAGATTTTTAACATTTTCCATGGGCAGTTTTGTTATTGTTTTGTTTCTTGTTGACTTCATTTGCAATCAGAAAAAAACACGGTGAAAAGAACCCCAATACCTGGTCATCTCACTTTGAATTGAATCAAATCAGGAAGCGGTTTATCAACACACAGTTCAGTATCTTACAAAAATGTTTTTGGATGCATTTGAGAACAGTGAGTCACTATTTTGTTTTGCAATTTGATCAGATTTTTTTTCTTTTTTTTTTTTTTATTGTCATGCTACTGAATCTTTAACATTACAGGTAGCCATATCTTGCCCTTAGTAGCCATCTTAACCACAACCAATACACCCTCTAGTTCTCATGGTTGCAGAGTTGGTGTGCTTCATCTTGTAGGAGCGCCACAAATTCGTCCTACCTCAGTGTAATGCTTTGGCATTTGGAGGGTTTCATTCCAAAATGCTACGTGTCATCTTTTGTAAAAGTTTGTAGCTGATGTAATTCAAATTCGGAATAGAAATGTTTTAGTTTTTACAGCAATGCTCCATTATTAGTTCAGTTTTTATACCAGCATTCATTTTGTACCTGGAGGAACTTAGAATTTATATAGTGGATGTATCATTTTGAAATGGAACTCATGGCTGACTTGGATGTACAGTAGGTCTGATGTTTTGTGGCGTTTTTGAGTCGAGCTTGTGGCAGTTGCTCAAAGATGAGGGATGGACTCTGGTAAAGAAGAAGGCATAAATCTTTTTTTTTTTTTTTCTTCTTCCCTGGATCACTGCATGCTGTGGCCACGGCTCTTGTAAACATGTGTCTGTGTGTTTTTGCATGTGTACACAAATTAACATTTGTATGGAAGGAAGGTAGACATTTTGTAAATGAGTTCCCCTTCAACTCTACTATCACAGTATCCTGTATATGTTGCTGCGAAGCTGATTGAAGCTCACTGTTTGAGCCTGGTTCGTCTTCCTTTTCTCTTATTTGTCTCCAGCAGTTACAAGTATGCATGTTTTTTTTCCATCCTATCCAACCAAGCTTAACTCAGCAGAACTTCCTCTCAGATCATATGTGAAAAGGGCGCAACTGTCCTCGGGACCAGGCTTGATTAAAAAGCCTTTCAAGGCAGATGTCTATTTTCAGTCACAGGCAGAAGTATTTCTTTCTCTCTCTCTTGTCACTTTAGAGCACTTTACAAACTGAGCAGTGATGGCAGGAGTGCTTTCTTCATGTTAGATTAAAATATATCATGTTTCTTTTGCTATACAACTACATTAGAAATATACAGAGTAAAAAGTATCTATACACTTGTAATTTTTGAGTATATATGTACAAATACATAGCTATTTTGTATATTGTTGCTTGTTCTTTCTGTTCAATTTAAATGCAAGCATGTTGGTGTCTGTCACAGACCTCTTTGCATTCTCAGGTGAAGTTGTTCTCTTTTTTTTTTTTTCTTTTTCTTTTTTGTTATTTTTTATTTTAAGTTCATTAGGCTAGTGTGTGATGAGGGGTAAAACTGGTTTTAATGGAAACTATATTTCATAGGCCTTGTCTTTAAACCCATGTTAGATTGTAAAACTTGGCAGTTTAAAGTGAGATTTTGTTTTGATCAATCACATTCGCTTTTTGACACACACACATACCTTCATGGGAGAACAAGAAAGGCCATATTTGCTGCTCTGGACATCTGCATCACCACTGAATACCAAACAGCACAGACAACCATATTATTTCATATGCACAAGAGCAGTATGTTTGCAGCATGAATTTTTAAAAGCGAGGAAGTAGCCTGAATGCTGTTGGTGGCCTCACATCCTCAGGGCTGCAAATGTGGGTGGTTGACTGCTGCTGAACTCCTCGGTGCTACCCGGTGAAAATGTTCAACCCAAATGCAAAGTCAGTAAAAACCAGAGAGGCAACAGTGAGGAGCACCTCCGTCACCAGAGCCTCTATCCAAAAAAAAAAAAAAAAAAGAAAAAACCCTGCATGAATGGATGCTCGAGAGATCAAGCCTATTTATTTGCTTAATTATGACTCGTAGAAAACTTGTTGAATTGGTAAATCACTTAAATGTTTTTTTTATAAATGTATCTGCCTGCATTTGCAACCATGAACAGTTTATCAGCTGATACTCAGAAAACTTTTTTTTTTTTTTATTTTGTGGTCATGAGACAAAGCAAACAAAATAGAGTACATTCAAAACAGTTGTCTTTGTACAGTTACAGAGAATTTATTCGATTTTACTTTTAATAACTCGACTCAGAGACAGAAAAGAAAAGCATTACAAGATTTTTTGCACACTTTATGCATACTTGGGCTCCAAGTTATAATCAGACACTTCCTTCTATTTACCAAATAGTTAATGGACTGATTGATTTTATTGTAGATAACATATATACACACACATGCTCTTGATATGCACACATGTATGTTTGTCCAGTGCACACAGTCCTCTTCTGGTCTTTGTTATTTTTTTTTTGTTGGCACCAAGTTCTCTGGCTGGTTCAGTCTTCAGTGCAAAAGTTGTGGGGGTTGAGTTACTTCCAGACAGGGAGAAACCACAGTTCTCCCCAGTTAAGCAGCCAAATTGGTCACACATCAAATAAAAATATTAAATTGCAGGTCATTGTTAACTTTATCAAGCTTTGATGGAAAGACATTTTTGTCTACTGTGATTGATCTGATTCATTTACTTGAATAAATTGGAAGACAACTCTGATTAAAAATGTGTATTATAATGATGGCTTAATTGGTTCTCTCTCTATCCCCACACTTTTAAGCACAAATTTACAGTTTAATGTGCAAATTGTGTGTGTCAGTGTGTGTAAGTGATTTTTGATTGAATTCAGTACAAAACAGAAAAAAAACAAACTTTTTTTTAACTGCACCATGTTTTATTTCTTTTGATTCTCTACCTGTTTTGTATTTATTATTACAGTATACGTGTTCATAGTTTTTCACATCAGCTGCTCTGTGAGCTTGTAACTGACACCTGTACATAAGGACAATAAAGAAGCAATGTAATAAACCTCTTGTACCCTAGCAGAAAGCTGAGCAATAAAACTATGCTGTTTGGACCTCACAGCATTATGTTTTATAGAACCACATGTATTACTGTCTTTTTTTTTCTGCAGCTTAATTGAGACAATTTTAATATGGTGTAAATGATGTTTGTGGTGAACAGATTAAAATGAAAATGAAAAAGGTTTGAGTTTGGAGCAATATGAGTACGGTCATGTCTAAAGATGAGTCATTCAAAGTCTTTTTAAGTGGCAATAAACTTGTTTTTACTTTGTTTTACTTTATATTTTATTGTAAATTATTCTAATTTTACATATATAATCATTATAATTTATAGTGTTAATATAATGTAAAGGCTGACACCATCGGTTTATAGATTGGTTCTTTTTTTGCAAACTTTATTGAAATATCTCAATTTTACAAATTAAGTGGCATAATAACGTGAACACAATACAAACAGGCAAAGGACAAGCAATAAAAACACAAATGATAAAATAAGAAAAAAAAGACAAAGAAGTGAAGGAAACGATAGAAAATAATAAAAGATAAATTAAGATAAACGATTTTATACATCAGATTGGTTCCTTGTAAACCTCGTTTTTTTATCAATTATATCTGCCACCGGAATCTCGCGAGAAAACGACGGGTCGATTTACGGCACAACGGAAGTGCGTCTTCCGGTGTGCAACCAAAACAACAGTCCTCCGTTGGTTGGCGGAGATGGCCGACGGTGGAACAACTGACCGAGCTGCACAAACTCTGCCCGAGAAAAGAAGAAGACCCTGGTGGTCGGCGGAGGCGAAGGAGGCGAAGAGGGAGAGCGACAGGAACCGGGGTGAAACCAGAGTGAGGCCCGGACGAGCATTCACTCGGTGGAGAGAGCTCCGGAAGTCGAGAGGATTCAAAAGCGACATTCAGTTGGCATCATTCCTGCTCGACCAGTAAGTCACAACCTGCCGACTTATTCTCACGGTTCTGAGGAGAACGGAAAGAGGCTCGTAATTAATCTTTAACTTTGCTTCAGATGTCGACAGCAGCAGCAAAGGGGTACAGTGCCTCTCTCACGGAGGAGAAATCAAGTCATTCAATATTAAATTATGTTGTGTTTTTTTACATTTTATACGTCCCACCAACTCCCACATCTCAAGATGTAGATGTATTTATATTCTGCATCAAACTTCAGTCCTTTACCCGCCCAGAGCTGCGTCCCGTGGTGTAAAGCAGCGCCAGCGTTTTGATAATATTTTCATCGTTTCTCTAATTTTACTGCAGTTAGCATGCTAACCAGCTAGCCGCGACCCGTGCTACCTCCAACGATCACTGTCTGGTCTCCAGCTGCCCTCCCAGCCCCGCCGCCCTCCCAGCCCCGCCTGTGCAGAGGGATTTTGTGAGACGGTTTCGCGGGTATAAACTAGGATTTCAGCAGAGCAGAGGAGTAAACGTGGAGTCAACATGTAGCGTCAATGCACCGCGTTTCTGTCACAAGTTCAAACTTGTAAATTAAGTCAGCATCATTGGAATTTTTGCTGTATTAAAATACAACACATGTAAACACAAAGAGCAGGAGAGATGCAAACAGATAAAGAGGTTAAACTGGTGTTTTGTAGAAATCTGTTACGAGTGTACTTCCTGTAGCGACAGCACCTACAATTTGTACCCATCGCTACAAAGTGAAGGTGCCATATTCATGTTTTTGCATATATACGGTTTTTAGGTTTTGGTTTCAGAATCAAACTCAATTCCTTGCATGCAATTCCTGCATGATAGCATGCTACTGAAGTTAGCATGCTACTGAAGTTAGCATGCTAGCCCCGCCCACCCCGTACTTGTGGATCACTGTAGCGTCCGATGATCTGGCCACGGTTCAGCATGAGGGGATGGAGAAGTACGGAGGCCCAGAGGGCGTAATATAACCTCTCGATCTGTATATAAAAATATACAGAGATCTCCATTTTAAATAAACCCAAACAAGACTTTGAATCGTCTGTGTAAAAGTGGTACACATCATAGTCCGTGACCTACGAAATTAACTCACTGGACGTGTTGTGATGACGTCATCGCGCCGGGAATAACAAACATGGCGCCTGGAGCTCCCAAAAAGTCCGTGAATGCAGACTCTCCGGTGAAGAAGAGGAGGGTCAGGTCGGAGGAAGGCCGGCGTGCTAAGAAAGAAAGCGACAGAAGGCGCAGCAAGACGAGAATAACAATCGGTGCCGCAATTACAAAGTGGCAGCAAGTGAAGAGACGATACGGCGTCAAAAGCGACCCAAAGATGGCTTTGATTCCGCTGGACAGCTGTGTGAGCGGCGCCGCTCTGCACCGCCGCAGCGACGTGAACGTGGCCGGAGCGTCACCGCTGCGACGCCGATCTCATGTGGAGACGTGTGATGTGTCTCCGTTAGTGTGTCTCCGTTAGTGTGTGTCCTTTAGTGTGTCTCCTTTAGTGTGTCTCCGTTAGTGTCTCCGTTAGTGTGTGTCCTTTAGTGTGTCTCCGTTAGTGTGTCTCCGTTAGTGTGTGTCCTTTAGTGTGTCTCCGTTAGTGTGTGTCCGTTAGTGTGTGTCCTTTAGTGTGTCTCCTTTAGTGTCTCCGTTAGTGTGTCCTTTAGTGTGTCTCCGTTAGTGTGTCTCCGTTAGTGTGTCTCCGTTAGTGTGTCCTTTAGTGTGTCTCCGTTAGTGTGTCTCCGTTAGTGTGTCTCCGTTAGTGTGTGTCCTTTAGTGTGTCTCCGTTAGTGTGTGTCCTTTAGTGTGTGTCCGTTAGTGTGTGTCCTTTAGTGTGTCTCCTTTAGTGTCTCCGTTAGTGTGTCCTTTAGTGTGTCTCCGTTAGTGTGTCTCCGTTAGTGTGTCCTTTAGTGTGTCTCCGTTAGTGTGTCTCCGTTAGTGTGTCTCCGTTAGTGTGTCTCCTTTAGTGTGTCTCCGTTAGTGTGTGTCCTTTAGTGTGTCTCCGTTAGTGTCTCCGTTAGTGTGTCTCCTTTAGTGTGTCTCCGTTAGTGTGTCTCCTTTAGTGTGTCTCCTTTAGTGTGTCTCCGTTAGTGTGTCTCCTTTAGTGTGTCTCCTTTAGTGTGTCTCCTTTAGTGTGTGTCCGTTAGTGTGTGTCCTTTAGTGTCTCCTTTAGTGTGTCTCCGTTAGTGTGTCTCCGTTAGTGTGTCCTTTAGTGTGTCTCCGTTAGTGTGTCCTTTAGTGTGTCTCCGTTAGTGTGTCTCCGTTAGTGTGTGTCCTTTAGTGTGTCTCCTTTAGTGTGTCTCCGTTAGTGTGTCTCCGTTAGTGTGTCTCCTTTAGTGTGTCTCCTTTAGTGTGTCTCCTTTAGTGTGTCTCCGTTAGTGTGTGTCCGTTAGTGTGTGTCCGTTAGTGTGTCTCTTTTAGTGTCTCCGTTAGTGTGTCTCCGTTAGTGTGTCTCTTTTAGTGTCTCCGTTAGTGTGTCTCCGTTAGTGTGTCTCCGTTAGTGTGTCTCTTTTAGTGTCTCCGTTAGTGTGTGTCCTTTAGTGTGTGTCCTTTAGTGTGTGTCCTTTAGTGTGTCCTTTAGTGTGTCCGTTAGTGTCTCCGTTAGTGTGTCCTTTAGTGTGTCTCCTTTAGTGTGTCTCCTTTAGTGTGTCCTTTAGTGTGTCCTTTAGTGTGTCTCCTTTAGTGTGTCCCCTTTAGTGTCCCCTTTAGTGTGTCCTTTAGTGTGTCTCCTTTAGTGTGTGTCCTTTAGTGTGTCTCCTTTAGTGTGTCCTTTAGTGTGTCTCCGTTAGTGTGTCTCCGTTAGTGTGTCTCCTTTAGTGTGTCCTTTAGTGTGTCCTTTAGTGTGTGTCCTTTAGTGTCTCTCCTTTAGTGTGTCTCCTTTAGTGTGTGTCCTTTAGTGTGTGTCCTTTAGTGTCTCTCCTTTAGTGTGTCTCCTTTAGTGTGTGTCCTTTAGTGTGTCTCCTTTAGTGTGTGTCCTTTAGTGTCTCTCCTTTAGTGTGTCTCCTTTAGTGTGTGTCCTTTAGTGTGTCTCCGTTAACAGAAAACATGACTCAACTCACGCACGTGTCTTTATGGCTGTAGTTATCTTCGGACCAGGTCGGGGAGTCGACCTGAGCCGCCCAGACCTGACAGATGTTCTTCAGCTGAGACCTGGTGAGTGAGGGGGGGGGGTCTGAGTTCTGTTGGTACCACCTTCTGATAAAGCACCAACATATCACGGATTGGGGGGGGGGGGGGGGGGGGGGGGGGGTCTGAGTTCTGTTGGTACCACCTTCTGATAAAGCACCAACATATCACAGATTTGGGGGGGGGGGGGGGGGGGGGGTCTGAGTTCTGTTGGTACCACCTTCTGATAAAGCACCAACATATAGGCTCACAGGTGAGACAAGGAGAGGAACTTTGGGCCAATAAAAAGAGAGAACTGCTGTTGACTGTTGCTGTGCACACAGGTGTAATCTGATCCTGCACAGTGTAAAGCTTCCATTAATAGATGTAAGTTGTACTTTGTGTTTAAATTCTACTGCAAGAGATTAAACATCCAAGTGAAGGTAGAGGCCTCTCCTAACTAATCCTTAATAAACATCATGTACTTTGTTGTATGTAATTTGTTTAAGCATTCTAACATTCATTCTGTTATTATATAGTCAGAATTTCCAGCTTGTTGTCTAAGATCGTGCTTACAGTTAACCTGATGGTTGCTGATCCATTCTTGATTTATTTCAGTGTGTTTTTCTGGAGGAGCCAACCCTCCCAGCATCCTAGGACATAACACAATATATTAGGGGATATGCAGCTGTGTCGTGTAGTGCTTATTTTTCCAGATGTTGCCGTGATCCGTGATGTTGCCAGCTATGAGGGAAGTCTGGCAAACTTTACTCCTAAACATTTTCAAATCACAACTCCAGCAGCGTCTCGCTTGTGGTGCCTTCAGTGAGATGGACATGCAGGTCACTGCGTTGAAATAATTGTGCTTTCCAAACAAAAGTTGCTGATGAGTTGGTTTATGTTTGCTCTTGTATCTCCACATGTGGCGTATAGAACCTGCTCTGGTTATTCTGCACAGAGACTAGCATCTGTTGTCCGAGTGTGTGTTCGGTTGTATGTGAAAGGGGGCGGGAAATCAAATCTGATGTAAGAGCATCTCTCCGTACAGACACACTGAAAGACCTGACTTGGATCAGTGTTGAGGGGCCTCGTTTGGAGGACTTTGGTGCAAGAGAGAGCGTCGCGAGCTGGTTCTCCTAAGGTCAAAGAGCAAGACGGACACGCTGCAGGTGTTGAATGTCATTGAATTTGATTTATTTATTTGAGTTTGTCAAGTATTTTACTCTTAAGTTTATTTATGCAAATTATTTGTGAGTGTGATTTCTTGTGCTGTGGTTTAAATAAAGAAAAATCATTTATCTGCACATTTTTTATTCCTGTTTACAATTAGTGAAATGATCTGTTAAGAAATTACCATTGTGAAGGGGAAGTGTTGAAATAGGTAACGCTTAAATGATATTATTGTGGCAGCTAAATGACAAAGTCAGGTGCAGCAGTGCAGCCAATGTAAACATTGAGTCTGGAATCCTGTTAACCATTAAAAATGATTCATCAAGTAATAATCACTGATTACAGCTTTACATAAATATAAATATTTAATGCTTTATCAGAAAGTGGTACCATTTAATTTTTAGTAGTGCAAACATTACTGTGTGTTTAATCATTCATATTATAGCTGTTATTTTTACTTTGTTATTTTTAAGTACAGATCTAACGTTTGATAACTGATCATGATTAATGAATGATAGTAAAACATGTAAATCTTTATTGGTGCAAAAGACAGAAACAGATAGAAGCTGGACTGGGTTAGAGATGCGTGAAGGTGTTTCACCTCAGCTGAGAAGCCTCTTCACGTATCTACAACCACGACCAGCTGCCCTTGATTCAACTTTCCTCTGATAACCATGACCTGAATGACTGAGAATCTTCAGACAAACTAAAGAAACCCACCACCTGCCTGAATACAACTATGTGCAGGTAAAACTAATTCATACCCTTGTGCTTCTTTGTCGTTTGTTTAGTGAAAGTATGAATTCGGAATACCCCTTTCTGAGTTCACCATATGAAGAAAAATGGGCTGCTCCCTTTGTCCAGTCATCTGAAAATGGAAAGGTAAAACGTGACTCTGACTTTTATTTCTTGTACAGCTGAAACATTAACCAGCAGAAAATTAATCACATACTATTCTGATGATTTTGTCTTAGTTATATTTGTTCTACCAGAACAGCAAACGTTCTCTGGCTGCAACTTCTCTCTTTTATATCGTTATAAACTGAGATTATTTGGGTTTTGGAAAAATAAGCAGTTTAAAGACATCACCTTACACTGAGAGCTTTGGAAGACCAATTTTTAATATTCCTAATGCTTAATGGATTTATTGAAAATATCTCTAGATTAACTGATAATGAAAATGAATGTTAATTACAATGGACCAGATTTATAAAAAGTGGAACATTGGATGATTGCTGAACTTGGATTTCCTCACTGAAAACCATTCGTCTCATCTCCAGCTCCAAAGCAGCACATCCCACAGATATGGTTTCACTGATTTGTACTTTAATTAATTTAAAGCACATACAGTACATACAGAAGATGCAAACAATATTCCTACCTAATGTGTACTGTAATTCAAGACAAGTAATCCATTTTTAGCATCCTGTGTGGAATGTCTTGCTATTTGTGGCACTTGAATTTCAGCAGCTTTGAGTTTGCCTTCTGTATCACACTAAAATGATGCAACTAGTTTGCAAATTGCAAGGTAAATCTGACTGACTCACTTTAATTAAAGAAAACAATCTGGTTTTGTGTTGGGTTTGACAGTTTCAGTTTCAGCCACAAATGTCAGCTCACTGCGCCGTTTTTCACTGTTTTGCACTGACTGCACAGTTTTTGAAGCTGTCTCTCTATTGCCAAGTTCTGCTGAAATATTTGTTGTGCTGTATAAATACAACTGTGGCACCTGTTTCCACTGAGCTGTGTGCTGATAAATTTCTTTAAGGAGCCAGGGACAAAAGATGCAGCTCTTCAAAGATCAGAAAGTCACGACGAGTGGTCGACAACCAGACAGTCACAAAATAATGAAAGTGGTGAGTCAACTTCTTAAGTCCTTCTTCAGCAAAAAAAAAAAAATCTGAAGATTGCAAGCAATTGTTTGTAAGTAAGGTGAAGTACTAACTGTTGTCTGTTTAAAATGGATCCACACACAGATGATCAAGAAGACGATGAAGAATTCAGCACCTCGTTAAGTGTGGGAGACGGACGTTACCTTGTGGACCTGGGAAGGTATGATGTGATGCTGATAAGATTTCCTCAGTCCTTCTCACCCTCATCATCTGCAGTTTTCAGTGTTGGGCTGAACAGTTGCATCTTGTCTGACTCCCTCAGCTCCTCAGAGTTCATCGTTGATGAAGAGTGCATCCTCCAGCTGTTCAAGTCATGTCGAGAATGCAACAAACAATGTTCAGTGAGAAAACGTGTCCAAGGACTAAAGCTGGTTGTTTACCAGGCGTGCTGTTTCTGTGAAAGCCGCTATACATGGACTAACCTGCCAGATGAAGATGAAGATGACGGCAGCGGCAAAGACGACGGTGAGCTCCAGATCAATGGGAAAGACACAGCACACGGACAGACGGACACAGCAGTGTCACCGCGCAGGAACACCAGCTGAGACCTGATGCTCTGAGTGGACGGTGGTTGCACTGGGATTTCACTGAACCATGAATGTTCCCGTTTTTGTTTTCACCTGTGATGCAGCTGGACGTCTGGTTTTTCTCCGCCTCACTTATTTACTGCTGCCGTCACAGGTTTAAAGAACCGTCTGACGCAAACTGGAGGGTGTTTACCTCAGTGACATCACTGCTATGGTGAACAGTTAAATCACTGTTAGTGGTTGTGAGTTGGAGCTGTTGCAACAAACCTACACAGCAAACAGCAAAGATGAGCCGTTCTCCTAACCTTCCTTTGAACATTTTTTTTTTTTTTGGAAGATTCCCTCCTTCAAATTCATCATCTGCTCATTTGTAGTTCCACAGTACACAGCTGCTTGAACAAGGATGTGTATTAATAAAAATATTAAAATGACTCATTTTTCAGTATTAGTGGTTAAACTAAAGACCCGCGTCCCACCTGGCATTAACACGTGATCTGTATGTGCCATGTTTGTTGACCGGTTGGTCAGATCCACAGAGCTTATTTGCATATTGAGATGTGATTACAGTGCAGGCAGAAATCATCGTAACGGGAACAGTTAGTACCAGGAACAAGAGCGAAGACCTGCAGATCGGATGTTGTTATCCAGATACAGATGCCATGTTACTACCAGGTGTTAATGGGCCCCAAATTTTAAGCTGTCAGTTCACTGTTTTCTGAGCCATTATCTTAAAAAAAATCCTCTTCATTTTATGCAGAAACTAGCATTCAGTTAATACAGGTATTACTGACGCCACCATTTTTATTTTTTTAAGATTTAAAGCTTTGATTTGATATGAAATTTACAGATATGTCTCGATTCATCTGCAACTGCTTCATTACATGATTTGTTCACTGTTACTTTATATGTTTTTGATACTTTGTTCAAGTGTGTTGAAATAAGCTTTAATCTAAATAAAATACTCAAACAGTGACCTGCACCTCATGGAAATAATGTAGACACATTAGAGCCTGAGAAGATGAGGGAACCCACATGTTTAATGGGTGATGACAGGGCGTTCATGTGCTCATTAGATGCGTCGCACAGTTATGAGTAGACAGTGTTAACATTGCAGCCCTTGGTGTTTTGAGCCAAAACTACCATGTGTGAGTTTTCGCTGCGAGTTAAAAACAATCACAATGGAACTGAAGGAAAGAAGAAGTCATGAAAGAGTGATTATCATCGCCCCCAGTGATCAGAACGCACACCGGGTTAATTAAAAATCAAACAACAATAAAGTTAAAAAATAAATAATCTGCTGGCATGGTTAAAACATTAAAGGAAGACATCACACACAACAGGAAGAAAGGAAGTTAAAAAATCTTGTCATAGTGTGCGACATTCATGCTTAACTTTGCACTGGTGGTCACTATTTGGCAAGAGGAAGAACATCTTTACTCATTTATCTGCTACAGCAACAGCACACAAAGACGGCACAGTGAGGGAGCCACTTTAAAACATTCTGAGTTACCAAGTATTAAAACTGTGGAAAGAAGGGGACTTGGTCCAAGGTGTCTTTAAGTTCAGGTTTAGCAGCTGAGGTGAGAGGAAGAGTTAGCTAAATTAGCTAATAGCTACATTTTGTTGGAGTGTGTTCAGTTCATCATTGATCAATAATCACAACTTGTGTTAAGTTCTTATAATGTGAATTTCCTCCTCCTGTGCAAATCTACAAAGGAAGATGCCTGAGGAGGCAGTGCTGCTCAGCCATCAGCGTGTCGTACCTTCAGTTGGAAATGGCAGAAACAGTCTCTCCTGCAGCAAGTTCATGTAATAAAAATCCAGCCTCGATTGAGCGGCTGCCACAACAGCCCTGCTCCTCAGCTCAATGCAGATAACTAGTGTTGTACTGGAAAGAAGCCATCTGGACCCGACTTCGCAGCCTCTGGACCTCCAGGTCCTGGAAGTGGTCGTCCTCATCGTTTTGGATGATGATTTTCTGCAGTTCGCCGATCTCACGCTCCATCCTGGAACGCAGCTCTCGCTTCATCTTCAGCAGGGCCTGCAATCAAATGGGACAGGTGAGTACAGCATCTCCATTCTAATTTTATTTTACAGGGGGAAAGTGAGTGATCTGGACAGTGCTGTCACAAATTCATGGCATGATGTGCAGTTGGAACAGATTTAAGAGCCGTGACCATGTTGTCTGTTATCTGACCTAAAAGATCCTATGACAGCCTTTTGTAGACTGAAGATTTAAAACAACAGAGAGACCCATCAGCAAACTGACATGTTTGAACAGATGAGTCCAGAAAAAAAACACTCACGCTGGTGCTACTGAGGTAATTAAAGTTGCGTTTTGAGTGTCTACATTTAGTCGATCAAGACAAAAATATTCTCCAGCTCCAAGACGTAACCTTGGGCTTTAGGAATCAAGACAGGCATTTTTCTGACACTTTGTAGTCTAAATAATTAACTGAGAAAATAATAGGCAGGTTAATCAACAATAATTCTGTTCGTTTCAGCCCTTGACGAAAACCATGCTGCACGATCAGACAGTCACACCTGTTCATGCAAATTCAAATATTTAAAGCAGTGCTCTGATTTCTGGGCAGGAGGCCAGTTCTGCCTGAAGACACTGTACTGTACTGAATAAGAAGCATGATAAAAGCACATCCTCGGGCGATGCAAACCTCATGAATTCTGCCACAGCCACAGACGCCACACTGACTGCATGACTACTGTAGTTAGAGCACAGTTTGAAGGCTGAGTCAAAGTCACATTTTCCTAGACCTGATCAACTCTTTGAGCATCTCTAATCTTCTCAGCGTACTTCAGACAGAAATTCATTTTACAATATATAATCTGCTTACGCTGTAGACCATGTGCAGTAAAAGCAGTGAGTTCACAGCAGTAATGTTTTTTCTTTTTACCTTTTCTTGAGCCTTTTTCCGAACCTGGATCTCCTGCCGCTCTTGTGCAAGTTTTTCGGCCAGTAGTGAAAACTGAAGAAGAGAAAGCGCATTACAGCTCAAAGGGTGAAAGTTAAAATAATACTAAAGGTGTGTGCAACTTCCTGGTTCTTGCATGGGTCACAGTGTGTATGTCCTACTTGGTCTTTGTAGTAGTTCTCCATAGACTTGATGTGGTCCTGGTGTCGTCTCTGATGCTCCAGTCGCTGCTCCCTGGCATAGGCTCTCTGTTCTCTCAACCGGACCTTTTGTAGCTCCAAACCCTCCTCAAACAGCTGCCGAAACATCTGTACAGACACATATACACACAACCCCACTTGGTCATCATGTTACCCAAAACACTAAGGCCAGATAATCACATGGTCTAATTTAACATTTCATTTAGTAATATCAATATCTGATTCTACTCTTGGTTCCTGTCAAACACTCATGATGAGAGGACAGCTTCCTAAATTTGAGGATTTGCTTCTTTTCTGTTTTACATACCTGAATATTTCATGCTTTTTGAACTATTGGTCAGAATTAACAAACTATTCAAAGAGCTCTGAAGGAAAAAAAGACTTTTGTGGCATTTCTCAACATTTTTTAACATTTTACACAGAAAACTTCTACGGCAACAGTTCACTGAAAAAATAATCACAATATTAACCAATGATAAAAAGTAACTGAGTTGCGACCTCAGTCGTGGAACTAGTCCTCACTACCCACCCGCTCCTCCTTGGTGCGTGCCCTCATCAAACGGGCACGGTGTTGAACATGGTAGTCGTTGTGATACTTCTTGGCCCGGGCTATCTGCTGCCTCTGTTCCTTCAGTCTGTTCTGTGTCGACTTCTGCTGCTGGATACGCTCTTTAAAGTCCCTCTGGAAGACAAACATTTTAGCCGAGCAGGGTTTGATAAATACTGTGTGTACAGAACAGACTAGGGTTGTTTACTTGTTTAAGAAAATGCGATCACACACTAAATATCCACTCTAACTGTTGTTGACCAGATTACGAAATGTGAAGTTTAGCATTTGAGGGCATGTTTATGTGCTGATACTCACCAGACGCCTGTTGTGGTCCTGTTCTTTGCGGACGATCTCCACCAGCAGGTCGTGTTTCCTCTGGGCTTCCTGTACCTGGAAGAGAAACGTACATGTACACAGAGCTGACACCGGCTACTTTCACGTTTGGCGTGACCTGTAATGGCCACCAGCCTACCTGGCCGGAGAGTTTGCTGCGTCGCTGGTGGCTGTGAGAGGACGACAGGGCGTGCAGTCTGTCCACCTGCTGCATCTGCTGCTCCCACATCCTGCCCAGAGCGTGAGGAGAGATGTGAAGGTGGGGCAACTCCTCCAGGAGCGCAGGGAGGAGCTCGTTCTCCTTTACCTTCACTGCAAAGAGAGAGTGGACACAAAACAGATTATCACCAGTATAATCACACGACACAGGAATCACATTATTTCTTCCATGTTTGTGCCAGTGAGTAAAACATAGTGTACAACCAAAAAATAAAAAATAAAAATGTTGTTTTATTTATATAATCCTGCACACAGTGCCTCCTCCTTATGGGCAACTGATTATTTACTGACATTCTGGTTTCAGTAGTTTAATACAACAACAACAACAACAATGCAACAGTTAAAATTAAGATAAAGTTAAAATAAAATTGTTCTCTAAAAAGCTGCAGGTTTCAGATTTTCAATTGATTTCCGATGTAACTATATGAATGACTTCAATAGGAAAAGTGCTTTAGTGGATGCATGATGCTGTGAGACCTAAGTGCACAGGGGAAGATGGGAAACAGTTACATTACACTTGAAGCACATAACTGTATACAACCATTCAGTGAACATGGGTCATAGCATGATGCATTAACACCTCAATTTAACATGAAAAAAAATCATGTTGTCCTCACAGAGGTTTGTTATGTCAGATATCTTTCAGGGATGTTGTGGTCAAATTTCTTCCAACTGGAAAAAACTATGCAACCATGTGTGATTTTAATGTTTGCCTTTTTTTGTCAATTACACCTGTCAGGACTATTCCCCCTTTAAATGTACTTATTGTTTTATTTTTTTTATATATATATTTTCAGAAGTAACAAAATGAAAAGACACACACTGGGCAGTTTTTATCGGCTTCCTCTCTCATGTAGTGAACATTTCCAGAGGGGGGACTAAGTGCGGCCCAGACAGCTTCACCTGGAACCCACAGCTGTTCCCAGAGAGGTGAAGCCCCATGTGGACGCACAGGTAAATAAATAAAAATAAATAAATAGCCACTGTAAAGTAACTTTTATCTAAACTCAGAGCTACTTCCTGCGGCTCAATGCGTGGCTTCATCATCCCACATTCCTTTATTTTACCTGTCTCTACTATCTGACTGTTTTTCCATGAGTGTGTTGCAGAGATTGATTCATTTTTGGCCCATTTTTTGGGGTTTAAATGATGAATAGGGACAAAAATGTTTGGCATTGGTCCAATGATGAACCACAAAGCTTAAAGGCTGCAACCTAATGTCAGCTGAGAGTTTGTCAGGTTTTCTCTACTTGCAGAAAAACCCTGTAAAGATGAAGTGTGTGCATCCTGCTGCTGCCTTACTGGTGCACATCTGCAGTGCATGGCTGCTTAAAATCGGTCACCTGAAGCAAAAATATCATTATAATCGCATTACACGTGTGTAATGTGTAAGAAGTAGACCCGCCCCTGACAGCGCAGTGATCCGGTTCGACCATTAACTTGCGTTATTCTCTTACAAAAATGGCACAAGAGCCAGTTCTTCCCAGAGAGGATGTGTTTCCAGAACCGGAGCCCCCTCAGGTCAGTGTCTCCGTAATGAGGCTGTTTTTTGTTTGAGGGATTTATCAGCATTTAGACGAGCACTGACCGGCAGTAAACAGAAAGACCATAAGCAGTGCTAGCTAATGTTAGCCGGTAGGTTAGCCTGATAGCAGCGAGTGCTAATGTTCCCTGAAGATGAAAAATAAAAGGAAACAGGGAGGTGCCTGTCTGTGTGGTGTTTTACAGCTGCGGGACAGCTGGGCAGTCATGGACAAACCACCAGGCCGGCTCAGGAGCACAGGTGAGTCTGGTCCCCTCACCTGTGTGGTTTACAGGTGCATGTGTGACTCATGCAGGACACTGTGGATGCTATAAGCAGTCACAGCTGTGGGTTGTGGTGTTTACAGGGGGACATTGTTAATGCAGCACAGACCATCAGCAAACCAAGTTATGTTGACAGGTGCACAGGTGTGGGGAAGAGACAAAGGGATTTATATGCAAACAGCTGATAAAGGCAGTGCCTGCCTGTATTTGTGGCAACCTGTGAATGTCTGCAGTGTCTTGTATAGAAATCATAATTTAATGTGCAGCAAGTGTTTTATTCACAGTTCTTCATCAGCTTGCTTAACGTCAGACAGCAGAGGACTCATAAGTGGCAGCAATACATTACAGCACAGGCAGTAAACGAGAGACAAATCACCTAAAGGTTTGACTAAAGACTTATTGTCATATTTTTATTGAGATCTACTGTGGACAATCCACACAGGAAGTGTCTTTCATGTCCGTCAGTCATCCATCCCATAGAAGATATGTTAAATGATACAACTTTTCCTTATCATTATCAGCAGTGAGTTTTGCCTTTAGCTGTAACATGAACAACGCCATCTGTATTCTCCTCATAGAACATACTTTAAAGATATTTTTATAAGTTTCTTTAGTCCCTCAGCTGATTTGATCAAGAGTCCACCCTGTTATATATCATGTTTTTTGTTCTAACTTTGTTTTGGAAATGACTCTTAAATTACTAAACACTATCTAAATGTTTAAGTATTGTAACTTTGAACTACAAAGATCCTTTTGAGTGACTGTGCTGATATTAACTCACAGGTATTCAAGTTCCTGAGATGTGTCCTGCGACCACGGAGAAGTAAGTCAGCAACTAACCTTGATCACGTTCCCTAATGTTCTCAGTAAACCACATAGCAGACAGTTCTGTGATAGAGTGTAATCATCCGTTACAATGATGATATATATCTCTTCTGACCTTATAACAGACCAACTCCACAGCACATTGTTGATGAGGAGGCCATCCTGCAGCTGATGAAAAACTGCCCAGTGTGCGACAGAAAGTGTCGCTGTAGCAAACACACTCGTGGCCCTTACTTCATAGTCTACCAGAGCTGTTACTTCTGCGATTATCAGCGCAAGTGGACCAGCCAGCCTGAAGCTCAAACTATGAACATTCACAAGGCACACACACCGACCAAGAAGAAGCTTCAGGCAAAGGACAAAGTGTCTGTAAATACAAAGGCGAGTCTCTGAATCCCACAACCCTCTGAAGACTGGAAGAACAGTCTCAACTCGCATCAACATGAACCTGGATCTGGACATGAACTTAGTTACAGATGTGCCTTCAAGTGGATCATCATTATGCAGATGCAGATTTTTGATGATGGCCGACATTTCTGTAAATTTGCTGTAGAGCTGTAGCTTCAGCCCAAAGTAATAACATTCAGTTTGCTAAAAAGGGAACACGGAGAGGAGACGAGCACAGTTTCATTCACTGGTAGTGAGAAACACTGCACAGAAAATATGGTAAGGCACCATTGTGCTGTGGAAACACCCATTTTAAATACTAAACATAATTATAGTATTTAGATAAAAAATAGTCCAAGCATGAATGAATGCAAGCCATGATTGATGTACAGGAAAACGGACCTGTGCTTAAGGCTCTCGTGCATTAAAAAAAGCCTTAACTTACGTGATGTAGCTTTCCTGGAGGCCTCCTGCCGTCTCCGTCCTGGTGTGATTTGTGTGTTACGTTGTGACTTGTGCTGGGCCTTTGTTCTGGTTGGGGACAGTCTGGGGGTTTGGGAAACATCCCCTAGTATGGCCTCTCTGTACTCTCGCTCCTACACACACACACACACACAGTTCAGTAAAGGGTCACAGTCACAATCACTCAACAACTGAGCTTCCAGCTGAACAAACCAACAGATGATGTGTAATTTATCTCTTTACAGTTAAAGATTTTTTTTGAATGCATATTGTCTTTACTGTGTTTATGACCAACTCTGCATTTTTCTATAAATAGATTAAAATTTTGGATCCTTACTGTTCTCACTAAGCTGGACTTCATATTAATGACTTACTGCTTCCTGAGCTTTCAGCCGCGCCTTGTCTAGATCTGCCCGTTGTTTGTCTTCATATCTTTTCAGCTCCTCCTCGTAGGCGTTATTCTCCAGATACTGAAAGAGACAGTCATTTCATTTTCTAAGGATAGGTCATGATAAATGGAACAGGAACAGCAGCAAATTTGTTTAATATGAGCATTATTTATTATACTGTAGCCCCATCCCATCCAGCTGAAACAAGTCTCTTAAAAAGGTGAAAACATCAATATTTCTGCCTAAATTTGATACTGGTTAGCATCTAAAACCTTTAGAAAACATTTTTCAGGTAGTGTATAGGTCAGAAATCAATCACTTAAGCTTTAAGTCAAAGATGTTAACTGCATTAACTTTTATATGCAGTTTCAGTCAGGCTCATAACCTCCCAACTTGGTTGTGATTGTCCCTAAGCTACTGCTAAAGTCCTCCCAGTCAGGCTTCAGTGTAGCATTATAATCTACTGAACAGTCTGCAGATTACAGCTAGTTGTCAATGTGGTGGGATCCATTGCTGAATATCGGAATAGTAAAATGCTGTTAACTCAAACATTTTAAATAACCACGTAAAAAACACTCACTCAGTTTAGGTATAATCTGAATATAAAGGTGCATTTAAAGGGAAACCGTTAAAGAAGTGTGTTAATACCTTGCTGTGTTTTCTGTGAGACAGTCTGTGATGTAGCTTTCCTCGCCTTGAATGATCAGAAGCTGTGAGGTTCGTCTGTCTTCCATCATCCAGGCTCAAGGCCTCTGCCGCTGCATTTTCCAACTGTCCGTGCGAGCGACGAACCCGCGGAGGGGAGGGCGACAGGGAGCGTGTCCGGTGCGTCGGTTCAGCTTCAAGTGTTTCTGAAACTAATAAATGTTATAGTTCAATACATTGAATTGAATTGCATGAGATTTTAAATTGTTATGATTGAAAATTATAAGGAACATTATTTAAAAATGACCATTCCAGTGTTATTTATATTTTATCTAATCAACAATAAATCCCTGCAAACTCATTTTCATGCACTTGTGACTTTTTAGACATCAGTGGCTACCTGAGAGATTAAAAATGAATATTAAAACTCATGATCTGCTATTGTAGTTTGCAGTGAATGGACTAAAACACAAAACTTTAAGGCTGAAGTTGGATTTATAGAAGTCATACGCTCACTGTGCTTTAGCTGTAATGTGTTTGTACCTGTGTGCTGTCTGGGAGTCTTGCGACACTCCATGACGCTGTCGCTGTGGTGTGACTGCTTGTCTTCTTCTCTGACCTCACTGGACTCTCCACTTTCTCCCACGACTCGTTTAAGCATCTACAGGAATTACACCATAACATGTAGTTGCAGACATTAAAGGGTTAATATATAAATACAAAACTCTCATCAGTACATGGAGTACATCTTCTGATGGTTGTAAAGTCCAGGACAAGGAGCTGTGACAAAACACACACACACACACCTCATCGAGTTCTTCAAGTCGATGGGACAGTTTTTCAGATATCTGATGCAGCTCCTCTTCTGCTTTCCTGTTGCTCTGTCTGCGGTAAGACAGAGGTTCCTCAAAATCTTCTTCTAACCGGTTACTGCTCAGACAATAACACAGACAGCACACAGCAGAGATGGTTAGAAAATCAGAAAGCAGCTGCTACAGCATTATCCCCTCATCACATAATTTCTCGAATATCCCGTTCCTTATTCTGTCGCATCCTACTCCAGATTCACCTCACTTACCTGAGATATGTCCTTTCTCTGTGGTGTATTCTTCTGCCCTGTAATCTTTTTGTATAACTCTGGTCCTCTTCGTCCTGCTCTTCCTCTTCAGTGTCTGGTGGAGAAGGGGTGACGGGCGTCATCTCGTCCTGTAGAGTGAGGAAGAGCACATCTGGCTGGGTGCGGAATAAAACCCTCCTGGGACCTCCATTAGTTGGCTGAGATTAGAAAAACAATAGAAATAAATTAATTTGGTGACCATAAAATAACACAAACTAGAACATCTAAACAAAGAGGGAAAGCAAGAGCATTCACTTTGTTAAAAATGTGGGGCGTATGTGTATTAAAACTATTCCAACCCCCTTTTTCACATAGATACATTCATTGCACAGGATGGATTAAATTGGCAAACATTAATAAACCACATCCAAAAACATTAGCAATGTTACCTTTCTGTGACAGGAATATGATCATCTCTAAATTTCACATTTCATCTCATATTAAATGTTATTGACTAACATACAGGGAATCTGTTAAATGGTATTTTGAAAGAGTCTAAATGAGCCAGACAGAAAAGATGTGATCATATTTTTGATTTCAGATTGCATGTTGTATGTCACAGCATATCAGAGTTAATAATCCCATGTCTGTTCTTTTATTAGAGAAACCAGTGTAAAACACATCCAAACCTACCTTCAGGAGGATTCTTTACATGTGCTGACACAACATTTAATCACTAAACATTTAACAGTGTCTACATGGGGTTAAAGGTTGCTGTAAAACTGGTACAAGCGAAGACTTGTTGCTCTTTTACCTCTAGTGTCTCCCCCTCCACGTCTGTCCTGGCTCTTTGTTGACTGGACAAAGACTTCTCACTCACAGCTGGAAATTGAGCAAAACAACATAAACGAGTACAGGTCAGTTTATGGTCTCTCAGAAGTTGTGCTGTCGACCATGTTGGAAATCAAAGTGCCTCTAGTTGTTCCAAACAGCCACGACTGTCGGTGGAAAGAAGCTGAAAAAACCAGCCATGAGAGAGAAGGGGGAGAGGCAGTATTGTTTAAAATCAGGGATAAATCTTTTTTCAGAGAGCGTCTTCTGGAAGACATTCACGCTGGTACAGAAAGTGTCAGAGAGTGATGATAATGATAATAAGTTCTTATTTACAATGACAGTACATGCATTTTGACTCACCAGGAGACTGGCAAAGGGGAGGAGACTGTAGTCCGTTGCTAACAATAGTCTCAGCCACTGATTTAGGGATCTGTGTGAGAAGGATAGAGAGAAAGTGAGAGAGAGGAAGAGACAGGAAAAAGGATTATTGTGAAGCTGAGCTGAGTAACACTGAACATAATCTGCACCTCACAAAAATCCACTTTCTAAAATCATCCATAGGAGTAAAGAAGACCATCAGAGCAGAAGAGACTTTTTCGAACATAACATATCGACATTGGTGATGGATTGAAGAAAGAAAGAACAAAAATGTGTTTCTTCCAAGTTAATGGTCAGCAGAAAGTTCATATCCAAAAGGTATAATTTGAAAAACCTCTTCAGAGGTTTGTGAAGTGAATGTTTGTGCAGTATTGAATGTCTGACAGTAAAATACAGGAGTTCTGTTACTGAATTTCTTCCTTGTCTCAACCATTTTGAATGAGTCAGCATGTGCCTATCTTTGTGTATTGTCCTGGAGTCATTAAAGTAGGAAATGTAAGTGTGTGTTCGAGACAGAAAGAGACACAATCTTGCACTGCTGCCCCGCAGCAACATATCTCATTAGTCACAGAACTTCAGGAAGTTTGCATGTCCTTTCAAATTGCATGCAAATAACAGTTAAGTTGACTGTAAAACAGTTAAACATCATCATACTGTATTATAAGGCTACCTCTGTAGTGGCAGGGCCGGCTCCTTCTTCTGTGTGCCCGTGGCTGAGCCCAGCAGCCGTGGGGGGTTGGATGGGTGTTTGTGGGTCTGTGTCGGGTCTGTGGGGAGTGTTGCTCTGGTTGGGTGGCTGCAGAGCGACAGCTGAGTGCAGTGGTTCAGTCAGTGGAGCATCCTGGGCGTTCAGAGGACCAGAGCTAGTGACTGCGTCTGAGGTTTGGGGAGCGACAGCCAGTCCTTGCAGAAGTATAAATTAATCATGAGATTTGTTGAAAGAATTATTGCAGTTACAAGTGAAACACTTTAATAATTTATCAATAATAAATTATGGCAAAATGAGGTGATAGAGAGCATATGACTGATTGTTGACTCTAAATTTTCTGTGGTTTGGAGCAAAGCCTCATGGCAGGTTGGATAACTACTGTATATTCTAACAACTGGACCAATAAAATTAATCAGTGCTTAAAATAATTTAAGTCCTCTCAAAGGCATAAGAAATATTTCAAACAAAAAGCAAAAACATTTCATCTTCCTCTGAGGAAACAAATTCCTGACACATCTTAATGTGACAATCTGGCCACAACACAACTGGAAAAACCTGAGGGCAAAAAAACACTGGTACAGTAAATACTAATGTATAAGGGCATTGCCCAAACACAGTCATCGTCACTGGTAGAAGTAAAGATGGTCTGTGTTTGTGCGTCTTACCGTCTTGTTTGCCTGTAAATGTGCGTGCAGAGACTCCCAGCCCAATGAGCTCACTGGTTGATCCCATCTCCTCAGCGTTCCAGGAATGGAGGGAATGTTTACTGGACTGGGCGGTGGACCTAAATGATAAGGACATAATATGATTTACCGCAGGTTCACACAACTATATATTAAAGTGGACACACAGTAAGTTGATAAACTTGCTTTGAATTTATAAAACCACAATTGTGATTAAATTATGGATTTTAAGGAGTTTGTTGATCTGGGTGACAACCTGCAGCAAATGATTGCTCTCACAGGGATAAACTGAGTTGTATTGAATTGAACTGTAGCATCAAAGACAAAAAAAAAATCATTTGTCTATTTTTCTATTGTTCATTTTTCTGTTGTGTAGTTTTCCAGATTGAAGCATTGGTTAATATTAGGTCATGACAGTGTTGCTGTTAAAACCCATGCAGTTGTTCTTGTACAAAGACACAGCATATTGTTGAAATCATTACATCAGAAGCACTGACTCACTGACTACTTAACACCTGCTTAATGCTTCTCAGACACAGGCTCTATCAGTGGTTCCTCTGTTACTTACAACACCACCGTAATGCTAAAGTTATTCACATTTTTCAAGAGCCTACCAAACACAATAATATAGTAATTTGTAATTTTTAATAGCATGAATAAATATACCAGCACTGAAACAGTGAGCTGCTAGGATGTCTGATTTGACAGCAGCACAGTAATGTCTTAATATTTACACTACTGCTTAGAAGTTAGTCGAGTTGTCTGTTGTGTCAACAGGATGTACAGCCCGGATCCACACTAGCTCTTACTCTCCAGTGGAAGACAAAGAAGCTCCCTCCAGTTTAGTCTCCTTGTGCTCTGTGGCATCGCTGCTTGCTGACTCCTTGGTTTCACCGAGCACATCTTCACTGACACCGTTATTCGGTTCCTCTGAAGAAACAAAAAAAAAAAAAAAAAAAAAAACAACAAAGACATTAATAATAATAATACAAATGAACCAAAGGTGGAGGCAGAAAATGAAGAAAAAACTAAACCAAAGACAAACAGAAAGCAATTCTTGTGATTACAACATGTAAAGGCCTCCATGGAATTTTAAAGAGGAACAAACTCATATGACCTTTAATCCAACAAACTGATGCTGTGAAAATTCACTGTTCTTTAAAAAAATAAATAAATAAAAAAGTAAACCTCAAAAAACTCACAGCCAAAAAGTCTGACAGACAACTGAGGTCACGTTTTAGTTTTTTAGCCAAAAAGTAAACTAAGCAAAACACATCAACTATTAACCAAAATAAGCACGAAACGCAGAAGTGAAATTTGACACTAAGGTCAGACAGACTGAACAATGTCTCCAAAACTCAGATTAATAAACATTTCAGCCCAAAACAACTCAAACATTCCACATTCACATTACAACAAACAGGCCACTGTTAGCTTCTATTGAACTCTATACCAGTTCAGGACATTTTGCCGGGCCTTTCAGAAACACACATCATTTGTAAGTGCAGACACAGTTATTAACTACTAATTGCTGTTTGGCAGTGGTCTGAGAGACGGGCAAGTCGCACAAAGGCGTGCTCAGTTCTACTAAATTAAGAGAGCTGACTGTTCCCTGTAAAGTCCTGCACCAGCTGGATTTAAGACACACTACGTCCAGTTCATGCTGGACCACAAACAGGCGACCTCACCTCAACAAAGACTTGTGTCTTAGTCAGGAAAAGGGAGAATTAGCATTTTCAGGCAAACTGAGGACTCAGGCTGCTAAAGACTGCAATGAAAATGGTCCTCTGGCCACTGCTCTGAAAAGCCATGTAATGACGAGAACTGTGCATTAATGGAAAAGTATTAACATGTTTAGATGTTTGAAATTTGACACTAGTTCTGACTTTTTGCTTCAGCTCCTGTTTGTGTAAAATAAACACCTGTTAACATTAACATTGCACCAGATTTTTGAACTAAAAATAATTTTGGAATTTGTTTTAAATAGATAATGAAGCCTTAAAATACATGATTAAAAATGATAATGTACTAATTTGTTACACAAAACAGCCATTTTGTAGTTATAGTTCAGATTCACATCTTCAAATATCCCTTTGTTGAAGATAAAATTCATATTATCTATTAAGTTGAGGAGGGAAAAGTGACAAATTAATCAGCCTACCACCATTCTGTGACTCCCCACTTATCTCCTCGCTGAGATACTCCAGGAGGCCATCAAAGATCTCCAGGAGGTTCTTGATAGACTCTTTATCCCCTCTGACAACATTTTCTCCTGTGAACACACAGCCATTCTCACCATTAAACTCAGTACTCATCAGTTTTATTGTTGAAGAAAAACAGGGATTGAGAAATCTGCCATGAAGCGGAAAATAAAGTGACTAAGTGATATTTCTACCATTTCAAGTCGATGCAAGTTAAAGTTACGCAGGTATGTGCTAGTGAATCGCAGTTAATCTTCTCTTACATATGTAGATTTTCAATGTTGAAAGGTACAATATACCTGTAATGTGTGAGAGGCTGATCTGGAGGTAATCCAGGGACAGTGAATCAATCACAGACTGAACGTTATGGATGTCATCCTCTTGACTGCATGGTCTTGCAATATAATCTAAATGCACAAACAGATGCACACAAATATGACTAACACAAAGCGTACACACATGAGATCACAGAAACAGTGACATGTACACACATTGAGCTCTTTCCTGTATTTAACAATGCAGGTAAGAATCCAGCAACTTTACAGTCTTGTGATAGCATGTTTGAAAGTCTTAGGAAACATTCCTCACATACCAAGCACACTTATGTTCTACATGAAAACCTCACCTCACACACAACTAAAACCTTCAGTGTTTGTGGCTTTTGATTAGGATTTTAAATGCCCTTGTTAACAAGTTTAAAGTCATAATTTTAAGAACGAAGAAAGATGTGCGTCAAATCGTCACAAATGAGAGGCAGGAACAAGAGAATATTTTACTTGATTGCTTAAAAAAATAACCTAAACGAGTAGTGGCTTATTAAAATAGTTGCCAACTATCTCTCTATGGTTCAACTTTTTCTGACATTTAGTAGATGTGCAGCTTGCTCTTACCTGGAACTTTCTCCCCCAAGATGTTCTCATACAGAGCAATGAAAACATTTGCATCACAGTCTGTGAGTTTCCTCAGCCTCAGGTTTATATGACACTTGCTGAATAGATCATTTGCCACATCTGCCCAATCTGTAGACCAGAAGAAAACAGGCTTGTTCATGTGAAGCCTTTAAGCAGAACATTTAGCAATTTTTAAAATCTGCTAAATATATCCATGAAAAATAAAAAAACACTTAAAGCTAAAACTAAAACAACATGCATCTTATCTGTAACATTTCCTTAATAAAGGCGACATCACTGTACTATGTATGGAGGATGATTGTTTTACTTTTAGAGAGCTCTTTTTGGTGACATTCCCCGGTTACTTATTCACAGACAAAGGTTCAGCACATCCCCCAGGGGTGAAATCTTTAATTCAGTCGTGTCTGCAGGGGTCGGCGGCAAACTTAAGTTTGGGAGCGGGGAGTAGTTTCTCCCTGTCCCATACACACCAACTACTACACTGACTGCCGCGGACATACAGCCAGTTTATGAAAGATAAAACCGATTTCTTTGAATTTGAGACGATAAAACAACAAGCTAACTCTCACCTGAAGTTACCTTCTACCCTTAAGTCACCTCTCGCCTTGTTTACTGTAACTTCACCGGCTGGATTAACTCAACGGTAGCTAGCTAACGTTGCTAATTCGGTCTTTTTGCTAACGGGAACACTGTCAGACAACGTTGAGCCGTGCGCTCTGACCTTTGAAATAAAATCGTCTGTAAAATAAATGTATATCCAGGTGTTGTCCAGCTCAGTGACAACAGGGAAGTAACAATAACCTGGCAGCTAGCGCTGGCGGCGGGTTAGCGTTACGTGTCGCTAGCCTTCGCCGGACAGGAGGACACAGTCTCGGCTGCCTTACCTCTCTCTCCCTCCTGGGTTCCCATGAAACAGCTGTCGACTGGAGGCAGACGAAGCCCAAAAACAACTAACTAAAAAAAAGACTTTCTTATAATTCAGGCCCGTGAGGAGGTGGGGTCTGTTGTGATGTTGTGGTTTTTAGTAGCAGGGAGAAGGAACTATCGGCTCTCGTTTAAAATTGAAGTCTTGTTTGATTGGACGTTAAGATCAGTCTTTGTTTCCGGAAGTGTCCTGTGATAGGTGCGCAGCGCCCCCTGCCGGCGACCGATGGTGATAAACAAAGCAGGACCCAGTCAGATATAATATAACATATATAACATATATAATCTTTGTGAAACCGTTATTGTTCAATTTATGTCGAGATTCTGTCACATTAGTTTTTAATGCAAATTAACGTGTGGTAACGTGTGGAGATGTTTTCCAAGACTGGATTTAATTAGAAAAGCTGCACCAGGACCCCAGACTCCAAAAGCCACAATACAGCAATACAGGCAGGTCTGCTAGAACTACTGTGATGAAAAATAAAGTTCAACAAAGAACAGAATGAGTATGAATTATTTACATGCTTTTAATACTCCTGTATTTTATTACACTTTTAAAAACTCTTTTTTAAAAACAACTCCACTGATATCAAGTGATATCAAGACTGTGAACTTTCACACCTACTACTCAGTGCATCTCACACACTCTTCACACTTGCACAAGTTCAGGGGTATTATAAAGAAGTGGTAGGCAAGTAGTGGCTTGTGGACCAAATCTGGCCCTCTGAAGAAAATATTTGGACTCTGACAAAAGTTTTCTCTTTTTTAGTTTGCATCACAACTTTTGTAAAAAAAAAAATAAAATAAAATAAAAATTCACATATCTGTATCTAAGTACAAAGTTCCTGTAAATCCCAATAAACATGACCTTAAACATCTAATTATAATTAATATAATAAATGATATAATGATTGTAATAATTAAAGATCAGTGGTAGCATAGCAACAGCCTAGCAACCAACTACTATACTTAAACCTCGCAATCACTTTGTAACAGCCGTACAATCCCCTGGCAACCTCAAAAACCAGGGTGCAAGACATTTTCAGTACATTATTCCTAAAACTGTTGGTCACATACTACATGCATATCGATGCATTCATTTTACTTGAGAGCAGAAATCATTCTCATAATCATTCATTCTCAAATCTCACCATATTTTACCAGTCAGGGTATAACAGAAGTATTTGTTATGGTGTTTGGTGAGAATTTCACTAATGTGTTAACGGTTTCTGTTTCTATGATTAAACATATATAATTAAGTGGGTGAAACAAGCAAAAAAAAATGTGTTTCTAAATGTAAAACATCATAGGTGTTGTAATATTGTACACAGCATATTTAAATGCAATACTTACAAAATATAATACATTTATTCATAACAAATTGTGATTTTGAACACAAAATAGTCAGAACAGCAACCACAGATTCAGAAAAGATACGGTTTATACATGAAAACATTCTGCTGATACTGTACCTGTATCTTTTACACCCCATGCTATTAAATAACCAGAGCATGCACAACACCAGGATCCCGAAACTAATGCAGCTGAACGGAAAGCATGCAAGCTTCTGTGTTTGTGTCTATGAATGTTAATGAGCCGCTTTCCCTGGAGTTACCAGTCTGGTGGGTTTGGGTGCTGAGTTATAAAGCCAACATCTTTTCACAGATCCAGAAGTTTTCGGTGTTACATGACATATCATTCCAGCTGTTTTCATATGCATAGAACTTTATTCCTCCGCAGTCTTCATCTCTGCCTTGGTAGTTGTTGGGCTCACCAGTGAACCAGTAGCTGAAAGGAAATCAGAATTGGCTTTTGACTGAAACACAACCAAATATGCATTTAATAGACATGGAGCCACATTGAATATTATTATTGAACTGATACTGACTAAAGTTTAGTCATATAACCTGAGTGTGTTCACATTGCTAGAGTTGATTTACATATATGGTGACCTAAAGTCTAGTAGAAAGGTCAGATGCTGCAGGAATCAAAGTAGTGGAAAGCTTTATAAGCAGCAGTCACACATTACAGTCACCTCACAACCTCTTCAAAGTTGTGTTTTTAATATGGCGTCTTGTGTGCTAGCTACAGATACCTTTGCCTGGCCTCTGTGAGCCCACAGCCAGGAATCACCTGGCTAATGTTCAAGGTGCTGCATGCAGTATTACCCCAATAAACAGCGCTTCCACAGGTTTAATTTGTGCTTGAATCAGCAACAGACTCAACTTTATTGAACTGAAACTGTGCTGAAGGTCACAGAATTAAAATAGTGATGCATTCACTTACTGACATAAAGTGCATTTGAACAGCGATGATTGCATAGCCTGAAAATGTAAAGGCACTTATATGGTCACTGTCTAGTATCTACTCTGAAGGAAATAATCTGAATCAGCAAAGTGATATTAAAATTTCTACCTCTTTAATAAACGTCATGTAAAATGGTACAACATGGTGCAGGATCACTGAGCTGCTGAGTAGCAGTGTATCCAGTCCTGCCACAATTTAAACAAAAAACAATAATTTATGCACCTTGTGTTCAGCAAAGTCCCATCCACCCATCTCCATGTCTCCTCTGTCTCCGTCAGTCCAATCCATGTGGTCTGCTTGAACTGTCTTGAGAATTCCTTGTTTACAGAGAGAGAAACCGATGATAATTAACATCCCTGAAACATAACCGGTTTGATTGACTCCTTCTCTTTCATAGAGAGATGCCATTCACACTCACTCACACTCACACACACACACACACACACACACACTCACACACACCTGTTCCTCTTTGCTGCTGATAATCACCAGATCTGCACCTCTTTGCAGGCAGTCATCTCTACTGTCTTGCCAGGACTTCTTGATAGAAGAAACGTAATAGACACTTTTGTTGAAATACAACCATCCCTGCTGGGTGTAATGATCTGTTAAGGATGACAACATTTGACAAAGCTTCACGTCTCATTGAAAAAACAAACAAACAGAGATGTAAAATGAGCTGGATTCTTTTTTATGTTAAGGTAATCCTGTAATCATAGGGAGTTCACCTCATACTCACAAAACACATTCAGCGTCCTATTTATCTCAGCTCTCTCTTCACTGAGGTTTTTGATTGTGGCCTCAAAATGTGACATCATTGCATAAGGACTGTCTGTGTGTGCAAAAAGATTTGCACGTTGTTAATTAACATAATTATTAATTTAAACTTTGGACACTAGTCTACATGCACCATGTGTACTTTTGGTCAGTGGGTGTCCTGAAATGATCCAGTCGCTGCTCCGTTGCACTCTCATTGTCCCCTGGGATCAAGAGCAACGTCGGTTCTTCAGCAGCCACGATTACAGTATAAATACTTTTTTTTTTTTTGTATTATAATCATAAATAAACAAACTTTAATTTGACTTTTTGTCACTTCTATGACTTTCTATAATTATCAGTATCACCCAAATTGTATTTTACTGTATTTGGCTTGATGATGTCGTCATCATAAAATCATGACGTTATCTTTATTTGTCATTTATGATGACAAATAGTTAGAAATCTGAAACCCTCAATTATAAACACATGAACCTATTTACAAGGCAAAAGATATGAACAGGGTTTGACTTTATTTTACAGACAACACTATGAAACATGACGCATAACTGGAAAGCCCCATTATTTTATTACTTGATCTTTGAATACACCCCAACCATCTATTACAATATTAATTTGCACAAAGGTAATGCTGTTTTGCAATCAATTTAGTTAACTACATAATATTAAGAAAGCACTCAAGATTGTAGATGCAGTTATTCAAAGTGTGATGGTAGCCAGTTCCAGTTTCTGTTTTTTTAATATTCAGTTGCTGAATTTCAATATAATTCACAGGCAGCACAAGCTGAACTTATAGAGAAAATTCAAGACAACTCACTGGGAGCAAGACGCAGGGAAATGTTGAGAGCAGCTTGGAGGATACACAGGAATCCAAAGCTCACAGCTGCCAGTTTGTAGAGTTTTCTCTCTGTGTGCACATACCACACAGACACATGAAAAACCACTATTATTATTAAGAGGACAGGCCTGGTATTGTGTTCTGTGACACCGCAAACCTCTTGTACACTATCTCTGGATGAAAAAATAATTAACTTAATATGCAGCTTCTTGCTAAATTTTGGTATTTTTTGATGGAAACTCCCCATCAGGCTCTGACAGAAGCTGTGTTGGTGGGTTGTTCACTCCAAACACTGCTTTATGCTCTGCTCCCTATAGAATATAGGGAGCAGAGCATAGAGCTAATAGAATATATTATACTGTCAGATTATTATTATTTTTCCAACCATAAACTTACTTACCCCTGGCTGAAGCATCAGGTCGGTTTCTGTTATCCATAGCTTCAAATACTAACCTTAAAATACTGTACCCACAGGGTTTTCTGAGTTTAATTAACCTGTAAACTGTTGCTTCCTCTCTATCCTTGATAATAATCTGCTCACCACAGCATCACACTTCTGTCGCTTATCTGTCAGCAACACATCACCCCCGGCTTCTCATTTTGACTTTGCTAGTTCCCTTTTTTCCTACACAGAGTTTCTAATTAGGCTGTCAACAGAGATCATCACCTATCTGTTCTGCTTGTTAAACATTTATAATCTGGCTGCTGTGATATTGTAAATAGCTATGTATAGAGGATTTGTTGCAATGATGTAACTTTGTCAATGCAAAAGTATAAATGTTGCAGTAACATAATCTCTGTTGAGTGTGAGATGTTCCTGTTTATTTAAATACAAAATATAATCCTTACCTTTCAGAAAATTGTCTAATTAAAACTGACCATAATTCCTTTTCATTTTCATGTTTTTCCAGACTTTTTATTCAATCAAAATGTGACGCAATGTTTAAAAAAGAACCGAGAGCCTCTGTAATGTTTACTAATCATTTCTGCTAGATAAACATCACACTTCGCACTTAGAGATTTGCTTCAAATATAAAGTGTGTTACAAATAAAATGTATTATTATTATTATTTCACTTCAAATAATATAATTTTTATAATGTATAGGGTGTATAATATTTCTTTGGCTCACCTGTGTAGATATTTTTCTATAAAGCGACTTACAAGGAATCCTGGGTGTATGTACTAGGTGCTAGGCACCTTCTAATCTGGTGGCCTAGCTAGAAAATACTGTCGTTGTTAAACGCAACCAGTGCCGGTGGCTCATAGAGTCCATACCACAATGACTGAATCCTGTGGGTAGCAGCTCTGTCCCCGACTTTCCTGTCTCTCTCACTGCAGCTATGCTAATGGTTCAGAAGGAAACAAGCATGTGGGCCAGATTTATTTTGCTATCTGAGTAAGTCAGGCCCCCCAGATGTAAACCCACATACACGCCCTGCTATAATATTATAAGAGATTTATAAGAGACTTTGTGCCATAAAATAAAACATTAACTGTTATCTGCGAACAAACATGAGCGTGTTTGGCATAAAGCAGGTTAGTATTGACACCATCGACCTGTGTGATGAGTGGGATGTCTCCTCCTGATCTCTAGGTCACAGCACCAATCCAACAATCTTATCTTAAGGTCTCTTTACACTGACGCTGAGCAATATTGGTGAAAAAAAAAACAAGCTTTTGCAGTATTTAAACAATTTGTATCACCTTTTGCACCTACCACGCCCAAAACCAAATTTCTTTAGCAATCATGATCAAGCTACAAATATTTCATAAATTGATTATAACACATTTGAATACAGTTATACTTAGATATAAGATGAAGTATTCATTAATGTTGAATATTTGTCAGCAATTATAATTTCTCTAATGAAGACATGTTTTATACATTACATCTTTATTTGTCTATATTGTTATTGGTGATCTGTTTAAACACCCAGTGGGTGTCATCCACCTATCCACTAACGGGTGTTGTTAACAAATATATCAATAAACAGTTAGATTTTCTTACAACAATATCATTACAAACCATTTCAATGTTCACATACTGCTCATAAATGCTAAAAAGTGGAACTGAATGTAAAGTGTTGCTGTGCTGTGCACGTCTGCGTAGGTTAACATGGTTCAGCCTCATGTCCACATAAGAGAATGAAAGCCTGCACTTCATTAAACTGTATCTGGTTTTACATTATCAGCACTAGTGTTCAGGATGTGGTTGCCAAGATCAGAGTAAATAAATGTATTAAATGTTTCTGTTCGCATGGTGGCTTCCTCTTAAACACCAATGATTTTATCACAGCATGAGCTGACACTCCTCTCTCTGTCTCTCTCTCAGCCACTAAACATACACAGGAAAAGAACAAGAATAATTAAAAAACAAATTAAAATTAGGATTAAAATTAAATTTAGGATTGTAGGTGTTTAATGCAGCTGAAAACATGATTCATTTGATCTCATTTTTGTAATTGATCAAATCACTTGTTCAAGATTGAGAAACCATTTGTAAACGTACACATAAAATCAATTTAATGACATTAGCTACATATGCCTATGGTGTTAGTGGCTTTAGTGGCTAACATGATTTAACTGGGAACTTTTACACTACGTGTGACATGTAGCACTTGTAACATTCATATTTGCACAGTATAAAACATATTGCTCTTATTCGGATTATTGGAGTAGTTTCATCATCATATTTCATCATCATCATCATCATCAGATTTGATGCTCTCCAGATTTGTGCTCAGTCAGATTTTTAAAATTGGCATCAATACCTGGTGGAGAAGTTGCCATCATTTGTGTGTGTGTGTAAATGTGTATGTGTGCAGTTGTGATAAAAAAAAGCCTAAGCACCGAACACTTGTGTCACTTGTGCGATTGCGTTGGTACCGTTGAAGGTCACAGCCTGTGCACATATGTGAAATATGATGTTTGTTGGTCAGATAGTCAAACTGCTGCATCCACCTCGACGTCATCACCTGTGCAGCTCGTTCAGGCAACATCACAGTTTGCACTTTCCACAGTGGCCAGACATCTTTCACCCACTGGAGTGTGAGGACTCTTTTAATGGTGGTTTCTTCTTAGACTTGTTTTATGTTGCTTACGCAGAAACACCCATTTGTTCTTTCAAATTCTGTAGTTAAAACAGTTTCAATACACTGGTGCAGCAAAAAAAAAAAAAAAAAAAAATCACACTTTAACCCACAGCCCTGCCAGAGTTAAAAAAAACTGAATGTCGCAAACTGTTAGTTTAGTTAGCAACATAAATGTCATGATATGTGATACATATGAGTCTGTTATACTTTATTCATTATCTGAATAAATAATATCTTCTCTCATCCCTTTGGTGCATTTGCATCAGATCTGGGAATTTTAGGTACAACTTTTGATTCAGTTTCAATTTTGTGTCCCACAATTTGATTACAAAACAGTGCAAAAATGTATCCAAGAGGGATTTTACATTTTCTTTAAAATCAAGCCCCCACACTCATTTTAATTCTAGACACTATTTTCGCAAAAGTCAATTAAAAACAGACAGACACAATAGTGGAATAGGTGACAGGTCAGGAACAGGTTGGGTGAACATTCAACATTTAAACAGTAGATGATAAGAGAATAGTTTGGTCACTGTGGCAAACAAGAGGCACCAAGATATACTTCCTCCTTTACTGTGAGAAATGATCTTCACTTAGAGGTTTGTTGATGATTAAATATTGATTTTATATTAATTTTATTATAATAATTAAGATAAATATTTGATATAGTTCTAAATTCAGTCAGATGTCAACTCATGAGAAAACAGCAGACATTTATTTAAAGCATGCATAAAATATTACACCCTACATTATTCTTTTCATCTTCTTTTGCAACCAAAGCTGTGACCCTATGGACACATGCATGTGGCCACTTTCCCTGCAGCATAATATTAGCATCAACACTACATCCACACAAAGCCAACAAATCTGAAAACGCTGTTTATTCCTAAACATGATGTCTACATGAGCATAATCAGGTTAATTTTGTGAAGATGTAAGTCCACATTAAAATGTTTAAAAAAAATAGAAAAACAAAATCTCTTCTTGATGATTATAAACAATGAAATTATGTATAACAGCCTGACTGCAGCCTACTGTATTTTAATATGACAACACTCACAACTTATCTGACATCATTTATACATTTTCTGTCTGTTTTTAAACAGTTGAACAATATAAAAGCTGAAAGTTGGGACTTGATTGGTCCTGATAATTTCTACCTGTTGTCTAAGGTGAGCAGCCATGTCTGCACTAGTGCACTGGGGAAAGATGTTGCATCCACAGAATAATTCATCCAGATGATGCATTTTCACATTCTGCCAGGAGGTCATATATGAAATAATCTGATTACGTCTGAGAAGGCGTTCATTGTTATTTTTGAAAAGCTTGAGTTTGTATTGTGGAGCTACACAGACACTTTCTTTTCACAGACCCAGAAGAGTTTCTTGTCACATGAGTCATCATTCCAGTTATTTTTCCATTCATGCAGCTGGACTTCTCCACAGTTTTCTGCCTCTTTGCCGTTAGGCTCTTTACTCGCCCAGTAGCTGAAACCCAAAAATAAAAAATACGTTTTTTATATGGAATACAACCCAAGAAACATTTGATCCTCCAAGCTGAACTGCAACACAACACAAGAAAACTTACTTTTTCTTGTTTAGAGCCTGGAAAATATGTGTACCTTGTTGTTACTGGAGTCCCATCAACCCATTTCCATGTCCCCTCTGCATCCCTGTCAGTGAGTCCGATCCACATATGATCCTTCAAATATCTTGTAAAATCCTATTTACACAGAGAGAGAAATCATCAATATAACTGGGAATTTAAACAAATTTGAATCTGCGTCAATGTGCGTTTATCCTTTTTCTAATACACACACACACACACACAGACACACAGACATACTGTACCTGTTCTTCTTTGCTGTTGATAATCATCAGGTCTGCACCCTTTTCAAGACATTCATTTCTACTCTCTTGCCAGTTTTTCTTGATAGAAGAAATGTAATAGATGCTGCCACTGAAATACAGCCGTTCTTGTTGGGCACATTAACAACAAAAATTAACAAATGATTTGTCGTTAGGGTGAAAGAGCAATTTGTTATTTAGAACAAAGTGGTAACGAAACAATCCAAAACAATCAGTTATGTCCACAACCGGACAGACAATTCACTTTAAAACTTAATTTCCATGTTAATTATTAGTTGTTTGTTTAGTTCTGTGAGGACAAACATCTTTACATTTCTTCCTCTTGACTTGGAGAGAAACTATTCACTACAATATTTAACTGCAGACTTTATAAGTAACACTTATAAATAACACTTACGACTTGCACCCTCTGGTTTCTAAGCTCTTATTACTGATGTAGTTTCATCATCATACTTACCCAAGGAATTCAGCTTCCTCTTCAGCTCATTTCTCTCTTCCCTCATGTTTTCAAATCTGGCTTCAAGATCTGAAACTGAATTTCCATGGTCTTTTGCATTAATCTCTTAGATGCATTGTTGGTTTCCTTTACTTAATCTAATACTCTACCTTTAGCTTATATGTTCTTCTCTGTCTCCTAGAAATTACATTTATAGCACAAAACATTTGTTTTGCAGGAAACATAATTTGTGCCAAGAAAATTTCCCACACTATTACACCACCATCAGCAGCCTGAACTGTTGACACAAGGCAGGAACTTCTCCATGGACGCCTGTTCCAGAGTTGCTGACTGAGGGAGGAACAAAGGTGGCAGTGAAAGTCTAAACAGCAAATCTGTGGATCCTGGATGACAGGCACACAGAGAGGACCAGCGACCAGACTGACAGGTCCAGTAAAAACCTGCAGTGACCCACCTGTCAGCCCAAACATGTCCTGGTTGTCCCGATGGCCAGTCCGACTACGGAGGAGACTAAAGTTACACTGTTACATTGGCCTCTCCCCCAACTTTACCACATTAATATAATGTTAATCATCATGATTTTCATTATTATATATTATTGCGTTTTTATGGCATTATATTATATTATCATTATGGATCAGAGTCAGACAACAGACTCCATTTCAAAGCTAAGGCTGTTACCAGAACTGTTGGCGCTGTAGAAGAGCAGAAAAGAGGAACTGAGCTAAAGCTCTCAGGAGTTAAAGTTCTTTACACAGAAATCAAGCTGTGAACAGTGTTTCAGGAATGAGATGTTGAATCAGAATTTAAACAAAGATGCACGTTAAGAGGACTCACTGAGAGCAAGACGCAGGGAAATGTTGAGAGCAGCTTGCAGGAAACACAGGAGTCCAAAGCTCACAGCAACTAGTCTGTACAGTTTTACTCCTGTGTGCCAGACACACACACACACACACACACACACACACACACACACACAAAATGAACTCAAACTTTTTTTTAAGTTACATACATAAACTCCCTGTAGACATAAGTATTACCTATTCACATAGACATCAGTGCAGACTGTTTTACTAGTGTTCCTGTCATATTCATATTACTTCACATTTGAGCATTTGATTAATATAACATGTATTAGTGTGTGAAATTATGATGAAACTTACAAATATATTGGCAAAAAAATGGTAAATAGTGCCTCTGATTTTTTTTGCAGATTGGAGCAAGGTTTTTGTTTTGTTTTTTTGAAAGACTCACACAAACTTAGTGCTTTGAACTGTAAGTCTAAAAGTTGAAGAGGATATTGGTAAACCACACAGTAGTCAGGCCTGTTATGTTCCATCAAAAGTGAGATATCTCTGGTCTAAGTCAAACAGTTAGATGCAAAAGTTGGTACATAATCAATGCAAAAGCAAAGGTGTTTTAGTAAGTTTACATTTAAAATATTTTCACATCTGTATTTAATACTGAAGTGATGATTTTTCCTTTGGAGGACTTATTTTTAGAATTGAAATGTTCAATTTAATGCACATGATAAGATTATTATGAACTTTGCTGTTTTTTTTTTTAACTGAATCTTAAAATAATTTGGATTTTTTTGCCTCACCAGCTGCTGCAGCAGGAGCTTTGCTGTCTTCTCCAGAGCGGCTCCTGACTGTGGCATCTTGGACGTTTTCATATTCAACAGACATGTCAGATTCTTCTTCATGGATAACCATCTCCATATTTCAGCCACTGGAGCGTGATGAAGGTGTTGGTTTAAGTACAAATGGTCTTAGTCTGTGATGTGAATCTTCTTTTATGTTTCACTCTGTCAAGGCAGCAACACTCGCGTTCACACTCGTTCTTCCTCTTTTTCAGTTAATTTTTCTTAGAATCTTTGACATATTCTTCTGATCAAAACCAGAATAGCTTCTCTCAATTCATGACAGTAAATACCCGCCTCTAAATTAACTTCAGTGTGTGAGTTGGGTGAAGTTACCACCTTCAACGCCCTTATGACAGACATATCTAGAGATTCTACATGCTGTAAAATGTACATCGGTGGTTCATGTTTTCTAACACGGCTCCCAGTGGGAATCTTTTGAGGAGAGTGAATTACAGTGAATTACAGGGGAGACATTCACAGATTGAAATGGCATTTATTTATAGAAGAATCATGTGTATTACAATATTTTCCTTTTTTTTTTTTGCATATGCAGTCACTTTAGCTGCATTACAGTGATAACATCTGAGACTACACTGATACCAAACCAACAAATAATTAAACAGAAAAACAAAGTTATTAAATCGCTTCCTCTGTTCAGCTGTGCGTCCTTTAGTCCAGCTTCCTGTATTTTCTGCAGGTTTGGATGCAGAGTTATGGAGAAACCTTCTCTTCGCAGATCCAGTAGTGTGAATTAGAACAACTTTCATCATTCCAGTTGTTTTCTGACTCAGGAAATTTTGTTTGCGCACAATTTTCAAGTCTTTTACCATTAGGCTCCCTAGAATCCCAGAAGCTGAAATAAAACACACAAAAAGAAAACAAAAAAAACAAATAAGTTTGTAGAAAATATGAACACAAATAAACAGACATTCTACTGGCAGCAACACACAGGATGTAGCTAAGCTGAACCCACTGTCAATTCATTATCAAAATGCTTTGTGTATTTGTTTGTATTTGTTTGTCTTGATCTTGATTATTTGCTGCAATGTAAGAAACTTATGTTTGAACCTTTTCGTCAGCTGAGTCCCATCCACCCATTTCCACCTCCCCTCTGTCTCTATGTCAGTGAGTCCAATCCACAAGTACTTCTTGAATTGGCGAGTGAAATCCTTGTTTATAAAGAGAGAAACACACAAACCACAGAACCTAAGTTAAACTTGTTTCAATGTCAGTGACCTTTGCATTCATTCATTGTTTTAACCTTTTGTTCAACAATGTCAGTGCAACATCTGTCTAACACACAGAGTCATATACACATAAACACACACACCTGCTCTTCTCTGCTGTTGATAATAATCAGATCTGCACCTTTTCGAAGACAATCGTTTCTACTCTCTTGCCAGGTTTTCATGACGGAAGACACATAATAGAATTTACCGCTGAAATACACCCATCCTTATTGAGCATAGAGAAAAACAGAAACATCTCATTAACAACAAGAATGAACAAATTCACTGGGGTTATTTGGTAAAGTAGAATTACGGCCTTGTGGTTGTCTGCCTCCACAACTCAGACTAGTTTCAGATTACATCTCGGTTAATCCAGAGTCACATAAAACATTAACCATTTGTGTGAAATTTTGTCATAATTGCTGTGTGAAGTCTAAAAAGTGCGCGGTGTGAGGTCACACTGACCTTGACCTTTGACTTTTGACCTATGACATTTGACCACCAAAATCTAATCAGTTCTACCTTGAGTTCAAGTGAACATTTGTACCAAATTTGAAGAATTGACCTCAAGGTGTTACGTTCAGATATTATGTTCAAATGGCCAGAACCATGTTTTGTGAAGGGATCATGACCTTGACCTTTGACCTTTGATAACTAAAGTCTAATACGTTTGTCCTTGAGTTGATTTCAAGTGCCACATTTGTGTCAAGTCTGAAGGAATTCTCTTGAGGAGTTCTCGAGCTATCGCGTTCACAAGGCCAAAACCATGTTATATGAGGTCACCACAACCTTGACCTTTGACCTTTGAGCACCAAAATCCTTGGGTTCAAGTGGGCATTTGTGCCAAATTTGAAGAGGTTCTGTCAAAGCGTTACTGAGCTATCATGTCCACAAGGATGGTGCGGATGTAAGGCAGAAATGCTAGTTTTTAATTACAACAGTGGATCATCATCCAAGTCTTTATGGCACAGACAGAATTTGATTGTTTGCAATGTGCATATTTTCCCATCGTTCAACTCATACATCTTTGGAACATTGATTATTGGTTTAACTAGTTTTAACCTAATACTCACCTGGGGTTGTCATTTTTGTCTTCCACTTGTCTCTGTCTTCAACCAGGGAATTATATTGTGAAACTGTGAGTTTGAATGGAGACGTTACCATCATTATTATCATTATTATCATTATTATTGTTGTTGTTATTATTATTATTATTTTAAGGTTTTGCTCTGTGAAGACAAACTACTCTTGTTTTTCATCATCACATCAGATTAACTTTAATTCTCTGTGTTACTTGATGTTCCTGTGTTACTTGCACCCTCTGGAATCCAAACTCTTACTGATGCAGTTTCATCATCGTACTAACCAGAAGTATTCAGCTTCCTCTCCAGCTCATCTCTCTCTTCAGCCACGTTTTTAAATCTGACCTCAGTCTCTGAAACAGAACATGGACATAGAAATTAACAGGTAGTTATTTATCTGCCGTTCAAACACACTGTAAAGTGAGATATAATGACAGCGAGGGTCACAGTGAGCAGTAATCAATTACTTATTAGACAGTTTTCATAGAAAAGGTATTTACATTAATTTACTAATTACTCAGCAGCAAAATTAATGCATTACATCACTTGTTCCTTTTCTTACTCAGCTGTAAGATCTGTCAAAAGTGCAAAAATAAAAATGAGGAGAATAGAGTTGGAAAGAAGCACAGAATTAAAATAAGATTAATGTAATAATTACTATCATTGTCACTGAAGCTATCTACACATTTATAAAATGATATGTAGACAGAAAAAAAATATTCTGAAATCAGTCAGCAAGTCATCAGCAAGTATTTGTCAGTGAATTATTGTCTGTGGTGGTAGGTAGAGGATTATTGTTCGAGTCAATCTGTCAGTGACTGGAGGCATCGTGATGTGTAACATTTGTATTGTACTTGCATCTCTTTGGATCAAGACCATGAGTATTGGAGAAGTTGTTTCCCCATATTTACCAGAGTTGATCCTCTTCAGCTCGTCTCTCTCCTCAGTCAGGTTTTTAAAACTGGCCTCAATGTCTGGTGGAGAGGTTCATTCAAACAATTCACATCAACACAGATTCTCCAAAGGCTAATGCATCTGTGACTGAACATACTCTGGGTTGTAAAATCACTGACTGATAATTGACTCTTTGGTTTCATTTCACTTTAAAGTTGAAAAATTTGTTTTTTCACTTTCTCACTGAGAGTTTGATGAGAAATTCAATCACACTCATGTGAAGGAGGATAAACACTGGATGAAGTTAGCAGAAACATGTCAAATAAAATAGAAAGATCTTCTGATTTCCTCCTGTAGCTCTGCATGTTGAACGCTATGTGATGAATTTACAAAGTACTGTATATGCTGCACTTAGAACTGGGTCTAGAATTTGTCCAGAACCAAGTTTCAATCCTTCAAATCTAAGATCTGATTATTGGAGTAGTTTCATCCTCAAACTTACCAGAGTTGATCCTCTTCAGTTCAGCTCTCTCTTCAGTCACGTTCTTGTACCTGGCCTCAAAATCTGGTGGAGAGAAAATCAAAGCTAGAGAGGCAATTCACTTTAAATCAGATTTTTATAGGAGCGCTGTGTGTGTGCATTGATTGCAGTAATTGTTCCATTTCACTCCTTCAGATCTAAGATCTGATTATTAGAGTAGTTTCATCCTCACCAGAGTTGATCCTCTTCAACTCGTCTCTCTCTTCAGTCAAGTTTTCAAAACTGGTCTCAATAGCTGGTTGACGAGTTTCCATCATTTGCAACACAATGAGATTATATTGACAAACAGAGACAAGAGTCACTTTAATAATGAATATAAACATACTTGCATGAATCCACTGATGATAGGTATAAACCATGATGTTGTACAGATATGAACTGAACCCAGTAAAAATAATCAAATAAAATACAACATAAAATACATCAAATTTAATCCACACCAAGGTTACACATAGACGAACATATTACACATATTATTGCCTTGTAAAGTTGTGGTCACCTGATGAATCGGAGTGAAATATATTGATTAGTGGAGCATAGCCTGATACATTAATCTGATACATGAACTCAAAACTGGAAACTCTGAAGCTCTTGATGTTAGAATAAAATATTAGCTGTCTTGTAAATGCAACAGTCATCAGCACTGATAACAATGTGATTTACGTTTGCAACTGATTCACAACTTTCCTAAATTCATATATCTTCTTCTGAATGAAAGCCTAGCAAAAATGTTCCTGCAATTCTGAAGGAGACGTGACGATCGAGTAACATTTAAGCATTGGATGTTACTGAATTTGACTGAAAGCACAATTTAAGAGAAACCACTCCTGCTTTGTTACACTTAACAATGTGATTTTCAGTTTCACCTCTCCAAATAAAAAGCTGCTGCTGATGCTGATGTGTTAATAAAACACTGTGCTGAGCTTATAGCTGGGGCTGGTATTTCTCCAGCACGGACTCACACCTCTTTGGATCTGAGGTCTGATTATTGGAGTAGTTTCATCCTCACACTTACCAGAGTTGATCCTCTTCAGTTCAGCTCTCTCTTCAGTCACGTTCTTGTACCTGGCCTCAAAATCTGGTGGAGAGAATATCAAAGCTAGAGAGGCAATTCACTTTAAATCAGATTTTTATAGGAGCACTGTGTGTGTGCATTGATTGCAGTAATTGTTCCATTTCACTCCTTCAGATCTAAAATCTGATTATTAGAGTAGTTTCATCCTCACCAGAGTTGATCCTCTTCAACTCGTCTCTCTCTTCAGTCAAGTTTTCAAAACTGGTCTCAATAGCTGGTTGACGAGTTTCCATCATTTGCAACACAATGAGATTATATTGACAAACAGAGACAAGAGTCACTTTAATAATGAATATAAACATACTTGCATGAATCCACTGATGATAGGTATAAACCATGATGTTGTACAGATATGAACTGAACCCAGTAAAAATAATCAAATAAAATACAACATAAAATACATCAAATTTAATCCACACCAAGGTTACACATAGACGAACATATTACACATATTATTGCCTTGTAAAGTTGTGGTCACCTGATGAATCGGAGTGAAATATATTGATTAGTGGAGCATAGCCTGATACATTAATCTGATACATGAACTCAAAACTGGAAACTCTGAAGCTCTTGATGTTAGAATAAAATATTAGCTGTCTTGTAAATGCAATGGTCATCAGCACTGATAACAATGTGATTTACGTTTGCAACTGATTCACAACTTTCCTAAATTCATATATCTTCTTCTGAATGAAAGCCTAGCAAAAATGTTCCTGCAATTCTGAAGGAGACGTGATGATTGAGTAACATTTAAGCATTGGATGTTACTGAATTTGACTGAAAGCACAATTTAAGAGAAACCACTCCTGCTTTGTTACACTTAACAATGTGATTTTCAGTTTCACCTCTTCAAATAAAAAGCTGCTGCTGATGCTGACGTGTTAATAAAACACTGTGCTGAGCTTATAGCTGGGGCTGGTATTTCTCCAGCACGGACTCACACCTCTTTGGATCTGAGGTCTGATTATTGGAGTAGTTTCATCCTCACACTTACCAGAGTTGATCCTCTTCAGTTCAGCTCTCTCTTCAGTCAGGTTCTTGTACCTGGCCTCAAAATCTGGTGGAGAGAAAATCAAAGCTAGAGAGGCAATTCACTTTAAATCAGATTTTTATAGGAGCACTGTGTGTGTGCATTGATTGCAGTAATTGTTCCATTTCACTCCTTCAGATCTAAGCTCTGATTATTGGAGTAGTTTCATCCTCACCAGAGTTGATCCTCTTCAACTTGTCTCTTTCTTCGGTCAGGTTTTTAAAACCAGTGTCATTACCTGAGAGAGAAATTATGTTCATTTGCCACAGAATCAGATTTTATTAACAGCTAAATATAACAAAATTTCCACATTTCCATCTTGCATTCACTGATTGCATTCACTTGTTGCACTGCTGTGATGTGCAAGGACTCAGGGAGATACACACCTGCTTCAACCTGCTGGCCCCTCCCTGACAGAGAGGAGGCCACTCAGCTGAGTGCTGTGTATTTCGTGCTTTTAGCTTCACTTAATATATGTAGATGAAAACATATCTCAAAATCTCTTGGAGCAAGAGACTGACATATCATGTAGGAGTAATTATACAATAAATAATAAGATGATAATGTTATTCGAAAAAACACAATCAGAGGCAACTCACTGAAAGCGATACGCAGAGAAATAGTGAGAACCACTTGAAAGATACACAGGAGTGCAAAGCCCACAGCAATCAGTCTGCAGAGTTTTCTTCCTGCGTGCAAAACATACACACACACACACACACACACACACACACACACACATTCTTAATGTCGTGCATTCATATGATTCACTTTTGAGGCTCTTTGGGAGCCATTAGAAAAGAAAATAGCAGTGAGAAAGGTGATGAGGGGTGGCTAAAGCTAATAGCTTCTTTTCCCAGTTTGGATTGCTAAAGAACTTTTTGACTGTTTATTGTCAAGAAGTGATATGTTAACTTGGCATTATATCATCCCCAGTTCCACGGTGCTCACCTGACTTTGAAGACTATGGAACGACCTATTGTGCAGTTTCCTGGTGACCGGGGTGTCATCATCAAAAACTTTTTGTTTTTTTGATCATGAGGTTAGAAGGCTGCTTAATTTGGTCAAGGAGCAAAAAGCCAAGTGACACTGTGTTGTAGTATATGTATAATTAATATATAATAAGTAATAAGTAATAATATAATAAGTTTTTTAGTTCGATCATCAATGAGAGACCCAACGCTGTCGTCGTCGTCATAGTGTGAGATAGAGTGTTCATTGCACTTTACTGTGAATTTCATACAAGTTTATAATTCATTCAAATCTTTTCATTTTTGTCTAAGTTGCTTTTATGGTGAAAACAACCAGGTTAGTAAGTGGGCAAATAAAACTTCTCAATGTGCTTCACAGTTACAAAAGATGATAAAGGCATTTGAATAAACAAACAAATAAATAAATCCAACAAAAACAAGAAAACGCAGTCAAATAAATGAAGAAATTAGATCAGGGAAGCGTCAATAAAATGCACAAAATCACAGATGAACTGCTGAATCTCTGTCTCACCAGGCAATGCTGAAATCACTTCATCACAGCGGGTCCTGGCTGAACCAACACGGAGGTCTTCATCTTCCATAATGAATTCAAATTCCTCTCTATGGACGCCCCTCACCATGTTTTCCTGACTGCTGAACTGTTAGTGGCTGTGTTTTCTTGGGATTGTGCTGATCTGTGATCGGCTTCTTTTTTATATGTTTCTCTCAGCTTACTCAGCAATATACTTGTTTCCTTCCTCATTTCACCTCTAAATTATATTTCTTCCCAGACTCAAATTAGAAACTTTGGCTACTGTAGAGGAAATTTCACTTCCTAGAAAATGAAAGTAACATTAGAACAACAGGAGGCATCTTTTCTCTGTTGCTCTTATGTTACTTTTAATGGTCTGTATCTAAGTTTGTACTTCATGTTCCTTCATGTTCTCACAAGTTCAGTTACACTGAAAGTGTAACTTCCACTGACCCTTTTTTTGGTAAGACCTTCCTTATTTTGTATGTACAAGCACTATATAAACATTTAATAAATGTCTTATAACACTTGTGTAGTTGTGATCAGATATAAGTAATTTGTCATCAGTTATTACTTCTCCTTTGAAAACATATTTTATATTATTATGACTGTTTTTTAAATTGTCATTTATTCAAATGTATCTTAATACTTTCAAGATAAATAGGGTGAATTCAGGTATATTGGGACATCAGGTAATTTGGGACAGCACAAGAATACAGCATAAAACTACAAGTAATTTAGTCTAATAAAGGAACAATATAGCACACAGAACACTTGATCACTTTGTTTAATTTATGGTTTAACCCTGATTGCAGAATAGAATGGCTCCCAGGATACAGGCTGCCAGATTGAGGGAGAGAGAGAGAGTTGAAAAACAGAGAGAGACTGTAGGGAGCGAGAGCAGAATGAAGGGCGCCATTGATGAATATAGAGAAATGGTGAGGGCAGGTAGCAGACCCCAGCTACGTTTTCTAGCCAGGGCATGGTGTATTCCTAAATCCACCCTTCAAAGACGAGTGAAAGGTCTAATACAGGGACACAAACATGTGGCTGGAAGGAAGACCACCATTTCAGCACAAGATGAGGCCAAACTTGCTGAGTTAATCACAAGTCTAGCAAAGCAAGGATTTCCAATGAGGAAGATGGAAGTTCAGATACTAGCATTTCAATTTGCAAAGGTCAGTGGCCTGAAAGGCTTCTCAGGGAACAAGGAACAAGCAGGTCACTATTGGTTTCAGGGATTCACGCAGAGACATCCCAGTCTTAGCATGAGGAAGTCAGAAGCTCTTTCTGCAGCCCGGGCTGCTTGCTTCAATCCAGCCGTTGTGAGGCAGTGGCTCAAGTCCTATGAAATCATATCATCTCTGAGCTTGAAATCCAAGATGTCCCGAGCCATCTGTGGAACTGCGATGAGACAGGGTTGCAGGACCATTTTGTGTCTGCGGGAGTGGTGTCACCGGTAGGATCCCCCTGCTTTGAGGTCACAGCAAACGAGAGAGGGGAGACCACTACTCTTCTCGCAGGTCTCAATGCAGCAGGGGAATATGGGCCACTAATGGTGATTTTCAAGGGGAAGAGGTTGCACCATGAGTGGTGTTATGAGGCTCCCAACAACGCGCTGGTCAAGGCAACTGAGACAGGATGGATCAATGCAGTGCGTGCGACTGGGGGAGACAATTTATCACTTCCCTACCAAAAGATGACCCCTGCCCACATGTCCTCCTCCCGGATGGGCACAGCTCCCATGTCTTCAATTTTGAGGTCTTGGAGCTAATGAGAAGCAACATTGTGCATGTTGTGTGCTTTCCTGCACACACTACCCACATTCTGCAGCCAACAGACAGGGCCTGGAACCTGGACGGCCGTATCTTCACCAGAGAGAATGGTGGACAGAGGCTGCCAAAACCTCTGTTTCTTGGAGTGTTATTGAAGGCGTGGAAAAGTGCAGCAACACCTCAAAATGCCCAGGCAGGGTTTCGGGGAAGTGGGATCTATCCTCTGGACCCATCTCGTATTGACCGGTCTCCAGAGATTGACAACTCTGTGACTGCAGAGAGGGAGAATACTGTAGGCGAGATGGTGACTCCTGAGCTTGACCCCTCCCTGGCAGTTAACCTGGATGTGCTTGCTACCTTTGACCCCACTGTGGCTCCTTCCACATCCATCCAGACCACTGACATCATTCCTCCAGATCCCAGCAACATAGTTGAAGTGAAGACGACCAGTTTCGATGAACTGATCACCCTGCCTACTCGCAGTCGCCCCTCTAGCAGCAAGCCGAAAAGATCCAAGCCTCCAAGCTGCTACCTCACAAGTGAGGCACACTTTGACTATGTTCGAAGCAGGGCCAAGGGGAAAGGGAAACAACCACAACAAAAGAATAAGAAAAATGAGGAGAATTTGTGCAGCATTTGTGGAGGCAAATATGGGGACAAAAAAAGATCCAAAGAGAGAAGAGGAATGGACGTCTTGTGGAGTCTATGTGGGGAGCAAAAAGGGATAATTGATGATGATGAATCATACCTTTGCAAAGACTGCCTTTGAATGTTTCAAGATTCATGTTTGGACTGAAAAAAATGTTAAGGCTATATGTTGCTACTGCTATGTTCCTAAAAAAAAACCAACAAAAAAACAAAAAAACAATGTGCGTACATTTATAATTACACTGTTGTTTTGTTTTGTAGTGTTTTTAATAATGTATGAATTGATAAATATTTTTTAAAAACATATTTTGATGAATCAGTTGATGACGTTGATGAGATGATACATTGATGATTTTATCTTGATGAGAAGATGATCTAGTTCTACAAAATGTTTTAAATAAATATTTTTGAATGTTGTTATCCTTCAATCACTTTAACACCTTAATCAATAGCCTCGCCTATGTATTGACATAATAATCCATGAAACTATCAGAGCACATCATAACAGCCTAATGCATGATATAAAATAACTGTAGACATATGTTTTAAGAGTAAATATAACAAGATAAAAAGTGTAGAATGAACTTTAAAATATGTCATTATAGTTAAGAACATGGGCCTACACTAATGAAACTGTGTCTAAATATAAATAAAGATGAAGATAAATAAAGGCTGTGCTATGACAGACAGACCACTAGAGGGCACTGTCAAGAATCAGCCACCATCAGGACCAATTTCATTGCTGAGTAACCTGCAAAAACATTTTCAGTGGTACAAAGATAAATGCCAATTTTAAATGGTTGAAAGAAAGAATAATTGTGAGATGGGTGATTTAGAAGGTCAGGGGCAGAAATAGATAAAATGTAAAAAAAAAAAAAAAAAAAAAAAAGGTATTATAGCAAGATGACGTCTTCCTGTAATCTGAACTGGAACACACCCAGAGCAAAGAAGAGGAAGAAGAAACAATGCAAAAATGTGAAGCAAACTAGTGTCTGTTGCCCATAACACTTAAAGGGGATAATATCAATAATTCATAGTCTGAGAGCATCGGTTACAGGAGAGGCTGACTTCACACGTCCCAGAATCCCTTGGCTGATACCTGCTGCTTCCTTGGAAAGTATCTAACAATGGCAATCTTTTGAGGAGAGTGCCCAAGCTTTGAGACCATCAGTTTATAATGAATTTACAAGGGTGATGTTCATAGATAGATTTATTTAGGTTCAAATCTTTGCATTATGGCAAATAATGAGGAAACAGCAAACATTTATTTAGAGAGGAATCATAGCATGTGTATTACAGTGTTTTCTTTTTTGCAGCAGAGCCGTGACCCTGGTTGTATATTGGTTTTACATAAGTTTCCTGCAGTGCACTAATAAAATTTGAGACTAAGCCAAGAAATTATGAAAATGATGTGCATGTCCACATTGACAAAATAACAAGAAGGTGATTCAATCTCTTCCTCTGTTCAGCTGAAATTGCAAAACGCCTCTTTTTTCTTCTGCAGAATTATGGGGAAACCCTTTCTTCACAGATCCAGTAGTGTGAATTAGAACAGTTTTCATCATTCCAGTTGTTTTCATATTTAGTATATTTTGTTTGCGCACAGTTTTCAGTTGCGTTACCATTAGGCTCCTTGGAACCCCAGAAGCTGAAATAAAAAACACAAAAACAAGTAAGATTGTTGCAAATATCAACACAAGCCAAGAGGTATTTTATTGGCAGCAACACAAAGGATGTAGCTAAGCTGAACCCAACATCAAATCATCATCGAAATGCTTTTATTTTTATTTTTTTTTAAATTCACAGTTATATTTTTCTCTTTCTTGAATCTTGGTCCAAGTAGGTTTTTTGTTTGCTGCGATGTAAGAAACTTATGTTTGAACCTTCTCGTCAGCCAAGTCCCATCCACCCATTTCCACCTCCCCTCGGTCTTTATGTCAGTGAGTCCAATCCACAAGTACTTCTTGAATTGGCGAGTGAAATTCTTGTTTATAAAGAGAGAAACACACAAAGCACAGAACCTAAATTAAACTTGTTTCAATGTCAGTGACCTTTGCATTCATTCATTGTTTCTATCCTTTGTTCAACAATGTCAGTGCAACATCTGTCTAACACACAGAGTCATATACACATAAACACACACATACCTGCTCGTCTTTGCTGTTGATAATCATCAGATCTGCACCTTTTTGAAGACAATCATTTCTACTTTTTTGCCAGGTTTTCTCAGTAGAAGAAATGTAATAGAAACTCCCATTGAAATACACCCATCCTTATTGAGCATAGAGAAAAACAGAAACATCTCATTAACAACAATGAATTAACAGATTATTTTCCAGCAATAAAGAAAACCGTGAAAGATCTAAATAGAGCAGGTTTGGAGTCTACTAGAGATTCAAAATATATACAAGTCAAAGTTGCTGATCAATTGCAAATCAGATTTTAAACCACTTTTACAGTAGAAAACTAGTAGCAGTAACTCAGCTGTATAGTGCAGTTGGCAATCACATAATCTTCTATGATGTGTAGTAAAAGAAAAGAATATATTTTAAAGTGCTTTACTTGTTTTGGCAACCTGTTGATGGTATAATAAGTCAGGCCGGGGGTAATTAAAGGTTACTGCTGATCTGTTACAATGTCCTGTGCTGTTGATATAACTGCCCTTGTTCTTTTAGTAAACTGTCTGAACGTTAAGCCAAACTAGTCTTTATTGTCTCAGCAAGAACCTCGGTGTCTCTCCGGCCAACATCACACTGAGCGGAAGACACCAGTTCCCAATGAGCAGCACTCTCCACGGCATCTCCACAGTGAACAACAACAACAACAAACTAGAATCAGCACTTCACAGATGTATTCCTCTGCAACTCAGACTAGTTTCAGATCACATCCCTGTTTATCTAGAGTCATATAAAATATTAACCACTGGTGTGAAATTTTGTCATTTTTGTCCATTGCTGTGTCTTGAGTAATGGCTAAAAAGTGTTTTGCCACATCACACTGACCTTTGACCTTTGACCACCAAAATCTAATCACTTCATCCTTGAAGGGATTCCATTGAGGAGTTCTCGAGATATCGCGTTCAAAAGGCCAAAATCATGTTTTGTGAGGGCCCCTTGACCTTGACCTTGACCTTTGACGTTGAGCCACCAAAATCACATCAGTTTGTCCTTGAGTCCAACTGAACATTTTTACCATCCTGGCAACAAGCTACCAAATGCCATTAGAGGAGGGGCATCACGTTCTATCTTCAAGAATCTCTTGAAGACTCATCTCTGCGGAGAGCACCTCCTCTCCTACCATGCTCTGAGTTCTTGGTGTAAATCGCTTTGGACAAAACCATCGGCCGATGACTAATTATAAATGTAAAAGACACGTATTTTTGGTAATAACAAGATTTGATGATATCTAACACTTCGTCTTTGGATCATTGATTATTGGTGTCACTAGTTCCAAACTCATACTCACCTGGGGTCATCAGTCTCCTCTTCCACTTGTCTCTCTCTTCAGTCAGGGAATTACACAGGGAAACTGTCATTTTGAGAGGAGAGGTTACCAATTGCTTTCCAACATAATCAGTTGTGTCCACGACCAGACAATTCACTTTAAACCTTAATGTCATGGAAACTTAATTTCCATGATTGAATGGAGTCAGCTTCAGTGTTCTGTCTTGTCTACAGCAACCAGAGGATAAGTGCCCTTACACATTTTGGCACCACTTTAACTGCCTTTTTACAACAGACACAATATGACTGGATACAACATTCATATTTCCCCAGGTTACTCAACTCATACGCCTTTGGTTCATTGATTCAACCTCAAACTCAGCTTAGTTTTCCTGCCTCTTTATCAACTCCTCGCTCTCTTCAGTCATTTCCATGTTGCATTTATTAATCATCAGTTGTTTGTTTAGTTCTATTCAGGCAAAAATAGTTGTGTTTTATAATTATCACATCATTATCACTTCACCCCTGTGTTAATGTTCTTGACTTGGAGAGAAACTATTGACTATAATGTTGAACTGGGAACTTTATAAGTAACTTAACATTTATGACTTGCACCCTTTGGTATCTGAGCTCTTATTAGTGATGTTGTTTCATTATGATATTTACCAGATGTATTCAGCTTCCTCTCCAGCTCATCCCTCTCTTCAGTCAGGTTTTCACAACTGGCCTCAGTATCTGAAACAGAATTTCCATGGTCTTTTGCAGTGATCTGTCAGATGCATTGTTGGTTTCTTTTATCTAATGCTCTACCTTCAGCTTTCTAAATATAACTCTGTCTCCTAGAAATGTCATTTATACAAAACAAATCAGTTTTGCAGGAAACATAATTGCATATATCATGAACTCTGCGACATTTTCTATGAACATAATGTTGTTAATTGAAATATTTGGCCCATGTCGACATGACTGCATCACATCTGATTTGTCAGCTGGATTCATGCAACTGATGCCAGATTCTGACCCAACCGTCTGCTACCTCAGCAGAAATCCAGATTCATCAGACCAGGCTACATTTTCCGGTCTTGTTCAGTTTTGCTGAGCCTGTGCTGACTACAGCCTCAGATTTCTGTTCTTGACTGACAAGAGTGCTGCTGTTGTAGCCAGCCTACCTCGACATTTGATGTGTTGTTCATTCTGATGCTTTTCTGCTCACCGCAGGTGTAAACAGTGGTTATCTGAGTTACCGTAGCCTTTCTGTCCAACCGGCCTCACCATTCTCCTTTGACCTCTCTCATCAACAAGGCATTTCTGTCATCAGACCTGCTGCTCAGTGAATGTTTTTTGATTTGTTATTCTGATTAAACCCTTGAGACTGTTGTTTTTGAAAATCCCAAGAGATCAGCAGTGTAGAAATGTTCAAACCAGCCCGTCTGGCACCAACAACCATGTCACAGTTAAAGTCAGTGATATTACATTTTGATGTGAATATTAACTGAAGCTCCTAACCTGTATCTGCATGATTATATTTTTTGTACTGCTGCTGATTGAATAACCGCATGAATAATAATATTATAATATTGTTTTGTTTTGTTTTTTTTAATGCAAATTAATTTAAATATGAATTTCAGGTCGTAGGGCCCAACTCTGTCTAGATAGACATGCTTCTTGAAAGCACCAGGCTGAGTGATTGTCACTGCCTGTATGTGTAATCACTGAAACTATGATGGCAACCCTCTAAACTTTCCGGTGATTGTGAATTGAGATGTTAAATTATCAACAAAGATGCACATTAAGAGGACTCACAGAGAGCAAGACGCAGGGAAACGTTGAGAGCAGCTTGCAGGATACACAGGAGCCCAAAGCTCACAGCAACCAGTCTGTACAGTTTTACTCCTGTGTTTCAGACACACACACACACACACACACACACACACACACACACACACACAAACACAAACATCAGCACAGACTGCTTTATTCCAGTTCCTGACATAATCATACTAATTCACATATAAACATCTGATTAAAATATCATAATATAGCAATAGTTCAATTTGAGAACATTTAAATGGTTCACCTGAAGTTCGGTTTTCCTGTTTGATCGCCTCTTCTTCTTCTTCAAAAGAAAAAAAAAACCTTTCTAATTAAGTAAAAAAATTTTGCAGAAGTCTGGTCTCAAATTATACATACTTATACATACTTATAGTACTTATAGTACTTATAACACTTGTAGTATATGATGACTATGATGATACAGGAGGGGTTTTTTAAAGAGTCACTAAAACTTAATGGTTTGAAGTGATAGTCTAAAAGTGAATAAGGTGAATATACAGGAAAGCCACACAGTCGTCAGGCCAGTGTAATGTAAATTATTATGTACATGTGTATTATCATAAGTGAGCCACCTCTGTAGAGTTTAACAAGTGGTCTAACGTAGGAACATCTGTATGAGAATAAAGTAAAAGAAAGGAGCACAAGATGAGAAATGGATACATGATCAATGCAAAAGATTTTTGACTAAAATTACATTAAATAAATTTTCATAACTGAGTTTTGTTTGTTGTTGTTTGTTTGTTTTTTTTGGTTTTATTTCTTGAATTTACATTTTGATGCACATGATAACATTATTGTGAACATTGTTGTCAATGTTGCTTGTTTTTTTTAAACTGAATCTTAAAATAATTAGGATTTCTGCCTCACCAGCTGCTGCAGCAGGAACTTTACTTTCTTCTCTCGACCGCCTCCTTGACGCAGTTTTTCTGACTGTGGCATCTTGAATGTTTTCATATTCAAGAGACATCCCAGATTCTTCTTCATGGATAACCATCTCCATATTTCAGCCACTGGAGAGTGATGACGGTGGTAGTGAAAGATCAAGCGGTGCTGGTCTGTGATCTGAATCTTTTTTTTGTTATGCGTCACTCTGAAAATACAGCAACACTCTTGTTCACCCGTGTTCTTCCTCATTTTTGAGTGAATTGTCTTTCATAGAAGCTTTGACTCATACCTCATGATCAAAACCAGATCAGTTTGTCTCAATTCAAAGCCATAAATAATCACTTCTAAAATAACTGTACGGTTTAATCTGCACAGAATCAACAAATGAGATGTCACACTCCTTCAGTAACAAACAATTTCAGTATGTTTATATCTCTTTGATATTTTTTACTGTCACCATCATCGTACACTTAAACAATAACTTCCTCTTTGAGTGAGATGTGTTTAAGGCTTTTCATACACGTACGTTTCAGCAGTACTGGGTGGTAAAATTAGGTAAAAAATTAGTTTAAAAAAATGTGTGTCTTATTTTATTCTCATTCTTAATGTGTGACTGTATTAATAAAACTATTCAAGTCCATGAAATATAATTGATCTTACACAAGAGTAACATAACTCGAATTGGCACAGCATCATTAGCTCTCCCCTTTAAGTGACTGAGAAATCATAACCTGAGCCTCATAAATGACAACTCCTGTTATTTTTTCGTAGATAACCACCAACTTCTTACCACACCTTCATGGGTGGCTGCTTTAAAAAAGTAGGAACAACTTGCCTTGGCCTGGAACGGTGGAAAAGATGATGGTGCCTTCTCTTAAAATCTTTATTGAAATAGACAACTACAACTACAACTACAACTACAACGTCAGTTTCCGTAACTTATTTGTGCGTTGCAAAGTCCCAGCAGAGCATGTGGTTAGATAATGGTCTGGTATGTGATATGATTATGATCTGATGTTGCTACATATGTTTCTTAACAAGTTTCAAGAAGTTCCTATTTATGAAATTAGCTGCTTTGTTTCAAAACTTGACTGTGACAGAGAACAACAGACGTGAAGGGGATGTGAACAGCTCCGCTAGAAACTGAACTCGATTTGAACTGCACCATTGCATGTTAGTTGCACTAAAGTAATCATGTGACAAATAACTTTTCCCAAACTGATCCCTGCTCATAACAGAGACTAAAAGATCGATTTCTTGTTCGTAGTTAAATAAGAGTTAAATCAGAGATAAAATTGGACCATAGATTCTAACTCTATAGGTGAGCCTGACATAGATTATCTTGAATAATCATAAACTTGAGGAGGGAAGATGCCTTTTTCTCTTAACCAGTTGCTAACAAATCAAAATGAAAATATATTTATTTCCCACACATTAGATGGGTTTCAATTCCTGTTCCTGTACAGCCAGCTCAGGACTGTGACACACCCCACTCCCTTTTTTTGTTGACAAGTTCACTGACATCCCATCTTAAAATATACCATCAAGTTTCCTGGGAAAACCTCATTTTCCCTGCTCTGTTGAGACATTGTAACCTGATTTCACTGTTAGTTCTTTACAAAATAATTTCATAATGAAGACTGAACACTTTCTAGAGAAATTTGTGTCTGTACAACTACAGATAATCTGTAAATTAATATTATCTAGAAGATAAGAGCAGAGTTTTTGCTTGGGACATGCAGTATAGTGAAAAATTCAGCCCAAACACAAAAAACAAACACAAATATGAAATAAATGAAAAAAAAGATACTGTATTAGATCATTAGATCAAGTGAACCACATGATGTTCGGTTGAGAAAGAGTTTGTCCAAAGGCTGGTTTCCTAATAATATGTGTAGTTACAAATCCGTGGGTTTTGAATGAGTCTTTTTTTTTTAAACATCTAGACCAGATTCCAGGAGTTCACATTTCACTTCAGCTCTCTACAGTTTGTCATTCTGATTTATCTGTTATGCTGATGACATACAGCTTTATCTCTTTTAATCACAGTAACTCTATACAAGACAAAATGATGTGTTTTATCATTTGTACAGTTTATTCTCGGTCCTCTCTGTGCCTTTTATTTCCCTCTCATTGAAAGTTTTATTTTGAAAAACCAACCAACCAAGATACAACATCTGAGAACTAGAAAATAACATTTACAAATTTTCAGACATTTGCGTTCTGCTGACAGATGTTGAAGGAGAAATAGGAGTTCCTCAAATTACTATTGCGAAAGAAAGAAAAATTATAAATCATAATCATAAAAAAATGACTTACTAACTAACACTGAGCTCTGGTGAAGGATTTGAGACAAATAGTCAAAGGTGCGTTAGCAGGGTCTTGTTTCCCAATAATGATCAATCCTAGAAGCCAGGAGAGTTTTCTAGGAACAATCTTAAATTTTCTTAAAGCAGCTGAAGCTGAAGATGATGCACTTTGAAGTAGCTTTGCTTATTAAACCATCTGTAGGCTATGTGTTAGAAATACACACAGTAGATCACAAAGCCACAAAGAAAATGTTTTATACTTTAAGTTGTTCAGTATTAATATGAAGATTAATTTGCATTAAGCAGTTTTATAGATATGATGCTAAATATTTCAACATTATCAGCTTTGACAGCTAATAGTTAAAAAATAATAATAATAATGACAAGAATAAACTATGAGAATCTTTTGAGAGAATTTGAGTGGAAGTGTTCTAAATTGTGAACGCCACAAACTTTTGTTATACATTTGACTCAATAACATTATTCTATAAAATATATGTTGACTGCAGCATAACCCACGTCTCTACTCTCCATCTTTATGTTTCAGTTTATGTTACAAAAAAAGCCAGGTCCTCCCTCAAGACAGCAGAAAGACAACAAGTCTTTTTTTTAAAAATAATTCATCAATCAGTCAAATCATAAGTTCTCACCAACAAGATAAAAAATAAAATTAGCAAAATATAATAGGCAGTCTGTTACTTCTCCATATATTTCCTGTGACCTGGACATGATATAACATAATTTTTGTAATTTCTTTTCAATTGAAACCAAAACAGATCTAATTTTCACTGAGGAATAGGGACCATTGTTATTGTCGGAGTGTGTCCAGAAACACTGTACTCTGATGGGACGACAGACGGCCGGTAAGTATCTACAGTTAAAGCTGAGCTCCAGTGCCGCCTGCTGGACGTTTAGATAGGTGACACAGGTATTCTCCCTCACTCTGATAAATCTTTGTCAGGACTGTGTGAATGTTTATGTGATTAATAGGCCTTTTGCAGAAAGAGAAGTACAGGTGTAAATAATAATTATCTGTTTTAATGTCAGGGTCCTGGTATTGTTGTCAACAGATTGTTCATGTTTTTTTTGTAAAATTTGCTCTTTACCTACTGCAACGAGCTGAAATATTGGCTGCTTCTCTCTTCCCTGTAGGGTTGGATCATTTCAGGAAAATATTTTTTCTGACAAATATTTTGATTCCGGTTTCAATTGAATTGATTTTCTAATTTAACTACAGTTTTTTTTTTTTTTTTACAGAAAATCTCCAGTTCACTTTGTTTTTTTTAACCACAATAATTCAACACAAAGTCCAACTACCATCTTGTCTCCGTAGCTTTCAACCACATCTTGTGGCCTTCCTCAGCAGATGGAATTCCTCAGTTGTCATGGAGATGTTTGTTTGTTTTTTTGTTTTGGTTTTTTTTTGTTAACATGTGACCAAAGTCTTGAAATCTGGTCACATGATAAGATTGTGTTGTATATGAGTGGGAAATGGTATTCCCCCCTTGAGCTTCCTCCAGCTGTCCAATGACTCCTGGTTGATGACCTTTGACTTTTTCCCAATGCAAAAATTTTTTTTTTTAAATGACAACCTTGCAGCTGTCTCTTTTGTGGCTGCTCTCTCTCTCCGGCCACATCACTGTAACAGGACTTCAACTGCTTTTTTACATCTATCCATTTTGTTAAGGCTGGTTTCTAACTAGTATCTCTAGTCAGGTTGACGGAACTGGTCTGCAACTGGACCGTCTCCATGTTTCTCTCAGAGTTGCATTTGTTGTCTGTGTTTGGCACATAAACAAACAGATAAAGAAACACTGTCAACCAGTCTTATCAGTGGTTTGGTAGTATCTTAAAAGAGCACTCATTCAGGAGAACCAGAGTTATGAGTCCAGCCAGGAGGAGAAGACACAGCAGACCCAGAAACACTTCAGCAGCTCTGCCACAATTCCTCTTTACACTGACAGCACCTGAAGGCAAAATGCAATGTTTGTCATTTGTCTGAATTTTAATGTCAAATCAAATAAAAACAAATCAGCAGTTCCAATAATACAACACATTATAGACAGTGAACTGAAGCTGAGAGCCAGGGCAGGACAGTGTTACCACGTGTAGAGAGGTTTATGATTTAATAATGATAAACATGATATTCAGAGCAAATTTCACCCACTGAAGTTCCACCATCCAGTATGAAACATGTTTGGTAACCCTTTAATTTACAGGCCGTTAATTATATAGTAATTATATATTAATTATGCAGTAATGTGAAGAAGTTGCCAAGAAATAACAGTCAGGTAAATTCAGTATAATGAAAGGTTGTAATTGTATTATTACCGGGAATTACTGTAAAATACTACTAGAGGATTAAAGAGGATTGGTCGGTAATTATATTGGAATCAACTGTTATAGAAAGAAGTATATGAGTCAACATAAATTCATATTCAAGCATATATTTGCATAGCTTTGTGTGTAGTTTTATCAGGCACCGTGGATTTCCTCTGTTCTTCAAATAAAACTATAGGTTTTTTTTTTTACATTTGCGAACATATGTTGCTCTACATTGAGCTCACGTATATTTTTTCAGTACGATGGAAGTCAGTGTGGGCTAAACCGTGGGCCACTTTTGCTTTCCTTCACACAAAATGTTTTCAGTTACCACACCTTTTAAAATTCATGTCCTGTTTTCTCACTCAAAACTGTGGGTGCTGAAACTCCCTTTGACGTGTTTACATATTGTTGTATAAACTGATAAATTCACCTTTAGAACTGAACATAACAGCTGCTGTAGACTGAAATTTACATCTACATATAAAAAGGAAGAAGATAAATACATAAATAAAAAAAAAAACAATAAATAGTGTGCAGATGTACCTGTTGGCTTGTCTTCGTTACCAGGGGGTGCAGGTAGAGTCCTGCTCGGCTCCAGAGTGTCGAAGATGTTTTCATAAATGTTTTGTGAACTTTTCATCTCGATCGACCTGCTGCTGTGACCAGAAGGTCTCTCAATGTTGACATAAACGTCCAGCTGTGGATCCATGACGTTCAGCTGCACTGGTCCTGATGTGCCTGAAGCTGACAAAGTCTGCAGAACGAGTCTCTGAAGTTACAACAGTATCGCTCTGACTCTGACTCTAAGGGTGGTCCTGTCTAAAAACGAACTGTGGCATGAGGTTTTTTTGCCACCACTGCCTATTTTTCCTATAGGTTGCAGCTGTGTGATGGTACAGTATGCGCTTTCCTTTTTGGTTAGACCTATGTTGCATAATGTTTTGAATTTGACACTTACCCACCAACCTACCTACCCACTGCAAGTTCATACAGTGAAACAATCTGAAGTATAACTCCACACAAGCTGTTTGTACATTTTTATTCTTAATAAAAAGTACTTCAGTATTCTTGTAGACATACAGTACCTTTACACATCTGAATTATTCCATGATACCTTGTTAGATTTGTTGTGGCAGAGGTAATGGCACCAATTACATCCATCCAATAGCAAGATTGTATGATAACTACAGCATTTCACCCCATACCCCCGACATTTTCACCTGCAACCATCTCACTCACAATTAAAAAAAAAAAGGTTTCATCATTCGATGTGGACAGTAATAATATGTAGGAAAATTAATGAGTCATCAGTATCTGTAAAGGAATGTAAATCTCAGCTCTATTCTAAATTATTTTCCACACCATCTAGCTCAGTATCCCCATAAAGCCTTCAGTCCAGTTGATTCTGTCACTTTTCAGTAACACTGTACAAACAGGAGTGATTAGTCAGCCTTACAGCAGCAGTGGCCACCTCCATAATGCTGTACATACTCTGTAATTAAGCCATTGCATCGTTATATCGTTCCTATTCAAAATCCAACTCATTCACATACACATAGCTGCAGGAATGTGAAATAGAATAAACTGCCTGTTAAAAATATGAATTTGCACATTCAGATTGAACTCCAGGAGAACTTGCAGCTCTGGTTTGACGTGCTGACTCATAGAGCCACTGTCTTTTCACAGATCCAGAAGTTATTATCTCCACATGCTTTGTCATTCCAGCTGTTTTGCCCTTCGTGGAACCTAATTTCTACACAATCTTCCTTTGTGCCTCTAAAATTGTTGGGTTCCCCTTGGCCCCAGTAGCTGAAATGCAAAAGAATCATCTTTTAACAAAGGACACAACCCAAGAAGCATTTGATGGACAGCAACATGCTACAACATGCAGGCGCAGCTGAATTAAAGATTAAAATGCGAACCTTTTGGTCAATGGAGAACCATCCACCCACTTCCACACCCCCTCTGTGTCTCTGTCAGTCAGTCCAATCCACTTGTTCCTGTGAACTTTTCCTGTAAAGTCCTTGGTCAGAGAGAAAAACAGTAATCTACGATCAACAGAAATGAAACAGGTTTCTATTTCTCCTACTCTGGTTTATTACATTTTTCAATCTTTCTTTTATTATCTGAAATACATATAGATCCACAGAACACACACACACACCTGTTCCTCTTTGCTGTTGATAATCACCAGATCTGCACCTCTCTGCAGACAGTCATCTCTACTGTCTTGCCAGGATTTCTCGATAGATGAAATGTAATAGAAACTGGGATGGAAATACACCCATCCTTGCTGAAAATGGTGATCTGTTAGGGTGGGGACGAAGACCTTCAACATCTCAGACATTAACAAATGAATTACACACAGTCGAGATAGTTTGGAGCTGCCACCAGAACAATTTTTAAAGTGAGTAATTATAAATATTTAATAAAATGGTTGATTGATAATCAGCATTAGCATCTTCCGCTCCTGGATTTAATTTAGACCTAAAGTATGTTTTGCCTGTGCACCAAAGCTGATTAAAGTGTGTAATGGATCATCATATGAGGCTGGTATGATGAGTTTTATCCTCATACTTACCAAAGTTTTTCAGTTTTCTCTTCAGGTCATTAAGCTCTTCTGTCAGGTTTTTGCAGCTGTCTTCAGTACTTGATGTCTTATTATCAGAGCTGTCTGAAAGAATATTTGACCAACAGTTTTTCAGACATTAGGAGAAACTGACACTTTCACATGTGGACAGGAGGAGGTTTGGGAATAAACCAGAGAAGCAAACTTTTATATGTGGTTTAAGCTACACCAGACTACACACAAGTTTACATTCTGAAAATTCAGATTTTGTTTCAATTTTGTTTTTAAAAGCTAAAAATATGAAACATGAAGTAAGTGGAAAGTACCGTCCTCTTCTTACTTAAAGTCTTACATCAGTTTTCTTGTACTGCTATTTTGCCTTATGCAATAATAAACAGGCAATGGAACAGTAATACTAAATATTGGATAAAAAACTGTGAGTGAACCTGATAATTTTTGATAATGCATTAGTATATTATCATCAATCAAATAATCTACACACAAAAAATATATGAAGACAAAATCACACTGAAAAAACACTCAGATAAAGTGACAATCGCATCTTCGACAATCGACTCACAAAGAGTATAACGCAGGGAAATGTTGAGAGCAGCTTGGAGGATACACAGGAGTCCAAAGCTCACACCAACCAGTGTGTACAGTTTTCTCCCTGGATGCACAAATCACACAGATACATCATTTGATACACAGCTGCACAGTTTCTATATTCTCTGAGTATTCTCTGATATTTCTGAGTAAAGGTTGACACATGCCCAAGGACACGGACTGATGTGTAAAGCGTGAATAAAGATGTTTTCATATATATTTTGTGAACTTTTCATCCCCCATGACCTGTTGTTCAGTTTGGTCCTGAAGTTGACAAAGTCTGCAAAGTGTGCTTCTGAATTTACAACGGTATCACTCTGACTCTAAGAGTGACACAGTCTTAAAAGAGGCTGTAGCTCTCTGTTTCCTGTATGCATATGTCTCTCTACTTCACAGGAAACTGGGTGTTGTGGCATGAAGTATTTTAAGGTGACCATAATAACCTTTTTGGCCTATAAATTGCAGCTGTATGATGGCGGTTTAATTTTTGGTTACAGCTACCCACCCACCCACCTACTATCCTACTTACTAGGAGATTTATACACTAGAGATTTATACACCCTTCATACACTTCAGAAGTTATCTGAAGTGTATGAAGGGTGTATGAAGGCTAAAGTCATTTTTAAAGATCTTCAGCAGAAAATACTTTTCTAATTCTCTTCCTTGCTTTTTTCTAATAGATTCTATTTTGTCAAAAACTGAAGTTATGGTAAAAACTGACAATATTCACTGGACTGTTGGATTTCTGTCTTACCTGACGCAGCAGGAGTCCCTGTGCTGCTCGAGGCATCTCCTCTGGCCAATGGATCATTTACATAGTCTATAGTAATCTCAGATTGCTCCTTGTGGAAAATTCTCATCCTATTTTACCAACTGACCGGAGTGAGATAACGGTGATGGAGAATGTGTTCTCTATAAGAATGATACTTGCGCCACTTCTTCTTTTATGTTTTTCAAAAAGCAACACATTTGCTTCCTCATTCTTCTGTCATTTTTCTTTTTCCTGTGATCGCTGCCTTGTGCCTTTGTTTCCTGCAGAGTGGAAAATCTTAAAACTCCAAAGAGGCCTCCAATTTCCTGCGTTTTTAATGTTATTGATATGAAGTTATTTTTTGACAGGTGAACAGTTACCATAGACTTTAATCCTCACCTTGAGTCAGATATTCTCTTACTCTTTCTCCTTTGAAACCAATGCAAACAATGTAAACAATTCTCCTCCTTGTACAGTTTTGAATTATGAATTATGAATGAATAACTACAACCGAGCTGAACTGTCATCTTTGCAGACAAGTCTTCTCATTCTGTTTCTTAGTATTGCACAATTATTAGACCTGAAACCTTCACTGTATTACTCTAATACTTAATGAGCTTCCAGTCTGTAAATAATTACAGAGTAATAAAAATTTGCCACGAAATGGAAAGACAACACGTGGCTTTGTTCAAATGTTTCACTGCAGAGGAGAGGACATCTAAAGGCTATGATAGTGCCATTTTTAAAGACATTTTTACACAATAATATTCTTCTCTCAAATTTCAAATATGCCTAAAAATAGTTGACTGTGAAGTATACAGTGATGTTGCTTGTATGTATGTGGAATCTGAGCCTTTGCGAGTCATTTAGATAAAAAATGATTTCTTTTTATTTGGTCATGCAGCTGTGCATGTGACAATAGAATCATAACAACATGTTGAACTACAAAATGTCATCACTGGTTGAGTTTTCACTGACAAGTCAAAATTTCCAAGATTGCAATCACTTCTCAAGAACCACTGATGTGTCAGGCTGGTGCATTAAAGGAAGTGAAATCATGATGTAATTAAAACACATGAACCATATCCACCAACATCACATACAGCACAACACAACCAACTTTTAGCTATTCATCTATCTAGACACAAATAATATATTTTATATCCTGAATATAGGAGCATATGGGGCCATTACAGTTGGATATATGGTGATTACAGTGCCAAAAAAAAAAGAATTACCTCCACCTGGAAGAAGGATGTGAACTCCTTGGCATCAACAAAAGCTAAGTGGAGGCAAGAGTCACCAAACCTCAAGTCCAAATCAATGAAACCAGACTGGAGCTGCAGGTTAGAGCGACTGGGACTTACAAATAAATTAGGGCTGTCAAACAATTAATTTTTTCTTGATCACGATTAATTGCATGTTTTATCACATGATTAAAATTCTAATATTTTGCATTTCAGAACTGTTTTCTCTTGTTTGACAACACATAACCGTCAGTCTGTCTGAACTAGAAGCTAACGTTAGCATGTCTGATGTGTAATTATGAAGATGTCCAATAATTTATTTATCCGGTGACGAGCTCTGGGTGAGTTATATTTTTATTTTCCAACTCATTCGATCTTCACCAACAATGATTCAGAAACTGTCTATGAATGGAGTTGAGTTAGTTCTGTCGCTACTTCCCATAGAAGTGGATTCCCAGCTAAGATTACTCCAAAATCACAATGCTGAATAATAAGGTTTATGAAGGTCTCTTACAGGATAATGTCAGAGGAAAATGTAGAAGTTGAGTGATGCAGCAGGACAATGACCCTAAACATCAAAATGACTTCAAACGAGGCCCAGTCAGACCTGAAGAGTCGGTCACAACAGACATCCTAATAATGAGGCTGAGCTGAAGCTGTTCTGCCAGAGGAGCAGAGGTCAAGTCCAAACTTCCTCCTGAACCTCGTGCAGGTCTGATCAACAGGTACCAGAAGCGCTTGTTTGAGGTTATCGGTGCCAAACCTGGTATTAAATCCAAGAGTTCACTCACTTTTCCCACTAGCACTGTGAATGTTTAATGGCCGTGTTTAATACAGACACAAAATATTACAATTGTTTTTTTATATTAGCTTAGGGACACTGTTTTTGTGTATGTTTTTGCCTTAGATAATGATCAGATCACATTTTATGGCCAATCAATGCAGAAAACCAGGTAGTTCCAAAGAATCACATACTTTTTCCTGACACAGTATATACCGTCCTTTAAGCTGGCTTTCTCAGGGGTACATTTGAGGTATTTCACGGAAATACACAAGATGTACACAGGAAACCTATTCTTACACCACTTCCCACTCATCATATGCACAACTCACTTCACACATTCACCACACGTGTGACCATATGTGTGAAATGTTCTCTTTCGTCCCTTTGTTCTGGGTCTTGTGCCCCTACATTAATATTGCGGTTGGCGTGTTAAATTGGTATGTTCAGTCAAATGTTGTATGTATGCATTGTAAGAATTTAAAAATCTGTTATATTAGTTAGGTTTTTATAAATAACAGACCTTGAAAATTGTTTAATTTGTGTATCTTATTTGTGTTGCACAGATTCATGATCTGTTGAAAGTGCTCAGCTCTACTCTAGTGTGTTTGATGGGTTTTTTTCTGCTGCATTTCTGCCTGTGATTTTGCAGCTGCTTGACAGCAAAAAACAGGTTTGCATCAGATTTTAGGAAAAAAATACCAACAAGGACATTTATATCGACCCTTTAATTCTGTTTTTACCATAGATGCATAAAAATATGTAATATTATGAGGCAATGTTGAGAAATAGTATGACTTTTTGGACTAATTTTTGAGGTAAATCCTAAGGTTTAAATAGCTCGTTTTTCAGTCATTTAGGTTGAACAACGTTTCATTGCCACATCATTGTCTCTTCCGCTATTTATCTCATCTAAATTTGTCAACCACATATTGAGTAACTCCTGAGGAAGACACCCACCAAAGGAGGGAACACGCAGTCTGCCGACCAGACGTCTCACCAGCTACAATGGCAACCAGGACTATGGAGCAAATGGAGATGGTGGATTACATGAATGAGCAACCAAGATGTGAAGAGAAATGCAGCAGGGATAAAAATCAAACAGGTAATTACACACATCATCTTATTATATAAAACCTCCAAAAAGAACATGTTTATTCAAGTAAAATGTTCTTACTAAATGAATCAGCAAACTGTGGGACCATCTAGGTGTCATTCTGCTCCGGAAGGAGACATTTTCTGGCTCCTAGAGATTAACTTTGGTGCGAAAAGTGTAAACAAATCCAAGAAGATGATGGAGAAATCAGGTGCAAAAGTGTCTATATCCACACTAAAACGAGTCCTATATCGACACAACCTGAAACACTGCTCAGCAAGGAAGAAGCCACCGGTCCAAAACCAGCGTAAAAAAAGCCAGAATCCATTTTGCAATTGTGCAAAAGTGTATGTAAACTTCTGACACACTGAGAATGCGGTGAAAAAAAAAAAAAAAAAAAGCTGAAATAAGTAATTCTCTCTACTTTTCATGTTCTTAAAATGAAGTAGTGATCCTAACTGACCTAAGACACATTTTTATTAGGATCTATGACGAATTATAAAACAGAGTTTAAATGTATTTGGCTGAGATGTATGTAAACTTCAAGTGGATGTTTAAGCACTTAAAGCACTTGGCTAAGTTCAGTTAGAGAGAGATGTGGTCTTAAGGAATTGATGAAATCAACACAAGACATGACATGATTACTTCAACAATAACCAAAACCACAATCTTCCTGCCACAGCACATTCAGGGTCAGGAAATGAGCTGCAGTCTCCAGTATTATGATTCATTAATATTCACAATTTACATCACATTCAGGACATAATTATTTAATGCATTTAAATGCTCCATAACATTAGTTTTAGTATTAGTGCTCCACTAATGTGCTAAGTTTGTTCTGCTAAAGGCTGCATGTTTGAAAAATAACAGGTGTTTTGACAGGGCATAGATTCTTATTCCAGAACCAAATATTCGAGAGCTGTGCAAAGCAGTGGATTTCACCTGCGTTTGCCCGCTCCACCTGGCAGGGGCGTGTTTAAAGGGGGGGGCACAAGGGGGCCCATTCACGGTGTGGAAACCAGTACAACACTGATTGAATGCCCAGTATGTAATTTGTAATTTTCACTGATATCTCATGTTCCAGACATTCAGGATATTTACACATGGAGCTAAATTATCTGGAAAGATATTTTAGCAATTGTAGCTGGCAGTAGCAGCGACGCAGCAGACGCACAGTCGGTGTCAACACGCGGGTTTTTCTGCTCATCCAGCGTGTCTCTGTTTGCTGATGCTAGTGTGCTAACCTTTATTTCACTAAAATTTAACATGGATCCTCTTTTATTTACTGCTTTGTTGCTTAGTGCTAACAGGCTAACTTGATCAATTTTGCATATTAATTAATCACCTAATTGATTGTTTGCAATGCATAAGAGCAAAAGCCTGCCTCTCCATGTTTGATACATCAGCAGTACATCGTGACTGCTGCTGTGGTTATAGTCTTTTATGGTCGTGCGTCTGTGTGTGTTGATTTTGCAGATAGACGACTGCCTCAGCTGCTGTTCCTCAGCTTTGGCGTGGTTTGTATCATACAAGCCGTTCTCAACATTTCTTTACGTCTTGCACGTGAGTATAGTTTTTTTGTCTTTGAATACGTATTTCAAAACCATTGCACTGTGTAATTTGAAATTTGCTAAGATAGTTGCAAAGACAACACTCTGTCATGTAATTTGACATTGTTGGTAAAACAACTGTTGGCAAAGAAAACCTGAAAAGCATTTTGATTTATTTCGATTTTGTGGTTTTTTGCTACCAGTGTACTCGAGCAAAGGATCATCTCCCTTGGACTGCAACACAACTGATCTTAGTGACCAAGATAGGGATGTGGAAACTTACTGTGAGGGAAAGATGCCTGGTCATTGCAACAGATTACAAGAAAGATTCAATGCTTTGACCAGAGATAAAAACCTGCTAGAAAACAGAAACTCTGAACTCAACAACATGATAAAGGATGTGAAGGAGGAGAGAGACAGACTGAGAATTATGCTGAGGGGTGAGTTCTGTTCTAAAAAGCATTTAGGAAAAAAAAATTTGTTTGTTGTTTAGAAAATGACCTTTTCTGTTTTTACTTGGCCCTCTATAAGAAACTGTTATGTTTATATTCATCATTCTGTATATGAATGTGTTTTCGTATTTGCTAAATGCACAGCTAGTTATATAGTTGTAGTCTATTAGGATATATGTGATTTATCATTTGTTTATTCGTCTTCCAGAGCTGGGTGGCAGCACGGCCGCTCTGAAGTGTCCTGCAGGCTGGAGGGAGATCAACTCCAGATGTTATTTCCTCTCCAGTGAGAGTAGGACATGGCAGGAAAGTAGAAAATACTGTCAGGATAACGGAGGCGACCTGGTGGTGATCAGCAGTGAACAGGAACAGGTAGCGTACAGTGCGTCTGTGTCTGTGTCTCTCTGTGTGCGTATGACATTCTCGATGTCGAAGAACAACTTTTGAATCATAGCTACGTTCTCTGTTATCTCACTGTCAACAGGCTGCATTGTACCGTCTGGATGGGGATAGGTATCTGTTGTTCTGGATCGGTCTGTATAAAACCAATGAGATCTTTAAATGGGTGGATGGATCTGCACTGACTAAACAGTAAGGCCTTCAGAATCACCATCAACCCTTCTGCTAGACATCAGCAGCACAGAGAGGAATAGTATTTACTTCAGGTTAGGTTTATCTATCGCAGCGCTCGGCTCATGCAAAATGGCCAGGCTGCAAATTGTATGCTTAAAATAACACTGTTTTGAAAAAGCGTTAACATGACAAAGCTTATTAATTTGTCAGTGTTTGGAAAGAAATAGTATATATACAACAAATTAGCAAACAAAAGGTGGATTGAGTTATTAATGAATAAGAGAAAGAACAGTAGTGGAGTTGTAATTACCTCCAGTTCAGTACCTTCAGTTCACCACTAACTCAATAAGTACAATAACAATTATTCTCTGCTGCTCTCAGTTTTTATTTTTTTAATTTCTTCTAATCTCTTCTTGTTTTTGGTTTTTTTTTCTCTGTGAGGCTACTGTCAATGAAGCTCCTGCAGAAGTTTCAGCTTTAAAGGGAGGGACTGTGTCCTTCGAGCTGCAGGAAGGCTTTTAATGTGAAACATCTGTGCAGAAATGTACATAATCCTCTAAACGTGGTTTATCTGTTGCAAAGACCCCCCAGGGCTTCATACTGTTAGTTAGATGAACTGCTGTCAGTCCAGTAATCCAACATCTCTCTGACCTCCTCCTGTCCTTCAGATTCTGGCAGACTGGTCAGCCGGATCACGGTGGTCCTAACAACAGCGAGGACTGCGTGGAGATGTATCACGATAACCCAGAGCAGGCTAACTGGAACGACGCCCCCTGTGAACAAAAGCGACGCTGGCTGTGTGAGAAAAATCCAAGTACCAACTCAATGCCAGTGCTAAGAACATAATATAATGTGTCTGTACACGTAAATGAATATAAAAAATATATATAAAGAATATAAAATATGGAGAAATAAAATAAGCAAATCTTATCGAGAATAAAAGACAATGAATTTAATCTATGTGAACAAACTTTCAGCTACTTTTACTCGATGTTGTGCTTTGGAGGCTGCAGGAGGCCTCTATCATTTAGACCTTGTACCAAACATTGTCTTCCTTCAAAGTAACGCTTATGCTCAACTGTAAGTATATAATATTTTTTTGGGTAAATAATTGTCTTCAGTGAATGTGAGTGGGAACCTCCATTTAGCTTTGTTATTGAGAGCGTAATTGAGAGTAATTTTACTTCTCTTTATTTACGCTTTGCTTTCTGCAGTATTGTCTTCTTCATGGTGTTTTCTTGTAGGCGTAATCCCTTCAAGTTTAACTACTTCTCTTTAATCGAATTGGGTTGGATTATTGATATGACCTCTCTAAAACATGGCTGTACATTGAAAGAGCTGTAACTGTCTCGTCAGGAATACTAAGGTCATTTACAAAGGATGTAGCGATGCCTAGAGCCAATATTATCACCAGATCCAATGTAACTATGACTGAGAGTTGACTAAAATCACCTAAGGGCAGGACATTAGAGGTCGCACTGTGGAGAGATTACATGGTCTCCTTTTCACTGATTGTACATAGTTTTTTGTGTGAAATTATAGAATATCAGCAATTTTGTCGTGTCATGTCCATCAAAACACACGTGAAATGTACAGCACTTTGAGCTGAGAAATCAATAAAATTGACTGGTTATTCATAAAACTGTCTACTTTAATTTTGCTGATCTTCAGTGACTAGGCACAACAGTGAATTTAATTAAGTGATTGATTGTTAAATGTTTATTTTTGTAGGTACATAGCATAGGTCAAAGGTCAGCAGTTAGGTGAGAGGGTGACAGCAGAATTACACTGATACGCATTCAGAAAAAACAGACTCATACACGCAATGAAGGCTTTGTGTTGCACAACAGGATTTGAAGTGCAATCATAGGTTATCCATACACAGTAAACGGGGCCTGATTCTTCTACGGTTCAATGAAAGAACTGTTATTGTTTCTGCCTCGGAATAAATATTTGTGTGTTGCTGCTGTTTGGCTGCTACCTGTTCAACATCCTGTCCAAATATCCCATTATTGAAAGCTAAGCCCAGATTCACTAGTTATATACAGCAGATTTATGAAAAAATACATAAAGTTTTGATACTAACTAAAAACTAAAAGGTTTTTGTCAGGAGGCTAAATATTTTTGATGAAGGGCTGGATTTGACTGTTCTGCCTACAACTGGCACAGACCAATGCACAGCATTTACAGCGTAGGTTTGTTTGTCACACTTGTCCACAGATGAACCTTTATACAAATGTACAAGGAAAACACATTAAAGGCAAAAAAAACTCACCACTTTAATAATCAAAATGAACAGCTAATGTACCTAATAGTAAAACTCCAGTATTTAGTAATGTGACATATCCACAGCCCAAACTGTATTTGATGCACACAATGTGAACAGATATTAGGAAACTCGTTGCAATGTTATTAGCATAGGAAGTTGAGAAAGTGTGTGTTTATGGTCACACACTCAGTTTTGCAAGAAAAGGCTTCACCCCAGATGGGACTCGAACCCACAATCCCTGGCTTAGGAGGCCAGTGCCTTATCCATTAGGCCACTGGGGCACCGGTAGCTACAGGCCATAAATGAGTCACTTTTATCATATCATATATATTATCTGGGACTGTGCATCCGTATGAAGACGCACATGGTTTACGTGTGTATCCTGTTGTTTAAGAAACGTGTGTATAAGAAATATGTTTTACCAAAATACAAACGATTTCGTGGCGCGGCGCAGCAGTTTCTCGCTGGTCCGTTGCTAGGCAACAAGGAACAAACCCACCGAGTCAAGTGAAATCTGTGTGCACCACAGAGATGCCGCTGCTTCCTGTTCCCCTCTTTTACTTCAAAATAAATGTCATTTGAGAACAATACTCTAAAACAGTTGCAAAGTTTGAACTTTTCCTTCGACTACCGTTTCAAACCTGGCATATGGTCCGCTCAAAGGGGGCCGTAATATCACCTCTATTAGCAATTCGCCCCGAATGGGATTTTAGCTGGCTCAGCATATTAGCAGGTGCTTAGCCTGTGACTTTAATTTGAAAATACAAGAGCGGAAGACACGGTCTATGCTCCCGATGAATTGACGCTATTAACTGGAGCTAGCAAAAACGATCCTACTTAGCAACAATCCTAACAGTTAGATAGTGGAAAACGTGTTAATTTTATTATCTACGTTGAAAGCGTTAACTGGATAGTTTCAATGACAGATGAAACTAGGTTAGATAGCGGAGGTAGCAGCTAACGTTGACAGTTTCTGTTCTTATAGAGGGGAAACCCACCGTTAGCTTGGTTAGTGATAAACAAGTCTCAGCTAGGTGAGAGTCATCTCCTCAAGGCTCGTCGGCATGGTGAGCTAACCTTTCTGCACACTTCAGCCTCATACCAGGACCGTCATTATTTCATCTACTTATGAGACTGTGGTGTACGCAGCCCCACTGGAAGTCAGAGTTATGTGATCGCCTGAGAGAATCGTGTTTTGTCCCTGTACCTTGGCAGATCCTCTCTCGCGTAAAACCAGCAGTGGCAGGAGAGACACCGGTGAGCATCGGCGAGAAGAAGAGGAAAAATAAAACAAAGGTTCCCCGTTTGGAGGAGTACCTGCAACAGAGAGACTACCTGGGGGCCCTGACACTGTTGGAGGTACACACACAGGGACACACAACACCGGCTGAAACCAGATCACGGCTTTCTAGTTGTGTATTAAAGTGATTTATTTATTTAAAGGGTCACCCCTCACTAGTAAGGACGGGTTTAGAGGGTCCTGTGCTGAGATGCATTCATGTGAAGAACAACATGCAGAGTTGGAAAAATGCTCAAAATCCCAAAAGTACCATTATTATTATCCACAGGTAATAGAATTAATACAACAATAGAAATATAATTTAACAGAACTGCACTAGTTTCTACACCAATGTTAAATAACCTATGAAAAAAAGGTGTTGTTTTCATAGGAAATTGGTTTAGGGAAGTTAATTCAATCAGTTAAGTCCAGTGTGTTAAATTCAAGGTGGCGGGGGTGAGGCAGAGGTGGGATGTAAGAGCAGTACACAGTAGAGTAACAGATGAGGTCAGACTGGGCACATTAAACTATGAAGAGATAAACTACGTTATTACTGCTGTGAAGTAGTAACACTCATAGCAAATTCTACAAATTTAATGCAAGCGAAGTTGTGAGGGATTTAAGTTCTCGCTCTTAACAATAATGTAAAATAAAAATATGTGACGGTTCTTTTTTAATAGTTTGGGCTGAGATGGAACTGCTCAGCTAACGTATCCCTGTGCATAATAAGTAATTGCTGCACTTTCACAGTGGCTAAATCGTTTTTTTTTTTTTTTTTTTTTTTGTTTTTTTAATGCAATTCCTGCTGCAGATTACCCTTTATAGCCCTGGAATCAAAGTTTCAGAAATAGAATATCCCCCCTATCTATGCAGTTGACAACACTGTATTACTGAATTGCCGCTGCTTGCTGCTGATGTGTTGCTGTGTCATCTCCAGTTTCAGAGAAGTATTGGAGAAAAAGAGGAGCATGCAGACCTCTGGATTGGTTACTGTGCCTTTCACTTGGGTGATTACAAGAGAGCTATGGAGGTATGTGAGTCTGAATGAGTGAGTGTAACTAGGTACACAACATTTTACAAAAAGAGCCCTAAATGCAGTATGTAAATTCTGTTGTAAATATATAAGGATGTGACTGGCAGTTTTCACAAGGTCTGGGCACATTTTTAATATTAACGTATCATGTTCTGACAGGAGTACAAGTCTCTGACCATGAGCCCTGAATGTCCTGCTGAGGTGTGGGTCTATCTGGCCTGTGCCCTGTTTTTTCTGGGGCTCTATAAAGAGGCTGAGGAGGCTGCATCAAAGGGTAGGCATTTCAGCCAGTTGACTTTAACCTAAATTCTGTACAATGCTATTTGGGGAAAACATTTTCTAGCTCACCACGTCTCTGTGCCACCATGAAGCTTTTTTTATATGAACTGTGAACTACTTTCAGTTTTTTGGGCAAAGTGGGATCAAATTAGTTTTTAAAAAACTACCATGGAGTCTGACCACCAATCAACTGCATATACACAGTACATTAGTACATACTGAGTTCACCATTTGATTTAAGGCAAAATTTCGTTTTCCTCTTGTTCATCATCATTCAAATGTTAATCAACTATAGGATTCACAATTATAAGAAACCCCCCCCCCCCCCAAAAAAACGGTAACATATATTGTTGCAAAGTAGTCTTTTCATTACTCTCTAATTAAAAGTAAATGAAAGTCAGCAAAATATAATACAAAGGTCTCCAAAGTTAAATATGTACACCCAGAATTTCCACTAGTTTTCCTGACCAGATTTGGTGTAAATCTGACAGTAGTTAGTCCTCTTGTGCACCATTTGCTGTTTAACTGGTGTAGTAATTTATTTGTATGGGTTTGCTGTAGACCTTAGGTCCTATTAAACCACTCCCCAGTCACTGCGCAATTTCTATGCCAGATCAACTTACAATGCCGTTTAAACAGTTATTTCACTGCTGAGACTAAGGTTATTATGTTAATGAATTGTGCCTCTATTCTCATGTGGTTTGCTGTCTAACTTAATTTGGTATCTCTTGTTGTCTTAGCACCGATGTCTCCACTCCAAAACCGGCTCCTCTTCCACTTGGCTCACAAGGTTGGAAAATAAACGATATCTTACCTTTATGTGTTTATTTGTCCCCTCTGCAATCACTCAATCACTAACAAAGCACTGCAGAGCAACGCTGAAAGTGTGAATATACACATTTAAATCTGTAATAATATGAGGGAAACTGTGTGGGTTTGTGCTGTACTTTCATCTTGTTTTACCTGAGCTCAGTGGTGAGGAAAAAATTGTTGCGTTTCCAGTGTTTGTGTAATAGATCTTATTCGCCCCCTAACTTCGTTCTGTACATATCACCTCATCTGTCATCTCAACACAGACCTAACAATTCTTCCTCGTTGTGTTGTGTCTTATGTAGTTCCACTGTTTTTGACCTGTTTGATCCAAGGTGTACTTCATGTTTTCCTGCTGTCCCTCCAGTCTCGTACCATATTATCACCTTAATCAGTTTCCTGTTTGAAGTTTTCCTGTTGTCTTCATATCATGTCTCAGTTCAACGATGAGAAGAAGCTGATGGGTTTCCACCAGAACCTGGAAGATGTGACAGAGGATCAGCTGAGCCTGGCATCCATCCACTACATGCGGTCACACTATCAGGAGGCTATAGACATCTATAAACGGCTTCTTCTGCAGAACAGGTCTGTGCTTTTCCTGCCTCTTACTCGCTTAAATTAGTTTCACAGCTCTTGGGCACATGTACCTTCCTAGCTACACCTTGTCAGGTGTTAGTTAATAGTGCATAGGTGTTAGACTTCATGTGCTTCACACCATGTGAAACCATAAAGATAAAGTGTCAGTGCCGCAGACCTGCTGAGCTAGTAGCAAGGGTAAAAAAAATGAATGACTTTTATTTTGCAAGATTTCCTGTGCCACTTCACTTTGTGGCGTCTGTGGCCAAGGTGTACTTTTTTTTTTTGTTTTGTTTTTTGTTACTAGGCTGACAGCAAATGTGACAGATTTAAGCCTCAATTATATTGCCTTATGAAATTGCACAGGGACAGCTGCAAACAGACTGCTAACAGAAAAATACAAAAATATCAAAATTGGGTCATCCAAAAATTTGCGTATTGTCCTCACATCACATTTTCACTTTTCTAGCCCATGCAATCAAGTCTTCGCTTTTGTCAGGTCATAAATTGGAATTCATTCTTTTTTCAATTATCTGATTTAAGTAATAATTTAATAACATCTTCAGACATGGTACTATGTCGAATCAAGCAATATAACACAATAGTGATTAAATTCATGATGTCTTTTTAGATAAGAAAAATGTCCTTTTCTAAACAGCTATGAATATAGGTGAGTTATGCATTTAGTTAAGAATGTAGATGAAATAAAAATATGTAGAAAATACCAATAGCAGTAAAGCGACATAAAGTCTTGGTATATTTTCAGATTTTTCTTAAATGTTTTTGTTTTTTTTATCAGAAAGATCTTGTATCCATCCACTACAAGATATAATATATAAGCAGTGATATAATACTACATCTTGTCTTCTCAGAGATTTCCTGGCCCTGAAAGTGTATGTGGCTCTGTGTTACTACAAGCTGGACTACTATGATGTGTCCCAGGAGGTGCTGGCCGTGTACCTGCAGAGCATCCCTGACTCCACTATTGCCCTTAACCTCAAGGCCTGCAACCACTTCAGGCTCTACAATGGCAAGGCAGCAGAGGTAAACAGTGTCTGACTGCTGCATGTTCTAGCTGGTGGTTCTTCATATTCACATGTTTTCACATTTCCATACACAGATATTTATACTGCTGCGAAGAACACTGTGTAAGAACTAGTTACTTAGAGGGAAAACAGAAAAAAACCACAGCTTACATTGATTTAACAATGAAATTGATAACTTTTTTTTTTCCAGTGGCACCACGCACCAATAGGTGAACACAAATATTCTAATAAATAATATAATCACATCTATATTTAGGGCAAAAATACACAGTATTTGGGCTGCTACAGTCAATCTTTGTTTAATACCAGATTTTATTATTTTATTTATGTTCCATTACAGTTGAGTCAGCAGCTGCTTATCCTTTTCGTTTCTCTGGGAAGAGTAACCAGTGGTAGGTTTGACTTAATGTGTGCATTCTCTCCCTCTCAGGCTGAGTTGAAGAACCTAATTGACATCTCCTCCTGCTCCTTTGAGTTTGCTAAGGAGCTTATCCGACACAACCTGGTAAGCTCTTCACAAGCTCTGTCTGTGAGTGTGTAGGTGTGTGCATACACTAGTGACTTACACGCCAATTCTCACACTCCCTGAACCCCCCCCCCCCCCCCCCTTGTGTACTGCAGGTGGTGTTTCGCGGTGGGGAGGGGGCATTGCAGGTGCTGCCTCCTCTGATCGATGTGATCCCGGAGGCCAGACTCAACCTGGTCATCTACTATCTCAGACAAGGTGTGTAGATGTGGGGTTGTAGTTTTCTGGAACAAGAAAAACAAGAAAAATATTTCAATTTAAATGCATCACATGTTTTTTGTTCAGTGAAAAACTGAAAACAAAGTATCTTTAGATCTTTATTCACAAGAAGTTATAAATACCCAATTACAATACAATACTATACAAAACAATGAAATCCCACTCTTGGGACAATGCTATGTTGAAAAAAGATTTTAAAAAATATAGAAGATAATTCCCTGTTTCCTCATCCAGTCTTCACATTTAGCTTGCAACATCCGATGTAATGTCAGCACCTTTGTTTTCATGTGGATGTTTAGTTGTTTTAATTGTCAGATTTTAAAATTTGCCCCAGTTCAGGGATTCACATGCTCCATTTAACATTTCCAGATGATGTCCAAGAAGCTTACAACCTCATCCAAGATTTGATGCCCACCACACCTCAGGTTATGATTCTCAGTGATACTGAACTTTAATGCGATGTGTCATTAATTCTCTGAAGTGAATTGTCCTCAATTATTGGCCTCAATAAGATCTGCCCAGTTTCACTTTAACATGAAAGGCAATATAGTAGCTGTGTTTAACTATAACCAGGGCTATAATGAATATTTCGCTTTGAGGGTTATAGGTTTTGCTGTTTTATCGTAAAAATGTACAATTAAAGCTACAATAATTCAGCCTGTTAATAAATAAACCTCTCCTTCTTGTTCCACTTAAAGAGTTCCTGAAGAGTATTTTCTTGCTTCTGACCAGTTTTTTGAATCTCCAAAAATTAATGTCACATGAAACTGATGGGTTGTTTGGCTTTTGTATCTCTTTTTATTAATTTGTTACTTGTTGAAATGGATTCTGAGAACAGCAGATAAAATCATTCACTCTGATCATTTATTGTTTTCTCAGGAGTATATTTTGAAAGGAGTGGTAAATGCCGCATTGGGACAGGAAATTGGATCAGTGAGTGTTTCTGTTAAACTTGAAGAGTTACATGCAAATAAATGAGATAACAGCGAGCGTGAGACAAATGTTTGTAATTGCGCTTTTATCACGTTTTCTTTTCAGAGGGATCACTTGAAAATTGCACAGCAGTTCTTTCAGTTGGTCGGAGGCTCAGCTAGCGAATGCGGTACATTGAATAGAAGTTTAATCAATATGATCCTTTTTAAAGAAACACTGTGAGTGAGTGTGTGTGTGTGTGTGTAACATTCTTTGTCCTTTCAGACACTATTCCTGGCAGACAGTGCATGGCCTCCTGCTTCTTCCTCTTGAGGCAGTTTGAAGATGTTCTCATATATCTGAACTCAGTCAAGGTTAGTGATGCTCAGTACAAGGCACGCATTATATGACATATTCAACTGAAGATTCACAGTGTTGTTACTTTACTGTGGTATCAGTCTGTAAGATGCAGCTGAAAAAAAGACTCCCACACACTGGGTGGGAAGTGTCACTACAGACGACAAGTGGTGCTTTACAGATGCAGGTGTGTGTTTGTGTGATTCTCCCGGTGATTCGCACTTCCAACAGAAAGCTGATACTTTGTGTGCTCTTTCTTTCTGGACACGTGGGCACTCATCCTTTTTTTGTGTGGGCATAACTGTTCTTTTCTTTGCGCAGGGTTACTTCTATAATGATGACACATTCAACTTCAACTATGCTCAGGCTAAAGCAGCCCTTGGCAACTACAAGGAAGCAGAAGAGGTACCTTACTTCAGCAAACATCTACAGATTCTTCTGACTGAAGTTATTCACCTTTGTACCGCACTAATTTAAATGTTTCTTTCAGGTTTTTCTGCTCATTCAGAGTGAAAAGATCAAGAATGACTATGTTTACCTCAGCTGGCTGGCACGGTGCTGTATGTATAGTAGTTGATGATTGATGATAGTATATTTAATAACAAAAATCTTTCTTCAAGGAAAATTCATTTATGTAGCACAATACATGAAAGAGATTTACATTCATTTAAACTTAAAAAAAAATTGAAAACAAGCTTTATAAGAGTGACTAAAAGAAAATGTGAACATATATATTAATCCAGAGGAATTCCTCATATAAATGTGAAAACAAAGATTTCAAAAATCTAAATAAATAAAATGAAAACAAAACAAAACAGCATTAAAGGTAGTTAAAAAAATAACTGAAGAAAAATCCACTGAAGCAAGATGGATACAAAAAAAACAAAAACAGAAATAATAAATGCCTGTTTGAAAAAAAAACGTGAAAAATTGAGCGTAGTCCAGGCACCTTTACTTGTTCAACTCTAAACAGATCTCAAGCTGAGCTTTGGCACAAAGGGAGTAAAAGGCCTTAAAATTGTAAGATGATTGAAACTGTAAAAATAATAACAGCAAAGTCTTAAAATTAATCCTACAGGTAAGTGCCACAGACCACCAGCATGAGAATACCAGACTGCTGGTGAGGTGTTTGTTCAGTAAGAAGTCTGGGAGTTGACATTTTGCATATATTATAACAAGAAAGAAAAAAAAAACTCCAAAACAGGAGCAATATGATCCGGTCCCTTAGTTTTTGCTGGCAGACTTGTTGCTGCGCCTGGCTCCAGCTGCATAAAGGCCAGGCCTTTTTAGGTAGGCATGAAAAAAGTTACAGTACAGCTGTTGGCATAAAAGCATGGAGAACACCCTCAACCCTTTATACATGTTCATGCCAGATATCTAGCCTCAGGCCTGTGAAGAATTTAGGGTTACTGTTGCACTCAGCAGCTCTAAGAAATAGAAATCTCCATGAAAAGATTTTTCTTCCTTTCTCGGCTTAATCCAGATCAATAAAACCTGACCAGAGGCATTTGATAAATTCCAAATTTGAGTCTATAAAAGTTGCTGAAACTGACTGTGAATGATGGACTATTGAACTCTTGTCTTGTTCTTGTCAGACATCATGAACCAGAAGGGTCAGCTTGCCTGGGAGCTCTATCTGAAGATGGGCACTTCCGCTGATTCCTTCAGTCTGCTGCAGCTCATTGCCAATGACTGCTACAAGGTGACAACACCCTCTGTCTTCTGCCTCTCGTAGCATCTGAGCTTAAAACTTCAATACAAATACATATGAGAATTATGAATCAGTGCTGAGATCAATGTAGCGATTAGTCGACCGGCAGAAAATAAATCACCAACCATTGTGACGATTAGGTAATTGTTTAAGCAATTTGAAGATACGACTGGGAAATTTTGATTGGCATAACTTTTGAGAAGCATTTCAGATTAGATGATTAATTGATTGATTTTACATGTAGTGCTCTGGATAAGATCTTTCCTGCTCATTTTGTAAAGAGGTGGTTTAATCTGTGCCCGCAAAGTCAACATGTTGCAGTGGGTCATGACCACAACCCGCTGTTTCAGATGGGCCAGTTCTACTATGCAGCCAAAGCCTTTGATGCACTGGAGAAGCTGGACCCAGAATCCAACTACTGGGAGGGCAAGAGAGGGGCGTGTGTCGGCGTCTTCCAGCTCATACTGGCAAACAAGGAGTCCAAGTATGTTTGTCTCTTTTTTCCTTTGCAGTGGTTTGGCTCCTGATTTCGTCTTCACACATTGAAATACATTTTTCTTCATAATCCCTGTCATTATCCAGTGAAACTGAATAATGTCTGGACTCGCATATCAAACGTCTGTGGTCTGTTTAAATGGGTGTGATGTCTAAATAAAAGAAACATGAGACATGGTGCATTCTTTATCTAATCTTGTTCCCTCACATATCCTGTTTGTGTTCTAGGGAGACACTTAAAGAGGTGGTGCCCTTGCTGCAAAATTCAGGAAACCCCCAGGTTGAATACATCATCCGAGCTCTGAGGAAGTGGGCCAAAGACAACAGAGTCCTCCTTTCATGACAACCCTCAGCACCTACATCTGCTACTACCAGGCCTACATGAAGAGTAGCTACATTATGCAGAAATCAGCAGTCGTTGTAGTGCATTTGGTCCTTTTCAGTGACTTGTATGAATGATATCTATGCCACATGAAGAAATATTGAGCTATTATATCTGATACAAAGTTGTATTTTGCATTAAAAATACAAGTTTTCGATTGCAATTCTCTATGTACTTATATATTTGTAATAAAATGTGAAGTGTTTTGTAAATTACTTTTGTGTTGTCTGTGATTCATTTATGTGAATTTCATTTTAGTAACTGACTTTACGCACTTTATTCTCAGCTTTTATTCAGCGATACAAAAATCCATAAACAAGAGGAAAAATTAAAAGAAACAGGAAAAGGAAAAACAAAAGGCGTTATCAAGACAAAGTAAACACAGGCCTCTGACAAATTAAAGGAAGAATCTGAAAAATGAGTGGAGGAACAGGATGACAATGCCCTGTGCAATGAATGGTTTGATGAGTAAGAAAATGTTGTGAAACGTGTGCTATGGTCTTCTCAGTCACCGCATCTCAACCCCATCCAGCTAGAGACTTTCCAGTCTGACTCTCAGTCTTTTACAAACTTAAATTTCCTCACACAGTTTAAGGTCATTAGAAGCATGAGCCAAGTCCAAATTCTTTACTGCATGCTAATCTGAACAGGTTTTGAAAATGTAGTGTGTGTTGGCACTGGAAGGAAGGAAGGAAGGAAAAGTTAGGAAACACAAATTAGTCCGTGTTCAAACTTAACCCATGATTTTTGGGTGACTCTTGTGCCATGAGAAGAGAATGGTGTTTGCTCGTGAAAGACCTTTAAAAAACACAAACAAATGTATTCTTAAATAGGTTTGAATATTTAAATCTTTAGAAAAACATTTTGCGCTTGTCTTTCTGAACTTCATTTGGCAAAGGCGCGTCACAGTTCACATGGTTATTTTCTCAGACTTGACAAAGCTCCTCCAGTGACAGACAGAAGACGTTTTCTCAGGTTGAGTCGTATGATGATTAGACTGGTCGTAATGTGTAAAACTGGGGAAATGTTCCTTCAATTTCAAATTAGGCAACTTGGTAGAACTTGCCATTAGAGGTGCGGCATTAGAACATACAACAGCACCAAACTTTTGCTCTGGGGCTTTGTAACAGGTTAATCAACCCACTGTGTCTGTCACAGAACAGAAAATACAAGACTCACTGTCAAATTTAAATGTATTCACACCATCTGTTGTAATAAGTGCACCTCTGCTACGGTTGAAGTCCAAATGCATTTTGTTCATCGTTACTTCTCTTGGATGTTTGACCCTCACTGTGCTGAATGATGCATAAGCGGAGTTTGACACTGACGGGCTGTTTTCATGTTTTCACCTTCATCTGCTGGAGGTGAAGATTTTCCCTGAGCTCACTTTAGATCTGAGTTGAAGGCGTGTACCTGGCTGCACCATTTGTCACATCACGATCTGCCTGGAAGCGAATCCTTGGCCCTTTTCTTCAAATGTGGTTTAGCTAACTCAGGCTAATATGCTGTTGTCAAGCTATATAACAATGTCAATTAGCCTTAATCTCCACTCCAGGACTTACATCAGTATAACCGCCTGATAAAATTGCGAGTATATGTGTTAGCACTTGTCTTCTGTGTTACCCCATTTGTGTGTTTTTTGTCACACTAGGTCACAAATGTATTATATGTTAGCATCTGTCTACTATGTCATATATGTTTGTCATTTTTTTTTTGCCACAAATAAATGAAAAATAAATAAATAAATGATAATGGTAATTCTGATCCAACTAGTTTGGATATTCGAGGATTAATTGTTAAACCTTGATAGAATTATCTAGAATAACAGTGAACTCTAATTTTAAAATAAAAGCAAAATGACTGAAGAGTTGAAACCATGATCAGCATTCATGAGTGGCTGAGTTCCCAGCATGCACTGGGGCAACAGATTCATGGACACGAGCCTCCCTTTAGGAGTGTTCCTGCATTGTTACGGACGTCCTTTGTTTAACATTGTTCTCTACAGTGTTTGCATACGTCCATCGCTATTAAACTTTGGATATCACCACTGAATGTAGTAAGACGACTGTATGTGAAGGTGCATGTTTGCTGACAGACATGCAAAAGATTTCTGAGTGATATAAGCCTGCTATGAAAATGAAACCTCATGCAAACCTCGTAAAAGGCTGCACCAATTGCATGAACATTTTCCAGCAGCGCTCTAGCAGTTAGTCATTTAATAATAGTTGTCTAAATGACAAATTTAATCCATTCAATGTCAAATAAAATGCCATATGGTCTGTCCCCACTTCCAAATGACTCTGGTTAGTTCTCTTTTTTAGAGAACTAACCTTTATTTTGCCTTATATTTTGTTTAAATATAGGAAATTAAACTGTGACATCAACAGATTGTATGATTTATTTTATTCTTATCTAAAACTATAATTGTAATTATTAAATCGTAATAGTTGCCATTAGTTTATGTATGGGATTCACCTTAAAAACTCCAAAAACACTGACAATAAACTGCACATTTGAAAGTTTGGGCTTGTTGCTCTGACGGCAGAACAGGAAGATTTTTTGAAACCAGCTTTGAAAAACCAAAAAAACGTCAACTCATGTCAAATCATCAACATTACAAAGAAAAGGGCCCTGATCCTGAGCAAGTTACACAAGTGTGATGTTGAAACCAGGTCACATACAGAGGGAAAGCGCCTCTGTCCAGCAGGTAAACTATAAAAATAAAAAAATTAACATATTCATAGATTCTGGATTTTGAAGGAGTGGGCAGGGAGGTGCACATATCATTTTAAGAATTTAAAACCATGCAATTCAACTACAAAAACTACATTAGACATGATTCTTATTATAATCCAAGCAGCTTATTGTTATATATCTGGTGGGGAAACAACAGATCAACTGGTGGTGCTCAGTGTGGGTTGATCAGCTGTGTTCAGGGGTGACACAGCCAGTCACCTGGCCTCCGTGTAGTGTTTGATGTCGGAGTGTGAGCCGGAGCCATTGTATGAAAATGCACAGCTCAGCATTTTCGGCCAGAGAGAGAGAGAGAGAGAGAGAGAGAGAGAGAGAGAGAGAGAGAGAGAGAGAGAGAGAGAGAGAGAGAGGGGCTGCAGGTGGAGGCTGCTGCCGGCAGAGATGAGGCTGGCGGCCGCTCGCACACTTTATAAAGGTCATAATAGTACTAATAGTGTTGTTATTATCGCCTGTTGTGACAGGGGCGGGGTTGGGAGCGGGGCGGGCTCTGATTGGCTGCGACGACTCCCCCTTGTGTCACGATGGTTCCGTTTCGTGCGTATGCGCATGCGCAGCGACCCCTCTCTTCTGATATTTTATTTACTCCCGAAACCCAAGATGGCTCCTGTGGATGTCTCGGTCCCGTAGCAGATCGAGGATGCGAGTAGCTGCCGAAAAAACAAGTTTTCCCCGACCGTCGCTTCCCCTGGAGTTCGATTCGCACGGTGCGGAGGCGGCCTTGACGTCCGTCTAGGCACCGAGCCGCCGTCGGAGCTCCGCGAAACCGTCTTCAATCCCCCGATTTGGAGGAGTTTCGCGAAGTAGCTGTTCTCCTCGCTGTCGCTGTCTGTCCGGAGCGAGGTTCAGGCAGGCGGCTCATCCAAATGGCCGAACCGAGAAAAGTGCAGTTTGTCACCCTCTCGGCCTTCGCAGCCGGAGCAGCCGCGGAGTCCAGGAAACGCCGGCTGGAGGAGGAGGCCGACTTCAGCTTCGTTCGAGCCGGGGAGGTCGAGGCAGCGACCGGGGCAGGAGGTGCCGCCAGCGACGGTCGTCTCGGCAAAACCGGCGACAGGGACAAGGCAGGAGCCGAGAAGAGGGCGACGGTGCGGCTCCACCTGCCTCTGTCCGAGCCCGACGACCGCTCCTCCGCCGAGTTCAATTACGGCGAACTCATCCAGAACCTCCAGGTAGGAGCCCCGGGTGAACCAGCACGACCGGGCCGGCGGCGCTGGAGCCGGAGCGGGTTTATCGCTGGTGGAAGTGTTTGTGCGGACTTGTCATTGCTAAGTAAAGGAAGGAGGAGGTGGGGGGTGGGGGTGGAGGGGGGGCACCGTGTCCTTCGTGGACTAGCGTGGTTGAAACTGACCATTAGTGCGACTCTACACAAAAGACAGCGGTAGTTTTTTATTTTTATTTATTTATTTATTTATTTATTTATTTATTCCTCCACTCATCCAGTCGACTCTGTGCTTTCCAACTTCAGCTGCGCTCTAACAGATGTTTAACCAGGAACCTCCTCTATACATATATTTATTTATTTATTATTTAATTTTTTATTTTTTATTTATTTATTTTTTTTTTTTTTGGCTGCACATGTCGAGATTATCTTGGTGCTTGCTACCTGTGCCCTGTTCACTCAGACTTGCCCAGCAACAGCTCAGTCACTCAGCCATTTCAGCGCCTGGGAATGCCACATGCAGCTCGGCCCTCTGGCTCTGGTGGTGGAGATGAGAGCTGCTGATGGAGGAACCAGGATGTAGCAGGGGAGCAAAGGCAAATGTCAGAGCCCAGGGATCTCAGAGAAGCTCCCCTCAGTTTGAGCTTGTGCAGTTTGGGCTAAAATGCAAAAAAAAAAAAAATTAAAAAAAAGTTTGCAAACCACAGGATAATTAAATATTTCTTATTTGAATTAAAAATGGCTGCACCATGTTTGGAGAATTTTTCAGTTATTTTTAAGTTTCATGGTAATATTATTTTTCTTGGTGATTTCAGCACAGTGACAAGTCGCCACACTGAAGCTGGTGGTGTTTCAGTGAGGCGAGCACTGAAGCTGTCTAACCTTACATTTGATCATTCCTCTTCATCATCTTTAATAATCAATATTTGTTCCAGGCAAAGAATAAACCTCCAACTCTGACTTCAGCCCACAATCCCAACGACCCCTTCGACGATGAGGAGAGAGAGCGGCTCCAGGTCGAGGCCCTGGCCAAAAAGTTTGAAAATAAATATGTGAGTTTATTTTTATTTTATTGCTGCATTTTGAAGTGGTGCTCATCTGATCATGTTGAAATTATCACCAGACTGATACCGGATGTACCAATATCAATATTTTATAATGTAAAAAAAAATCTGATAATGTCCTGTTGGCCGATAAACACATAACGTAAGAAAACATGTGGGACAATTTACAGCTGAAAGACCAGATTCTCAGTGAGAAAAATCATGTAATGGTGACAGTTTCAAAAGTACCTCTCACATCTTTCAGTGCTCCAGTATCTGCATTGAGCTGTTATTGGCCAACATTGTGGTTAGATTGGTGTTAGTGCCTTTTAGTAACTTGTTATAGCGATTAGTTGGTAGGTTTTTCTTTTCTGTTTTTGAGAATTTAAAATATCTGCTAACAGATTTTTTACATTCATTGCATAACAATATATCTGGCTAATGTTGACCAGTACATACAAAAAACAGTCAGTTGCCGAAAGTGAGAACATTTTGTCAAGCCATTTTAAGGTGAACATAAAGGAAAAGGAAAGGAGTTTTCATGTAAATCAAAACTCAGTGTCAGTATTTGGGTTTGTTTTTTTTTTTTTTTTTTTTTAATTTTTTATTTTTTAGGGTAATACAGGGAAGAAGAAGAGGAAAGACAGAATGCAAGATTTAATCGATATAGGCTTTGGGTACGACGAGACAGACCCCTTTATTGACAACTCAGAAGCTGTGAGTACCCTTCACTTTTTTAATAATGAGGTCATTTTGCACTCAGGTGTCTGCCTTTTTTTTTTGTCACTTTAGTCAGATTGTCTCCCTTTGGTCTTTTATAATAATAACGTCGTTCTCTTTTCTACCTTTATAATCTACAGATTTATTTAACTGTTGTTCTCTTGTTCCGTTGTGTTCAGGTAGACATTACTCGCCTGTGATTAAATATTTATTTCCCAGCTTGATGTTTCAATACAGTACATTCAAATCATTTCTAAAGATAGACACGTGTCCCTTATTACAACCGACTACAGTCTAAAATCGTCCTCATGACTCATGAACACGTACGTGCTCCTTATATATCATTGTTTTTGTTTGACAGTATTTGCTGCTCAGTATTCAGAGTGTACCACTCACTGTCTGACTGTAATAGCCAGATTTATGTTCCTTGTATGGATTCTCTGCCATTATATGAAATTTGCTGTTTTGTTTTGATAGCTGTCCTCTCTGCACTCATATTTCGGCCGTGCCCGCTTGACCCTTTTTTTCTGTTTTGATATGCTCTGTGATGGAAAAATGTTTTCATCTGTGGCCTGGGGGACTGCGATTCTTTTTAGTGATTTATTTATTTTGGCGCACAAGTCATCCATTTTCACTGACCGACAGAAGAGCACAGGATGCTTTGTGAAATGTTAACAGAAAACATTATCAGTTACTCAAAATGTTTTGAAATGTGGAGACGATGTTGGCTTTTTGCTTTGTAAGAGGATTTATTGTTTTGTAGTTTTCAGTGATCTTATACCACAATCCGTCTTCTGGTGTTATTTCTCTCAGTATGATGAGCTGGTGCCGGCCTCTCTGACCACAAAGCTGGGGGGGTTTTACATCAACACCGGCACGCTGCAGTTCAGAGCGGCTTCTGACTCCGAGGGAGAGGAGGACAAGGTGAGCTCACCTTCTTTTTATTTATACGGTTTTTAATTTTGTTTAGTTTATTTGACATTGTGTGAAAGGATCCCTGAACTCACGCAGTGTAGTCTAAAACTTTGTCTAACTTTACTGCATTACACATATTTAGCCGACCCTCACTGATATAATTAGGTTGGGCAAAGTAATAGAAATGCCTTTCTGTGAAACGCAATGCTATTTCGACAGCATCGCAAGCTGCAGCCTCCAAACTAACCATAAGTTAAATCAACACTTCTAAAACAGTTTCAATACAAACTTAACATTTTAACCTTCACGAAGGAGGATTTACTGCAGGACAGCTGCAAATGTACCTAATAACCTGGCAACAGAGTGTAGATTATTACCATTAAACTCACCATTCACTTTAAGCAAAACAGCCAAAAAATGAATGATATAAATGTTGCATAGAAACTCAAAAACGACGACCTCTGAGGTTTTGGTAATCAGTTACTTATTTCGATACAGAAAAATAACTTGTTCCAGTAATACGGAGTGGGAGAGAGTCAGGCCTCAGCTTTGGTCCAGATCGAAACATCTCAACAACGACTGAGTGGATTGACGTAAAATGTTATCCAGACATTCATGGTCCCCAGAGGATGAATCATATTGACTGTGGTGATACCCTGACTTTTCCTGCCTTAGCTAATTAACAATTGTTTGTATGTTAGCATCCTGACACTAGCATTTAGCCGCTGCGTCTAAGTATATCCTCATAGCGCCGCTAGTCTTGTGTTTTTAATGCTCTACCTCCCATATAAAAAAGATCCTGATGTGCCTGTGCCGAGTTCAGTGAAATAAAACAACAGCCTGGACACTGTGGACAAATGTTGTTCCAGGAAATTGTAATGTATCATGGAAGTTATAAATTTTATTTCTAACTCGGAAAAGTGTGGAGTTCAGTGCCAAGTCACACTCTGGATCACAGCAGTCCCAACAAGAGCTTGATTTCCATAGGTTTTAGTGAGATGTGATGTTATCTTTCACCACTTCGAGATGAAGGACAGGGTGCTCACACACACACACACACACACACACACACACACACACACTCTCAGAGCACTGTGTGTGTGTGTGTGTGTGTGTGTGTGTGTGTGTGTGTGTGTGTGTTCCTCAGACAGAATTGATCCTTTGCCATTGTGCGCTGTCGTCTTCCTCTTGTTTGACTTAAAGGACGTATGTGTTCTTGTTTCAGAAGCCGAGTGACGACAGGGAGCAGGTGATTAAGAAGAGGAAAAAAAAAGAAGTGAACAATCTGGAAGAGAAGAACACGAAGAAGAACAGAGTACCAAAACAAGGGTGAGAATCATGGCAGTATTCTTCTGTCTCTTGTTTTTGTCGTTGTTTTGTGTCAGTTGGTTAAGTTATACTTCTGTACATGAGGGATTTTCGGGTTTATAATAATAATAATTAAGAAGTCGAATGAATGATTCACGAGTAGCTGACCAAGCTAAAGCTCCTGCCCTGTCACTTTCCAAGCACCTGTAAAATAGACCTTTAAGAAAAATCTCCCATGTAATGAAATGATTCATTACCATTAAGCCAAGCTACTGAAAAAAAAACTGTCACTTCAAAATGTCAAAAACACTCAGATACTGTTATGTAAATGGACAAGTTTTTTTCCTGTGCTTGAAAAGTTGACCTTTTGGACACCCGGGGATTTGTGGGCCACTGTGAATATGTGATGACGCATTTGTCCACTCTACCCTGCTAATAATCCACCACCCTGTGAGACATTATACTCCTCTGCTTTTGTGCGCGCCCTCTCATACATCTATCATGAGGCGGGGATGCTGACTGTGACTTGCTCTTTGCTGCGGTGACAAGCCAGAGCCACCTTCTAGAAAACGCTCCGTTATCCGCGCTCAGATAGGCAGAATACTCCAACACGCCACCATTCTGAAAACAACTTCCAAAAATAGCAGCAGCTATTGCTATTGTGCCATTATGAAACGGATGATGTTATATATGGTTGTGTGTGTGTGTCAGATCTTTCAGAGCAGACTGCAGGTTAATCCCTCAGAATCCCCACAGTTCCACGCTCCTCTAATGTTTCGGAGGCGTCTGTCAGCGTGTGTCGATGCCTCAGTTTGCCAGTGAAAATGTCACTTACTGTATTTGTAGCATGTGTTTCACCTCCAGCTGCTCTCTTTTCTGTCTTTCTTAAATGTAACTGAACTGTGGATTTGTTAAAATTTTTCAAAAAGAAGTGGAGCAGCCTGGTTTCAGACCTCAGGATAGCTGCCTCCCTCTCAGATCTGCACATTTACAGCTGGAGAAACAGTTGACTAATTAGAGTTTAGAGGGCGGGGTCAAGAACGTGGACATCATCTTCGTACGTAGCTCGCCAGCCAAGTCGTACAAAACTGCAACAGAAAAGTGGCAGCCAGCGTGGATGAGATCGGTACAGCTGTGCAAGCTGTTGTATCAGAATTAAAACACGTGGCACGACTCGTCTCCAGTGCACCATGCTTTATTCACCAGGGTCAGCACCCTGAAGGAGGCAAGATGGCCGAAACCGGTGAGTAAATAAAGCATGGTGGGGTGGAGATGGGCTGCGTGACCTGTTTAATTTATTTGAGTTGGACTGAAGCTCACAACAGGCTGTTTCACAATGTAGAAAGACTGAACTTAGTCTACATTTTATTTTTGATAAAGGTGAAAACCATTAATAATCATAAGAAACACTGCTGCAGCTGAAAATTACATTGGCAGCACAGATATACCACTCCCTGCTGATTGATTAAGACAAAACAAAACCGTATAAGATCCCTCCCAAACAGAAATGTGCTAACGTGAACACTAATGATTTATTAGCACATTAGCATCCTGGTTATGATCAGGCTTTTTGCGCGTTCCAGGTTTGTTTGTGTGAAGGTAAAGATCATATCCTGGTTTCAAAAACCTGGATAAAACCTTGAGAAGTTTTGAGAAACCTTAATATGCTACCTGGAGTACTCCAATAGAAACCAGGATACTGTGGTTTGTAAAGACCTAATCCTGGTTTCTGATTTTTTGCTGCTGGAACAGAACATAGTGGCTGAGATGTGGAGAAATCAAGACACAACTGCACACAGATGATCAGAAATCACATCAGATCCTGTTAGAATCGTGTAAACAGGGAGAGAAATAACACGTTCCATGAAGTGACCAGATCCTGAACATGATCAAAACCTGGATCAGACACAAATTGAGCTCAGGCTGCATGAGTTAAGTCTGACGTCAGAACATGTATGAAACATTTTGTTAAAAAAAATGCATCGCTATGTTTTACTCCATCAGAGTGACGGCCCTCAACCTCCATCGGCCAGAGAAGAAGAAGAGGAAGAAGCTGATGAAGGACTCGCTGTACTTGGCAGCCATGCTCCGCCGCTTCACCCGGGAGAAGGAGGAAATGAAGAAAAGAAACCCCAACATGTCTCACCCTGGCCTGGCAGGAGGTGTGCCTAATAAGCCCAACTCTGCCAACTCTACAAACCACCTGTTAGCCTCTAACTCCGCCCACCCGCAGGGCAACGCAGCCAGCAACGACGTCTCACTGGCAGACCTCACCTCGGACGCCGCTGTGATGTCGCTGCTGGGCTCAGCCAATGAGAAGGAGCTGCAGGATCTCCTAGGTGACCTGGACTTCACCTTGCTGGACACTGACCAGCAGCACGCCATGGCGACGGCCAGAGAGAACGGCATCCTGGGAGTCGGTGTTCCGACTCATAAAGCAGCAGCAGCAGCAGCAGCAGCAGCAGCAGGAGGAGGAGGAGGGGGCCAAGGGCGAGGCCTGGGGTCTTCCAGCGGACTGTTTTCTCCACCCCCGCTGCCTGATGGACTGCCTGCTCCGCTTATTAAACGCATCGAGGACCTGCGGGCGGTGAGTCAACTGTAGCCTGTCTGTGGGTGGTTGCAATTACCGGTGAAGCCTCTTTACTGAAGTTAAACACAAGTGTCAATCAGCCGAGGAAGTGGCACAGAATGTTTATTGTTATTATTCAGAGAATAGCGTCCAAAGTGTTGGCTCCAAACTGAACCCTGAGGGTTTTTATGTAACTATAACAGCAGGGCTGGCATCACTACTTTTTGAAGAAGTTTTCATTTTCTTGTTGTTCTTATATCTCAGAGCCACAGAGTCAATCTGTTGCAGAGAAATCTTTTTCTAGATGTTGGTAAAAATGAAAAAAAAGGCAGAGAGGCAATTGAAAAGGATGATGCAAGTGAAGGATACAGAGGTGAAGAAGAGAAGAGTGAGGAGGAGGGAGGTAGAGGAATAAATAAAGAAATGGTGGATTTTTTTTTTTTTTTTTTTTTTGTTACTTCCAAAGACAACGTGGGGGAAGCTCAGGAGAATCAACATTAGTGAGGTTTTTATTTTCTTGAATTCATTAAAGTAAGTATCACTGTGCTTCACCATTAGTTTGGTTTATTTGGTCCGATGTTGCCTTTTAGATCTGTTGTGATTCACCTTCAAATTGAACCTCATGTCATAAGTAACGATTAAAAAGAGGAGTTTTGTACCTTTACTGCCACTGTGGACCTTCCACTCGCGTCTTTTTGAGGAACTGCCACATGTTGCTGAGATTCCTTTAAACTTTCAGATCAATAAGGGGAAAAAAAATCATATATTTACAATTAAAAAAATCCTGTGGCTTCACACCACAAATGAATCGCACCAGTTTCCTCTAAATGGACTGAGCCCCTCGTGTTCAACTGCTCTTGGTCCTGTCGTTTAGCTCAGGTTTCACACCAGCCCAAATTATTTTACCCGAGCCAGACAGGTTCGGTGTCGAAGCACCGCTTGAGGTGTGTAGTTAAAATTAGATTAAGGTGAGTGAGTGAGGTCCGTATCAGGCAGGGACAGAGGAAGTATCTGTGTCCGTCGGTAAAGCCCTCAGAGTCTGAGCATTTCAGATGTACGTATATGTATTTGTACTGTACGGAACAGCGCTGTTTGCTGACTCGACCTTTTCTCCCACAGGCCTCGCGGCAGTTTGATCAGGAGGGCAGGAAGAAATTTTTCACCCTGGACATGAATAACATTCTCCTGGAGTGAGTAGGACAGCTTTTAAATCACCGTCAGCCAAATCCCAGCTCGCTCTCCTCCTCCCTTTTCGGTCTTTCTCACTCATTTTCAGCAGATTTCCCTCGTCACCTCTCCTGCCATCTTCGAGTGTTTTGTTTTCTCTCTGTTTCTCGTTGTCTGTGTTAATGACATGCTTTTCATTTCCATTCTTGTTTCTGCATCGTCCTCATTCCTCTGCCACTGCCTTGAATTTTTTGTTTTTCTTTTATTCTCTCACTCTCTCTCTCTCTCTGTCCCACCATCATTATCTTCCTTTCTACTTCCCTCCCCTTTATTTGTCTTTCCCTTACTGTATCCCACAATGTTGACTTTTTCTTCCCCCACTCTTCCTCCGCTCAGTATTGAGCTGCAGGTCCAGGAGCAGCCTCCTGAGGCGCGATCAGACATCTACTCACACATGGAGGCATTTGTGCCGTGCAACAAAGAGGCCCTCCTCAAACGCCTGAAGAAGCTGAGCCTCAACATCCAGGTGAGTGAGGCTTATCTGAGGAGGAAGAGAGAAATTCCCTCGTGTTACATCGATCCAGAATGTGAATCGAATAAAACTTTTCCTGCTGCGGTTCTTTTGATCGCTCCGTGGTCACTAACAGTCAGATTCAGGAAGTTATAGTTGCAGTAACTGAACATCAGGGTTAAGGATCCTACAAATAACTAGTTCACAGGATGTGTCTGAGGCAAAAGTGTTTATAGCTCCTGGGAAGAGCCGCACTTGAAGGTGGGGTGAAAGGCCTGCAGTCATAGACGGGGGTAAGATGCAATAATTGTAATGGAGATTACAGCGCACACTTGTTTGTACAGACAAAGAGTAATGGAGGTAGTTGCATGAAGAAGGATAAAGGACACCTCTGCACACCTGGCCAACAGCTGCATGAAGTGGTTGTGCACATGGCTGCTGAGAGGCCACAATTGAATAACTTTGACAGTAACTAGTCTCCAAATGGATTCATGTATTATTACAGGTACAGTTGTGTAGATGATTAGAGGTGAAGATTAGCAGGGAAAATGCAATTACAGAATTTAAACTATGAATTTTCACATTTTAGCTGCGAACCCATCTCTTTATTTACCTTTACATCTTGATTTCTGACTTGATTTCTCGTTCTCTCCTCTCTTCTAAGCACATGTGTTTTTATTCTTTATTGCATCATACCAGTGATTTTTTTTTTATTTTTTTTTTATTTTTTATGACCCACTGTGATTCATTTGGCAACAAATTCATTCTCATCTGTGACCACAAAATATCGGCTATTTGGGGATTTTACATTACAAACACATCAGGGAAGCAGCAAAATATCAGAAGTGTTTCATTCAGACTCTGATTTCTGATTTGCACTTGAGCTCCTTCGTTCAGCTCCCGCTGTGTAACCCCAAATGTTAGCCTGTATATTCTCCACATTATTTTTTGCCTTTTCAAAAAGCTTTTAATCCCCAGCCGTCCTCACTGCTTCGGTTGGTAATGCGTGGGGATCCCTGTGTAGGCAGACGAGTGCAACAAGGACTGCCACTGAAAACAGGCTTCCAAATGTCTTTTGTCATGCACCATTAAAGTAGCGTTGTTGACAAAATACATCAACATACTCCCCCCACTTTCTCTCTCTCGTTGACTCTTTCACTCACATCCCCTCTTTTTTCCTTTTTCTTCTGTTGTTTATCTTGTCATTTTCTTTTTCTCCCCTGTTGCTCTTCCTCCACCTTTTCCATCTCTCCTCACTCTGACTTCAATTTCCTCCAACTCTTTTGGTTTCTCTACCTCTTATTCTTATTCGTGTTGCCCCCTCTCCATCTCTGTCTCCCTCTGTCCTTAATACACCCACCCTTCTCTCTCTCTCTCTCTCTCTCAGGACGACCGACTACGGACGCCACTGTTGAAGCTGAAGCTGGCGGTTTGCAGTGTGATGCCAGAGCAGATAGCAAGATACAACATGGACTGCATGGCCAAGGTTGCCAAGTAAGTAACTCCTTTTTTTTTTTGTTTCAGAAAACAGCTGAGTGAACGTTATCGTCTTCTGCCCCCGCTTTCCCTTTTTACCAGCTGACAAAAAAACCCATCTAAAGAATTACAGCTGGAGTCGTGTAGTGCTTTGCTCACAGAATAGATCTGCTTTGGAAGACAGCATTGTATTTACTTTTTTAATTTGAATTTTAGCTGAAGTGTTTTTATTTTTTGACAGCAGTATTTCTGCAGACAGTAGTTATTGTTAAGATTATCCAGTAAAGTTTACTGAAGCTGTTGGTTTGTGAATGTATGCCTGTATGCTTATATATTGCTGACTGCGTGGGTGTGTGTCCTGCAGGCAGCAGTCAGAGGAGGGCGATAAGAACGGCTCAGAGGAGGAGGATGAGGAGAAACCTGGAAAAAGGGTGATGGGCCCGCGGAAGAAGTTTGTCTGGGACGACAAGCTCAGGTAATGATCCAGGACTGTCTTGCTGGATAAGCTGGTTGAGCTGCAGTGCGTTTGTGGTGCTCTAGGTTTGACGCTGTACCCTGAGGTATTTCCTCAAACACTGTCCCTTTTGTCTTTCCTGTTGCTCTCTACTGTTGGTGTCTAATCTAGTAAACAGAGCTGACACTGACCTACAGTGGTGGAAAAATTAGGCCTAAAAATGTATGAAAATGAAAGAAAATGGGGGAAAAACTGAATCAAATCATTAATGAAATTATTTTATTTATTGTACATTTTCAAACTTCAGCTGGGATCTTCAGTGTTACTGAGGAAAGCCCTGAATTTTATGCCATTTAAAAAGTGTAAATGCTGAATAAAGAACTGGTGTCCTATTGAAATGACAAAAACCTTTAGACTCGCTGCTGCAATTCAATCATCATTCATTTTCTCAATAGCGTCCACATTTTTAGGAAAAGTTGTTTTTTTGGGTTTTTTTTTTTTTTTTTACACATCCATTCACACCCCTGAAAAATAACAGGGAGTTATGTCTGCGGCCTAATTTAGATTTTAATATCGAATGATTTGTGTTGAATTGAACGTTTGTGTTTGTGCAGGAACCTGCTGTGCAGCTTGGTCCGAGTGAAGCTGAGCTGCTATGACATGGAGAACCAGTGCTCTCTGTCTGTGGAGGACTACCTCAAGGCCTTCTTAGAGAATGAGGTCAAACCACTATGGCCCAAGGGCTGGATGCAGGCCAGGTGTGTGTGTGTGTGTGTGGGTGTGTGTGTGTGTGTGTGTGGGGGGGGGGGTGTGTGTGTGTGTGTGTGTGTGTGTGTGTGGCTACACTTTTGAGAGTAGCCATCAATTTGTTGTTGCATGCACATTCTCAATAGCAGCTGACTATTTATTTATTGGTTTATTCATTTCTGCTGTGTTAACTGACTTTACTGATTCCACTAGTTTGGCATTAGTGAGTAGGTTTTATTTTCCAAGCATCTTAAACTTCATTATATTCAGCAACAGCACGTTACAAAGACATGTAATCATCAAGTGTTATGTGTAGCCTATATATTTACACATTTCAAACTTACAATGGGAAATAGGTACAAATTGCAGCATGTTATTGTAGTGATTTAAATGGCCAACACTGGTGCAAAGAGTGGCTGCTTAGCAGAGGTTATAGGTGTATGAGAAGAAAAGTTTAAATTTCAGAGCCGTAGTTGTTCTTTTCATTTAATTTCTTTATTCATAAGGAAACTGCACATAAATAAACATTTCTTTGAACACGCCAGTGTTTGCCAGCTGGCTGATTTGCAAGTGAAAGGTTAAGAAATACAAACATGAAACGGTAAGAAGCTGAAATGACAACACAAGTAACAAAGTCATTATGACAGTGTGCAAATCATACCAAGCAACAAGAGGAAGGAAAAGATTGTTATGGTAGTACAATGATCGCATCCACTGTTCGGTACAGGCAGCAGAACATAAATGAACAGTACTGATGCACACATGCAAAGGAAGGAAACTTTAACAACCTATAGTATTGATCTTAGTGAGATGTTAACAGACTTTGTTTAAAAGCTGGTAAAATGGCAATATCACATATCTGTAGCTTCTTATCAAGTGTGGTGGTAATTTACAGTCTAGAAACTGGGATTCCTTACTGTTTATTTGGAAAAAAAAAAAAAAGACCCGGAGTTTGAAGTTTCCAAACTGTTTTTTTTCTATGGGTCAACGAGTATCTCTGCTGCAGGTAAACACACAGTCAGTCAGTCAGTTTGGTCTTTTTCATGTGTCTCTCTTCATTTTCCAAATCTGGAATCATACATTAGTTGTAATTGAAAAATTATTGCGCCTGTGCGATTACTTGAGAAATTTAACCTGACATTAATCCGGCGTGTTTCTTCTGCTCAGGATTCTGTTAAAGGAGAGTCTGGCTGTTCACGGTCACCTCACTGGAAACCTGTGAGTATTTCCTTTATCTCAAACAGCTGTGTTTCCTCAGTTATAATAACTACTCTGGGATTTGAGCTTGAATGCAAAATATAAATAGAAAAGGCTGAACATTTGCTGTTATTTTTCTGGTACAGAGTCAAGAGGAGAATGGTGCCTGGGCCCAAGGCCAAAGCCAAGGTCAGTGACAACTCAGACTTTGTACTGTATGTTATCTAAAATATCCCTCTGTGTTGTTGTTATTTAAACCCACAATGATTATTTAATCTGAACCCATTTGCTAGACAGCATTCAATTACGAAATGATAAGTGATCAGGAAACGATAAGTGATCAGGAAACCATAAGTGATAAGACTGTATCACTTCCTCTTAATGTGTCTGGGCTGCGAGTATCACAGTTGCTCACTTCTGGAGACAGAATTTCTATTGAGCATTCATTTCATATTACATGATTGAAACTCTGATATCTCAAAAGTCCCATTTTATTTTTCTCAAGTATTCAAATAAGAGTCTCAAATAATAGCTTTGGTGAGCACGAACAAATAAAGGTCCAGGTAACAAAAAAAACCATTGAGGGAGGTGAAATTACCTGTAGCCTACTACAACAGCTTACATAACAAATTTATTATCATGCACATTTACAGTATTTCATCAGGTAGAGTCATGTTTTACTCACCATGCTGCTGCTAACTGATGAACAGGAGAATTTAGAAATAAAAGCCCCACTGTCTGTGCCACTGGGGTTAATTTCAGAATAAACTGCGTCTCAACTCAACAAGTGTTTTCTGTTCTTCAGGAGGGTCCGTGGATCCACAAACCACCTCTCACCATGACCTCTGCACCATCTCTATCCACCTCCACGTCCGCTGTGACCGTCAACCGCCAGCTCCCCTCCTCCTCCTCCCCCTCGGAACCCATCTGTCTGTCGGATTCCCTGGATGAGGATCTGACTGCACCCTCTCTGGACTCCATCTCCCACGCTCTGGCCCTCCTCAGCAATGCATCCAAGGGCCTTGGGCCCTCAGACAGCCCCTTGTCGCCCCCGCCCCTGCAAATCCCTACTTCCTCTCCTCCTCCTGTCACCCCTCACTATCCCTCAGCGTCCCAGCTCTCTGCCTCCGTCACATCCACAACGCAGCATCATTCCCTGTCTAAGGTGGAGACTGTTCCGCCGGCTGCTGGGAACTTGCCAACAACAATAACAACACTACCAACCTCCTCTTCTACCTCCTCTTCCTCGTCTCTGGTTGTCTCCTCTATGGCTCGTGTGCAGGCAGCAGGCTTGTCGCTGGCCTCCAGAACTGCTGACGGTCCCTACGGCCCGATCAAAGGATCTGGTGCTGTGGGCCAAACCCAGAATCAGAGACATGTTACCATGGCATCACCCAATCATAGGCCGAGCCCAGCGATGGGCGGGAGTAGCAAGATGCATCCACACCCCTCCCCGTCGCCTCCGAAGCAACGACCTCCTCCCACGGCTTCCCCTCTGCTGCCCCCCCATCAGAAGGGCTTTGTTAGCCCGGTGGGGATACTGGGAACTATGGGAGCCCCTCAAGGACTGGCCAAGAGCAGTGCCAAAGCCAGCGGCATCAGCAGCAATGGCAGCGTTGTGAGCAGCAGCATCACACCTTCTTCCTCGCCTTCCCCCCAGTCCCGCTCTAACTCTACCTCCCACCCTGGTCTGCAGTCTTTCTGCCCTCCCTCCCCGGTGGCGTCATCGCCGTCCCCTACCTCCCACACCTCACACTCCTCACAAGGGAAATCCCACACACACCACCACCACCAGGCCAACTTCATCACGCCCATGCAGGCCACCCTCACCAAGTCGTCCCACAGCAGCAACGCCTCCCCCATCATCAAGCTCACCCCTCGGCCTCCTGCACCTACTCCGCCTCCCTCCTCCTCCCCCTCGCCTTCATCCTCGCCGTCACACCCGCTCTCCCATCAGATGATCCCCGGCCAACAGCAGCAACACCAGTACTCCCCCAAAACCCCCAAAACCTTCAGGCCCCCCTTCAGCGTATCGGGCGGCGGGCAGTTGAAGCAGACGCAGGGCGGTTGCAGCTTCCCTGGAGGCCAGAAACCTCAGTCCACCGCAAGCAACAGTAGCATCAACAACTCCAACAACAACAAGGGAGTGGTATCAGCTGTCTGCGCTCACCCAGACAAAACTCCCTCCTCTTCTTCACCGTCAGTCTCGGCCAATCACGGGCAGAGGCAGAGGGTGGTGGGTGGGTCCAACCAGGGCTCAAAGGCAGGAAACGGGTGGGCGGCTTCAGGAACTTTGGCCACGTCCTCCACAACGTCACACCTCTCACAGGTTAGTGTCACGGACAAAAGTACAAGAGTTGTGGATCTGAACGAATGAAAAAATAAAAAAAATAAAATCTCTGACTGCTGTTTCTGCAGGTATCAACAGCAGGCACCCCCCTCCTGGGCAGCCCCTCCGCTCTGCCCCTGGGTTTCGGGATGTTGGGAGGCCTGGTACCCGTCTCACTACCCTTCCAGTTCCCACACTTGCTCAATTTCAGCCCTCCTGGAGCCCCAGGGGCCGCTGGCATGGGCTCAGCCCCCAGCTCCAACTCAGGATACCCCCTAGCACAGAGCGACCTAATTGGTGAGCAGGCACACCAACATGTTAACACTGATTAAGGAAAAAAGAGAGTTACATTTAGGCTCGAAGGGGAAGAAATCAGGGGGAAGCACCAGTGATGGGACCTTTTGCAAAACACACACAATAACTAATTTTTGAAAGAAAGTTTGGTGAGTTTCTGTATCAGTGTAGTTTATAACAAACATTATTCAAACAGGAGTAAATATTGCATTTGTTGGGGACTATTTTCAGCAGTGGATTAATACACATTTGCTGCATTAGTGAATATGGTTTGACACACACATATAAACATTTTGGGCGGCATGGTGGTGCAGCAGTTAGCGCTGTCGCTAACCAGTTTGCATGTTCTCCCCGTGTCTGCGTGGGTTCCCTCCGGGTTCTCCAGCTTCTCTCACAGTCCAAACACATGCACATCAGGTTAAATGGTGACTCTAAAATGCCCGTAGGTGTGAACGTGAGTGTGTGTGGTTGTTTGTCTCTGTGTGTCAGCCTTGTGACAGACTGGCGACCTGTCCAGGGTGCACCCCGCCCTCACCCAATGTCAGCTGGGATTGGCCGTTTTGGATAAGTGTTATAGAAAATGGAGGGATGGCTATAAACATTGTCTCTTTGGTGTTTAGGGCATTGTTTCTGAAATATTTCGTGAAGCTGGGTCTGAACGACTAATTGTTTTGGCAAGTGAATATTAATTTACTGAACAGAAAAAAGTGAACCAAGTTACGTATAAACTGTAATGGCTGGTCTGAAGATAATAACCCTTGGTATCATTTTATCTCTTCTTTTTGTTTTCTCGTTCTTTTCACGTAGAAAAGTTTGACAGTGCTTGGTACGGACTCATTTTGTTCAACACTAAGTCGACAATCAGAACAGGCGCGAGTGTAGTTTGTAAAGATGATTCATCCCTATGTGAAGTTTTACTCCTGGAGGAGAACATACAGCACATGAGGCAGGACGGTTTCAGGGGGACTAAAGCAGATCAGTGCGAATCATTAACAGGTTCTCATTATTTAAATTCCAGCCTCTGTATGTACGTCAGCCTTGCGGGTGTGTTTGTGTGTGCGTTCATACTGAAGTGTACCTGCAGTACCTCCACTGTGTCTGCTGTGCCCCACATCTCACACTGTGACCCTCTCGCCCCCCCCTTTTTTTTATTTTTTATTATAAACCGCTGTCTCCCTCCTTTGTTCTCTCCAGCTCTTGCGTCGCCTCTGTCATCTCAACCTTTCGTACTTGTGTGCCTCGCTGCCACTTCGCTTTGATCCTCCCCTCTCTTTTGTTGCCAACATGTTCCTCCCTCTTTGCGTCATCTTCTCCATCCTCCCCCTCGTTGTTGTTGTTGTTGCCTTCTTCTCTCATCTGTCCATCCTTTCCTCCATCTCTCCTCAGATCTGTATAAGAGTCTCCAGTCAGGGTCGCAGGCTGCGCTACCTCCTCACTTGCAGCTTGCTTTCTCAGGTAATCTGCATTCCTCCTCCTCCTCCTCTTCATCCTCCCTCCCTCCCTCTCTCCCTCCATCTGTCTGTGTCAAGTCGACCTGTCGTCCTCTGCTTGTTTGTTCTGTATCTTTCTGCCTGCTTCAGTATATTTGGTGTTTGGCATGCCTGTGTAGCTGTAGCACAGCAGTCGCATGTTGTGAAGCTGCTGAAGTTTTTCAGAAATTTATTGTCTTTGCAGAAAACACAGTGAGGATTCAGTTTGATCCTGATGGTTCTTTGATTTGAGAGCAGCGGTCTGATTAACACCTGAAACCGCAGCGTCTGAATTATGAAGAAAATGAAAAACATTTGCTTCTGCTCACATTAGCTGATGTCTTGTGTGGACGTGATTTAAAATTCTGTCCATCATAAATCAAAGAGTCTCTGTTTGATCGTCTTTATTGAACAGTTTTACTGATGCTGTGGAACCAGTTGATCTTTATTCACCTGTAGCTGCATTCAGTTCAGACACAGTCCAGACTCACCTGGATCATCCACAGCCCTCAGGTCAAAGAACCATCTGAACATCTCAACCAGGAGACAGATCATCAGCAGCAGTGAAACATCTCCTCCTGCAGCCTGTTGCACCAGCTCAACATGTGATGAACCTGAAGACGAATATTAGACTGAAGTTAGTTTCACACTGAAGCTACATCAGTGCATCTCAAACAGCAGAACATTGTCTGCAACAAATCTAAAGATTTCCACCATCTGTTGATGTGAGACGACCAAAATTAGCTTTTAATCCTCAATCTTATCACCTGCTCCAGGAAATAATGGCCAAGTCAACCGTCAGACACGTGGGCTCTCTGTCTGGTAACGGCTCAGGACACTTGTTCCTCTGTTGCCCTGTAGGTTTTTAAACCTCATGATATTTACCAGATTATTAAGAGCTGTGTTCTGAACAGGAAGCTCTACGGCTGACAAATAAACCTGCCACTGCACTCTGGTGGACGATCTGAGTAACAGACATCGTTTCTAATAAACTAAACCTTTGACATTTTTACTTCAGCCGACGTAAACACTGGTGCAGTGTGTGATGACAGTAGAGATTTATCAGACGTCGTGCTGACCCTGTTTCCACTGAAGCTGAAGCTCCTGAAATGTCTAGTTCTGTGTGGCAGCGTTACTCTGTGATGACCCTGGATTTACAGGATATTTACATCAATGTAATGAAATAACCAGCAGGTATTTAATTAATTATTTGAGACATTCCCATTCAGTTATTTGATCTAAACAGTAACTTTATTATATCATGAAATACCAATATCACAATAAAAGAATTACATGTATTGTAGAAGAATGTGTTGCCCCTATGAGGATGAAAACTAATAATTATTTAAATTAATTTTTCTATTATACTGAGCAGGACTCTGTGACACTTTCTTGTGAAAAAACTCAAGAACAGTGTAGAAAGTTAATACTTAACCTGTAGTACAGAGTAGATGACCTGACTTGATGTTATTGCATACATTTGCATATTAATGAGGAAAAACTATATATTTTTTTAAACTTCTGCTGCTATTATTGATAAAGTTTGCTTTTATCAAGGCGATCATTGGCAGGACATGAGGCAATCTAAGTGCCTCTTGTTTGATTAATCAATGGGAATCAATTAATCAAATAGTAATGAAAAACATTTAAAATGGTAAACAAAAAAAACCAAAAAAAATTAAAGGTCACATCCAGTATTCAGTTTTAATTTTATAAAACAGGAAAAAGAAAAATGAAATTCTGACATTTGACAAACTGCAATTTTTATTTTAAGGTTACTGCAGGATAAATAGATAAATGGATTATTAGATTTGTTGGTTATTGATTATTTTTGGAGCAGTGTGAGTGGGTGAAGTGTGTGAACTTGAGAACAGATTCAGGTTCAGGTTGGGTTGGTGCTTCAGGACCTGCGGCAGGTGAGACCAGCTCGCCGTTAAAAACCTCCACCCTCTCCACTCAGATGCGAACCAAAGCCAGGGTGGAGACATGAAGAGGAAATCCCACTGACCAATAACAGCGCAGGAGACGGACACCAGCGCGGTGACATCACAGCCTCCTGGACACATCCACCAATAGGATTCTTCACATTGATTGAGCGACATGATGGAGTGGTATGAGGGGGCGGGGCTACACTGCCTCTTTTAAAAACGGACCTAAAGGAGAATCGGTTTATCCTCGCTACAAGTGGCAATGATGAATTAATTTAACTGTATTTTCTAATGAACCGGGTATGAGAACAAGACGGAGTGAATGATGAGAACACTTATTTTTGTTCAGCTTATTTTTATTTTTGTCAACATGTTTACATATGACCGACCTTGATCACTGTGGAATGAGTGTGAGCGAGGTGGCGGCGGCGGTACAGATGAAAGTAGTGATACGCTACGTAATATAATTTGTATTTAAGCTTATGTGGAATAACAGGACTCTTGTTCTTGCAGTACAAAAAGAAAAAAGAAAAACAGACTGAGTAATGAATTTTTATTTTTCTGTCTTTTGTCTCAGATGTGGGAATCGTCGTGTCCGTAGAAATTTTATTGTTGGTCACCTCTGCTCCCACAAATGACTGTTAAGTAGTAGCTTAAATTAATATTAATAAATTATTTGTAATTTACACAGGGACAACAACATGTTATGGTGTGTGAATGAGTGAGTGAGTGAGTGTATGAGAGAGAGAGAGAGAGAGCGCTGAGGTTGATTTGAATGTGTGTATGTACATAAAAAACACAATATACTGTTAATTTCTTTCCAGATTATTCTGTATGAATGGGACGTGTATCCCCTTTTAACAATAATGAGCGAGTGTAAGTTTGATGCCCCTCTCTTGCTCAGTGTGTTTTTGGTGCTGTTTCATCACACTGGACCTTTTTTCTGGAAAAAAGACTTGAATTGAAAAAGTTTCGGGCTCCTCTTCTGGAGAGAGGAGCCACCTGTGAGAGAGGGGGGAAACGTCAAGAAGTAGCCTACTTGAATTTTTTTTTTTTTTTCTTTTGGTGAGTTAAGATTTTTTTATTTACTTTCTCTGCTTATTGACTCAAACCAACTTAATATAACACAACGCCTTAGTTTGTATTGAAAAAGTATGAAAAAGATCTATGCAGGACTGTAAAACGCTCAATGCAAAAGTGCAAGTTGTCGCTTGGCTTTCAACCTCTACTCAACTCAACTGGTCAGTGCATTTCTGGAGTTGTGAATGTTTGTAGATGTTATTATGTCACTTGAGACTCCGTCATTTCTGGTGTGTGTTCAGACCGAACGTGAAGGGAATTTGAGCCGTTTGCGTACGAGGTCACTGGAAAGATGTGATTAGACTCGAGGCGTAAATAATGCTGCTTTCACACAGTGTTAGCAGAGTGGGAAGAACAGGAAAAGGAGAAAAACTCTGTGTTCACACATTGTTTCAAGATTCCCATGTCAACAGCTGTGTCATTACAGATGTGGGAATTAAAAGGACTGTGCATTGACTGTATGACTGCAGATCAATTCAGTTTGAATTTGGATGATGTTAGGCGGCCATATTTGTTTGGTTGCAGGTTTTTCCGCAGCAGTAAAAGCTGAGTCGGACATATTGAAGCTTTCATAAAAACCTGAGTTTCCCAGTTGTGATTACGACTTTGAGGTTGACATGAAGCTTGTAATTACAATAACTCCAACATGCTGTTAACATGAGCCCCACTGCTAGCCTTGTTACCAGGTCAAAACGAGATACACAGCATAGATACGACAGAATTAGCTGAATCGATTGCATTAGTGTTAATATTGGATTATATTTGTGACCATTCTACCAACAGTTTGTCGACATGTCTGTCACATTGTTTTCATCAAATGGGAAATATCATCCACATCAGAAATGTGTATTTCCAAGTGAGAAAAACTATTCAGCCTTCATAGTTTGAGAATTTGCTGACGATGCAGCTAATTTTATAGGAGCCACACACTCGTCATTTGAATCTGATTATACTTGGTAATGAACAAACACAACACACAAAGACACAACAAAAAATAGCCAATTTAATGTTGAGTTAATTTAAGGCTGAAGACCTTGAAATAATGTGGGAACACTATTGTTTTGTTTGGTTTTCTCGTTCAGAGTTCTCCCTGATAAACACAAAAACAAGAAGAGAGAGACTGCAGAGAAATAACAAGAAGAACCAGAGTTTCTGGTGAGTTTGGAGGCTGAGTCGAACACAGACAGACACACAGCAGCAGCGTGTTGCTGGTCAGAATTTCCTCCGCCGTCAGTCTGAACACTGTGATAGATACCTTCCCTCTGCTGAATACCTCCGTTAACAAAATCGTTCTTCCTGAGTCTCGCTGTCCTCCCCCGCCTACTTCCCAGCCCTCCTCCATGTGTGCGTGTCTGACCAGCAGCACCGAGAACGACGCCAAAGATTGCTCCTGTAGTCCTTTTTTAGATGGGGTGTTGCTGGTCAGTGTTTGTGTGATTGATCTGACATCTTCCCTAAAACTGTAAACCCATGAGTGTCATTGTGAAGTCATGTGACTGGAGCAGTGGGTGACATCTTATAAATTGTGCTTTCTTTGGGGGTGGGGGGAGGATAAAAATGACATTTCGTGGTTAACTGGTTGCTATAATTTGGTCTTTTGTAGATTATTTTTGTGTGTCAATTATGAAATTAAACAAAACAGGTGGTTTTCACGATGACTCCTCTGGACTTGTTTTTCCTCCATCTTTCACTGCTGCATCTGAAATTGTGCAGAGCGCCTGTGTTTCCACTGAACGTTGATGGCGAGCTCGTGCAGCCTGGACAGCACGCGGAGGACAGGAGCATCAGGTGACCTGGAGACACCTGTGGTTCAGAGGACGCCAGGGGAAAATGGCTGGAGAGCATTGTGAGGCTTTTGGTGCCATTTTGGTTTCATCATATCCCGGTACAGTGCAGGCGCAGGGGGACTTCAGAGTTCAAAGCCTTTCAGTTTTACAGTTTCTTGCTTGTTTAACCAAAGCTGTCAAATAAATGCAGTGCAGTAGAAAGTACAACACTTCCCTCTGAAATGCAGTGAAGCATAAAATAGCATTAAATGGAAACAAGTACCTGAAAATTGCACTTAAGTACAGTACTTAGAGTAAATGTACTTAACAACTTACCACCACTGTCAACACACACTTACTTTAATACTGCTCAGTTTTTCTATTGGTGATAAAATATCAAACCAACATTTATAAATAAAAGGGTTTGCTACCAGCTAGCTAACGTCAGTTAGCTAAACGGCTAAAGTTAAGCTAGCTAACCGTGGCGTAACCATAGTAACGCCATAGCAAGTGGAGCAGCAACACGGAATAAATTAATTTCTACTTCAGTTTTATTATTTTTTTAGGAGTGTGGGTGTTTCTCTCTTTTACCCCGGTGGTCTGAAGAGGTCGCCGTCTTCCCGAGGGTCTGACTGTTCTCCTGGCGCCGTTAGAGACTGGAGAAGCTAAAATACACAACTAGGTTTTTCTGGGAGATTAAAATAAATAAATACAAATGTGATGGGATGATCCTGCAGGAGGCGGAGAAATGGTACGGTCCACTTTAGGGGTGTCTCAGATCCTATTGCAAAATTCTTTCAGGTATGAATATAGGAAATATATTGTTATATTCACAATTACAAATTAATATATTAAATATAAATGTTTCAACCCCCCGAACTGTTGTTTTTACCTCTTTTGGGGGGGGGTCCAAGCCTTAATCAGGGTGGTCAGACCCCCCAATTTGGAGTAAGCCGCAAGCCCATTTCATTTCACTGTATTTTATTTTTAAACTGGTCACAGACATAAACTTTTATTTAAGGCTGAATAATTTCTAAGGATTTAAGTTTTTTAGCAGCAGGTAATGGTTCATTTTCTGCGGGATTGACCAATAATCTCAAGTGTTTGTGACTGAAACAAGGAAATAAGGGATACAACTAGCAGCTATTTACTATATGCATTTTTTTTTCCATTTGATTCATCATTTTGTCTCTAAAATGGTGAAAAATGCCAGTTGTGAGCCCAGTAGATCTTGTTTTGTCCAATCAACAGTACAAAGCCAAAGAGTTTCAGTTCACTGTCATGTTTGGCACAGAAAAGCTTCAAATTGTGACACTGAGGAAGCTGCAACAAGTAAATGTTTGACATTTGCTTAAATAAATGACAGTCAATGATCAACGTGGCTCGCATTAGTTTTCTGTTGATCCACTAATTGACTTTAAATTTGCCTAATTGTTGCCAATTGTCCCCAAAACAAACCAAACCACCATCACAGTTACAATGAATATGCTTTATTTTCCTTTTACAAAAACAAACAAAACAGAAAAAATTACCATCTAGAAATACAGGTATACAAGAAATAATAAGATGGAGTATTTGCAGTTGAATGCCTGGTTGTCAACAGCCAGCTGGATAATAATAGAAGAAAAATGAGTTAACTACTTCTGGATGTTAAAGCTTCCAACCAAATGAAATTCTGTGCAGTGCATCATTTCCCAAAATGACTTCAGTACTCACCTGTGAGTGGTTACAGGGGGAAAAATCTTCTTAGTTCAAAGATAATTTTGGGACATGCAGCTGCCGAGGGCTCTGCTTCTCATGTAGTTAATCATAATACTGTAATACTGATTCTGAGCCAAACACTAGCTATGAGGTTATTATGAACGTAGAGGTACACGGTGGATATGATATGAAGCACAGCAACGATACAAGAGAAAGAAAAGATTAAGCGCTGAATATCTGAATATCTTCTTGATGTACCTGTTTCATCTCATGAGGGTTTTGTTTCACATCTGGAATGAAATCTTTGCCCATTTATGTTCTTATTTAGTGTCTAAGGCACTTTTAAAGAAACATACTGTTAAGTGTTAACTTATGAGGAGAAGGGCAAAACAGTCTGCCATAGACAACCATCCTAATCAGCATATCCAGAGTAAAGACTAAATAAAAGTAGAGCTGGAGGATGGATATGAGTCCCCTGACATGTTTTTTCACACTGTAGTGGTTCAACTGTTGAGTTTGTTGCTGTATTTCCAGCAGAGCCTGCCTTCATCTCATTAAAAGATGCTATTAAAGGTACTTGGGCTAAAATTGCAAAGGAAAGAATTAAAAAAAGACAACCTGTCACCGGTCTGTCGGTAGTGTGAAGAGTCAGGCTTCAACTCACAAAATCATGGCACAAACCAGCCCGAGTTTGTTCATTATTGTTTTCTACCATTACAAATGTCACAGAGCTACAGGTTCATTTCAAAATGAAATATCCAGCTATCTTTAAAAAAAACCCAAAAGGCTGTTTAACACTTCAAACTGTTCTGAAGGTTTTCAGAAAAAAAAAATATGGAGAAAAAAAAATATTTAGTCTGTTGCACAATAACAAAAAGCACAGATGTTCTTGGAGTCTTTAAAGCTGAACTCCTGTAACACTGTGTAACACTGTCAGACTCTTGTTAGAGTTTATAGAAACAAAAAAAATTACTGAAGGAGAAAATGGAAATTTGAACATCTCCATGCTCCATGACATCTGCGGATGAAGATGGTGTAAAATGATCAAAAGCTCGAGAACAGCCGCAGCGTTAATGGACCTTGAGATGAGTTTGTTTTGTCGACACATTTTTAACCTGTTTCCAGGTTTTGTACAGCAGAAGAAAAATAAAACTTTTTTTGTATTTTCATAAAACTTAACATCACAAATGCAACATTAATACAGACAAATATAACTAAAAATGACTTTCAGTTTTTTTTTTTTGATGATGCCCAAGCTGAGTGAAGACAAATATTATTTCCAGCTCCCATCTTTGTTTGAATTAGGAAATATTCACCACTTGAGAAAAGGGTTAAAAACCGTTGTTATGAAATTGCAGAAAATGAAATTTCACATTTTTGAACACTTAAAGACAATTTGTCAACACTGACTTAAAAGGTGAACATCTTATTGTGCAACAGGTGGAATATTTTTTGGGGATCTGAGGATTTTGAAGAAAACATTCAGAGCGGTGTAAAGTGTTAAACCATCTCCTAAGTTTCTGAAGATCACCAGGTATTTATTGTTCAGGAAAACTGATTCTCAGCTCTGTGACTCGAATGCAATAAAACAAACTGGGACTAGGCACAAACAAACACTGAGATGAAGTCTCCATTTCTAATCAAACTACATGTTTAACCTAAGCTGTAACCATTTAGTGTCACATTGAAAACTGAGCGCCACTTTCGTGTTTCCAGTAAGAGCCTCTGCCCCCTGTTGGTTTCCAGTTAAAGGTTCAAACATCTTCCTGTGCAGTTCTGTGCATTTTCCAGCATCTCTGCATCATTCGCAGCTCAAGTCGGTCGACACACTTACAAACCCAATACTGCTCCCAACGGTCAACAGTACAGAACCGTTGACCTTATGAGCTATGAGATTCCCAGTTAAAACCTCAGCTAGACATTCTAAATGTTGAGATGAAGCAACAGAGAAAATAAAATACCTTTTTTTTTTTTCACAGTAATACATTTTCAATTCAGAGTCCGTTTTGTTGTATTGCATGTCCCGAGATGTTAGTCGTTCCTGTAGTGTTGTAGTCTGTACATCAGAGGGAGACTCATGCAACAAAAGCAGCAGGCGTGGCGTTCCGAAGGCCAGCGTGACCACGGTCTGGTGTTTTTCCTCTGAAGGGACCGTCAGTCTGAGCACTGGAAGGAGGGAGCGTGTCGCGCATCAGATGGCTTTTACACAACTAGCGAGCAGAACACCAACGACACCAGAGTGAAAAACGTTTCCTTGTAGTCCTGCATTTCCAGTATGGAGTGCGTTTACATGTTACATATTTAATGTGTGCACATCTCACAGCCTCTGCCTACTTCACGCACACACACAGATTCATATGTATAAAAAGCACTTTGTACCTATGCATACTTTCTCAATAAGCTGAGCAGGTAACTTCACGCCTGGTGGGAGGGGGGTGTTACGTTATGACGCTGAGATGATACGTGGCTGACAGACGAGCCAGGACTAGCAGCTTGCCAGAGGAGAACAGAGTAAGGCAGAATTGTCCGTTTGCCCCTGTGACTCTCCAGGCCTGGAGGCTTTTCTTCAGGGGAGGGCGGTGGATTTTCCCTGCAGTGTTATCTGATACAAAAAGAACAGAGGCGCGGTGCCAGGGCACTCTGACCAGCTTTACTAAAAACAGCTCGTCGCTCCAACCTTCTGTGCACTCAGTGGATTGAAATGAATGAAGACCTTGCTGACGCCGTGGATCTCTTGGGGAAAAAACTGGGCGCAGGTCACAGGTGGAAGAGGTGAAAGGGAGGTCGGGAGTGGCAAGGTGAGGAGAGGAGAGAGGAGGGGGGAAAAGCGAGGAAAGAGGGTCGCTGCAATTACTCCACGTTGGAGGTTTGTGTCTCATTGAAGTCGCTGGCACGGCTGTCGGCGTCGTCGTCTGACAGGTCGACGGAGGCACCGTCCAGGTTGAGGTTGCGGCGGCCTGAACGGCTGGAGGAGAAGCTGCTGACTGGACCCCCACGCCTGGTCAAAACAAATCAATAAAACCACTTAAACCTCTGCTGCTTACAGGAATAGAAATGTGCTTATGTGCTTTCTTGCTGAGATTTAAATGACAAGATCAACACCACCGTGATATATACGCTGAATATGGAACTGGAGCCAGGAGGCGATTAGCTTAGCTTAGCATAAAAAGTGGAAATGGGAAAACAGGTAGGCGGGCTCTGTCTGAAGTTTTGCCTCTACAGCTCCCTGATTGGATTCCGTTGGAAATATAAAAACGTTGTGATTCATCATTGAGTTATGTGCTTGAATTATTTGTTGGCGACCAGAAGTTGAACACGGTCAAATAGTTGCAGCACATAAATCCCCTTTAAACCACAACTTGTTGTTTTAATCTATAATTGTGTACAAATTAAACAAATTAGATGTCTGTAAATCAGAGAGCATTACACATAAGTCTGAACTCTGGACAGATCTGTAGTTGTAGTTGTTTGGTTGTTTTTCTAGAATTTCTTTTGTGGGGAATCTTTTCTACCACAGGGTGTGAGCTGAGTCCTCCTCCCACCTGAGGCGGTTCTTGAGGGAGTTGACCTCCCGGGTGAGACCCTCGCTGGCCTCGGTGGCGTCGTCCAGCTCCCTCTGCAGCTTCCTGCGGGAGGCGTTGGCCCTGGTGGCTTCCTCCTCCGCCTCCTCCAACTGACGCTTCAGCTGCTTCATACGAGAGTTGGCTTTCTCCATCTGACAGGAAGACAGATGGGAGACGGTGAGAGGTCAAGGATAGTTGGCAGAATAACCATCCAGAGTAAAAGCAAATCTTTCTATGCGTAACACTTTGCCCGTCACGAGTCAATACCTGCTCTTTGTACTGGTCGGCATGGCGACGCTCATCCTCCACCTGCATCATCACCTCCTTCAGTTTCTTCTCTGTGCGACGGACGATTTTGTTGGCTGCTGCTCTCTCCCTGGAAGTTTAAATAAAACTTAAACAACTTTGCGAGCATCATCCACCATCATCGATGTCTCAAAAGTGATGTAATTTATTGATCCCACTACCTGCACAGAAAATCTCAACAATTACTTTTCATAGCTTGTCCTAAAATATTTATTCCACTGGATGTAAAATATCCTCTGACATGTGAGAACAGGTGAGTTGGACACTTACTTGACTTCTTGCTCCAGCTGCTCCTCCAGCTGCAGGATCTTGGCCTCCTGGGCAGCGATGGACGCCTTAAACTTTGACTTGACGGCACCTTCCAGCTCTGCAAGCTTAGCTTTCAAATCCTGCATTTATTATATGCAACTGTTAGGATCCTGAGCATTGAATAAGATACACATTTTTCATTTAAAGTGATCCCTGCATGTGTAAGTGCTTCCACAACAGAAGAGAGCAGCAAACAGGAGATGTGTTCATGCACGACAGGACACAATAAAGCTTCACAAAATAACTAAGTTAGTAAATAACAGTTACAAAGTTAAGGCTACGAGACAAGACAATAGCCTGACCTGAAAAAGCCGATCATGTGTTACGTCAAACTGTCCAGAAAGATACAACAACCTATAACCAGCACTGTCCTCGCAGAGGTGTGAAGACAAAGCTCACTGACGTGTTTACAAAATCAGCTGGTTACAAGCTCCTTCTGTTGTTTTATCCGACCCTTGTACGTACATGAGCACATATTCACATATGCTCAGGTATTTAAAACTACACAAGACCTTGTTCTGTCGTTCCATCTGTTGTCGAGCGTTCTCACTCTTCTGTGCAGCGCTACGCTCTCCAGACAGCTCAGTGTTCAGGCTTTCAACCTGAGAGAGAGAGAGAGAGCGAGAGAGAGAGAGGTGTGTAAATCATGTACTTAATGTGCTGAGAATTTTAACAGTTTAAGAAAATTTGCTAAAGCTACTGAAAAACTGTCTGTGAACGAAGGTGTCTGCGTTTCACTCAGTTATGATGTGTGTCGCCTGCTTGTCTGTGTTCAGTCTTCACATTAACGAAAGCACAATGATTATGATTATAACTCTTATCTCGTGCGCAGACAGTCTACCTGCAGGGTGGTCTTTCTGAAGCGGTCGTTGAGCATCTCCATGTTGCCCTGCTCCTCCTCCAGCTCCTCCTCCAACTGGGCAATACGAGCCTCGAGCCTCCTCTTCTCTTCCAGCAGCGACGACCTGACACACACATTTCTGTTACATTTTTTTGTCCTGACTGCAATATACTGACAAACAAACAACCTTTTCTCATTGAGTTCCATAAAATCCTCCACAAAATAATCAAAGTACAAACAAGGTGACACTGACTTTCCAGAGACGCTGTTGGAGATCTCATCAGCAAGCTCATCCCTCTCCTGCTCAGCATGTCGACGGGCTCTCTCTGATGCTGCATGGTCCTGCACACACACACACACACACACACACACACACACACACACACAAGGGGAATTTATTCCACCATTATCATATTTTCCATGCATGTCACTTTGCGTGTTAAGTATAAAAGACTGTACACATCAAATACAATTAGTTGATCTCAAGTTCAAGTCTATTAAAGAACTGAAATAACAGTAAAAACCTCCTGTAGCTGTAAAATTTCAGCTTCTAAGCTCTTGAGTTTCTTCTCGTTCTCCTTGGACTGGGTGAAGATCTCGTCCCTGGAGGCTCTGGCATCCTCCAGCTCCCTCTGATAGTCCTTCATCTGAGCCTGTAGGAGAACAGAGACAATGTGGACCAAGTCTTTTCTGTGGTATCAAGCCAAACAGAACTGGTGAAATGGCAGCTCCAGCATCAAAAACACATTTTGTTTACTGTCATTTTTTTAACATCAAGTATGAGGTGTTCTGCAGTGAACAGATGTGTGTTTGTCGGGGGTGTACCTGTAATTTTCGGAGCTGCTTAATAGCCTCGTCCCTGCCTTTGTTGGCAGCTTCGATCTGTCCCTCCAACTCGTTCAGATCCATTTCCAGCTTCTTCTTGGCGGCGACAGACAGAGTTCTCTGTTTCCTCTCATCCTCCAGCTCTGCTTCCATCTCACGCACCTGGAGGAACAAAACAAGACAAAGCACGTCAAGTTCAATCCAGCACTAAAAGCAAATCTTGTCATAAAATGAACAAATGCTGAACTGTGTAAACTGCATGAGCAGTGTAGAGGAATTTCTTCATTTCTCAGGTCAAAGTTTTGTATTTCAAGGCAAAATTAAAACATCCGTTCCCTTGTGATCGTCAGTCGTGTTCCCTGTGTACCTGTTTGACCAGTGCCCTCTTCTTCTCCTCTCCCTGCTCATCTCTGGCCTGCAGGTCTCGGTCAAACTGGGCCTTCATGGCCTGCATGTTGACCTCCAGACGCAGTTTGGCGTCCTCTGTGGCCTGCAGCTCGTCCTCCAGCTCCTCCAGCTGTGTTCTCATCTCCTCCACCTGCTGCTCCAGCATTCGCTTGGACTTCTCCAGTTCATGGACCTGTGCGCAGAGTCAGGAGACACAAGACAACGTTACGAGTCAGCAAAACATGTTGGATGAAGCCAAATGGTGCATCAGCAGTGTCACTGAAAAGGTCAGAGGTCACTCACATTCTTCCCTACGTCATCCTTGGAGCTCATCAGGTCCTCCATTTCAGCACGGAGCTGCTTATTAAACCGCTCCAGTTCCTCTTTCGCCTCCAAGGCCTCCTCCAGAGCTCTGGCCATAGACAGAGCCTTGGTGTCCTTCTCTCTGGCCTCAGCCTCTGCACGGTCACGCTCCTCAGCGTAACGCGCTGAGACGGTCTTCTCCTCAGCCAGCATCTAGTGCAGATAGAGGAACAACGGCCTTTAATACACTAACAACCCTCACTGACCTCAGTCTATCATTTCTGAAACATGCTGGGCGATCCACTGTACCTGGTCAAACTTCTTCTGCTTCTTCTCCAGGTTGGAGACGATCTGTCTCTGGTGGTCCAGGTCCACCATCAGGTCGTCCAGCTCCTGCTGCAGCCGGTTCTTGGTCTTCTCCATCTTGTCCATGGCCATGGTCTTCTCCTCCAGACGCTGGCTGGTCAGCTCCATGTCCTTCTGGAGTTTCTTCTTCACCTCCTCCAGGCCCTCCATCGCTCCCACGTCCTCCTCCAGCTTTTTCTTTGTGTCATACAGCTACAGGAAGGAATGAGCACAGTGTTAGAGTTGTAGGACCAGAGTGAAAATATAGTTTCACTTTGATATAACAATACACATACAAGGCAACAAACCGCTCTGCAAATATTCTGCTTTCATTTTATTTGGTGCAACGTGGATTTTCTCCTGTTTCACCTGTAACGTCTCACATGGCAACATTTCCTACTGACCCTGATGAATCCTCTCATTGTTTATGTGTCGCAGCAGCTGCAGCTCTTTGAAGTCCATAGCAACCACCTCACTGTTACTGGCGTCTCAGAACCAGTTAGCAGTCAGTTTAGAATTTGCATTTCAGCAGATGAAAATACACAATATAAATTCTTTGCATTTTTGTGACATGTTCTGTGTAAGAAGGTTTTAATTCAGGCTCATCACATGTATGTTCCTTCTTAAAGTTTGTCAATCACAACATTGTAGGGAAAAGCACAATAAACCTTTTATTTTGAATGTATGGTGACAAAATGTGCTTCATCTCCTGTGCTTTTCATTTTTAATTAACGCTTTAATGGCCAGCAAAGTCACTCCCAGCATTCAACTCCTGTTACCACACATCTCACTGACTCACACTCTCACTTCATGGGCTCTTTAATTTGCTACAAGGCCTCACTTCCTCACAGCTGTCTGCAAGCTGCTCTCCACACCTACAGGTGTTCACAGCTGCCAAACAGCTGGAAACTTTTGCCTGGCCCTTCTCTTGGTGCTCAGATGAGTATCAGTGGTATAGGAATTAGGAGTTGTGCCTGCCTCATACATGTATATCAGACCTGCAGATGTTTCTGTGTATGCCAGTGACCTGTGACTGCATGTGTATGAGACTAATTAATGTTTGTGGGAATGAATAACTGTACCTGAGTTTGCACCGACTGCAGCTGTTTCTCCAGGTTGCGTCGTGCCTCCTCCTCCTCCTCCTGCTGCTCCATCAAGGTGTTCTTCTCCACCTCCAGCTGGCGGATTTGGCCGCTCAGGTTCAGCTTCTGACGCGTCTCCTCCTGCCGCAACTCCTACACACCAGACCACAAACAGAAATGATGATAATCAGACAAAAGAAAAGCAAGGAGACCTGCATGTTAAACCTGTTACGCTTAATGTAACAGACACTGTTCTCTGTGATACTTTGAAAAAGTATGACACATAGAAATTGATGTAAGTTGCATTTTCACACATGGTTAAGTGTTATCTTTCTAGTTCTGAACAGATAGATGAGAGAACTGTTTTCTCACAGTCAGTGAAAGCTGCTTGGTGGGTTCATTGATTAATTAAGACTTGAGAGAATGGCGGCTCGCTGACTTCTGTGTAGCATTCAGCTGTGCATGGATGAGCATTTGTTTTTGTGTGATGTCTTTATGTTCACTTTATTCTAATGGCCTTGATCTCATTGTGTATATTAGAAACACTCCTTCTGTCCTGGTGTTTCAACATCAGACTAAATTATTCTGACATTTACTTGATGTCTTTTAACAGTATACCTCCATAGACTGTAGAAGAATAAAAACTGTGATTCTAGGTCATGTTCCCTTTGCCTTTCACACCTCTGAGTCTTGCAGTTTGCTGTTCAGGTTGTCAACTTCCTTGGCCATTTTGACGCCTTTTTTCTCTGCCTCCTCCAGCAGAGAGGAAACATTGTCCAGCTCCGTCTAACAAAAGATAAACAGGGTTATGATATAAAATCACAAAAGGCTAATCTGAAGCACGCCATAAAACTGGGAGAATATAGATGCAAAGTCAAAAACCACAGTTGTTGTCCTTGGAAGTCTGATCCATCTGAAAATCAAACAACTGCGGCTATATTCCCCCAAAACGTCTCTAGAACTTTGCTGTTCTGACATCAGTAAGTGTCGGCTCAGGTATTTACCTGGAGTTTGTGTGAGCGTTCAGCCAGCTCTCCCTTGGCCCTCTCTACCTCGGTGGCTCGGGCCATAAACTCCTGCAGCTGGGCCTCCAGTTTCTTCCTCTTGTGTTCTGACTCCGTCTTTGTTTGCTGCAGAGTCTTCACCTCACAGGCCAACTCTTTGTTGTCACTCTCTAGACTCTGCTTGTTCTTCTCCAGGTTGGCCTTGAACTGCACAGAACAGAAGATTATCCTTCAATGGTTTTATATTTGTAGTTACACAAGGCTTCGGTGAAATGGTCAGGGTTTGGGTTTAGAAACTGGTGGTCGTTTGTGGGATCGTGTCTGTTATTTGCCTGATAAATTTTGTGTCTGATGTAGACTGATGTGTGTCAGCAAATACAAGCCCTTCAAACGTAATCAGACGCAACCTCCTCACCCTTTTGGCTTGTTCCAGCTGCTCGGACAGTTCCTCCAGTGCTGTGGCGTGCCTCTGTCTCATTTCCTGGATCTGAGCTTCATGGTTTTTGGTCTCCTCATCTATGGCCTTCTTCAGCTCTGCCACCTCTTGCTCTCTCTTGGTCCTGGAGTTAAGATACAAGGGAGAGGATTAGGAGGACAGGACACCTTCCAGAACACAATACAAAAACATTCGAACACTCAGGGTTTATTGCTACTATTGTCTTAATAAAATCCCAATTCACTGTCCACTGAGCAGTGAGCACTGAGCATATTATGTCACAGAGATGAGGAGTGGGCTGCAGAGGTCTGTTAAGCTCACTTCTTTCCCTTTTTATCACCACTGATAAACCATCTTTAAACAAGCACCTGAGTTCCTGCTGGGCGGCAGTGGTATCCAGCGTGTCCTCCAGCTCTGTCTTCAGAGCCTCGAGCTCCTCACTCAGGTCCCTCTTGAGTTTTTCAGCTTTACTTCGACATATCTTCTCTGACTCCAGATCCTCCTGAAGCTCAACCAGCTGTGCCTGCAGCTCCCGAACCTGCTTCAAGGCGTTGTTCTTCTGGACGGCCTCCTCGTCACTCCTGGTTGGAGACACACAGCACACAAATCAGTTTTTCAGAGTAGAACTTGATCGCTCACCTTAGTGGTGAAAACAGTGAAAACATCTCATTAGATTAGAAGTTTCCAAAATTTCTTCTCCACAAAATAAATATCTTTAATTTGTTAATATTTTACTTTTACTGCGAAATCTTTGAGGATCTTTCAGGTCTTCTGAGCCTTCAAATTGTTTATCTCAGCTGCTTCCAGTGCTTATACTTCAGCTGATCTTTCATTCACTTGAACAGGCATTAATTTCTGTCAGAGCTACAGACCAACTACTCATTTACACTTCATCTTAAATCTAAACTAAATGACAGACAAACTGACAAACTGGTACTTTAGTTATTTTAAATTATGTTTTAATGTTTGATATTTTAGATTCACCACAGAAACCTATGAGGTTATTCTGGTCCTAAAAATGATAATATTTTACAGCATTTTACTGATGTAAATTTATCACATGCAGTCATTTAAACACTACTGATAAGGACATTAAATTAGAGGCAAGTCAGTGATCTCTCTTTTTTTTTTTTTTTGCTGAAATGAGGCCACTAGTGCACACAGGGGGGCAGTGTAGTGAACTGTTCACTGCTGAAGCTGTCCAAACAAAAGTGTGTGTGTGTGTGTGTGTGTGTGTGTGTGTGTGTGTGTTCTCTGTCAGAAGAACATGGTAGTGAGCCTAAGTCAAATTCATGCCAGCTGCATTTCTCATTTATGCAGAAACTCACTGATTAAACACAGTGAATGTCGTAATGATTCAGTTAAATAATTAACACAATGCTCCACTTTGATGAAAGGCACTAATGACTCCCATATCCCCATATTAAAGTCATTCCCCACTTTCCAAACAAAGATAATATAATTGCTCTCAGAATAGCTGCTGAATTCAAAATGAGGCACAGCAAGTGTAATGAAAGCTTAATTATCTGGGGCTGTGACTAAAGTGAGGATTTGTGTGTGTGAAATTAGTCAGACAGACATTTACCATCGACCCCTGTAGTCTGGACTGTTGGTCGCGTGAAGGGAGGAAACTAGAAGCCACGTTAAAATGATCTGAGCTGACGTTCAGAGCAACAACACAGCAGTATCCAGCCTGCAGTAGCTAAATCAAGGAAATAATTAAATATGGCTTCAAAAGTGTGGAAAATCAGGTTGAATGGAGGAGTGAGCTAAATGAAGAAAATATGATGATTCTGGTTTCAAAATGGGAAGACACAGGCCTTTTCCAGCCACAACACAAAAAATTCCTAATGTGAATAAACACGCTTGTTAACAGCTTCTCCTCCACTGTGAGATGACAGCCTGATTTAGACCAACTTCCAAGCTTCATGTGGAAAAACTAATGCAAAGCCCAGGGACTGAAAGCATCAATCAACATCAATTTGCCTGTAATCAGACACGGCTGCCTCCAAGATGAAAGGACTCAGCCAGCATCGCTGACGGAAAACACTGCAGCTGGGAGCAGCGAGCAGAGGAACGTAGAGAAGGACCGAGGCGAGTGAACGATGGAGAAAAAGCGTGGACGTGTGCTGCAGCTGCTGAGGAGGACGTTAGCCGCTTTAAGACGGAGTTCAGAGTTGACTCCATGTTGGTCTGTGTCTATTTTAGGTCCGCCTATTGACTCAGCTGTACCACAGTGGAGTGCAGTTGTCATGGAAATGGGATGAACTGCACTGGCGAGAGGATGTGTGTGAATCTGTACGTTACACAAACACAAATGAGCAACACCACAAACAGTAATATTTTACCACAACAGTTCAGGTTTGTAGAGATGCGAGTTCAGGTGACTGGCTTTAAAAATACACTTCTGTATTCTTTAGCTCAGGGCTCAAATATGCTTTAGTACATCTGAATGTCATATGAAATTGTGTTATAATCCGATCAGATGCTTATTTTTGTACTAGAAATTACCTATTAATGTCTAAAAGCTTGAGGCCAAATGCTTAAGCAGCTATCTTTAGGCTTCCAGTCAATAAACAGCCACTGAACAGCAAATTAAAGGATATTACAGTGTTTGTTTCATTGTTGGCAAAAAGAGGAATTTTATTAAAGAGGAATTTACAAGCCCCCTCTGAGGCAGTTTTATTGCACCGGGGTCTTATGATCAACACTAAAAAAGTTTTTAAAAAATCTGCCTGACAGCAAATGAAGGGATTTTTTCTTGATTTAATTCTCCTTAATTCTGTCTTTTTATAGCTCCACTTCCATCTTCTGTAATTATATCATCTTCCCATATTTAGAAATGAGTTTACTGTCATTATTTTTGTGGTCTGTCGACAGCTGACTACAGAAAGAGGGTTAGAGATAATGGGAAAAAGCTTAACATCAACATGAACAAAGAAAAAAGAAAGAGAAACTTTTCAAAATGAGTCGTCACTTAGACGTTTTACACTGAACCATGAATTTTGTTCACGCAATATCAAAATACAAGTTTTAAAAAAGTACCACAGCTGAATATTATTAATACCTTACAGCAGCTTGTATTTATTACAACAGCTCCCTGTGTTTTATTAAATACACACTTCATAAAGCTGTGGGTTATGGCTCAAAGACTGTACAGTTCACCTGCTGGTACAGTGCACCATCACTGCCTTCAGGCTCAAGTTTGGATTTCATTTATCAGTGTTTTATCTTTTGCAGTAGGGGCCTTTAGGCTGTGACTGACCTGGCCAGAGCAGCCTGCAGTTCCTCTTCCTTCTTGGTCAGTTGGATCTTCAGCTCTTCTATCTGAACCTGCAGCTCAACAATCTGGTCCTGCAGGTCTGTCGTCTCAGCATCCAGTTTGCGTTTGGCCTTCTCCAGCTCCTGGCGGGTTTTCTCTTCCTTCTTTAAACGCTCTGAGGTGATAAACAAATCAATCAAATGTATCATACACAAGAGTCATGAACAAAACAGTAAGAAAAACAAGGCCACTGATATTAAAAAATAAAACTTCTGGCTAGAGTTAATCTCAAGAGGTGAACGGGCAAAGTCACGAGTTAGAGAGGTCACACAAGGCTCAAAAAGGTCACAGAAAATGACAAAGCACAAACACCTAATTGCTAACAGCCTGACACAACTAAGAGTAATCAGATTAACTGCTTTGCAGCTCATTAAGCCATCGCACAGCTGTAAACAGTCAATTTTCCTAATTAAGGGTCATAGACAGTCTGCATGTCCTATATCTGACCTGTTGAAAGTTGTTTTTAACATAAAACCTTTATTTTTGGAGGACAATTCATTTAAGGACAGTCTGTCCTCCTCCTTATGTTCCCTCCTCGTGGTCACAAAGTGGAGTCAGTCCCTTACCCTCCAGGTCAGCCATCATCATCTCCTGCTTGTTCTTGACCTTGCCGAGGTTCTTCGCCTTTTCCTCCTCCTCGGTCAGCTGAGAGGTCATCTCGCCGATCCTGTCCTCCAGCAGCTTCTTCTCCTGTTGGGTAAAATCGAAGTGTGGGTTAGACAAGATGCATAACTACTAGATGGAGGTGAAAAGGTACAAAAACTTAACTAACAAGGAAGCAATATTGCTGTGGTGCCACAAAAGTCAATGTACAACCTATTTTGAGACTGTAACTGAAAGCCAAAACATACAGTGAGTAAAATGTGTCATGGACTTGTGAGAAAAATCAATAAAAATACACAATTCGATTTGTTTATCACTCAAATCCTCATCTATCATTTTTTACTTCATCTCCCCGTCTTTCCAGATATAATCCTCTCACCTTGAGGAACTTGGAGTTTTGGTCCTCCAGCAGCAGAATGTCCTCCTCCATCTTCTTAATCTTTGCCTCAGCTGTCACTTTATCCAGCTGCAGCTTCTGTCTTGCAGCTTCCTCCTCGTCGAGCTGCTCCTCTAGGTCCTGTTGAGATGATAAAACACATATATTAATATTCATTATCTGACACATAAAACTGTATAAAGCCCCCGAACACTTGGCTTCAAAATATTTATCTATTTACAACATTAAATATTTGTGACTAAATAGACAATGAAATTGGATATTTTGGGAATATTCTGCCACATATGAGTTAACATGAAAATAAATGTTTCTAAAACCAAAGTAGTTGTCTTCCAAAGAAACCGTGGACACATCAGTATTGGAAACATCCTCATTTAACAAACAACATATTACAGGATTAAAATAACATTTGGAAAGAAGACATTTTGAAGTGGCTGTGAAAGAACTACAAGGGCAAAAAGAGCATTTACACCATAAAAGATCAGCAAAGATTAACATTACTATTGAAACCTCATTAAAACCTAATTAACACTAGCACCTAACTGTGGTAGCTTTATTCTGACCTCAAGACAAAAATAGGAGCGAGGTTTGTGTATGAAGGATACAAACCTGGATGTGTGACTGCATCTTCTTCTTCTCATTCTGCAGGCTTTGGTTCCTCTCCTCCTCTTCCTCCACCCTAGACTCCAGGTCATGAAGGATCTCTTCCAACTCTTGCTTCCTAGAAAGCAGACGAACTCTCATCTCCTCAGCCTCTGCAAACAGCTCAGTCTCTGCGTGGAGTTGCTCTGCTAGAATATTCTTCTCCTCTACGAGCTGGAGAGAGGGAGAAGTGTCAAAAATCTCCTTACCTTCCTTCCTTATAGGAAGAAAAATAATTTTTCCAGGACAGAGACCATGTTTACCTGTTGGTGTTTCCTCTCCATCTCAACAAGCTCATTCTCCACCTTAAGCTGTCTCTCCTTCACCTTTATCAGCTCCTCATCTTTGGCTTGCAGCTCCTCCTCCTGCCTGGTGACCTGCAGCAGAGGCTTCACCTGAGAGAGAAAAATAAAAATCAACCTCTACCTTCTTAAGACCACACAGAATACAGAGTCATATACTCAAAGAATGAAGGAAGACCAGTAGAGAAAATAAGGCCTATGATGTTTTGTTTAGCACATATATATATCTATTTCAAATGTCTGTCAGTATCTCGCTGCTGCATTTAATTAAAAATTCTGGGAATATAATTAATCAATCAATGTGACCTGGAGCCAGAAAAGCTGCAGAAAGAAATTTGACAGATTGATTAACCAAATAAAAAGTAATGAGTCAAGTTAATTTAAGTTTTTGGTAAAATGAACGAAACTGACCCTCATGATGGTGACCCAAACTCTGCCTTCACCAGTAATTTACTCTAATAAGTGCAGTGAAAACATTTGAACTCAGGGACTATTTTAATGTGAGCAGACGGCGTTTGCTCAGTTGCCGTGGAAATGTAGACGTTCAAACGTCTACATTTCCACGGCAACTGAGCAAACTCCTTTTGTTGATGAAGAACGTGGGAGAGATTTTACTGTTTTATTTATTTATTTAACTGAGGAAAGTTTTAAGATCTTCAGTCTCTAATGAGATGTAGAGCCGTGTCATCTGCGTCGCGTGTATGAACCACTTTATTGGAAGAGGTCGCTGTCAGGGGTCTCACCTTGGTGAAAAGCCTCCACCACTGCCAGTGTCGTAGCTTCAAGTAAGCGGCACAGTTCCTCTGGAGGACCTTCAGCGCACTCAGCTGCTGCTGCTTCTTAGCAAACGCCCTGTGGGAAGAAAAAAATCATATAACTGAGGGCAAATCAGTGCCTGAGGAAACCAGGGTTTTTTAAGTCTGCAGTGATATGTTGTGCAACTTGGGGAAACACAGCAGCAACTGAACACAACACTGACGTTTTGTCATTTAAATTTATTTGATGAACTTGGCAAATAGCTATTTATTCACACATCCAGCAGTTACAGTGCAACATTATCAATCATTTGGAGTCAGTCAAGTTTAAGTTCAATACTCACTCTTTAATAGCTCTGTTTTTGGTCTCCACCAACTCTTGAGTCAAATACAGTAGCCAGCTCCACTACATTCACCAGCTAGTTTCTAACTTTGTGTGTCTGCCATTTGATCCTGAGCAGATAGTTTACAGTCAGTTTTTTCTCTATAAACAGCTGCCCGGTGTGAGAGGACCAAAACCAAAACAGTAAATTATGGTCCACGCAGCTTAACAATGAGCTGAAAGTCACTGTAATGCTCCACAAAGTCGAGCAGGTAGGTATGACAGAAACTTTTTGCTGCATCACAAACAAAATAGGAAGTAACTGGAGAAGTGTCAAGTATATGTGATTTGAAATGACAGATGTGTTTTGCTTTGAGGCTAAAATGCAGAGCTCTGACACTCACTTGCGTGCCAAGTATCCACGGCACACAGACTGGAAGTAGATGATGATGTCAGTGATCTTCAGGTCTCTCTCCTCCTCCAGGTGAGCCAGAACACCTGTTCTGAAGAAGATCTTACTCTGACCAATACGGAACAGGTTGGGGTCTAGTTCCAGGGCATGGATCTATAAAATAAACACAGAGTTGTTGAGAAATAATGTCTGTGGTCAGTGTTACATTCACATTTTCTTTGCCATCCCGGGCCGGAGGCAAAGCTCTGTCCGAGCAGCAGTTTTCTGATTGGATTGTGGAAGCTATCTCTCTGACTTACAACAGCAGAGACTGCGACCTCAAGAAGATAGAAGATGTTGTCATTTTTCTGTAACTGTCCGTCAAGGATGTAGATAAGTAGCTTGTCAAGTCTGTTCATACAGCCCAAAATCACAAATCAAACATTTGCCTTAAGGAGCTTGATATTCTGTACAACATACAACATCACCTATTCTGGATGGTATGGAAAACTCCATACCATCTCTTTCACAATTAAGTAGTTGTGTTTAATGTTTATGTGTGACTGGGCTGTAACAGTTTTAAACTAAAATACAGGAAAACAGCACTACCATTCTTTCACAGGCTTGTTTCCCATCCATAAATCCCTTGGGGATCGCGTTGGGTGTCAGAATCTCATATCTGTGCACAAAAGAGAAAAGTAATGTAAACTGAAAATGAAGACAGTCTTTCTTTGGTGTATGACAGAATTATGGAGTTCAAAAGGCGTCTTTGTTGTCTGTTACCTCTGTCTGAACTCCTGGAAGACGATGCGGTTGGGGAAACCTTGTCTGCAGATACGAATCCCCTCCAGGACTCCATTACATCTAAGCTGGTCCAGAACCAGGTGAGGCTCTAATTTACCAGCCTGAAGGAAGAAACAAATACACAATTAAGGACAGAAACAGGTCTGTGTGTACCGCTACACTTCTATCATACAATGTCGGCTCTATAAAAAACTCTACAGAGGATTTTAAAGTGACACTGCTTTATACTTCAGATAAGGTTGAAGTATTTACTCTTTTCTCGTGGTTGGGGATGATGCAGCGGACAAAGTTGGGGTTGGTGTTCCTCAGCGTGGCCATGAGTTTCGTGAGCGACTCCTTGTAGAGCTGTCCCACTGTACGAAACATGCCCTTTTTCGTTTTGTAGGTAGCACCAAAGGCTGTCTCGTTCATTCCTGCCACTTGGTCCAATCCTACGATGCGGTCAACTGTTGGGGAGATGAGGGGAGCTGGTTAGAGCACGAACACTTCACCCAGCAGCAGAGAGTCACTGTAGGAACAGCAGCAGCAACACAGTGACATAATGTAGCTACATGACCAAGTGCAGATGGATGAAAGAGACATGACACACTACTGCTGAACATGAGCAACACATTCAAAGTCTAGAGCTACCACTAACTTCTGCAGATGGGGATGGAGCACACAGCCTGTCAATTCCTATGTACAGGGCTCTATATGTTGTGGTACCTTAGAGGGAAGCACAGTTTTTTAATATGATTCGAAAGCTCTTCTCGGGTCTCAGTGAATGAGACAATGCTTGATAGCAGCTATTTGATAGCTTTTTTTTTTTATTTCACGGTTTATGACACAGAACCTGCATCAACATGGGAAAATCCAATAAAAATCCCAGTAAAAGACTAAAATCAACAATACATTACTCAGTCTCTCAAATATTTTCTGACTTCCCTCCCCTGTCTTACTTAAAAGCAGGTCAAGAGTATATAGTTCCATTTGTTATAAAAGAAAACATTACTCAAACAGGAATCGTGTATTTTTGAGGACTACTTTTAGGCAGGAATTTGGTGCTACAGCTGAGTATTTACCTAAGTATGTGGCAGTATGTGGGGTTGACTCATGTTCACTGTACTGATTGAAAATTGGATGACTGATGTGTTTTCAATAGTTTCTTGACAACAATGGAGCTATATATCAGGGTCTAGCAACTCTGACAACAGTTGTTTATAGGATCAGTTCATTGTTGGTTTTGGACGTCTTGTGGAATTTGCTGACAGTAAGAAAAATATAGAATATCACCTGAATTATCCAATAAATATTACATCTTTATATAATCTGGCAGTACTGTCAGCAGAATTATTCTAAAACATCTCAACAAAATCACACCGCACATAAGTTATGACTTAACACTAAAATAAATACACACTATGTCACTTATTTATGTCCCAGTAGCGAAATTAAATTTACAAGTATTATGAGTCACAGACTGCTGGTGTTTAAACTGAAGTGATGCACGGCCTGCTGTCTGAACCTTCTGCAATGACGTCTGTGCTCAGAGCCAAAGCAAATACCAAGAGCAACATCTGGTTTCACTTCCCTGCTACCGTGATCCTATCTGGGAAGGAGGAAGGCGGGAAATTAACGCCATTAAATATCCTTCAGTCAAGCTTCAAATCCTTCATTTGCTCCTGGATGTATCACATCAGAGAGGAGGGACAGAAACAGAAATAAGCAATGATGACTCCAAACAGCTGCGCTAGTTCCTGAACGCTTGTGTCAGGGTTATTGACCATATAAAGATCACAAGACCACTGTAGGCCCAGGAATATACTGACACTAATTAAAGCACACTGGCTCAACTAAAGGGAGCTAATAACTATATTCTACTTGAACTTATTTAGGAATTAGGCACTACTGTTTTGGCAGACATGAATCATGCAGCCTGTAAGCGAATGGGAGCCACTGTAGCTATGGCAGACACAGCACCGGCTGAAGCATGAACCATACAGCCAGATCTGGGCAAAAATACACCAATACACTTTCAAGAAGTGAACCTGCTCAGGGAGCGTTTATGTTCTGCCTCCCAAGCCTTTGAGCAGCGTGGTTCCAAAACCCAACACTGTTAATTTTTCGGCTATTATTATTTTGGCCCAGGTCTGCTACAGCACGACCCAGTCATTCACCTGCTGGCTCATCCAGACTAGTGACATTGTCATAGAATGAAGCCCTTTGAATGGTCTGAATCTCTACAACACAGAGAAAGAGACAGGGAGGGGAGGTGACGTTACATTAATTCTTGAAAACCACAAATGTATCGGCCTGAGACAACAAGGCAGGCAGCTGTTGTTAGTAGGCTTGAGTGAGAGATGTGTTTGTTAACTGAATAAGCAAACAGGTACATACATAATGAATCTCAGAGGATGTGCCTTTTGTACATAGATGTACCTAGTGTTGATTTCAGTGTTTAGAGATAAAAAGATAGCAGCCTACCATCCTTCCAAAGTTCAGCTACAAATTTGTCAGTGGACTGATGTAGAAGAGTGGCCACATTGTCGTTCAGAGGGTCCATGTTCTTCATTAACCACTCATCGGCTTTGTAGTCCACCTGTAAAAAATCATGTGGCACAACTCAGTGATGTGGATAAAAAAATAAATAAATAAAATAAAATAAAATAATAATAATAATAATAATAATAATAATAATAATAGTACCACAACTATAATCTCACTGATACTGAATTTTTGAAGCCACTAAGATACAGATATTTGAGATTCTGAGAAAATCTGATAACAACATATCAGCTGATCATGTTCTATTTTTTTTTTTTAACATTTTTATCACGTGGGCAAACTTTGGATAAAATTCCCTTTATATTTACTTTTAAAGAATTGAGTAGGTATGTCTTCAGCATTTCTGTGCAGTTTATGTTACTTATCAGCATATATATATATATATATATATAAAACGATAAGAAAACTTTAAATATATATGTAAAGTTGCTGATTTTGAAATAGAAAACATTTAAAAATTAAAAATTAAAAAAATTCTAAATCACCTGGTGGAATGTAAAACTAATCTTTGTCCCAAAATTGATCACAGGCTTGAAAATCCAGAGTTCGCTGAGATGTAAGTGGAAGTCTGTCTTATTGTAGTGATTCGAACTGTAAACATGATCTAATATTTACAACAGCTCCGTGGTGTTGCAGACTTTTCTCCACAGCGATGCTCTTAGAGCTCAAAAGTTTGTGACTGTGGTGTAAAACGACACAGTCCACATAATGATAAGCAGATGTGCTACTCAGCATGTCTCTCTGTGAGACAAATGCTGTGTTCTTCTATTGCATAACACCACTAAATACTGTCCAAATCCACTCCTATACAATGTCATATAAATCAAGGATTCAGTTCTTCCCTGAAGTCTCACCACAGGAGAACCATGCATCATTATTTTATCTGAAGCCCGACAGGCAAAAAAATTTTCGTGTGATTATTGCAGGAGAAGATCAGGGAGGAAAAGAGATCGTGGAGGTCTTGGAAAATATGGATGTAGAAAGTATAAAGACCCTGGTGCAACACAGAACTTAAGTACTAAGAAAGTGGGCGAGTTATATCTATCACATATATGTGCCAGCTTTCCAGGAACTGAATTAGTGCCTTAACTATGGGGCATGTGTTGACATCCCAGTTTATGATAAAGTGAAGCAACTGAAAGTCCAAGTGCATAAAAACATGACAGCATCAGTTGTAACAGCTCTCTGTGTTGGTGAGTGTTTTTATAGAAGAGAGCCCGACCTATGCTCTACAAACAACCTCCATAAAATTAGAGTTTTGTTCAACTGTAATTTCTTAAGAAAGCCACAATTTTTTTTTTTCCCCTTCAAAATCTGTAAAGAGTAGACTTCCGGGTTTGAAAAGAAGCAAGCATACACAGCAGTCTATGTTCAGTTAAGCTGTTCCAGAAACCTGCTGAGTGTGATATTTAAAGAGATTAAACGTGCGTACCCTGCCGGCGTAGTGGATGATGCAGAAGTCAGCCTTATCTTTGAGCTGACGGGGCTTCTGGAACTTGGTGTGTGTACCCTGCTCCTGGATCAGCTTGTCTACAAAGGTCTTATCTGTGGCCTTGGGGAACCAGCACTCTTCATCCAGCAGAGCTAACACTCCTGGAGGGTTTGCCTGAAGGAACAACACAGGACAGAATTATAGACTTCAGCAAGAGTGACCAATAAAGGTGGGCCGTCCTACTCCAACAATAACTTTTCTAGCTGCAGATATAGTTTTTCCTTTACATATTAAGAAGAGAAAGTTGAAAAACAAATGTTAAGTGAGTATTGTTTTGCTGCAGAATTGCTTGTAAACACAGTGAAATAACTCGTTGATTCAGTTACTAGGTGATGATTCAGACTGACCGGCCTCTCAATGAGGTCGATGCAGGGCTGCAGATCCAGGCCGAAGTCAATGAAGCTCCACTCGATGCCCTCTCTCTGGTACTCCTCCTGCTCCAGGATGAACATGGTGTGGTTGAAGAGCTGCTGCAGCTTCTCATTGGTGTAGTTGATACACAGCTGCTCAAACGAGTTCAACTGTCATGGGGGAGACATACAAGGAAGATCAATGCTTTCATTGAAAATGTGCTTGAATGACAAGTCCATCAAAAACATCAAATGAAGATAGCTTATGACAACAACAACAAACAATCTTCTTTAAAGATTAGAAAAATATTTTAAGCCAAACCTGGAAAATCTCAAAACCAGCAATGTCAAGGATGCCGATGAAGGAGGCTCCCTGTCGTTTGGTTCTGTCCAGAGCTTTGTTGATGCGATGGACCAGCCAACGGAACAGACGCTCATATGTTGCTTTAGCCAGGGCCTCGACAGCAAAGTCAGCCTGGAGGGTGGAGGGAGGCAGGGCAGGAGATGAAGGGGGAGAAAAAAGTGGTGAGACGATGAAAGAAGAGAGAAATTATATGACCGAAGTGTGAGAAGGAAAGAAAATAAAAATGTGTGTGTGCTTAACAGGTAGAGACTGGGTCTAAGCATGTGGGGCCTTAAATCAGTATAAGTATGACCAGATCCTTACAGTTATATCTATTCTACAGTGGACAAATAGACTTGTACATCTTGGCGAGTCTGTGTATTGTTAATGTTCCATATCTTTTCTGAGTCAGACTTTCATTAATATCTCAAACAAAAGCACCGGCCATTATGATCAGAAGTCTGCAAGAGTACTGCACTTTATGTGCCAATGAATGATTCATAAACACATGATGTGGTTTGGAGTGCTTTCACAATATATAACAATGACAAAGCAAGCTTCACAGCACATCTTCACTGTTTTGGCATACAAAAGATCATTATTAGTGTCACTGAGGAGCTCAGTTAACAACAAAGGAAGATACACACCATGTTAGTCTGTAAAAAAAAGAAAAAACATCCAACGGACCTGCTCTTTAGTCTGGGCTTTCTGGACATAGTCTCTTCCCACTTTGATCCTTGGTGACAGGATAGCTCTGGTAAACTCCATTACATTCATACCCAGCAAGTGACACAGCTTCTGAGCAGCTGGGCAATGGAGATGGAAAAAACACACAAAGGGAAGAAACATTAATTAAAATCACAATAAAAAGGAGGCCACATTTGGAGATTTATAACTCTACACCTGACTGACACCTGTATGTTAATTCTTTTTTTTTTTTTGTCAACACAAAACAGAAGACAGAAAAACAGAAATGACTGTTGTGTGTGGAAACTATGGTTTATCTTTCAAGAATGATTTGATAGAGATGAGGATCTTTCCCAGTGTTATTTTGTCAGTAACGTCATTTGACAGATATTCCTTCAAACCTCCTTCAAAGCCATAGAAACAGAAGTATAATAAGTGAAGTGTCTATCAAACTCTGCCATTTGCCTATTGCTGAATAATATTGAGATTTACCACAAATCTTTCCAATATGTTTAGTTTTCATGTGAAATGTAACGGGGAAACTGTCATATTTTACATGGCTGGAGGCTGTGGAAAAGCAGAAAAAGCAGGATCCGGTCCCGATCAGCCAAGTCTCACTAATACAAAAACATCTGCTTCAGTCCTGGGTTCTGCTTGTCACATTTGGGAATATCTGGCCGAGCTGCATCACTGGCATTAGGTTCATCCTCTCTCCCAGTCTCTCCTCTTTAAGTGCCAAATATGCAATGCCACATGTGGAGGAACTGGAAGGCTGTGCCCCATTTCCTTCAGGAGTAAATCCTCATAATGATGTGGCTTAATGGCAGGATGACAAGGCTCGGGGAGAGAACAGACGTAAATCACTGGTTCCTCTGTTCAGTGGATGAGGTGCTCAGTGTGAGGGAGGTAGGAAAAAGGGGAGGACAGGAGCTGAAGTATATATGGGAAGAGGAAAAGGAGGAGGAGAGTGTCTTGACCTGTGAGCTCGAGGCTACGAGGTTGTGAAGCAGATGTAAAAGGACTGCAGTGTGTGTGTGTGTGTGTGTGTGTGTGTGTGTGTTAGAGAGAGAGAGATATCTACCAGTGTTATCAGGCATAGAGGCTTGGTCGGTGTTCCTCTCCTTCTTGAAGACAATGTTACCAAACTGAAGCACAGAGGACACGACCTTCAACATGGCTACGAGTAAAAGAATCCAGAGAAAATAAAATTACTACAGCAAGACATCACGTTTGCTTCACATGACTGCGTTTAAGCAAACTGACAAAACATAACATAGTTTCATGGTCGTAAAGGCATTCAGAGAAAACATCGATTAAATGTTAATTTCAGCGGAAATTATCAATGACTAATTTCTTACATTTTAGGAGAAGATGTCAAAGTAATAAAAAACAAAATAGTAAAAAATACATTTTCCAAGTTTTAATCCAGCGTCCCTGTGTCAACTGTTCTGTTATCTCTTATACCAAATGTGTCAAAAATCATAATTAAAGTTTTTTTCAATACATCAAAATCCCTCTCTTTTGTCTTCCAGTTAAATGTTAACATATTTCTAATGGCACATCCTGCTCATTAGTGTATTGATTATTTAAATACACATAAATTCCTGCAAGTTATTTGAGGTGACTAACTCTCATCTGTCATATTAAACCATACTTGACCATTAGCATCTGGGATAAAGCAGCTAGCTGAGCAATATCACAGGTGGAGGTGAGAGTTTACAATTCCAAGAGTAAATAGTTGTTCTCCAACTTCTACCTTGTCTCTAGTGTGGATGGAAGCCAACGGTCCTCTACAGCTCAATCAACCAATTGTCAATGATTTCAAACAACACACTGCCCACATATTCTGTTCACTTGGAAATATGTGACATTACAGAATTGAAGTGAGTAGAACTGTTGTGTCACTATGAATTTAAGGCGGAATCATTTCTAAAAAGCATAAAAGCCTTTTGTGGAGATTATTTATCACACCAAAGAGTGTGGTCTTTGCCTTAACTCCATGTTCCAATGATCTCAGAGGGGTATACTCCAGGCAGGACATGGCCGCAGCCTTGAGAAACTCATCTTTCTGTGTGTTTTGTGCTGGTGTTAAAGAAAGCATACCCAGAATCTCCTCGTGGGCGAAGCTCATGATGTGCATCGCCTCCATGGTCTCATGGAAGTTGTCTTTATCCTGCTGTCCCGGGATCGGGATGTTACCGTTGGACAGGAAACGGTAACTGTTGAATCCTTCCAAAAGCAGGTCCGCTGTGGACAGAAAGATGGGAAAAACATTTGGACGATGAAGATGTAACTTTTTTAGTGCTGTAGATACAAAAACCCCCAAATAACAGAATTGCACAGTTATTCATCATATTAAATATACTGTAAAAGATTCCTTATAAGAGGAAGTGACAGATTTACATGACATTTTAAGTGTTGGAAATTAATACGTAGAGTATAATGCTATAAATTATATATTTGCCTTGGACATACAGCAGCACTGCCAAAACAATCTGCAGTCTAAACTTATGACAGACAGATCACAGTAGAAGTACCTACTGTATCTGGTATATTAGTCCTTCAAGTTCAGTTTACTCACATTTTAGGTGCTCTCCAGCTCCAGCCAGCAGCTGGTAGAAAATGTGGAAGGTGCGCTCATCTTTGGCTTGACGAATAGCTCTGGATTTCTCCAATAAGTCTGACACAGACTGGTCAAGGAAATAAAATCCATTTGCTGAGTCAGTCTGACGAAATCTAATTTCTTTTATACATGTGACACTTTGCTGTGTAGCAGGTTTTAAAATAAATAAATAAAATAATCCTCTGCTTCAAAATTGGTAACAAATTTCTATGGCATTTCTACTGGATTCATTTTTGTGTGTGCTTTCAATAAACACTCCTGGCTAGCCTCTTTATAAATACATTACCTAAAATGACAATGAAATGTGCTACTAAATCATTTTACAACAGGATACAGGTTTCAATATTGGCTCCAACAATGTATCCGGTGACATCAAAGTTGATCCGGATAAATTTCCCCTGCAGAGATTAACACAAAATAAATGTTAAGGAAGTGCATAAGACAAGATATACAGAAATGAATCTCCAATATAATGACATTTATGTAACACACACTGAGGCCACTCCTCCATTAATAAGTACAGTGATACAGATCATTATATTTCATAAGGTACAAATCATTAAAATAATGTTTGTTTTGTGTCCTTAATTCTCACTAAGTACATTCTGCTGTTAGTATTTTTGGATACAGATAATGAGTCATGAAATAATAAACAACAGATCTGCTTCTGAGTTCTCGATGATGACAATTGGAGGCAATTTTTACTGTCCAATGTAGCCAGGGCCCGTGCAGATAAAGCTTTCACCTGGCCAAGATGTAATAAAGCAATGCAGTGACTTGATAATTAGAGAAAATTTTCCAATGAATTTCTCTGATTAATTCGCCACAGAACACTTAAGCCAAGGCTTTACTCATGTCCCTATAGTCCTATGTCACTATTGAGAAGTCTGCTGAGTGGAGTTGCCTCCAGTCTGAAAGGCTCCAGTATATCAAGGGCATTATTACTGACTAGCAGCCGTCTGTCTCTGGCTTTATGGCCCACGTAACTGCTTACAGGAAAAGTAGAAGAATTCAATTACTTTCGATCTGTTTTACCTTATTCTAAAAAAAAAAAAAAAAAAAAGACCCAGGTGCCAAATAAAGCTGAGTCATGGTGGTGCTGAGACACGCGGAGGCTATCACAATCACTAACAATCACATACACTGCAGTAGACATTTTAAGACACCAATTGGAGAACAGAGCATCCACTTCATGAATATGATTTTTCTGTACTTACAAATCGTGACGAGTTGTCATTTTTCACTGTCTTAGCGTTCCCAAAAGATTCAAGGATGGGGTTGGCTTGTAAAAGCTGACGTTCCAACTCACCCTATAAAAACAGAGGGATATTAGAGCAGCCTGTTGTCACCACATGAAAGATAACACAAATTAACTGTGAAAACCACAAACATGCAAAGACAAAGACAAAGACATCTGAAGAATTGTCAAGTATTTTATACAGAAAAACCTAAGAAAATAGATTTCATAATTCAGGCATGCAGAAAGAGATAGTGTATGGAAATAACTAGACTAATATGAATAAAGTAAATGAAGTAAACACTTTGATAATATTCAAGTTTGTGTTTTTTGTATGATGGTGTTCAAGGTACAGTGGTTGGTTTTGATTGAGTTGTTCTGCAGGTGTCCACAGACTCAAATTAAGTAATGATACTGTTTTCTCATCTGCAGCTGAATTTGAAGTTTGGGACAATGTGACCCCAACATTTAACCTCCAGTATAAATAGAAATTATTTTAAGTGAGAAAATAACACCTGCTCCAGTTAATAAAAGTTTGATGAAAAAAAAAAATCACTTCTCAATTATCAAAATAATTTTAAAACCTTGTTTATAGATCAGTTAAAGTTCTGAATTCATCTGATCAGTGCTCTGAGGATAAGTAATTTTACAAAAAATGATTTTCAAAACAAATATCTCTCAAGCAAAAATGCAAAAACATTTCCAGCTTATAAAAGTGTGAAATTTTGCGACTTTTCTGTTTTATAACATTGTAAATGAAACATATTTGGGTTTTGGACTGTTGTTTCAACAAAACCAGCAATTTGACAATTCACATGGCTTTTTTCACTTTGTTATGTGATAGATTTTGAGAGAGAATAATACAGTTGCAACCCTTTGTTTGATCATTTGAATGAAAATGCAGAAAATGTCAACATCTCAACCCTTCTTCAACCTGGTTAATTCCATTTGCAGAAGTTTAAACTGCAAAGAAAATCAAAGCTGATCTAAGCCCTGCTCTGGTTGACGGAGGACTATGATGTGTCACGGTGCTTGATAGTGATAGAGAAAAAAATTCTGGGGAAACTTTTTACTGGGACAAAAGCCAGACAAGCACTCTGTCATGTCAGGACAAATGTGTCTGCAACACACAACAGAAACACTTTGGGTTTTTTTTTTTTTTTTTTTTGGGAGACTGGACACTTTGAGAGGCTGAATAAACAAACGACTTGTACAGATGTTTGGACAGGTGGCCCACGATGTTTCCATCTGAGCCACATTGTGAACTTTGTCATGACCAGAGAAACCAAAATGACTGAGAGAAAAATAATTTTTTCTACACTGTTATTCCTCTTCTTGTGGCTTTGTGAAATATTTTCCCATTACGTCAAAAATGGAGCACACACTGAAGGGTTTGAAGAGGCCATTTTCCACAAAAGGGAATTGAGGAATCAGCATTGTGCTTAGTGATGTGAGACATGTAATGTGATCTTTGGCTGGAGAGCATGATGGGCTGCTTTTAATTGAGTTTCTGAGCAGCTGGAATGAAGCAGAGCTGAACTGGATAAACCTGGTCCTTTTCCAGGTCTCAGAGCAGCGGCAGAGCCCACAGAGGCCAGAGGATTTAAACCAAAAGCCTTTGTTTCTACATAAACACAGGCCTGTGGTGCAACTTGGTAGTTAAAATTGTTCATTGGCAACCTCTACTCATCTGTGTGGTCTGCTGTGCCCACATAAAAACAAAGAGCAGATTACAAACACCGGGGGGGGGTCCAATTTAGCAGCATTAGAAGTTTGACCCACATTCCTACTGCAAAATGAGTATGTCAGACATCTGACAGCCAAGAGAGCTGGCTCCTCCACTTGAAATGGCCAATGGCTGAGTAACTGTGATAAAATATACCCAACCTGACTAATTATCAGTCAACGCGACAAATATCCTAAAGCTTTTGAAGCTAAAAAAAGAATCCTAATCATCTCCTTCAAGCATTTTTTTTTGCATTTATGAAAACTTTTTACAGGTCACAGCTACAAGTTTGTGTGTTTGGCAGGCACAGAGCAGTATTTTAGGACAGACTGAGCGAAGCTAAAGAGGATCAGTCAAAACTGTCACACTAAATCTTCTGAGGCAGAGGCCAGTTGTGGATGTTTTTTCACAGCTCAACATCTGCTCCAGAGGTCACGAGGCCTGAGAGATATTACAAGTCGCTGTTTTCACCAGCAAGAAAATGAGAGCATTTCACGGGAAATGGCACAAAGTGTTTAATTTTGGACAGAAACAAGACAATATGTAAAACACATCTGGGCCACCAGAGTCTTTTTAGGCTGATTCCAACTTAAAGTTTAAGAGGTTCTGCATCGGACACTGGATCTAGTGATTAAGATGAGCCTGCTTGAAAACCAGTGAACCCCTCCAATTATATTTAGCACAAACATGGTAATGTAACTATTATCTAGCTTCATTCACAGGAGGGTAATTGAGAATAAAAAGCCTGATGATTGAATATGCAAAATCCTCCTTCACAGTATGAACAGACTCTAGTTCAAGTGAAAGTTTAAACCAGCAGCTGTTGATTTCACTGTCTATAATTGTGTTGGGGCAATTTTACTGAGCTGTAGTTTATTAACATCAATTTTGTGAGTTGCCAAAACAACAACAGAGAAATTCTGGCTGTAGCCTGGTTAATAACATCTCTGTACTATTGTTAATAAAATGGTTGGATTAAAGAACAACATCTATGACATTTTTTAGGTTTAAGAGACTTGTCACTTTATAGACAAAATGATCTGTATGATCGTGTCACGTTTATTTCAGAGAGGTAGCTCGTCAGTAGCATGGGATTCATATAGTAGGGAAGGGAGTGAGTCACATCACTGTTTTAAGCTTTTCACCATAAAAGCTCTGAATTCAGACCTCGGGTATTTGGTGTCAGTCTGTGAAGCTCAAGTTAAGGTAGCTACGGTACGCACCTGTCAACAGGGTTAAGTTAATTGGGGTCCGTCCAATATCATGTCAGACTTAACTTAAGAGTAATTGTACTATAACTGGCCAACTATGCAGTTGTTATATAAATATATAAATAAAAACTTCCATTTGAATGTCATGATTATATTTGAACATACACATCTTGACTGAGTTAGAGAAATTTCAATTACAATATTTGGTGACAAAAAATAATTAATACAGCAAATAATTGAGTTGTGTTGTGAAATTTAGACACGCATTTCTCACAATTCCTCCCAAATGACAAGTGACACATTGACACTGTTTGAGCGCACCAGGAACTTAACTGAAAATCTTAGTCACATCATGCAAACAGGGGGTTCTTACATGGGAAACAGAATGGAAAATACTATATATGTATATGCAACTTATTTCATTTTAGAGCAGTGGCATGCAGTGACCTTTGTAGTTAGACAAGCAGAACTGAGCAGCCAATTACCCCCCCATCACACTGCTACGTTCACAGCTAACTCTCTGCTGCTCCGGTCACCAGCCTCACTGCTCTCTCTCTCTCTCTCTCTCTCTCTCTCTCTCTCTCTCTCTCTGTCTGTCTATAGTCTGTCTGTCTGTCTGTCTGTCTGTCTGTCTCTCTCTCTCTCTCTCTCTCTCTCTCTCTTCATCCCTCCCACTACACACACAGGTTTAGTTCCCACACACGTCTCCACAAGCGTAAGATGCGTGTAATATCACAACTGATCTCAGAACAGTAGAAGCTGAGCCATGGACAGCTTGCCTAGCACACTTTGGCTGTAGCTCATCATCAGTCAAAGATCCCAGCCTTTGTCAAAGGGACAGGGCAAGGCAAGCTAGCTTGCAGGGACGATACCCTGCTGCCGACACAAGTGGGCAGGAAATTACATGAATGCAAACAGGTATCAGGTCCTTTGTGGGACAGAACGCTGTTCTGAGATCAGATGTAAAGGGAGATATCGCTTCAATTCAATTCAGTGTTGTTCTTACTGGTGTCTATTTTTAGCTTTAACTGGCACGCTACTGCTTTACAGGCAAATAAGTGGCATGGGATCTATCAGCTTCATGGTGACCATTAGTTTATTAAAGGAAGGTTAAAGCAATGATCATTTCCAAAATAGAGGAGATGTCCTCACATTGTAATATAAATGTTAAATATCTGAAAAAGCAGCTCTTATCAAATTAGTCAGGACAGAAAGTACAGACCATGCAATGCAAAAGTTAAGGCAAAACTACAGCTGGTGCCTTAAAGTGGATGGAAAGCCTCTACAACCCAACTTCAGGCAATATTAAAGAGTTAATAATCTGCTATAAAGAGTAGGTGGCAACAGAGTGGGTCAAGTACCCCTTTGATATTGTAAGTGAGGTGAGATAGGTGAGAAACTACATACTACTCACATAAAACAGGGGTCCACTCTGTAGGATATGGGGAGATTCAATTGTTATTATGGAAAATAATAAACTGCATTAATGTCATGGATACAAGTGAACCTGCAGTTTATGCAGAACATTTCTGAAATAATGCATTACGTCAGAATCTAAGCACAACCTACAGCACTCTGTAAATGGAATTAGCAACAGGTGTTATTATAATACCTCAGTGGTCTGTAATCCTGGCCCTCAGTGCCCAGATTACTGCTGGTGTTCTAGGTTAACGCACAGTTAATTGCATCTCAGGTATAAATCAGTCACCGGTTAGATGGCTGCAAAAACTACCAGCAGGGCTCTGGGTCCTAGTGGCCAGGACAGAGAATCACTTCGGTACTGCAGATAAACTTCGAACATAAACTTGCTTCATATAGATAATTTCATCTGACGCTTTTAAGCAAGACAGTTGTGGTCAGCAGCTTTATCTTAACAGTCCAAAACACAGATCAGATAACACTTTACTGTACTGAGCACAATAAGCATTTTATGACTTTGCTTCATTCAGCACAACATGACATCCAAGACTGCTACAACAGCAAAAAATACACATGCACGTGATTATATTTCATTGAATGTGAATCCCAATAACGGCAAGCAAATTTACAGTATGGCACATCAACATATAACACAAGAGAATCTGAATAATCATGCCAGTTTTAAAATTTACTTACAACTGCATTTTGAGCCTGGCAGAGAGAGATAAAAGTAAATGCTGAACATGCATTTTTATTTTTCAGGCATTTTTAACTGTGAAGTGTAATCACTAACATCCTTGGAATCACTGATGAAACCTCTTCAGAATCACCTTAGTGGGCTTATGTTTAACGGATATATTATGAGCCCAAGTTATAGAGAAATGGGTTTATTTGAGAGGAAAATGTTAGTTTAGCATGCACATGAACATGGTGTATGAAAAAAGCGTAAAGACTTGCCTGCAGTTTCACTGGTTTGGGAGATTCTGGCTGTTTGTTACAGATAAACAAATGCAAATTGTTAGATTGTGTGAACAGAGGTCATGTTGCCTGCTACAGGTTTTGGCATCTGTACCTATACATGTACTATTTGTAATTGTCAGAACATCTCAGTCACTTATGGCTTTACTATAATCTCACTGAAGCCCACAACAGTCCCACCTGCTCATTAGTTATTTCTAATGATTGTTACTCCGTATGCGCCGTTCTGATGATGCACACGTAAATTTTTATCTCTATAGCATTAAAAGAATTACCTGGTCTTAAGGAGTTGTAGAAGCATACTCAAAATGTATGAAAGGGCATATAAGTAGTAATTTATTTTTCACACAAACCACGCATTAACATTAGTATTTCAACACATTTTTATGGGATGTTTAGGTTATGGCTTAAAGCAGGCACAGCTAGCCTAAATTAGAGTAATTTATAAGGCGAATACTCACAGGAATGTTGTGGTCTTTTCTTCCTTTGTGGGAGGAGGCAACATGTGCCAGGTACTGAATGACCTTTTTTGTGTTTTCAGTCTTGCCAGCTCCTGACTCACCTCTGCGAGAAAAAAGAAGACGATACACGCAAAAAACAGACATCTTCAGAGTAGTAAAACACTGAACTGTTTAGAATTAACCCTTTATATCTATACCTGAGCCGCTAGGTGATCTTGGATGAATGATATACTGTCTTCCTTTAGCTTTACAGATCTGTAGGTGGTCACGAGTGAGGACAGAACATAAACCCTGCCCTCTTCAAAAAAACAAACAAACAAAACATAAGCTCAAAACCAACACTAGTGCATATCTGAAGATACATGTATATATATTTCAAGTTTCAGTTTAGGCCTGTGGTTGTGGGCGTGTGGATGTTCAGCCTGCTTTTCACTGGTCTGTCATACAGTGGTCATGGCATAGACAAACAAGAAGGAAATCTTCTCAAGTCCTCCAAACCATGTGAAAACTTTGAGGAGTAGTTTAGATTTAGAGCATACCTGTGGTTTTACAGTAAGTGCATATTTGCATACACCAACTATGCACAAAATATTGTTTTGCTTTCGGACTGAGCGAGTGTGATGTGGCTCAGAGTAAACACTGAGCAGTGTGTTAAGTGCTGTCAGTCTCACTGGCTACTGTACACAGAGGGTAATCATGGACAGATTGCGTCAATGTCTCTGTTGTTGGCCTTGGATTGCTGGGTGTTACATTCCTCAGCTCCCCCATTACAGAAGACAAGCCATTGAAACAGGGAGCGCTGACTTAATCATGTCTTGTGAGGCTTCTATACTTTGTTAATGTTTCCATATTTAGTGTTTCCATACTAGTTTGCAATCAGTTTGTGCTTCTCAGTGCAAAAGCTCTTGATAAAGTACATAATCTTTCTTTTGTGCAACCCAACAGCAACACAATTCAGTCCAACAGAATAACCATGTAATTAATGCTAATGAACCTAATAATATATTTTCACTGACTGTAAGACGTGTTACTTCAAGTTTTGACAGAATGTTAGGGGTCATTCAAAAATGGAAAAAAAATTCACAGATGTGTCACAAATAAATGTGAACTCAAAGATCCACTTTTTGGTACTTAAAGAGAATCTCATGGTCAAAGATGAACTTCAACAGTCACCGTCTTGCCCTCCTGTGGGGAGTGCTCATAAAAAGTACTGTCACTCTACTGCATGTCCCATTCCCCTCAGTAATCTAGGTTATTGCCATTCTCCTTGCAGAGTGCCTTGCTGAATGAATAATTATGACACCGAACCATCTGAGAATTGTGTTGAAGCTTTTTGGATTTGATACTATTAATGGAAAATTGTGGATAATGGTAAGGCTGTTTGCCCATTTTGTAAAATGCAGCTGCCTCACTGTCACGTTACAGCAACAACAAATGTGAAATTGCCTGTTAGTGTGTCGCTCAGTGAAGACAACATAAAAGAAGCAAACAATGTCAGTTCCACATCGCTGTTAAGGATTAGGTTACACGAGTTGAGGTCAAATTAATTAGATTTACATGTTTATTTTTGGCTCAAGTTCGACCTTTCGTAAGATGTGCTACACAAGGTTTTTCCATTGTATGTGCTGGATATTGAAAGAGCAAAATAACACTAATACTTGCCTATTCAGATATAATAGGGAACAAGGTTATTGCATGGCTTATGTCTTGATACCATCTCTGACATTTTCTGTGGCGACATTCCTGTCATCTGTAGACACTTGTCATAGAAAAGACGCCAGAGGCCTTTGCTGCAGAAATGTCAGGCATTTCTCAGACCCCACATTTCACACTTTTCGTTCATGTAGTGGTGGTCTGGTCAGTGTCACTGAGAAACACAGCTTAAAATAACTATCAAGGCCTCAGGTGCGGAAATACCAGTTAATAAATATAGGATTGTTTAATTTAACTGATTTAAAGTCATGCAGTAGTGGAATAAGCCTGTATACTCACGTGCAAAGAATAGATTGGTCCTCTCGATCTGTGGGGAGAAGAAGAGCAGAAAAAGTAAAACCTCAGCAGTCTGTCTGTGATTCAGTCTCTACTCTGCTGTCACAAGGTTCTGAGTGACAACCCCATCACCAAAACACAGTGCTAAAAGTAAACTCTTATCAGCAGGTTGTGGATTTGAAAGTCAAAGTCAAGCTTGGTGTGTGCGTGTGAGCTTGCCATCAAATGTTTTAAATTACCACATTTTTCACAGCCTGAGACTGGTTTTTATCAGCATAGGAAAAAGGGCATATTTTCAGTAGGCTCAGGCATCACAGCATTTCACCACAGGTATTTCCTTGGATGCAATGTCACAAATGCAGAAAAGCAGCACTGTGAAGTCCAATCACTGCACAGGAGAGATAAGGCAACAGTAATGTCAGCCATATACGGGTAAACAGAGGGTAAACAGAGGGTAAACAGAGGGTAAACAGAGGGTGCTGACTGTAAGAATAACTATGAGACTTGCTCTCTAGCCAGTAATCCCTGATTTTATAAAGCTTAAGTACAGATTCCATAATTTAGGAAAAAAAATCTTTGAAGCACCTATTAACTCTGGAGCATGAACTGGAGCATAAAGTAGTAAAGACAGGTATTGGTGGGTATTATCAAGAATGAATGCTAGACCATTTGGTCTGCTTTGAATGATTTAATAGGATGAGTTGTTTGACTAGTCTCAACAGTCTGTCTGTAACTCAGTCTGTAATTTCATTTTCATAAGTTAACACGATTAATTTAATGTTCGACAGAATGCACGTGCTCCCTGACGCACACGTGATCAGCACAGACACGACAGAAGCAGCAGGTCACGATAACTTTTCTTCAGTTGATAGAAACAACTATCGTCTTATTTTCATCCCTTCCATGACAGAGTGGCTGATCAAATTTGACATGTCTGCACTATTATGTTTATAGTACGGTTACAATACAGGCTTCTCATCTACTGTTCTGTTAATACACTGTCCTCTACCCCTCTTTCCTCTTTGTATTATAATTCTTGGTAAATCCACTCTTTGGGTGTTAAATCTGAATGAAGGTCACTTCTATTGTCATTATTGAACCATAACCTTAACCCTAACCGTAAAAGGCAGGGCCCATATGGATCAACTTTCAGCTTTCAGCTCCATTACACACAGTTAGACCGACGGTGTCCATCTACAAAAATAGGAACATTCAAATGTCCTCTGATGTCCAACATGAACAATTCTGGGCAGAAAGTCTGTTGACCACATTTGAATGAAGTTAATAAAACCTAAACTGTCCTTTTGTCGTTTGTTTAGGATATTCAGGATGTAGTATTAGAACGAAGGATCTACAAAGATTGATTAGCAAAACCACTTATAGTATAACGACACAAACGGTGATCCTGAAAATGTTAATGCACGCTGTGCTGAGGCCAATTTGCACTGTGGTCATGTGGCAATAAAATATGATATCTAATGTGTCTCCATAAACCTTTGGGGTATCCTTGTGAATTCGGAGTGAAGCATTTCATAGTCATCTAAAGGCCCTATGGGGGAAAATAGTGGTGCTGATGTCATAGGAAACAGTTCTTTGTCCTCCCATCAATGCCCCCCCACCCCAAGGAATCAGGCCTCCTGTCCTGTCACATGGCTGGCTGAGCAGCAAGAAGTCCAAAGATTAGATAGAAGTCATCAGACTCTCTGCAGTGCAATGACTCGATGCTGCACTGTTCATTCAGAGCTAAAACTCTGGCCCCGTGTACAATTCATTCAATACGAACAGCAGTTATGTTATGACTGAGTGAAAACTGAGATCTATGAAGACTATTCCATCTTTCGAAACAGCTGCATTGCACATCAACATTTTAAATGAACTGACTTCAATTTCACAATATGTTTAAATGGAAATAAGACTTTGTTTAAATGAAATCCCAGTATCATCTTAAATCTTTGATTATAATGATACCACCACAAGATTTAATAAAATCATAAGGCTTTTTCCTCAAATACAAAAAACAGCTACATTATACTTGCAGGTTGTCTCTGTAAACAGGTTCGGAGGCTCATCAAAACACATGACTGGCTTGACAGTTTCAGATTAATTGTGCATCTACCGTCATTCCATTCCAGCTAAGACAGTTTCCTTGATCTCTATTTGATGAGCAAGTGCCTGTTCATCAAGGGGGCTGAGCTCACAGGCCATTAATACTGTAACTGTATTGCAAAGTCTGCATGTTTCATAATTGAAGGAGTTACCAGTGACTGGTGATTGGCAAGTTGGTGCATTAGTAGAATGACTTGGGAAAAGTAAGCCATCAATAACTCTGGGAAACACACATCCTCTCTGAATCTAAATATAACTGTATCACTGAACAAGCCAAGTCCAGCCTTTTATCCAAAGACAGCTTTTTAGTAATGTATTCAAATATTGCCTCAGGCAAATAGTTGGAAGGCAACAAGAGCTTGCAAATGAATTTACTTTGGATCTGAGGTAGAACATTATTTAATATTTAATTTGTTTCTGAAGCAATGGATTAACCCACAATCTCAGAATGATGGGCCATCGCAACCTGCTGCGGCAGTCAAACAGACTATTACAAAAATTAAATTATTCTAAAGAAATGATTGTTTCCTTAGAAACTGTTGGAGGAGAAAAGAGAAAGTTCAGTGTGGATAAGCTGCTCTCCCATTTCAGCAACAAGATGACGAGATACACAAGACTAAAACACAGAGCTGAGGTGGCTGGAGACAGAGTCCTGATCATTTCACCATGTGGAGCAGCAGAGCACACTTGCCGAATGCTAATGACAATAACTGTACTAATTTAGTTCAGCACGGTTATTCTGATGGCTCCCTGATCTACTCGTCATCATGACAGAAGAAGTAGGACAGTCATTTTATATTCAGACTTCCAGATTACTCTTCCAGATACATGCAGGAGCACAGTGTATATACTCTAAGCCAGCTGCTCCCAACCTGCGTGTTGGAAACCCCCCAGGGAGTCCCAAAATTAATCTAAGGAGTCGCAAGAGGATTAAAGGGAGAATCTGTCACACAAAACAATGAATTTTTCTTTTGTTGTGACATTCTGGATCCTTTTGATGCCTCAGGCCTCTTAAAATCTATAAATTAACACAATCGAAGAAAGAAAACCACTCTCTGATTGAACTGAAGGCTGTGACCTGTGATGTGGAGCCACATTGCTTCATTGTGAGGGGTCAGGTGCCAAAAGAGGTTAGTAACCACTACTCTAAGCCATGCTGTGAATATTTAAGCTCATGGCACACACGTCATGTCCTGGGCTGGTCTGTTCTGCCAGAGGTGAAGGTTTCCCGCACTGAAGTGCTGACTCTGTTCCTTTGGGGTAAAATGATGGAAGGTTATCTGACTGAGGACACAGCTGGATGGCTCATTATGGACAACCTGGGTTTCCTGACTTCGACCAGGCACTTCCTGCAGTTAAATATTGTAACAAGAGGGACTGACCTCACACATGTGCATGCACGCGCACACACACTAAAGCTACTCCGATCCTTCAGGATATCTTATGTCATGACGTCAACTGCTGCTCTATGCATTACAGCACACATGCAATCCCCCATAAGCCACCACCTCTGTCACATCTCCTTACATTCACATCCCTATCTGAATCACACACAAACACAACACCACTCAGAAAGCTGGTGTCTTCCTTATCAGACTGGCTGCAGACACAGTGGGAAGATATGATCCACTCATTGTGAGACTGTTCAATTCCATTCACGAACTTACCAGCACGGCTGCGACCTTAACGGCCTCTCCAGACTGTAAAGCGCTGATTACTGGCAGAATGCTCTGGGTCTGTGCAGATGAGAATTACCCAAACAGGGACTGTTATTTCCGTAACATTACTTGATGGTCATAAGGACTGTTTTGTGGGTTTCGCATGATTGGTAATGCTCTTGCCAGCTTCACATGACTCCATTATGTTTGAGGGCAGTGAAGATTCCCCCAGGATATATAATATTATTAGTTAAAGTGAAAGCTAAGAAGTTTGAATGTCATTATTAATACTTGATTTGGATCCTTTGAACGGCAAAAAAATTGTCAGATCATAATGGTAAGATGGTATAAAAGTTGAAATAAGAAAAGTGTTTCAGATTTACGGATTGAAAAGATATCAGGGAATCGCTACAGGCTGCACAGATGTCGATAAAATTAGTCCTCAGATAGAAAAGGTCTGCGTCAATGCTTTTACAAAGTGTTGACAGTGAAAAATTTGAGGATGTCTTGCGGCTTTGACATAAACACAGCAGCTCTGCATGTGGTGTTTCTCCCTGTAAGGAGAGAGGGAAAGAGGGGGAGCTGATCTCAGCTCACGACAGTGAACTCATTGTGAGGCTGTGGCATGCTGGGCTTGGGCCAGTGTCCGCCACCGATGGCTAATGCCTGTATTTAGGAGTGGGAATGAAGTGCAAACACTCACCTCAGAAACCAGTCCTGCACACTGACCTAGCTGTCACTAAAGTATCGCAGCAGGACAGAAACCTCCACAAAAGCACCATGGTGTAAACAGAAGGACAGATTAGCTGAATGTTCATGGTAATAATGACAAATCCATGAGTCCTCTGATGCTGTCTCATTAACAGAAGGAAAAGCATCTTTGTCTTTGTGCTGCTATAACGTCATTCATGACCTTTGCTTAGGTACAGACAGTAGATTAGGACATTACTTAAGTGATCAACTAAACATTATAAAGTTTTTTTCAGAAAAACTCAACTATAAAATGTATATCAAAGACCTCATTTCCTCTTCGACACTATATAGCTCTGTCTGAAGCTCACTTAGTCCCTTCTCCTGAAACAACCTACAACAAATCCTGGTTAAACATGTCTATTAAACAGGTTTAATTACCAATCAGTAATAAACTGTGCAGACAATGCGGATTCTTCTTTAAAAAGAACCAACCAACACACACACACACACACACACACACACACACACATACACACACACACACACACACACACACACACACACACACACACACACACACACACACACGCACGCACGCACGCACGCACGCACACAGGTGTTTTCAATTAGCCTGGCTAATTAGACCTGTAGTGAGACTGAAACCGGGAGGTGCTATGCTGTGAATTGAGGGATGTGACAAACTACAGTATACAGGTTATAAAGAACGGGGGGGGGGGGGGGGGGGGGGGACTTTTACTCAGTCATGACTAAAACTCTAATTCAGGCAACACTGACAGCCACCACTGACAGCCACTGACCCTGAATTAATGCAGTTACATATAGTTCAAGATTCGAGTCCACAGCTCTGCCATCATTGTTTTCTATGAACCTTGGTGGCAACCCCTAACCCTTAGGTCACAGTTAATCTCCAACTCTTCAGCTACCACCCAAATCCACAGAAACCTCACAACCCTAACCCTAACTTTAAACAACTGTTCTACATGCAAAAAGTTTTACAAAAGTCCACTGATCTTCAATATCACATCCTTCAAACAGATACTGCCATGGTTTTTTGATGCCATTTATCTTTAAATAATAAATCTAAACATCAGTGCAGTCTATCCAGCTATGATACAACACTGGCTTAAGGCTACAGTACCCAATAAGAGACAAAAAACCACTTTGAAAGCTGCATGATGACCATGCATAGACTGCCATACATTTCATTTTCCAACTAAAACAAAGTAGTGTTTCAGAATCCCCTGTGGCAATTATGGAATTTGCTTCTAAGCAGACTTGGATAGAGCAGGACTGTTGCCATGAATCTAAACTATAACAACAAAACAGAAATCTGAATTACTGCTGATTCTGAAGACCCTTGGGTGTCTGTAATGTCTTTTCTGGCACTGAAAAAAAGCCCCCACCTCATAACGCAGAAGGGGCTTGTGATTGTTTATTAGTTTAACACCTCAGAGCAGTTACACTTATTACACAGCGCCAAAGGGTCTTTAGAGCCTATTAAAAAATCTTTACTTATGTTTTCAGTGGCGCAATCCAATACTTGTCTCTCATCTTACTTCACCTTCCAAATTTAAGAAAACCATTTACTATTGGTCAAAAGGAGTTTGACTATCCCCACAGACGTATATGTCAATATGGTTTTATAAGTCAAAGTAATGAAACATTATAAGGCATTCCTTTTAGGGCTATGATGGCAAAGAGCTCTGGTGTGGCCTTAACTGAGGCTGATGCTTCAGCCGAGATTCTACAGATGGAAACAGATGCAGTGGAGGTCCAGAGTGTTTGGTTTCTTATGGGGAGGAAAAGTAATGAAATCTGATAGGGAGATTAACTGTGTTTGAGTAACACTGACAACAGAATTTTGATTTTTATCCAAGGTATTCGTGCAAACTGAACTGATGGAAATCATTTAGGCAGTCTGCACTTAATATCTATATCAGGTGCAAAACAAATCAGTGAAGACAGCCAGTGTGGCAGCCAGAGAGAGGTGACTGGAGGAAGAAGACAGGAAATCGCTGAGTGGGAAAGGGAATATAAGACATACTGAAGGTTATGTATTTAATATACATAAGGGGAACAAGACGAAGTAAAGGCATGAATAAATCTACTTTAGACTTTGTGCACAACGCTCATATAAAGCATGTCTGCCAGAAATTTCATGGTTCTTCACAACACTGACACAATATTTGTATTGTGGAACATCTGAGCATTTCTAAGATCAATAGAGGAACAAAAAACACTGGCAGTCACAACAACTACAAATTTGGTGGCCTTTCTTTGAAGAGGCATTTCATTACAAAACGTCAAAATATCAAATGCTCAACTGTCAACTTGGGTTCAACCTCAAAATCTCAGAGAACGGCTATGATAACAGGACATAAGACACTATCTCACTGGACCTAACTACATCTCAACAAGATACATCGACCACGTTTGATCCTTTCAAAACAAACTGATGTTATTGGGCAGATTTTACTTTTAATGGAACATATAATTAGTGCTTCTGTAATACTGTATATGGTTCTGTGTCAGATGTGTCAGCAAGTATTAGCTTGATGCACACAAGGTCACTACGAAGCTCTTTAATTTCAGGGGCAGAGGAGATGCACTTGTATTTTGCAGTCCTCTTTTGATATTCTTACTCACCTGTCACCTGATTTAAAGAAGGATTTTTAAGTAACAGTTAAAAGAACAGCAGTGAAAGTTATACCCCCAGCTGTGTTTGTACTATTTAGGATAATAACTATTAGTTTTCCTGCATGCTTAATGTGCTCTGGTGTGCAAAGGAGGAGGTTTGAGGTTGAAAGAGCCTGGCATTAAGCCTCAGTTCAAAAGGCCATCAAAGCCATTGCTGTTTGCTATAGACCTTATTGGTGCCAGGTGGGCCAGTGTCTGTGGAGAGTGTACGCTGTGCCATGATAAACATTCCCAAGCCTGTTTTATCACGCATTCCTGACAGTATAGGTTACACTGTACAGTTCACTGAGAACTTTAGGGAACATACTTCACATTCTTCATAATCTTAATATCATTAATGGTGCTGACATGTGAGGTGAGGAGCACTTTGTTCATTGTTGATAGAACGCACTGCTATGAGAGAAATCAAAGAGCTGTGCTTTGGGAAAAACTTCACTTAGCCAAGACAGATCTAGCTGGACTTGACCTAATGCCCTGATTAAACACCAGGGAGAGACTCGAGAAGGGGGTCTTTCTCCATTTCCACTGAAACAAAGACCCCCTGTTTCACAACAACACCTAGGGACATTTGCAGTGCTGCTTGTGTATGTCCGGTCTTGGAGTCCATCACAACTGCTGACATGACCGGTTCTTTTAACACGTTTTCATTCGAGCAAGCATCAGCATTTCTTTACTACACATTTCCAGATATGATAAAATTAGCTTCTTGTACGTCAATGAGTTCACGTCAGCAGAGCAGTGAGGCCAATTATGTAAAGTATCTGGACCTCTAATCACTGACAGATGTGCAGCAAGTTCTAGAGGTCTGCTTACACACCCTGTCTTTGTTAGGTAACACCTCATTTAACCTTGCAACTGAGCACTGACTGGCTTCACAGCAATGCTGCAGTAATTAACACACCCCTGCGAGGTTCAGACACCCTTCAGCTGTAAATATGATTCGCCCATCTGTACGGCTTTGCCTCAACTGTTCTTTCTTGTTCAGATGGCAGCTGATGCTGCAGAGTCTAAACATGGAGTGTGAAAAGTATGGTATTAATCACAGAAATTTAACGAATCATTCTGAAATGAGAGGGACTGGAGTTGGGCCATGTAGTAATGTGGGATGATATGAGTTTATCAACAGTCAGACAGTTTGTATCCTGGTAGTTACCCATTTAATATCTTTTTGTTTCTATTGGACTAGGGCTGCAACTAATGATTATTTTAACAGTCAAGTTATCTGCTGATCGTTTTTTCAATTTATCAATTAACTGTTTATGCCATAAGAATATGTGTGAAAAATGGCCACTGCAATTAGAAGAGACAGAGGTGACATCTTGTTTTGATCAGCTACCACAAACCAAATGATATGCAACAATATCTAAAATTATATAAAATAAGCTGAAAATTGTTAACGTTGATAACTGACTGATAAATGACTTAAATAATAAATTAAATAAATTACAAATACCCTGAGAATTCCCCAAACAGGGACAGAGAAGACATCTAATGTTATCTGCCCCAGTACTTTGCTAACTGATGACTTTACTGTCAAGTGGAGAAAAAAACACCAGCGCTCATCTATACAGCTGGATATGTACTTATATTAACCAGGTTTCTGAAATGCTCAAGGCCACAGCTGAACAACAGCTGGCCACCACTAATCTCCAACCTACAAACCTCCTTTTCAACCACAACTCTGTTAATTCTGATAGGACCAGAAATGGGTTGGAGTAGTGGTGCATTAAAAATGACAGGTCAGCACTGTGTTCTCAGAGACATACAGTAGATACATGCAGCAGTTTGAGAAGCTCGAGGGCAAAGGTCATTGCTTCATTCAAATTAAAGAAACAAGAAAATGCACAAAATGAAAACATCACTAACTGACAGGGTGTCCAGCCCTGCCCCCATGACCATCCATGTAGAAACGCAGCGTGTTGAGCATAGAGGGTGTGAAGAAAAGAGGAGGTGGTGACAGCAAGAAACTAGCTGGACAAAATGACGAGCTGGAAGAGTTCAACAACAACTACAGCGAGGCTCCTACTGAAACTGTTCTCCTGTGCATCAACTTCATCAACTGCAAAGAGACAACATCATTCAACATCACAACAAACATCTCTAGACTCAAGTTTACAAAGAAAGCTATACGTTAAAATTCTGATTTAATGCATTTAATTGTCAATGACTGATTAGTTTTTGTTAAAAAGGGCCAAGGTATCATCAGGCTACTTGTTGACACTACTGAAACTTCCTTCTGTGTACCAACATGGGAAAAGCAAAGCCTAAAGGGACTGACGGGACTGTCCAGTTTGTCACCACCCCCACTGGTCGGCCCTCACAATCACACAAAGAACCTATTGTGGAGTGCAATGGGGTCACCCTCTCTGCTCTCTCTGGTCTGATCCCAGTCAGTCACTGCTCATACAGCCTGGAAACTTGCCAACTACAAGCAAGGATGTTTGAAGACATCATCCACTGTGAACCATCTTCACTTCCAAGTGTGTACTCCAGAAAAATGCCACATATAAGTGAAAAGGATCGACAAAACACTTCAGAGCAAATATGACAACAGTCACATTTCCTGAGACATGAAAATATAACAAAATCGATGCTTTGACTGTGCGTAGGCCTGAAAAGAGTTTAAAAAAATCAGTGAATTACATCTGTGCTTCCATAGATTTATAACTCAAGATACTTCACCAAATGCTTTTAGGTGAAGTAATGTTAAAGCAACATCTACCGCTTTTTTCAACATATTTTTGGCCCCTGTTCTAGGCATCCCTCAGATTACTGACAAAATCACAATCTTGATGAAGACAGAAATGCTGCGTGCCATTAGGTTTGTGTTCCTCTTGAGGACCAGGCAGTAACATTGGCTAATCACATAGAGAGGTGCTAGTAAGTCGTAACACTGACACACACATAAAGCTTCATATTCAGCAAGAGTGATAATCACATCATGCCTAATCTGAACATATAGTGAGCAGAAGCGACCTGAGTGTAATGACTAAGCCTTAACCCTAAAAACAGGCTATAATCTAAGAAAAACTTTGAAACCAGTACACTGACATTCAGCGACATTTTAATGTCAGGTTAAATGCTAAGTGTTAAGCGTTAAATGTGGTGGATTGAGGTAGATGAAAGCAGCAGTAACTCTCAGACTTACCTTGCAGCATGCATCTGTATGCAGACTCTGAGATGGCGTAGATGTGAGGGGGCATTTCATGCCTCTTTTTGCCCCTGTACATCTCAATGATGTTCTCTGAGTAGATGGGCAGGTTTTTGTAGGGATTTATGACCACACAGAAGAGACCAGAGTATGTCTATAAAAAGAAAAGAAAACACGGTTCACTGTTAATTCAACACACAGTCGCCCTAATGTCACCATTATGAGACAGTTAATACTTTATGGTATTATGGGAGGTCCTTGTAGTGCACAAAATGATGTACGAGGAATTTAGAGAGAATGGTGCTGAGTGCATATTTTATTGGACACATGTTGCTACCTGGAGAGATTATACAATTTTACATTTTTCAACTATCACAGTGGTTGTTTGAGTTTACAAGTATCAAATATCACTGTCTAATTTCATAGTTTTCCTGTTCGCTCAAAAGACATTGTGTCATGCAAGTTAGTGCACAAATTCATGGATCATGGCAAAAAATGGTACATCACTGCAGGTTGCTGGCACCCTGCCTAGTATTCTGCAGTACGCAGTTGATACTCTTACTCCTCTCACTTATCCTCCTCATACAGTGTGTGGCAATTCCTCATCTCCTTTTTTTCCCACATTAAACTGGTGAAAATTTAGCCAGACATCCTTTGACTGACACCAGAAATTAAACCGAAGGTGTGGTGATCTTAATTCACAACAGTAGATCCGTCCCTCAGCTGTATAATTCACACAGACATGTAGTCAGACAGCCGAGGACAGGGTTAATCCCTGACATGTCTGCTGCTGCCTGAGCAACAAATTTAGGGGATACACAGTAAACAGTAGACGCTGCTGGATTAAGGCTTTTTGAAACATATATCAATGACTGAGATCAAAATCTTGATTCATCTGCCAATAAAAACTTTCTCTCATCCGTAAACTCTGTAAGTGCACGGTGTGGTCCCAACTTTCCGTCAGCTCTCTACTCCTTCTCACTGTAACTCTGTTTTCACCTTTCTGATCTCTGTGCTTGGCCGGGCTGCAAAGCCACATTCTTGTAGTTATTTTGTCTGTGGCGTCCAGTGGGCTGCTGGGGGCCCACGGCCAGCTAACGGAGTTGTTGAAGTGGAACAGTGGTAACATGACCAAAGCAGAGTGGATTGTGTGTGACTTAGTGAGAGAAAGACCTGTAAAAAAACACATCACAACTGTCACCTGGCTAGAGGTTCACAACACAAATTCACACTGCGCATCTACAGTTTCATACTGTGAAGCCTGAAATCACTTAGTGAAGTTACTGCAGTGCTCAACACGGAGTCGGAAATAACTGAATATCATCACATAATGTCTGTATGCAACTCTGACGTGGCAGAAGTTAAATTAGTTAATCACAGAGGTGGATAATATGACCTAAAAATTATATCACAGTGTTTTTGTTGTTTTTTTTTCTTCTATAGTGACGGTATCATGTCACGTATTACAAAATTAAGGGGACACTTCACTTAAAACGTAACCTAATCTGAGCAATAAAGAATATATAAATATTCAAGTTTACTGTTTTATTACTTCAAAGTTTCTTTCACCTCTGAAATAAAGACGTCATCTGACATACCACAAATATACTGGCCAAACTGGAAATTAGATTGCACTCAACAGAATTCACATCATTGAAGAAACTGGAAGCTGACGTAACCTTTTACATCACAGGAAGAAAGTTAGTCAAAATGACACCTGAACACAACAGGAGGCCAAATCATGGTCCGTAGATTACACAACTTGGAAAACTTGTTTTTACAGCTTTCTTGCAGGAAATTAAAGTAACAGTGTTAGTGCACATATAAGTGAGCTTCCAGGAGGAGATCCAGCAAACAAAACTGCATCCTCTTTGGGTGAGATACCCACAGGTGATAACAGCTCTGAATAAAAACATACGACACGTAAAAGTTCTGTCGTCACAGAGGTGGTTCCCAGTTGGTGCAGCTGGAGGAGAACAACTGCAATACTTAATTCAGAAAACTGCAGTCGCCTTGTCAGTCATGTGACATGTGACATTCTGCAGCAGAAGTTGGACAAAATTTCAAAAATTTCTAGTGAATCTCTCTCATATGTGTGTTAAAACCAAAACCTGTGTTGTGCTAAAATTAAAACATAAAACAAAAAAAAAAAATTTGGCACTGAATATCAAAATATTTAATAATTATAATTAATTTCAATATTGCCCCAAATCAAGCTCATGCTATAACTTTACATGTTTAAATTAAGTCCACACGCTTGTAATGAGCCTTAAGTTATAAAATTGCGTTAAAAGTATAACCCTTGGAAATGCATGTATAAGACTGACACAAATTAAGGCTGGTGGTGGTTGTGTGGTGCTGTAGCCTGTGTGTGGAAGGTGGAGGCGAGATCACCAGATGGCCATCAAACCCCCCCTCCCCAGTCTCTTCCATGTGCACAGATGCTTTAGAAACAGCTCTGTGTTGCAACCTAGCCATACACTGTAGAGATTTGTTACTCTGGACTCACCAGTTGTATTTGCCAGTGAACTCTAACACTAATCAACTTTCCTGATTGGCACTGACATTACTAAGACCAAATCTTACACCTTGCTAACTGGCATTGACTGTAAACATCAACTCCAGTTTGCAGGATGTGCTGTGGATGCACTGTTGCCACACTAACCCCATCCCAGGCCCCCCTACGGTGGGCACCGCGCCAGGCAGACAGATCAGTGCCCCTGACCCAGCGTGGGCCACAGGCAGTGGGGTGAAGAATGACTCAGCTGGCTGTCCTTGACGGTAGACCCCAGAAGGTATTTGGGGGATTAGTGGTGCTTTGAGGGCAAGGGGTTGGACGCCTGAGCAACCAGGAATAACAAGACACCAGCCAGCCAGAGTGTTGTGGTTTGTTCCTTCTGTTAAAATGCAGAGTTTCCACAAAGGAACTAGTCAGTCAACAATATCTACTGACGTACATCTGAATCTTTGAGTACTAAATGCAGTTTATTTTGAGCCCATAAATGAGTTTGAGCTAATCAACACAGTCCTGAGTCCACTACCCAGAGAAACTATTGTCAACAGATGAGAACTCTGACACTGTTGAAAGGCTTCCCAGCTCTCCGGAAATGTCCAAATAAATGTCTGTGAACCAAGCAGTGCTTAGCAATTCTCAATCGGAGAAGGGGAAAAATTTCTGGGGTCTCTGCTCTTGCATGAATCAGTGTCGTCCATTCTGACATAAATGGGCTAACTGGGCTTTAAATGTCTTTTAAATCCTAAAAACCACGTAAGCATCTCTACCGACTTCACAAGCAAATGACGAAATTAATTTGCCTAAAACAACATTAGCCATCTGCAACTCAGACAATATATAGCAACTCTATATTTGCCCTAAATCTTAAGCTGCTCTAATATCACTCAACATTTATATATATTATATATATTGTATACAAAGACCCAGAAACTAGGATGTGGTTTTAACCTTTACACAAGATAGCGTAAGCCCAGAGAAAACCCAGCCAACTGGCAAAAGAGTCACAATCAAGGGAAAGCTGGATGAGATGGAGTTGTAATTTCCATTAGAAATGATTTCTACCGATGACGGCATCGTGCGCTACATGTGAATAGAAACCCATGAAGCAACCATATGAAGATAAAGAACTTCTCCTGAGCTGACTCATAAACGTTATCAGTATGTGGTCGCAAAATAAAAATCTTGGACAAGCCTGATGCTGTTTTCTTGAGAAAAGACATTCAAGAGAGAAAAGATCTTGTCCAGGTTTCAGAACAAACAGACCAGTGCTACAGTCAGAGGCAGGCTTAATGAACAGAGAAACAGCCTGCCGACACAGGCCTTCACACAAAGCTCTCAGCCTGGAGCTGCCACTCATCCTCTTCAGGATGTAGACTCTGCACCAACAATGTAACAAAGGAAGAACAAATAGTGACCTGCATTCAATAAAACATCACAGTGACATCGTTACTATATCCAGTCTTCCTTTCTCCTCAGCCACTGAGTTGAAGCATATTTCATCAACCATGCTAATCAGCAAAGACAGGCATGATATGGGGCTGTATATGGGACTGTGCTGTATATCCATTATTATTTCAATGACTGAAACATATTTTGAGCTGAAGAAGTTGCCCATTTCTCCAGTGTATAAACAGCTGTTTTCCTTTTATGTTCTAATGCAAATAAGTTTGAAGTGTGATTATCACATTTCCATCCGCTGCCTCCTAAAGTAGGTTATGACAGTGCTATGTTGTGTTGTTCTGACTTAAAAGGTCACACAATCCTCAAAATCAGGACAGGAAAACATGCAGAGTCAAGAATGCGAAGGCAACAAGGTTCTTCATGCATGCTAGTTAAATCTCTCAAAAATCCTGGTTCATCACCTTCACCTTGGTAATTTAGCAACACAAAAATCGACTAAGCACACAAACTGTATAAGAACAAAAGCCTGTCTTTGACCCCACATGACAGCAAAGACATCCAAAAGCTGGCCTGGGTTGGTTGTTAATTAAGCGCAGGCAGTTTTTTGACAGCAAAAGTGAAAAATATTTCAGTTATTTGAGTAGACAGCTGTTGCTTATCAGAGAACACAAAGAACTCTGTTACGGCAGTTTGGTTACAGTGTGACTCAGCACAAGCCTCCCAGAACTAAGGGATGAGGCTGGGGTCACTTCCTTTTCCATTATAAGCCCTCTGAAAATACTAAAAAATAAAAAGATGTTCTTTTTACCGGGGCTGCATTTGAATGAGTGAATAAAATGTGAAATTAATGGAAATACTGTTGTAGCTCAGGTTAGAAAAGAGGTCACACTGTACCCAGTTTTTTTTCACAGCACATGCAGAGTGAGAACTTGGAACCAATAACTAACTTTTGTCAACAGATGTACAAAGAAATAAGCTTTCATTTATGTTCAAAAACATTACTTTGAAAATTCTTGTAAGCTCATGATTATTGTAATTTGGAGGCAAACAGCTTCTGCTCTCAGGAGATACAAACAGACCAAGCCGTCTCTTGGCAGACAGCCATCAGCAGACAGTGACCACATGGCAGAGCTCACACTGCTACACCTTGCCTGCTCCTAACATCCCCCACCATGCTGACGTCAACAGGGTAAGCCTTTCATCTATTAAACATTCACTTATGAAGTCATAATACTTTTTTTTTTTTAACTTTGCTGCAACAAAAGCTTTTAGATTTTATTATTTCCCCCCTTAGCTACAGAACAAAGAATAAAAAACAACATTTCTCAAAGTTCACTGGATTTCTGGGTCTCTTGTGTTGTTTGCTGATGAATGTTAATTTGTCTTGTTGATAAATTATTACATTATGTGAAATTATGCTGAAATTCACTATGTCAATTACATAGTGGTTAAATATATTTTTCTACAATATAGTAGAACAGCAGAAAATAAATATATAAATTCAAAAGAGAGTTCTAGGGAGTTGAAGAGGGTTTCTTCCCCTTGATTACGCTGGAATTATATATTTGCATGACATTTGTGCAATGTGAAGCTCTTTATAATCATTACTCATCTATATAAAGACTTAAATATATCATAAGTCACTAATCTTCACTAACATCGCGCATAGAAAAGAGACACCACCTGATAGATCATGATGTAACATATCTAGAGCAAAAGCAAATAGCACTTTGACGGATTAGCTGATTGAAAGAAACATAATTGAATCAATGTTGATAATCAATTAATTTAGAAACCACTTTTTAAGCAAAAATACCACAAATTCACTGGTTTCTTGCCTCTCGTGTAAATATTTTAATGTTTTTTCATCAGCTTCTACAAAAATGAGTCAAATGTCATTTAGAGGTTTGGACTTACAGTTGAATAAGTCACCTTGGGCTCAGGGAAATTTCAATCACAATTTATCATTTTATAGACTGAAGGAGAAGTCAGTTAACCAGGAAAGTGACCAAGAAGACCTTCTGAGAGCTGTTAAAAGACATGGGTTAATACAGTAAATTACTAGCTTTAGTAAGAATATACTTTATGCTATATATAGGTCAAGTAAAGTGTGCAAAATATTAAGTACAAACCCATCACTATAAAATAGGTGTTGGGATAAAGTGAAGATCACAGAGTATCTGGATCCGAGGAGAGTAAGAATACCTGCAAGTGGATTCTTTCCTTTAATTATTCCACCGTGGGACATAATGCCATAATGCTGGTGGTTTGGCAGGACATCTGCTGGATGATGACAGTGATGTAATCATGCCTCATCAACACAAAGAATACATAGTCTCTTCATTAACCTTTCAAATGTCATGACTTCATCCGTGACGCTTCCAGAAATCCGTCTCAGTTGCCAATGCAGAAAACCACAGAAATACTTTTAACTGCAGCTCATCTCCGTTAAAACCTAATACAACTGGAGCAGCTGATGAATAATGACCTAAAAGGAAAGATTTGTTTTAAATGATGTACATATAAGATGCAAATGATTTTAGACAATCCAAGCCCTAACCAGTTTTTCTGATCTTATCTCATGCCCAGTGTCGACATTCTGATCATTTACTGAGTACGTAATCGAGCAACATGACAAGATAAGCAGACCTCCATCCTCCTAACACTCTGCCCCAAGTAAATTCTAGTTCAGCTAATTCATTTCTGTCTTTGTGACTGGGTGTCTAAGTGTGAACCCTTCAGCCCCTGCCTCTTCCTTGGGTCTCAAGTGCCCCACAAGCTCCGTGTCTGGGCTATTCCAGGAATGCATGTCACTAAGTGGAGCATAATCAGGGGAATCAGCGGCTTATGTAGGACATGATGGCTTGTTCATTGAAGGAAATTTGTGTCTTAGCCGCTTCAGAGACTCAAGTGTGAAATGCTATGAATGGTTTAATAGGCATGTTAGGCATATTGTAAAGTGGACCAAGCAACCTTCAAAAGCAATCAATAGTATTGACAAATATTGAATCAAAAACAAGGAAACACCAACACAGAACGACACTTGTCATCTTTCTGCTGCTGATTTTGCCAATAACCACATTTTCCAAAATTACCATTTCCATTTTTAGAAAGGGCGTTATTGTTGCTGAACAGAGAGCTCACAACTACTGTTAGGGCAGCGTTTTTGTAAAATTTTAGTGACTGCAATAATAATACTTAATCTCTCTGTCCGACATTACTAATTCAACAGCACTGCTTTCATTAACTCTACGGCTGGCAAAGTGATATATCACTAGAATTGCACCAAATCAAATTATATTTTAGACATTTAATTAGTTTCTGGAATGTGAAAGAAGATTTTTTTAAAGGTGACTGCACTTCTTGTGAAATACTCACATAGATGAGGCCAGAATAGTAGCGGTCTTTGAGGTTGTGAAGCACAGATGCCTCGTTCAGGCAGGTGAGTTCAGCCATATCCTCTACTTTGCTGAATTTTGGTGGGTTCATCTTCTGGATGTCGTCCTTGTTGACCACCGCCTTCTTCCCATTCTCTGCCAGCTCCACCACCACCTCATCACCACGCTCCTCACGAATGCTGGCAGCCTCAAAGCCATGGCGTTCTGACGGTATCCATACTAGTCTCTTGGCAGTCCAGTCAGCCTGGGCCGCTGGGTTATAGACCACAGCCCGGTCCACAAAGAGGTACCGCTCCGGGTCCTCCTGCCCACTCCTCTGTGACATTGCTGCTGGAAACCAGAAGCAGAACACACGTGGCCACCTAGAGCGAGGAGAGGAAATATTATGTTCATCTGACCAACAAAAAAATGCCACATTCAAAATCCATACGGCTGACTAATGTTGCGTTGTTCACTCTGTAAGGCACAGATGAGATCACCCAAAGCTTTTACTAATAGCATTAATGATGACTCTGTGCTACTGATCAAGTGATCCGCCAAACCGTGACAGTGGGACACTAAACTAGCTAATAACAACTAAATGGAATGCATGTTATTTTAAAATCACAATATATCACTATAATATATTTTCTGTTAAATCAACTGATCTTCAATTGTTAGATTAAAATAGCCAGAGGTGGATGTCTGTTTTCGGCTAATCCAACCTATTAAACACTTTAAAAATCAAAGCTGATGTAAAAGTTATATAAAATTCCTGGTAACAAATGCAGCTGAATGTTGAAGCTGGTGGTTAAGTGCTTTAATGCAGATGCAGCTGCTCTAATGGATGTTAAATGCTGGAGACAGCATTCAGATCGTATCTTAAGTGACCGGAATCTGTCACATATCAACAACCTGTATCTCTTCCACAAGAAGCTACGTTCTCAATAGCTAATGCCTTTGTTTCTAATGTTTGCCTTGGTGACAATTATTATTGTTTCATTGAGGAAATATGGCGGTATAAAAACAAGCATACTTCAGGGCATGTCTGATTGAATGACAAGTGTCAGAGTTTATTACAGTCATCCATGATGGTTGCTGCTCGCCTGTCATAACTCAGCAGAGGCTCGTGGTGAATAACATTCTATAAATACCACTACTATAAAAATGTGGGTCATCTGGATCATGTTCATGTGCATATATATACAGCAAATATAGGTATCAACTGTTCATAAAAATAAACGCAAATATGAATGATCATGAAATACAACAATACTAGTATTTCAATCATCATGTCTTGTAAACAGTGACAGATTCAGCATGAGAGAGAGAGAGAGAGAGCAACTGTTGTGTTGGAAAAGCAAAATATTTTTTTCCTGACCAAATGAGAGGAATGTAAGTTTTAAAAAATGTAGAGTGAATTATGCGTATTGTCTTGTAGTTTGGTTCATTTGCTGTCTTTCCTTTGCTTAGGGCTTTGTTGGGCCCACACAGACTGCTGTGTGAGTGTCAAGCCTTTGCACCTCCATCCCTGTGCATAACCAACCCACATGCACAGTATCTTCAACCATTAGAGCCTCTTCAGATACCTTGTGTAATAAAAATAATGCAGAAACATTTTTTATCTCTACACCTAAGCAATTCACTTCACATGATAAATAACCTTGGAAATGCCAAAAAATAATATTATCAAAGCTGAAAAGATCAATTGACTGACAGAATATTAATTAGCAACTTTTTAAATATTTGAATAATTATTTAAATCCCAAACATTCTCCAGTTTCAGCTTCTTAGTTGTGAGGATACATTTATTTTCTTTGTCCTATTTGATCATATATTAAATATCTTCAGGTTTTAAAATGATGGTTAGACAAAACAAGCCGTTTGAAGATGTCACTTCAGGCTTTAGGATTTTCTTTTTAATATTTCACACTCCAAACTATTAATCAAGAGAATAATTCCCATATTGTTAGATAATAAAAATAACTGCAACATAGTAGTAGTCCTAATCTAAAGATGTCGCCTTGGGGTTTATTAAACAGCAACTGGCATGTTCCAGTATTTTCTTACGCCTTATAGATGAAACAATTAATCTATGAATCACAAAACAATCAGGAGATTAATTGATAATGAAAATACTCATTCATTGCAGACCTCCATGTAGTATAACAAGATTGTTGAGTGCTTTTACATGTACAATATGGGATACAATTACTACATCAATAATAAAAGCAGACAGAACAGGGTAACTTTGTAAAACTTGGCACTTGATGCCCTCAGCAGCTGATGCAGAGACAGTCTGAATGAGAGCACCACTCCAGCCTGCTTCTTATTAATCTGAGACAACCTCATCTGATGAATGCTCAGAGATATTTAACCTACAATCAAGTCCCATGCTTAAATCAGCCGCTGGTTAGACATGAATCTGGGTCAGGTCACGGGACGGGGAGGGGGGATCAGTGTGGCTGCATCCCCTCACCCTGAACTGGAAAACACTTACTCTGATCCCTCGGACAGCTCTAGACTACGGGGAATATGCACCACACCGTACCTGCAGTAGGATATGTCAACATGAGCCGTGTAAAAGGCTCGTCGGGGACTGATAAATCCCGACCAGGCCACACAGCTGCATCGGCTAGGTTAGCCCGCTAACGTTAGCTCAAAGTTGGCTTGCTGTGCTCCACATCCCACCCGCTTGAAAAGATGCCTGCAAGGACCCAGCACTGAGCAACCGCCTAAACACAACTGGCGGGTCTCTACTGGCGCTTTTATTACTTTATGCAGCTATAAGGTGAAAAAAAGAAGCTCTAAAATAGTCCAATTTCTATGCAGATGGGAGTTTTAGGGATGAACCGAGCAGCCTCCTCAGGCAAAACCCCATCATGGGTGTGGGTGGCTCAGAGACGTCTGGGTGGGGATAAAAGCAGGCGGACAATGACCACACCGTTCACAGCAGCTCCTCAAGATTAAACTCCTAAAAGGGACAAACACTAATCCAAATATTAATTCAAGACTATTTCACACCAACAGAGACCGCCCCGTGGCTAACGTTAGCAAAGCGGACGGTCCTCCATCATTGGAAAGTCACGGCACAATAATCCGCTAGCTAACGTTAACGGTTCCTGTTAACGGTTACTGCTAACCGCCGCATCCCGACCGAAGCCACCGGCCCTGGCCGCTCTGGTGAACTCACCACACACGGTAGGTGAAGAAACTCTGCCCGGGTGTTTCACAGTATCCGGTGGATAAGTGTAACGGCGCTGAATTAGTCCCTTCTTCTCGCCCGCTCTCTCATCAGTGGTACTCCCCCACCATCCAGCACCCTCTCAACCGAACCCTGCCGGCCAGGGAGGACGTACCGCACCGCCGCACTCCTGCTTTTTGGGTAACGCCCACACCGCGGATCTGGATTGTGATTGGAGAGCAAAGTGTGATGCCTCATCGCGATTGGTCCAGAATAATTTCCATCCCAAAACTTTGATAGTTGACGACTGCCGCCCAAGATACCGACACCTGCAGCCGGTGGATGCTGCTGCGGCCGCACACACCATGAGCACATCCATTTCTCACTGATTCAACAATCAGCTTTTATTATGGGAACATATTTGTATTTATCAATTTCATATCGACACATATATTTCAGAAATTAATGAATGCCAGAACAGCTGCAACTACACACCTTACTTTATTGCACTACATGTGATTTTATACAAACACTCCCATACTATTGTTTACTATTCTATTATCCTGTATTCTTAAATAGCTTTCTTATTTCTTTTTTGTACTTACTGTTCACTCTGATCTCATTATTCATTTATTTATTTATATATGTAGTCTTTTATCTCTTTAATTTGTCCTGTGGGATCGGTAATGTGTTATCTTGACATCTCTCACTTTTTTTTGTCATATCCTATTTCAATGTATCTAATATGTTTTTTTTTTTATTCTAAATAATAATATATGGTATCACACTGTGAATAGAAAATGTGTATATTTGTGTTGCACTTGTCTTAAAATGTTCACAGGGAAAAGACAAAGCAATTTACACAAAGGCAAATGCAAATAAGAGCAATAGGATTATGAGATCATAAAAACAAACCATGAAATCAGCAGACACAGGAGAATAAAATTTAAGTTGGAAAAAACTGAGATGGATATAATTGAAAATATAGAAAGGTAAACCACAAGGTTAGGTATTTTACAAAAAGCTTTAATTTAAAAAGGGACTTCTCAATGGGCCAGGAATCTAATATATATCCTGCTAATTCAGTTACTTTAAATATGTTTGGATATGTATTTCCATTCAGTCTGGCACCACAGCTTACTGTGTTTAAATAGTGCCCTCTGTTGCATGAAGACAGACATTACTACTACCCACCATGCGCCTCCATGTAAAACAGACTGATAACGAGCTGAAAGAGAGCAATAAGTTATTAAGTCAGTAGATGTCAGAATAACCTAAAAAAAATTACAGCGCAGAGAGAGGAGGGCCTGTTTAGTCTGACACTAAAACTAACAACTAAATATATACATCAATATATTTCTTATGCTGCTCCTTGACCCCATATTTTCCTGGTTGTCATCAGGCTGGGCAGATACACTGATGAGGAAAAACAGGAAATATCAGCTGGAACTGTTAATGAGCCAGAATTACAAAAGGTTATTGTGGGTGTTGGTAAGTACAAAACATTTAAAATAGAAAATGTCTTATTTAGAAAGAGAAAACAGGAGCGAAATACTCTACATGTTAGATAGTCAGATAGGTCAGAGGGCCTGATGAATTTAATTCCTGGAATTCGGGAGAACAGCTTATCAGCTACTGTAGGGCTTTTGAAGCGTAGTGCATACTGAGACATTTTGCCTGCCATAGATGGGGAAAGATTCTTTTGATACACTACCTCTATTCTTCAGCTACATTTTACTCTAACAACACTAACCGCAAATTTTAGAGCTAAGTTGGCCAAACCCTTAGGGCCCTATCTTACACCCAGCGTAAAGGGGCCCAGGGTGAAACAAAGTGCAATGCAAGTGTCTTGAAATACAAAATTTTCACCCATGCTTGAGGTCTGGACTGACTCAAAACTGGCTCCAACCAATGTCTACAGTTGAGTGTGATATTTGTACATGACGTGAGCCTCCAGAAAGTCCCCGCCCTTTCAGCTAATCTAATGCTAACATGACAATCCGTCATCTTGGAGAAGTAGCCTCTGGGAGCACACATTAGAATTATCTAATGACTTCACTCCAAATACAGTGTGAACGAGCTCACTCAAATATTGGTAGGGACAATTCTGTCCTCCCAAATCATTGGTGGGACACGTCCATCCATATGCAAACCTAAATCCATGTGCCAAACAATATTCTGTCTGTTTCAGTGTCTTTCAATCTTTTTTATCTTTGTGATGATACATGATGATACACATCGAGCTCTCTCCTTTCTCTTTTGTCCCAACTTCCCAGCTGGTGTGGCCGTGACACAACAAATAGGCTAACAGGTTTATAAGAAGAAGCTTCAACATGCTGTTTTGTCCAGATCAGTCCCAGCAAAAAGGAGTGCTGGATCCGATGGCTACATAAGCACACTGGAATTTACACGATGTACATCCTCTCAGAACTACTGGTACAACCAGAGACTGTAATGCTGTATGTCTAGTTTTTCCACCTGCATATTTGAAATATCATTTTACAGGTCACATCTTTTCTGAAAAATCTATCTGATACTTTTCTGCACTTCCTTCAGTCAGTCTGGTGGAGTTTGTCCCTCAGAGACAATTTAAAGGCAGAAACCTAAAACTATTCAACTCAAGATTGTCTTTTGGCCAACAGATGTATATGCCTATATGCATATATGTGTTAAATATGAATTGCTTTGTGCATTGAAATACCATTGGAGCAAATATCCAAAAAGGCATTATGTGGATAAAGTGACAACAGTAAGGTTATGTACATTCTAGCCTGAAAAAATAGCAAAACTGCTGTCATTTCTTGTAAATAAGTGACTAAATATTTTTTATCTAATGTCACTTCTTGATAAATTAATGAAGAATAACTGGTTGTCATCATTGAGGCAAAAAAAGGTGCCAGATAAATGGTTTTTAATATGTTCCCATTTATGCACCATCTGTTAATAAATCCTTGTATAACCAAAACTGCCACATAAGGTTTTAGTTTCAGTTTCATTGTGAGACCAGTTCAGCTGGTTGAGGGTGTGTTTGGAGCAATGGGCCATATCAAAATATGCTGCAGGACACACTCTCAACTCTTTAGTCCTCACTCGGGCTGCAGTACCTCCTCTGCACTCTTTCACCTAAATGGAGACGGCAACTTTTACAAACCGAAACATGGCCAACAACTTCGGTAAATCATGTTTCTATATCCGTGTTTTTAGGTACCATTATTCTAGAGGTCACTGCTGAATCTAATTTTATGTAATATACATAACGTATACTGGATAGAACTGCATATGTATTATTTTGTATTTCTGTATTTCATAATCTGACAACAGTTAAAAGTTTCAGTTAAAAAAATGATTTCTTGGAAAATGTTAAGGATTTGGGGCATTTTTGAGTCTTAAGAAGTTAAGATGTTGTAAATACAACCTGTTGTACATTCTTATTCAGTGTTATTCATTCTTCTACACAGGATTTAGCAGAACAAATGATGAGGAGCTGAGGATTGTGATGGTGGGGAAGACTGGGAGTGGGAAGAGTGCCACTGGAAACACCATTCTGGGACGACGGTGCTTTGAATCAAAGTTCAGTGCTAAGTCTATGACTGTAGACTGCTCCAAGGGCAAAACTACAGCAGATGGACAACAGGTTGCTGTCATTGACACCCCGGGTCTGTTTGACACCAGGTTTGGCATGGATAGAACAACTAAAGATGTATGCCAGTGCATTTCTTATGCTGCTCCTGGACCCCATATCTTCCTGGTTCTCATCAAGCTGAGCAGATACACTGATGAGGAAAAGCAGACGGTGCAAAGGATCCAAGAAATCTTTGGCCAGGCTGCAGACAGGTACAGCATGGTTCTCTTTACTCATGGTGACCTTCTTGAAAACACCACTATCGAGGAGTTCTTGGCCGGAAGCTCAGAGCTTCAAGAACTTGTGGCCAGATGTAATGGCCAGTACCATGTGTTCAGCAACAAGCTGAAGGATCGCTCTCAGGTCAGAGAGCTGCTCCAGAAGATCAGAAATATAAACCAGAGGAACGGAGGAAGCCACTACACCAACGAGATGTTCCAAGAGGCCGAGAGAGCAATCGAAGAGAAGAAAAAACGCATCCTGAAAGAGAAAGAAGAGAAAATACGCAAGGAGAGAGAAGAACTGGAGAGGAAGCTTCAAGAAAAATATGAAAAACAGATGCGGGAAATGAACGAGCAGCTCCAGGCTGAGAGAGAGAGGGAGAGGAAAGAGAGAGAGGAGGAGAGGAAGAGGGAGAGGGAGGAGATGAATGAGGAGAGAAAGAGGGAGAAAGAAGAGAGAGAAGCAGAGAGAAAGAGAGAGAAAGAGGAGAAAGAAAGGGATATGACAAGCATGATGAACAGAATAAAGGAACAGCATGACAGAGAACTGAGAGAGGAAAGACAAAAGTTGCAGTCCAGGCATGAAATTGCAGCCAGAGATGAAGCTGAAGGATTTAATCCATTATTTTCTTTGATAAAAGCTGGTAAAGAGATAGTACAAGGGGTTAGAGCACTGGCGGAAGGAATTGGAAAATTGTTCCGCTTGTGAGTGTTTAAATTCAGGCAATTCAACCACAGAGGAAGCCTCAAGAAGCTCCCAAAACATAATAAAAAACATAAAAATTTAAAAAATGACAATTTCATCAGCATAACTAAAATCAGAATTATTATTTTTTTTGTCATTATCTAAGAGGGTGACACCCACAGAACACAGTGTTGTATTATGTATGGATTGGTATGTTATGGTAGAGATGTTGCTGGTAAATGTGCCAATGTAAAATCTATTTTGTGGTTTGTGGTTTGTTTCTGTGCTTCCAGTATAAATCTGTGCTTTTAATGTTAATTATAAAACAACATGTGAATGTTGATAATGCCAAAAAGAATCTTTAACTACTCAAAATCCAAATGCATGCTGTGATTTTTTTGCAATGTGTATCGCTGTCAAATATATCTGCCTGTTTTCCAGACAAGAAAGACAAGGCTGTTGATGATGTAAACATGTATCAGAAATAAAATCCTCAAGTACAGTGAGTGTTCACTTTTATGACAACAAGCATGGAGGAGGTTATGATGAAGATATACTACATGCAAGAAATCTCAAAGGAGTTTTAAATCGAAAGCAACTGGACTTAGTTATTTGTCTTTTCCTAGACAAATAACCAAGTCCAGTTGCTTTCGATTTAAAACTCCTTTGAGATACTATGACCTGGACAAATGAGAATATTCACAGACTACATGCAAGAAAATACAGAGGGGTTTGGGGGTACAGGTCCTCTCTGTGCAGACTCTCATGTAGAAAACTGGCTAAAGTGTACTAAGAGTTTGGTACCAAGCAATACTCTATAATGTTATAGAGTATGCAATATGAGTAATATAATAATATATTACACTGTAATATCTCTCTGGTTAAATCCAGTTGAATCAGTTGTGGTAAATAATGGTCAAATACCTGATGATGTCAAAGGAGAGATGCTGGGTAGCCTCTGTCTCATATCAATGGTATTTAAACTGCTAACATTGTTTTAAGATTAAAACCACATTTCCCATTTAGGTCTATGTGTTTTATTCGACTTTAATTGAATTGAATTTAATGCGGCCATTTATTTATCTTTTTTATTGGATTTTGTTGCTGGTGGTTTTTGGTTACAATAAGTATACTGATGTGCCAAAGTCTGTCCTAACAGTTACTGATGTTAAAATGTCATAAATAAATAAATATTTTGCCCAAGTTTTGTTCTTGTGCCTTTTTCTTAATGATTTGTATGATGGTGGGGATGTTGGAGAGTAGGGGTGAGGAGGGTGGAGGGGTGGAAGTTAAAGGGAACATGGGGTTACTCCTCTCTTCTCCTTTCTTTCTCTCTCCTCCTCCTTCTTCTCTTTCATCTCCTCCTTCAGCACCTCCTTCTTTACTTTCTTCTCCTCCTTTCTCATCTTGGCCTTGTCTTTGTCTGATTTTTAGGGGCCAGTTCCTGCAAAGACAAACACAGCATATGTTTCAGTATTTTCTCATTCGAAGGCTAAATCTGACACAAACTTACAATCCAACAAGTTATTACTCTGTCACTTTGGATGGGCTGTGCTATTATATGTGATTTTTTTAAACATTTGTTGTATTGATTTTATCAAATTAAAATAAAATAACATGTAATTGGTGTATTTTTGCTGGTAGTTAGAAAAAAGTCTGTATAGTTAAGCTGAGAAAAGACAATATAATTATAAAAGCATTCATTATATAGGATTTTTGTATTACTGTAATAGATTTAAGCAAGAAACAAACCTATTGTATATATCAAATTTTTATATTCCTATAGGTTTCTCAGAAATATTTTATTGGACTTAATTCTATAGGATTAGCTGTATTTTTATAGAGTTAATCATATGATAGTCCTTTTGGTTCTTACGGTCCCATATCCCAATTTATCCTACATAAAATATTATAAGCTATATCCTATAGTAATATGTATTGGATTTTATCCTATAGAATTATATATCAGATTTTATCCTATAGGATTATATATCAGATTTTATTCTATAGGATTTTATATCAGATTTTATCCTAAAGAATTTTGTCCTATAGCATTGGTTCTAAAATCAAATAGATTTTTTTAATTGGAATTTTCTTTTACTAAAGGACTTTTTGACTAAAATAATCATTGGTTTGGTGCCTGGCACCACCGCTTACTGTGTTTAAATAGTGCCCTCTGTTGCATAAAGACAGACGTTACTACTACCCACCATGTGCTTCCATGTAAAACAGACTGATAATGAGATGAAATAGAGCAATAAATTATTCAGTCAGTAGATGTCAGAATAACCTAAAAAGAAATTACAGTGCAGAGAGGAGGGCTTGTTTAGTCTGACACTAAAATCCAAATAATTTCCAGAGAAGCTTAATGTGAAATTAGATCTCATTAGTTCTTAGTTCTTATTCTTCAGTCTCAAATCAAACTTAATCAAAGATGACTACATTCTCCACAGCATGTTTGTCCTGATATAACACGTGTTCATGTTTAGGGTTTTGCTTAATCACAGCCATGAATCATCGCAATTTGTTAGTTATTGTGATATTCGTTGTTCTGACTTTAAAAGTTTTGTCTTGTCATTATTTTTCTTATTCTGCTTTAAAAGGCTGAATCTTGCAGCTTGCAATCTCCGCTCATAACCCCAGGCTTATTTCGATGCCCTACTGACTAAACAACACATTAGCACAGCTTTAATAAAGAGAACCTTGGCTTTCAACATTTTTGAAAAGGTTTTTATGGGTATAACTTCCTATTCTTTTCTTTGTTTTTTTTGGAAAACATTGTTCTTATGGACCCATTATAGTCAAATTGGAGACAACGTGCAGCTGGTGTATTTGACAACCACAACAAACACATTTATCTCTGTGGTTCGTCTATACCCCTCCTCTCTGAACATGACACCTTTGACTTCTTTCTTCTTCTTCTTCCTTTTTCTCAAGTAAAAGAATTTCTCCAGCAAAAACCATCAGACCTGAAGACGAGAAACTTCATGACAGAAGTGTGATTTTATGTCAAAGTTCTTTCTTCATGTCAATCTCTCAATTCACCTGTATCTTTTCTTTCATCTCTGGACTTTGATGAGCTTAACTGAGCTCAACATCCAAAGTCTGTCCCACCATAATCTCAAGGAACATCATGTCTGTACAGCCCCTTTTAGAGTGGAAATCCCTGATATAACTGAACAAGCCAAAGTTGCAGTTTCAGTTTCACTCTGACGTTCTCAGTGTAGGAGTGGTTTGCTGCATGGAGCCATCTGATAAAGAGGAGAGGCAGCAGACAGACTCTGCATCTTCACCTGTACCAGTGTCAGCACTCTGTGACCAAACATGGCCAGCAAATACAGTAAGTCATGATGCTATTGTACTATGTTGTTAAAGATTCGCTCGAAGTTTATAAATAACGGAGATAACTTCCAAAGGTTCACTTACTGTTTCTTGCTACTGTGTATTATTACATATTTTATTTATCTGTATTTATCTATATTTATTTACTATCAATGAACTTGCCTATAAAACAGTACAGTCCAGACTCTAAATCATTTCACACATAATGTCTGCACATGGCCAAATGTTTGCAAATTATCCTTAAGCACACATGGCCAGGTAACTGAGTGACCAAGCACAGCATTGATTTGTTTCAACTAACTATGTAGTATCGCTGCACAAGTACAACAGGTTTGCTTGAGGCAACTAATGTTTGACATCTGCTGAGTCTTAGCTTCCCATCTGCATTTACTGAAAATCTCAGCTACATTTTAATCAAAACAAAAATATTTAAGGTTTAAATTCTTTAAATCAGGCATTGTTGGTTTAGCAAATAAAACTTCACAAAAAATCACAAAAAGTAGATGGGAGAAGTCTGTAAGATCACTTGTGCAGGGAGTGGGTGAGTGAAAATGTACTGTATGGGTGTTGTGCTGTGAAACCAAAAGAAAAACCAAAAACTGCAGAGCTATGTGTGTGGTGACCAGGTCTGCCCACGCTCTGACTACTGCAGCTGCTCTAGCACACCAGGCCCAGGTGTGTCCCATGCTGCTGTTTGGACCCCTCACTGCCTGCAGCCCTGGAGAGAAAGCACAGCAACAGAGCCGAGCAGGAACCAAGCAGAGGGGCCGTCACAATTCATCATTCATCATTCATCATTTCTAAAAGCTGATCGGGGCACCTTTTAAATATCCCAGAGCATTAAATGAAAGATTTCAATAAAGCTCCATAAGCGTCCCATGTCAAATGACAATATAAAAGTCACTATTACATCACCTGAGTTTTACATGTAGGGGAAACTGTAAAAGCTTGCATGATGTTGATGCAATTTACAAAAGCTTATGAATACCTAGTGCAGTCTTTCTTATTTAATGTCATTTGTTCTTCCATACAGAACAAAATAATGAGGAGCTGAGGATTGTGATGATGGGGAAGACTGGGAGTGGGAAGAGTGCCACTGGAAACACCATTCTGGGAAAACAGTGCTTTGAATCAAAGTTCAGTGCTAAGTCTATGACTGTAGACTGCTCTATAGGCAAAACTACAGCAGATGGACAACAGGTTGCTGTCATTGACACCCCGGGTCTGTTTGACACCAGGTTTGGCATGGATAGAACAACTAAAGATGTATGCCAGTGTGTCTCTTATGCTGCTCCTGGACCCCATATCTTCCTGGTTGTCATCAAGCTGGGAAGATACACTGATGAGGAAAAGCAGACAGTGCAAAGGATCCAAGAAATCTTTGGCCAGGCTGCAGACAGGTACAGCATGGTTCTCTTTACTCATGGTGACCTTCTTGAAGACACCACTATCGAGGAGTTCTTGGCCGGAAGCTCAGAGCTTCAAGAACTTGTGGCCAGATGTAATGGCCAGTACCATGTGTTCAGCAACAAGCTGAAGGATCGCTCTCAGGTCAGAGAGCTGCTCCAGAAGATCAGAAATATAAACCAGAGGAACGGGGGAAGCCACTACACCAACAAGATGTTCCAAGAGGCCCAGAGGGCAATCGAAGAGGAGAAACAACGCATCCTGAAAGAGAAAGAAGAGAAAATACGCAAAGAGCAAGAGGAACTGGAGAGGAAGCTTCAAGAAAAATATGAAAAACAGATGCGGGAAATCTACGAGCAGCTCCAGGCTCAGAGAGAGAGGGAGAGGAAAGAGAGAGAGCAGGAAAGAAGGAGGGAAAGGGAGAGGAGGGAGAGAGAGAGAGAGAGGGAGAGAGAGAGGGAGAGGGAGGAAAGAAAAGCCGAACAGAGGAGAGAAGAAGAGGAAAGAGAGAGGATGATTGCAAACATGAGGAAACTTTTAGAGGAACAGCGTGAAAGAGAACTGGAAGAGGAGAGAGAGAGGATGAGAAGGCAAGAACTGCAACGAGTTCAACGAGCAGATGATAATTGTACAATTCTCTGATTTTGTTTCCCTGCTAGTCTTCAAGTATTTGAATTTCATAAGAGGGAAAGAGGAGGAAAAAAGGAAAAAAGTCCCTCCTCTCACTATAACCCTTGACAGCACCTTAAAGTAATAATTTTAAAGAAGACTGGAAACACGACCAAAACTGCCTCTGTGTGTTTAAATAGGAAAAAACCACCGCATGCATCACAGTCCTAAAAGTACAACTTGCTGGGCTCAATAACTTTATGTTCTCTATTGCCAGTAGAGGCACATTGAGTAGAGGCACTGACCATTAGTTACTTTATACTTAAATATTTACGTTTTATTTTTTTTTTTATCTTGTGTTTTCTACACATATATTTTATGCTGTACTTTCTATTTAATGTTATTGAGGCATTTCATGAAGCCCTTTGAATTGCTTTTGTGTATCATATGTGCCAATCAAATATTGACTTGACCATGTCTTGACTTTCAGCCTGCACAAAGAATCGTCTAGTTCATGTTACATAATGTATTACAAAGTCCAAAATGTCTCATTTCAAAGAATCAACCCTTAATGAAATAGTCATGAATAAAAGTAATAAAATACAAGAATCAATGAATTGTGAGATTATGTGATTTAAACCTTATTCAATTATGGCACTTTTTGCATTATTAAATATTTTATTGGCCCTTATGTCATCACCCATCTGATCTATCTGATGATCAAAACTGGTATTTGAGAACCTTGACCCGTTTTTATGTCCTGTCATATAATCAGATTGCTAACAATGAATTATGTGAACTTTCACTATATATATATATATATATATATATATAATAAAACGGTCTTTGGAAGATTATTTGTTACCTCTTTGCCATTTAAAAATAGCATAACCTTGGATTTGTCTGTATTTAACACCAGCTTCAACTGAGTTAAATGGGACTGAACAACAACAGGTGCACACAGCAACATTTAAAGGGTTTGTATTTCTGAGGGGATGAGCAATGGGTAACTGTATCATCTGCGCAAAAATAGAACAATTGTAAATTAAACAATGAAAAATTATGACAGATTATTTACATACATGGAGAAAATCAACATTTGAAATTTGATATCCAAACACTTGAAAATATACTATTTTTCTGTAAGTTTTAAATCACTACATCACTTGAATGAACTTTCACTTGTTTAAGGTGAAGCCAGGTACTTCCCAGAAATAACTGGCCTTCATATAAAATAAAGTGAAACAAGGGAAATTTCCAAAGGAAAGTTAATAAGTAATTATCATATCTTTACCTATAGTTACTAACTGACCTTTATCAGAACTAGGGATTTCCAACCTCATGTCATGCAGGTGTTTTAGATGAGGCTCAAGGCTTTAAAAGGTTTTAAAGTACTCTGTGTGCAGACACACTTTTGTGAGCACAATAACTCAGAACATCAGAATATTATATGACAGTACTTCAAGATTAGAATATTTCCTGGTAGAGTAAATGAAGCACTTTATTGTATCAATTAGCACTTTACTGAGATACAATGATTTTTTGATAACCTCCTTAAAGTGTCAGTAACAAACTTAATGTGCTATTTGCATCCACATGCCCAGAGTGCAAACTACTTGGGAGCCAGGGAAAGCTCAGGTCCCCTTAACAAGACATGGGCTCCCCTGAAAACATAATTTATGATTTTTTTTTTCCTTTGGGTAGTGAGGAGGTTCCTAAAAATAACAATATTATTTTGCCATGCTTTAGAATTTTTGTGTCTTCAACAACATGGATCATACGTCAAATTAAACAATGCTAATCTATTATTCATGCATGACCCCCCACCCTGAAGCGGACTCAAATACACACGAGCACAGTTGGTAAATTGCAATAAAAGTCTTTATCAGAGGACAGGGGGCAACAGGTTATACTTTTCTCCATTGCACATAAGCTTCAACTTCACCTTCAGCCAAACCAATTTGGCAGCAAGAAACATTACAGTTTCAACATTGAAACCAAAATTGATCTTCCATTTTGAAATTATATTTTGTAATTAAAATGCTATGGAGACATCAGTTTCACATTAACAAAGGGCTTGATCACTGAGGAGGATCATGGATGTTAACCAGACAGTAATTTTGGGGCTAGCAGGTCAGATTCATAAATTTATAAATCAACATTTGAAATTTTAAATCTAAAAAGTTAATTTCTTGCCTTAGAGAAAAAACTAAGAACTGCACACTAAACACAAAGCTAAACTTAGAATAAAGAAGGGAAGCCAGGTACTTCCCAGAAATAACTGGCCTTCATATAAAACAGAAGTGAAACAAGGGGTAGTTCTAAAGGAAAGTTACTAAGTATACGCATACATTCCCATGTTAGGTTTTAGTTTCAGTTTCATTGTGAGACCAGTGTTTGTGGGTGTGTGTTGCATTGGACCTTATTAAAAGGAGCTGTAACAGACAGACTCTCGTCACTCTTCGACTGCAGGACCTACTCTGCACTCTTCAACCGAAACATAGACGGCAACTTTTATAACCCAAACATGGCCAACAACCAAGGTAAATCATGTTACTGTATTCATGTTTTAAAGTACCGTTATTTTACTGATCAGTGCTGATTCTAAATGTATGTGTGAGCTGTAGGTCCTATGACAGATAATTACAGTTGTGTGAAAAAGTGTTTGCCCCCTTCCTGATTTCTTATTTTTTGCATGTTTGTCACACTTAAATGTTTCAGATCATCAAACAAATTTAAATATTAGACAAAGATAACACAAGTAAACACAAAATGCAGTTTTTAAATGAAGGTTTTTATTATTAAGGGGGAAAAAAAATCCAAACCTACACGGCCCTGTGTGAAAAAGTGATTGCCCCCTAAACCTAATAACTGGTTGGGCCACCCTTAGCAGCAACAACTGCAATCAAGCGTTTGCGATAACTGGCAACGAGTCTTTTACAGCGCTGTGGAGGAATTTTGGCCCACTCATCTTTGCAGAATTGTTGTAATTCAGCCACATTGGAGGGTTTTCAAGCATGAACCGCCTTTTTAAGGTCATGCCACAGCATCTCAATCGGATTCAGGTCGGGACTTTGACTAGGCCACTCCAAAGTCTTCATTTTGTTTTTCTTAAGCCATTCAGAGGTGGATTTGCTGGTGTGTTTTGGCTCATTGTCCTGCTGCAGAACCCAAGTGCACTTCAGCTTGAGGTCACAAACAGATGGCCGGACATTCTCCTTCAGGATTTTTTGGTAGACAGCAGAATTCATGGTTCCATTTACCACAGCAAGTCTTCCAGGTCCTGAAGCAGCAAAACAGCCCCAGACCATCACACTACCACCACCATATTTTACTGTTGGTATGATGTTCCTTTTCTGAAATGCCGTGTTTCTTTTACGCCAGATGTAATGGGACATACACCTTCCAAAAAGTTCAACTTTTGTCTCGTCAGTCCACAGAGTATTTTCCCAAAAGTCTTGGGGATCATCAAGATGTTTTCTGGCAAAACTGAGACGAGCCTTTATGTTCTTTTTGCTCAGCAGTGGTTTTCGTCTTGGAACACTGCCATGCAGGCCATTTTTGCCAAGTCTCTTTCTTATGGTGGAGTCATGAACACTGACCTTAATTGAGGCAAGTGAGGCCTGCAGTTCTTTGGATGTTGTTCTGGGGTCTTTTGTGACCTCTTGGATGAGTCGTCTCTGCGCTCTTGGGGTAGTTTTGGTCGGCCGGCCACTCCTGGGAAGGTTCACCACTGTTCCATGTTTTTGCCATTTGTGGATAATGGCTCTCACTGTGGTTCGCTGGAGTCCCAAAGCTTTAGAAATGGCTTTGTAACCTTTTCCAGACTGATAGATGTGATAAACCCCAGTTAATTTATGTTTTAACGGGGGGGGAGCAATATTTAAATTTGTTTGATGATCTGAAACATTTAAGTGTGGCAAAAAAAATAAGAAATCAGGAAGGGGGCAAACACTTTTTCACACAACTGTATAGAGATGTATACTGGACAGAACTGCATATGTATTATTTTGTATTTCTGTGTTTCATAATCTGATATCAAATTCTGGAGTGGTCATACATTTATACAGTTTTTTCAGTTATTATTTTTAACTGACATTGGGGCATTTTTGAGTCTTAAGTTGCTTTTAAATTATTATGTGCCATCAGTTTAACATTTTCTCTGAAGGATTGGATGAGTGAGTTTATTTGTCTCAGATGGAGTCTGCAAAAGAAATGTTGTAAATACAACCTGTTGTACATTCTTATTCAGTATTATTCATTCTTCTACACAGGATTTAGCAGAACAAATGATGAGGAGCAGAGGATTGTGATGGTGGGGAAGACTGGGAGTGGGAAGAGTGCCACTGGAAACACCATTCTGGCACGACAGTGCTTTGAATCAAAGTTCAGTGCTAAGTCTATGACTGTAGACTGCTCCAAGGGCAAAACTACAGCAGATGGACAACAGGTTGCTGTCATTGACACCCCGGGTCTGTTTGACACCAGGTTTGGCATGGATAGAACAACTAAAGATGTATGCCAGTGCATTTCTTATGCTGCTCCTGGACCCCATATCTTCCTGGTTGTCATCAGGCTGGGAAGATACACTGATGAGGAAAAGCAGACAGTGCAAAGGATCCAAGAAATCTTTGGCCAGGCTGCAGACAGGTACAGCATGGTTCTCTTTACTCATGGTGACCTTCTTGAAAACACCACTATCGAGGAGTTCTTGGCCGGAAGCTCAGAGCTTCAAGAACTTGTGGCCAGATGTAATGGCCAGTACCATGTGTTCGATAACAAGCTGAAGGATCGCTCTCAGGTCAGAGAGCTGCTCCAGAAGATCAGAAATATAAACCAGAGGAACGGAGGAAGCCACTACACCAACGAGATGTTCCAAGAGGCCGAGAGAGCAATCGAAGAGAAGAAAAAACGCATCCTGAAAGAGAAAGAAGAGAAAATACGCAAGGAGAGAGAAGAACTGGAGAGGAAGCTTCAAGAAAAATATGAAAAACAGATGCGGAAAATGAACGAGCAGCTCCAGGCTGAGAGAGAAAGGGAGAGGAAAGAAAGAGAGGAGGAGAGGAAGAGGGAGAGGGAGGAGATGAATGAGGAGAGAAAGAGGGAGAGAGAAGAGAGAGAAGCAGAGAGAAAGAGAGAGAGAGAGGAGAAAGAAAGGGATATGACAAGCATGATGAACAGAATACAGGAACAGCATGACAGAGAAATGGAAGAGGAAAGACAAAAGTTGCAGTCCAGGCATGAAAATGCAGCCAGAAAGGAAGCTGAGGAATTTAATCCATTATATCCTTTGATAAAAGCTGGTGAAGTGGTAGTACAAGGACTTAAAGCACTGGGGAAGGGAATTGGAAAATTGTTTGGCTTTTGAGTGTTCATATTCAGGCAGTTCAACCACAGAGGAAGCCTCAATAAAAAAATAATTGTTCCTTCCACATAATTATAATCAGAACTTCTTTTTTTTCATTATCTATGAGAGTGATAAAGCTGATTTTATTTGTTGAAGTGGAGCTGTATAGTGTAGGCTGGTTAGGCTATGAGTAAGAGTGTCATTCTTCTCTGCTGTTTGATGCTGTTGACAATGCAAAACATGACATGATGTTATTTTACATCATACGTGTGATTTTTTTGCAATGTGTGTCCCTGTAAAATATATCTGCCTGTTTTCCAGACAACAAAAGATGAGGCTGTTGATAATGTAAACATGTGCCTTATCAGGTTTAAAGATATTTTGGATGAAAATAATAAATGAAATACATAAAAAATTAATTGTTTTCTTGTACCTTAAGGGAAGCCCTTGGTCATAGTTGATGTCACTTTGCTTTCTAACAGCTGACTGTCACGTCTTCAGTACTAGAATATCCTTAAAAACAGTGCTGAAATCTGTTATTAAACAATGATAATGTATCTTCAACTCAAGTAAAACTGACAGCAAGATGGTGACTCAGATGGTTTACCTTTCTAGAGGAAGGTTTATGTCTAAAAGTCACTCTTCCTGCAGCACTGTCTTGAAATGAAGGAGAGCAGTGAAGACAGTGTTTGAAAAGAGACAATGCTGAAAAAGTATAATATATACACATTCAGCCACTTGCTGCCACAGTGCAGTAAAAAAAAGACTTACATTGGATTACAAGCTTGGACCTTACACCACACACTATGATTCCTACAGGAAAACTCCTGCAGAGAGTATTGCAGGAAATATTTTTGTGATAAATAGGTGTAATGTCCTTTCTACGTTATTCAGGTGAGCCCACTGTTCTTTCTCTCATTTTGATCTCAATCAAGCCCGATTAATTGAATGTCAGAGCACCCTTGTGAAATAATGTTCCTTGATTCAGGTTAATGTCTTGATATAGAGATACATACATAGATAAAAAGACATTCAAGCTTTTATTCTCTATAATTATCACAGACACATTAATACAGATCCACGGTTGCTCTATTTGTCTCCAGATGCATCATTTATATCTGACCATTATTTAAACATAAACTAAACCTCTGACATTCAGGAAAAGTTTGTCTCAAGTTTCACTCAACTGTGTTGTAAAAATAGGTATTGCTAAGGATGGTTTCACCCTAACAACAATTAAAGACTCATAGACACCGTTGAAAGCGACACTACATACTTCCATCATGAAAAATGTGAGATTTGAACACTCTGACAGTCTGGTGTTTTCTGTGTATTTTACCGTTGACCGGGGGTGGACTGGGGCAAAAAAGTGGGCCAGGAGTTTGTCCCATGATCAGCCCAATCTCCAGACAAAGCATTTGCCAGGGGGTCTGGGTCTTCGGAGACCTTTATTCCTACATATTTGCAAATTTATGCAAGTATTTTGATGGGTCACAAAATGAGCCACTAAAATATACTTTCAAAAGTAAAAACACCTATATAACTCTCCTAAAGTGACATTATCATGTCACCTGACCCCTTGATTACAGTGAGTAAATTATAGTGTACATACAACATACAAGCCTAGTAGCTGTACAGACAGTATTTGTACTGTGTAATAGTTTTATTGAACAGAAAATTAATTTTTGAGACATTCCTAGTTAGAGAGAGGGTGAAAATAAAAACAAGTCAGTTTTATTGACCCCCCAAATCACTAAATCCCAGTAGCGTGTGGTGACCTTTACAGACATGCAAGCAGACGCCCGCAACAAACTACCGCCCCCCCACACCCCAAACAGGGCGATACACTTACCACAAAAGCATGGACCAAACTTTCCTGTGCTGAAGGTCTCTCTTCTGCATCTTGCTGCTCCCTGCCTGGACATCTTCACCTTTCTCATTCCTGTGTGAAGATGTTTTAGGATTATTCCTCTGAACTGACACTAAACATATGCACAGTATAGAGGAAAAAATATCTAAAAATCATTTCTGTGTTAATCTTCAAAATAGTTAGCATCAACTGACAATGGCAGACCTGCGTTTACCTTCTTCTGTGTTGTTAACTTTTTCTGGCTCAGAGCCTTCAGCTATCAGGCTCCTCTCCTGTGGAACCAGCTCCCAGTGTGGGTTCAAGAGGCAGACCCCCTCTCTACCTTTAAGATCAGGCTTAAAACTGTCCTCTTTGATAAAGCTCAGTTAGGGCTGGCTCGGGTGTGTCCTGAACCATCCCTTAGTTATATTGCTATAGAGCTAGACTGCTGGGGGATTCCCATGATTCACTGGGCGCTCTCTCTCTCTCGATTACTTTATGCCATTAAGTTAGTTTTTTTTTCTCTCTCTCCCATAGTTTGTGCTTCTCCTCTCTCTCCCTCTCTCTGTCCTCATTCTGCAGGTCTCTCTGCCTCGGGAGCAGCAGGATCCAGATCCACCACTACTCATCATTACTATTAACCACTGTTATCTGTCATTATTATTGATAACACCATTACCTACACAGCTGTTCCTGGTCTCTCTCTCTCTCTCTTCTCTCCTCTCTCCTCCCCCCACCCCCCTTTATCTCCTCCTTAACCCAACCGGTCGAGGCAGACGGCCGCCCACCCTGAGCCTGGTTCTGTTGGAGGTTTCTTCCTGTTAAAGGGAGTTTTTCCTCCCCCCTGTCGCCAAGCGCTTGCTCTTTGTGTGAACTGTTGGGTTTTCTCTATAACAAAGTAAGGTCTCGACCTTACCCTGTAAAGTACCTTGAGATAATGTATGTTATGATTTGGCGCTATACAAATAAAACTGAATTGAAAATTGTCAGGACTGTAGTTGGGAAGCACAGGGAAACTTAAGTCTTGATGTGATGCGTCATTTATCTACTTACAGCCTAAAGCACATATACACTGCACTGTTCACAGCTACACTGCTAACTAACAAGCTAACTCTCCGCTAGCAGTTAGCATCACTGCTCCCTCTCTCTCTCTCTCTCTCTGTCTATGTACACAACCTACACAATGAACTATTCCTGAAAGTAGAGTGCTACTTCTGTAAAAAAAAAAAAATATATATATATATATATTGTGCCTCAAATTTCACAAACTTACTTCAGATGTTAAACAGAGAAGAAAAGTCGGTGTAATCGGCTGGTTTACAGCTTCCTCTTAACGGTTAACCGTTAGAATCCACACCCGTCTGCGCATGCGCATGCTGCGTACACTAGCATAGCCAATCACAGTCGAAGCGGAAGTTCGAAGTTCACCTTGTTACCCTGACGACGCGCCGCCATTAAATCCACTCCTGGCACTTAGTGGTAGGAACTAATTGTAGTTCGAGAAATAGGAAGTCTTTATTTTATTGTATAAATCTTTTTATATGCAGTCTACGGTATAAATATATGTTAAAGGCTTTGCTGGACTGGTTTTAATAACCTAGACCAGTGACATTATTACTGATGGTACACAGCAAAGTCTGGGGCCCATCACACTTGGGATTTTGAGTCTTCTGTCTTTATTGCTCTGTATGTTTTATTAAAAAAGATTAGTATTTCTGCCAACTTTTTGAAATTTGCTTACTTCCATCCCAAAAGCTATGAAGGAAGAGTTTCTGGGAAATCCTAATTTGCGCTTGCTCCTTCCTCTGTGACAACTTGTGTGAGTGGATGTCAGTTTATTTTCTCAACCTTTTAGCAGGAAGTGAGATTTTCAGCAAATGGAAGATACAGTTAGCAGCATAATGTTTGACAAGCTAAAAAAAGCGGGAGGATAGAAGAGAACAGGATGGTTTACTGCTGAAATGATGAAGGTTTTATTCGGTTAGCTTCAAGTTCGTCCAGCGCTAGCATGTGGTGCAGCCGGAGGCTAACGTTAGCCGGACGGGCCCACGGATGAACCCACGCTGAATGGAGAGCAGCAGAGCCGGGGTCTGACTGCAGCAGTGTTGTTCATGAATAATGATGTTGATGAGCTTTTAACAGGTGAGGACAGGTTTCTCTTTATGGCGTGGGCCAATAAAAAATTGCACCGAGGCTAGTCACAAATCTGTTATCAACTCCATCTTGCTCAATTACTGGACTGTTGTATTTTTTAAAACAATTTTGTATAGGATTACAATTTATGATTGTCATCATTATAGATTAATCCATTGATTATTTTCTTGATGAATCAATTGATTATTTTGTAAAAAAAAAAAAAAAAGAAAAGAAAAGAAATAAAGAGAATACTGAGAAAAGCCCATCCTACTCAAACTGACATCTGCACAATGCTTGTCTTGTCCACCAGTTGAAATGTCAAGATTATTTAAAATGAATAAAAATTACTGGAATAATTAAGGCAAACAAATCCTCATTGCTTTAGCTGGAACCACCAAAGTTCAACCTTTTACTTTGGAAAAAAAAGGGACCGAAACTATTATCAAAATCGTTGCCAATTTATTTTATGTCAATTGAGTAATTGATTAAGTAACTAATTATTTCAGCTGTACTTGTACATGTAGTTGACTTCAGTGAAGTACAAGTACCTAAAGCACTTGAGCCAATGTGCTCAGTTATTTTCCACAGCTGCTGAAGTGAAGCTCAGGGCAGCAGTTGCCATGGTGACGACCCTGCAGCAGGTTATTACAAAATTAGTCTTATTTGATAAAGTTTGCCTAAGGAGCCCAGTGTTAGATGAGGTTTGGAGCTGTTGGTTTGGCATGAGTTTAACACAAAGTCTGTATCGTTGGTGAGCAAATAGGGAGTGAGACATGGAATATTATTTTTTACATTGAATCCAGAACCACTACGGTAATGTTTATAAAGCCATTTTCATGGTGATTTTATAGTTGCTGACTGATCTTGTAACAAGTGCTGATAAGGGCAGTAAACAACGCATAAAATATTAGCTTGTGCATTTTTTCATGCTTATAAATGGGACATTTTACTCACGTAAAATATCTGCTGGGCTCAAATTATGCCAGTGCATCTTAATCAAAAATTATCAGAACAGCTTTAAAGTCATTATGTTTTCATCACCAATTTTTCTTTAAATTTTTGGTTATCAAATGTGCATTGTATGTGTTATGCTCTACTGTCGCACTATTTAATTGCTGAAATACACACATTCACTAGTTAAATATGCAGAGATGTTTTTGTGAATTCCCTTGCACCTAAGTGGCCTGTGAAAACGAAAAAAAAAAGAAAAAATCTTTTTACAGGAACATACATTCATGTTCTGTGAAGTGCAGCAGACACTAGAGGGCAGCAGCAGTAAAGGTAAAGCTTTGCAGACTTTCAGCCTGACAGAGATTCAGCTCAGGTCATAGACAGCTGTCTTTCGCTTTTGTGAACCACATGTTCACATGTATGATGATACACTGTTGTGTATATTACACAGTAAAACAGTAAATCATAGTGTTTTTAAGCTCATGAGAGTCAGACAGAGTTTTATCAGATTTTAACTGGTTGTGTTTTCCTTGTCTACTCTTTCCCTATGTTCACCAGTCATGCATTGCCACACAGATTCATCAGTCACAAAATAGTAGACTGAGTATATATATTTTTCTAAATTTCATGTAACATACTGAGCGCTGGCATAGCTTGAGTGACAGATGCAAGATGTCTGAGTGAGTTATTTCATCTTGTCTTGACGAGTGACAGAGTGACACCCTTTGGTGTGGTGCAGAAATCTGCCATTTTGCAAAATGCTGTGACAGCTCCATCTCTCAATTGTTGGCTTCTCCAGTCGCCTCTGTGGCATAATAGACCTGTCATCAGCATCGTCCTCCACCATCCCTCTTCTGCTTTTGTCTAGACAGCAGTTTATCAAACATCTCCATCGTTTTTTTTTTTGGTTTTTTTGTGCAGATAAGGAATGTCAAATGTGGCATTTTCAATACCAGATGCCAGATTAGATGGAGATAAATATTTGACCTCCTCGGGCACTGTCTCCTGTTTTCTGCACAAGTATGGATTGATGTGCTCTCTTGGAACTTGCTCACTGCAATAATCTTGATCTCAAAAAGTCATTTTGTCAGTTGTTGAATTCTTAAAATGTATTTTCTTCAGTGGATTGAAATTGTTTTTCAAGTTTCAGCACAGATTGTCTTACTTGAAATATTTTCCAGAAACCACCGTCATTTCTTGTGATTTTTGTTGATTTTTGTTATTCTGTCCTGTTCGTCCAAAAATCTTAAGTATCTGTTGGAAACAGGTGAAACAGTCTTAATAGATAAGGTCATGTCTGCTGTTTTTTTTTTTAAGGAGTGTTTTTAGATTCGTACATTCTAGAGACTTTACTTTCAGTCTCTGAGGAAGAAGTTCCATGGGGCTGAGGGACTCATGACCTCAGGATTTCTAAGGTCCTGGGTACAGCCTACCTGTTCAGAATTAGATCTTTTGCAGCCATATTTTGCTTTTTGATACTGAGTAATGTGGTGTTGTATGAAGATAGTGATTAATTAAAATGTGAAGGATTAAAAAACAAAGACATATTGTGATTATGTAGCAGCCAGTGCTCTGACAGTAATGACATTCTGATGTATTTCCTTTCCTGCCCTAGGTCGCCCTCAGCTTCCTCCGTACCTGGCAAACTGTCTGCTGCAATGTCCGGAGAGAGTTTGTGGAGAAGCAGAACCTTCTCGCTCTGTCTGACTGTACTGTCACCGTCACTGTGTACGTATTCTTTGTCTCAGAGCAGGTACCATTAAGACACACTCATCTTTCATTTTTGAGCTTTTTATGTGCCAATACACGACCAATTATTACATATCAGGCTGATTATTTATTAACATATCCTGTAGATACATTTATGTTCAGCATAAAAAATGAATGCATTGATGAGTGCAACACACAAGAAAATAATTATGAACAGAAGAGCTGAGACAATCATCCAGTTATTCAAGTCAGTGATCAGAAAACTGCTAGAAAAATACTACTAATACTACTAAAACATGAAATGGAAAAAAAATGGTGTTGCCTTTGTTGCCTCAAGCAAAAATGACTAAACCATGTCCTCATTTGATCATTTTCTTTATCACTTTTGAACTCTTGATCAGATAAAACAAGTATGTGAATACTTATCTTGGACTGCGGGAATTTTTGACATTTTATAGACACAACAATTGAGCAGTTACTCAAGGATGTAATGGGCAGACTGATCTATAATAAAGTAATCATTTAAATTATTGATTGCAGCCCTGATCAACAGTGAACATTAAAGAAATTCATATGATATCCTAACATCTTGTCGCGCCATAATTTTACAATTTTACACTCCTGGTCTGAAAATATTTCTGTCTTACCACAACAGAGAAGGACGTTCTTCATCGTCTGTGAGGGTCAGAAAGTCTGGAATAGCTTATTCAAAATTTATTCATTTATTTATTCAGCATTTATTTATACAGGGGGAGGCTGAGCACATGCTCCTTTACAGCACCACCCTGTTACGGTTTGATAGAGAAACTGAAACAAAACAGCAAGAACAGACAGAGCCATTAATGAAACAGCTAGATGACAACAACCAGGGCACAGGCTCAGTGAAAACAGTCACAGGCTGAGACTGAATGTGTTCTTAAAGTCACAGAGGGGTATGAATGTTTTGATTTATACGTGACGCGGTGTGTTATTCCATTAGACGGTCACTGCAACAGGTTAGACATGGGCCAGCAAGATGGCAGTTTTCCAGCAATGTTGTATCAGTACCAGTGGTTATTTAATCTCTCAGACAGGGAAGGGGCAGCCATCTTTATCACGGAGACAGTGGTGTGGTGAGAGTTGTAATGATCAGCAGTGATGAACCTGAGGGCAGAGTGGTAAATGAAATCGAGGGGCCTCAGAGCGAACAGGAGGACAGCTGGTTTCTTCAAGTCACCAAGCTCACACTTTACCAGCCAGGATTTCCACACGATATCTGTGCAAATTTCTTATCAAGTCAGATGCCAGGATATTTTGAATTTAGCAGAGAAATGTAAGTTATTGTCGTCTGTACCTGTGGATTTGTAGACAAGCAAAAAATTAGTTTTTATTTCAGTTTAACTCATTTAAAATGAATACAAGTATATTTCAGTGTATTAAACTTCAGCTATAATCAGTGTTTTAGTTGGGTTGGTCCGAAACACAACACAACATAATTTTGCTCCATATCTCCTGGGTGTGAAAATAACCCCAGGAGATATGGGGGATAAAACCAAGGTTGCTAACAAGTTGTCCATATCAACATTGTTTTCACAACCTCTTACAGTTATTACATGTTCAATATGACAAACATATTAATGTAAACATTTGCCTACACATCCATCACACATGGAGTAACATTAGATTTGATTTACAGAATCTGGTGACTTGACAAATGTCCGATATGCATTCTCCTTTTAGCTCTGTTTTGGTTTCCACCAGGGAAATATCTGGATCTTTATCTGCTAAATGCCCAAGTATGTTGAACAGTTAGTCTTTCTCTGCGTCTGTCTGCTTTTAAGTGCCAAGCGAGTTGTGCATGATGTGTTTATCGGACCGGTTTTTGCTGCGGAGGCTGCGAGAGCAGTGACAGTGAACCAGAAGAGTGAAGTCGCAGGCTGTAAAACCAAAACAGCAAGCTGAAAGACACAGAAACAGTGAAGGGACTGCTCAGGTTCATCTCTATGTGCAACCCCTGTCATATTACACTTATTATTCTTATTAAAAATATTAATTAGAGGAGCTTTAATTGGTTTTTTATACATCTGTTCTAATGTCAACATGTGTCTTTAAAAGAGACAAATACATTCTCACTCTGAATGTGTCAATAAGTGAGTTCAGACATTTGCATAGAGACAGTGTGTGTGTGTGTGTGTGTGTGTGTGTGTGTGTGTGTGTGTGTGTGTGTTGGGGGCTGTTGTCAGAGACCCTTAACGCTCCAGATATCTCCACCCCTCTCTCTCTCTCTCTCTCTCTCTCTCTCTCTCTCTTTCTCCCCACCCTGGCGCTCTCATTCCATCAGGTCCTCACAACACACACACCGCAGCCTCCAAACGCCTCATCTCCTCCACCAGAGCGAGAGGATCAGAGAGTAGAAGTGACAGAGGAGCAACATCAGCATCACTGACAAGCATCTCCCTCACTGGGGGAGAAAGAAGAGAAGTGGCAAGAGAGAGGAGAACAGAAAAAGAGAGGGAGCAAAACAGTGAGGGATATAGAAGTTTTCAGGAGGCAGGAGGACAAGTGAGGGAGAGTTTGGAGTGAGAGAGCTTGGTGGGTGGCAGCGGGGGGACTGGGCGCCTCATTTTCCCTTCTCTTTTTCGGCTGTGAGTGCTGCCTGCCTCCACTCTTCTCCGTCTCCCCTCCTTCTCCTCTTCCTCTTCCTCTTCCTCCTCCTCTCCACTCCTCTTCTCATCCTGACTCTCCTCTCCCAGCTCCCGCCGTGGGGTCTCAGCTCTCCGTCTCCCTCCCCCCCTCCCTCGCTCCTTACCTCCCCCGAGCCCTGCTGGGAGCCTCCGGGCTGCTGCGCCGCAGGAGGATGTCTCGCCGGGAGTCCCCGCCGCCGCCCTCGCCACCTCCACCTCCGCAGCTGCTGGGAGTGCGGAGAGGAGAGCTGCAGTGCGAGGATCGTCCGGAGCGTGCCGAGCCACTGTCCGACGCCGAGAGGGAGATCATCCAGGACACGTGGGGGCACGTCTACAAGAACTGCGAGGATGTGGGGGTGACTGTGCTCATACGGTGAGTTTTTTTTAAGAGGTGTTTGTCGTCTGAGCATGAGTGGACTTACATGAGAAGAGTGAACACGTCTTCACAGATAAAGATGCTTAAGTTTAAGTCTCTGCGTGCTTTAACGCCGTCAGTTCAGTTTCTCTGCTGCTCGAGCTCTCTGTCTGTTTGGATGTAGATGCTTTATTTTCGCAGTGAAACCTGGAGCTTTCTATTTATTCTCAACCAGCACTTCACCATCCAGTGCGTCCTAAATAATCAGTGGTTGAAAAGTAAGGTGCTGGGATCTGTCCTCTGTCCCCCTCTGTATTCTTATGTTTTAGAAATATGTTTTGTTTTCATTTGCATCAAACACGTAACGAAGCCCTCGTGAAGAGAGATCTTCAGCAGAGGTGTCTCTGTAACCAAGCAAATATTTGATGAAAGCTTTATCTAAAAAATGTTTCATCTTTTTATCATGTCCAAACCATTATTCTACACAGAGAAACATTTAAGTTGGTTTTCTGCTGTAACATGAAAGACTCGCTGGACTGGATATAATGAATGTTTGAAATCTCTGCTGATGTGAACGGAGAATAACCAGGATTTTCCTCAACAGTCTCTGTTTTGTTCCTTTTTTTTTTTCTTTTTTTTTTTTGAGAATAACCAAGAAATGCAGTGATCCCGTACAAGATAATCAAATGTGGTGAAAAGTAACCAGTAGGAAAAAAAACTGTCTCATACAGTATTTGAAATGTCAGAAAAACAAACCAGCCACATCAGAAGTGCATCAGAGTTGTAGCAGCAGTTTATGGGAATCACTGTTGGTTTAATATAAAGTGGTGAAATTTCATTAACATCAGATTTAAGAAATACGAGAAACTTATTAAAAAATTGACATTGAGTTGAACTGATGAGTAAAATGCTTTGAAACTTTCCTCCACATGATTTCAGACATGATAATATTGGAATAATAATAAGTGAATCTGATGAAATCTGTAATGTGATTAATGAGATTAATAATCTGGCACTGAATCAGCAGCACGTGGTGTTTTATAGGTTACTGTGCTGGTTTACTGATGTTTTATAGCTAGAAAAGTTTCTTGATTACGTGGCTCGGTGGCTTCTGAGCGAACAGACCTACTCACCAGCTCCACAGTTTAGTACCTTCACACGTGTGCCCAGTTTCTTCAAATCCCTGCTGAACAGTGATGGGCTGTGAGGAGAGCTGCATTTCTAAAGTTATTCCCAAAACAGCTTTTCCCATACACAGTTATCACAAAAGACACAGCTGTTATGAAGTCATGATAAATGATTTCTGAGCATCACAAACACACTGAAGTGACTCTGTAAAGTAAACCAGCTCAGCCAAAGCAGGAAACCCAGAACCGCTTCAATGTGCAGCTTTCACAGGGAGGAATGTGGAGCCATTTTGGAGCATGGCGTCCATCCATGATGCACTGTCCTCACATTCCCCACACCGAACTCTCACCTAACCTCAACGACCTTCAACCTGAACATAATTTTCAACCTCACACTGTATCTCAAGGATTAAACCTCAACATAATCAGTTAGTGTTGACAATCGCAGCACGTCTGGCCACGACCCTGCTGAGATTATTAACAGTGCATCACACACAAACACATTTTTTACCCAGCACACACCTTACTGTTGTGTTTTATATGCCGTGCCATACCTGTAGGTGTACTGCTTATGCTTTTGAGGGTTGCGGGGGCGCCGGTGCCAATCCCAGAAGACATTGGGCGAGACGTGGTCAGGTTGGTTTATCATATAAGTCTTGGGAATTGAACAACGATGTTTATGTCTACAAAGTGACCATTGAAGCAGAACGAGAACTGAACAGCAGCTAAAAACTTTGTTTTTACTGACCTGCAGAGGTTTAACTTCCCACGCTGCAGCAGTGATGAAGGAGCAGACATCAGGGTGTGTCGTTACACTGTGTGATCACTGTGGGGTGGAGTTACAGACCTGAAACTATTAACCACAGAGGGCAGTGTATACACAGTATTATTATATATGTTAGTGTATATAATATACTGTGTATTATATGTTTAAATTCAAGTTGCGCTAGCTGTGGCTAAGTTCAGGCTGCAAAATAATTTGATACCTTTTCGATCATTATTAAGGATGTTTTTGTTCAGTGTGAGGAAGCGTGTAGAGGCGCGCGCGCACACACACACACACACACACACACACACACAATCAAGGACAGAGAAGGTCTGTGTTTGTGTGTTGAGTAATTAATGTGTCTTAGCATCGAAACAGGTCAGCAACAGATACTAACACATGATGTAGGAGATGCAGTGATACGATTAATGAAGACACACACACACACACACACACACACACACACACACACACACACACACACACACACACTGCTGTTCTGCACCCATTCCCTCAACCTCTCACCAATAACTGAGCTGTGACAAGTGAAGGAAAGGAAGGAACATTGCAACCTTTTCTCTCTCATTAGGATGCAGAAGAAATACTCCATAGCTCACGTCTTCTTACACTTTGACAAGACACGCAGCGTCTTTGAGATGGTTAATATGCTGAATTTGTTCCTCAAGCATTTATATTTAGTTCGTGTATAGAGGACAGTTCAGGCATCATAAATTTTCATCTTTAAATATACTGTAAGCATCTTGTTTTCATATTATTCAGGGCTCCTTGCTCCTCCACTGCTACTGTCTTCTTAAGTTGTCAAAACGTATCCGTAAACAGAGGATGAGACATTTTCTCCAGGAGCCTAATCTTCAACAGGCAGTAAAGCTCTTTGGAGCTGCGAAGTGTTGCAGACTAACTGGCTGTAACACAGCTTGTCTGTGTTGTTCCTGCTTCTTTTCATGTTTTTTTTTTTTTTCTCATATGTCACAGAGGAAAGACTCGATTCGTTTGAATGTCCCTGGCTAAACTGTCTCAGTGTTACACTCAGAAGGCCTTTAAGGGCTTGTTAAAATGGACAGCGAGTCGTAGCCAAGGAGACCGATGCCAGTGAGACAAACTGATTTTCAGTTTGGGTTGAGGAGAATCCCTGCAGGGAGAGAGCGGAAGGGGCAAAGACCATCTTTAGAGAGAGAGAGAGAGAGTGTGTGTGTGTGTGTGTGTGTGTGTGTGTGTGTGTGTGTGTGTGTGTGTGTCTTGTGCTCTTATCTGTGGATGACAGCAACAAGCTTTGGCACTTGAATGTCTCCCTCCAAGCCTCTGTCTGTCTTCTCTCTGTCACTACTTTCATTTCTTTACGTATCTTTCTTTCTCTAATTTGACACATGTTCCCCTGATGAATGGGTGACACATCCACGCATTTTGTGTTTTTAGACTGTGGTGTTGATACATATTGATAACTAGCTTCTCACGGCTAAAGAGCAACAGTGTAGAAGACAGACGGTAACAGAATATATACACAAATCCATTTTTTTAAAATTATTATTTTTCCTTGAGCTTAAAAAAATGTTAAAGGATTAGTTAAATATTTTTTCAGATAATTGTGCAAAATATCCAAGTTGATACCTTCAGATTGCTTTTGTCTGACCAGCAGTTCAAACTCAACGATATTCAGTTTACAATGATGTAAAACAGAAAATGTGCAGTGAATGTTTGGCAATTTTTGCTTAATAAAAGACTTAAATGCCAAACAGTTATCAAAAGTGTTGCCCAGTAATTCTACTTATCGATTCGACATTGAAATCACTCAATCTCGGTGTAATTATCAACAGTCGGCCGGCAGTTCCTCAGTTACCTAACAGAAACTGAGGCTGACTCTGGGTCAGCGTCTTGCATGGTTGAGATCGTATTTTTGAGATCACTGCACAATATCCCACGGATTTGCATTATTATGTCGATCCATCTGCCTGGATGCATGGAGAGAATAGACAGTGACAATAGCCTCAGTTGATCTCACCAATGCGTACAAATGCAATTGCACCAAAGAGTGAGCGCACCCCAGGCGTCAGCAGAGCCGTGCATATGGCAGCTTCAAACCCTGCGTACTTTGGCTCAAATACTTAAATGCTGATGCACATTTTCATAAAGTGGGTGATATTTAAGTGTCACAATGAAACAGAATTTTAAGGAAATCTAATTTTTTAGGTATTTTCCAGCTGCAGTTGTAACAAGACGTTCGAGCAGGACCCACAGTTTTTTTTAATTAAATTGCACAGATAACATGTCGACACGCTGGTGGCACTAGGAGTCAGGAAATCACCAGAGTCAGCAGGATTCATCCTCTGGGGGACATGACATGAATACCTGCACAAGCTGTTGGATGGTAATCCATCCAACAGCTGTAAAGACATTTCATTCATTTCATTTCATTTAGTCATTTAGCAGACGCTTTTATCCAAAGCGACTTACAGAAAGGGGAACAATCAAGGTTAAGTGCGATAAGAAGTGTTAGCGCAGCAATAAGTGCTAGTGACGATTCTTTAAGTGTAGAATTTTTTAGGTATTTTAGGCATGTCAGTCTGAACCAAGAATGACAGACAGACAACATTACTGTCCACAGATCCCAGTGTTTTCACAAAGTTTACCAAGCAGTTCTCCTACTCGTATGTGTTTCAATAAGCTCTATCTCATGAGAAACTGTTTTGTTAAAGGATATAAATGTTCCCAGAAAGAGGGCAGCTCCAAACCCTTTTACAGCCCAGAAGTCTGTTCCACTGCAGAAACAGGAGACGAAGCTATTTCAATATATAATTTGTCACTAATGCAAAGCATTTGTTCTTAACTGGCTGATTAATTGGTGAATTAGTTGTTTTTTAATGTACATTTATTCCAGTCTTCTTCTAAAATTAGGCCTCTGTGGGTTGTTTTTTATTTGTCAATAATTAAGCCAGCAGTATGGAGTCATAGAGTTTGCCTTGTGAAAAAGGCATCATTTAAGTTCCAGCAGTGAGGCTCAAGGTTGTTCATGGTACTCCTCATAATTATAAAAAACCCTTCCAGTCTAATCAAAGTGTGATTAACAAGCTCCACTAATGGCTTTGATGAATTCATTTGAATGCAGAGACAGGTGCAAGAATGTGTTCAGAGCTCTCCAAAGTACGAAACAGCGGCACTCCTCTCACACAGGAACAAAGTGTTTCCCACCATGCCTCAATGTGCAAGTAGTTTTACAGCTCTGAAAGATACTGAGGATCATGTTTTAGCCATGTGAGCAGCAGAGGTGCATCATTCTGTCTGTTTTTCCACCAGTCAGTCAGTCTGACCACAGCTTCAGTCCAGACTCAGATATATCAGCAACTGAAGTTTCATTTTTGTAAAGACCTGCCTGTTACCCAGAGAATGGATCCCACTGAGTTTGGTGACTTTACCTTTATTGCCATCAGGAGGTCAAAGCTTTCATCATCTTAAAATCTAATGAATGGTTTTGCACGTTATGTGCAGATATTCATGGTTTCCAGAGGATGTAGGGTAATGACTCTGGTGATCCTCTGGGGTTCTTAACTAAGGTGAGGTGGCCAGACCAGAGATTGAACCCCAAAAGAGTTAGTGTTGTCCTTCAGACTGACCTATTGTGAGAAAACACACTTCCTACTGCACAATAATGGTAAATCATTCAAATCCTGAGGTCCAACTTAAAAGGATGACAGGGACTTCAAGACTTTTAAACACTGAAACACCAGATAAAAGAAAAAAAGAAAACGGTTTCTTGTGCTTGGTGATGTGCCTGTTGCGTATTTTCTTTTAATGTACTGTAAAACCATGCCTTGACTGCAGGGGATTAAACATTTTTCATCCTAACACAAGAGGACAGGCACTCTGTTTTTCCTCAAAGAAAGCATCAGAGCAGCAGCCTGTTTTCTTAAAGCGCCGCAGTTAACTTTCATGTTTGTCTAAGCTAATACAAGAGCTGCGAGACAGCCTGTATTCTCCCTCTCATCCAGGAAAAAAGTGTGTGTATGTATCGTGACAGCTGGTAGAGCCGAGCTAGAAGTGCTACAAGCAAGCTGAGCCTTTGTAGGCCTAGCATGACACAGGATCTGGGGGATGTGGATGTAGTGTAGCGGTGCTGCCGAGGGCCAAACTCCAACTGGGAAATAACTGTACTAGCAATTCTAGTCAGCTGGAGGACAGACTAGATTTAAAGTGGGTCAGAGCATAAGTGTGTGTGTCTGTCTGTGTGTGTGCAAACATGTAAATCCATCTGTTTTTCAGTCAGTGTTGGTCTGCAAAGTTCTAAAGCTCTGTGTTACTACACTCTGAATTGTTGTTGTCATTTTACGTAATCTGTCAAATTTCTCACAAATCGCTTTAGCTGAGCTCGTGGAAACTTTATTTCTCTGGCACAGACTCTCTCCTCTCGCACACTGAGCTGCTATCAGCTCACAGTCGGCTGTGATGAAAACTGTCAAACCCCCGAATCAAAGCAAGTCTCCGCAACTAGAGCCCCACAGGAGAATTTACATTTTCTTTGTTTATCTCTTCACTTACATCTACCAGGGTGGTTCGAGAAAGGAGTTTACTACATCTGCACCTAAAATAGCTCCTCAGAAAAAAATTAGCCTGAACACAATCCAGACACATCAGAGATAAACGAGTCATTTTCTCCCACATCACCAGTCTTTAATGCAGAGGAGGGGTTTGAAAAGCTCCACAGGGACCAGTTATTTTGTCTGTTGGAGAAAACAGCTGAAACAGGTTTGTAGGAGCACGTCAGGGCAGGTTAGCTGCACAACCTTTTTCATCATAAGCAAACTGTTTTAGGGTCCATTACTTCGGTCCACACAACAACATCTCAACAACTAAAAGATGGATTGCAGTGAAACTTGGTTCAGGAATTCATCCTCTGGTCACTCTCATCAGAGTACAGCCTCATAAAGATGCTAGTGTGGCTACAACCTTTAGTCCTGTTAATCCCTGGAGTTTAAAAGAAGTGGCAAATATACTATTAACAATAAAGAGCAAACTAAACCTATCATAACATACATCCTTTTTGGGTCTGTGTATATGGGAATTTTACATGTTGGGCTCATGTATGAATAAATGCAGGATCCACTTTTACTTAAAAACCTCCACACACATCCAACACACATTGTTCAGTCGAACCACAGAAAGATAAAATATACAGCATCCAAACACTGACAACTGATTAAAGCTTGACTTGATAACGTTCATGAACACGATATTGCAGAAGCTAAAAAAAAACATTATACATCTTTTTAACCTGCTTGAAACTGACTTGAAACCAGACATGCTTGAGAATTAAACACCTCTCTTCAGCACACCTGCATCACATTACACTCAAAGAGGATGATCAATCTTAACCATCGGGGTCTCGTCGGTACTGCCACGCTGCAGAGCTTCCTGCCAGGCACTTCCTTCCCGTCGCGCTGCCGAGGTGGATTACACACTTTACACACACGGAAAAGCTCATGTGAATGTGGGAACTGCAAACAAACAAACTACTTAGTAAGGAAGAAAATCTGAAGAGACTAATTAGAATTTATGTCCTGCTGTGCATTTAAAGGCTTCAGGACATCGTTTGACTCTGGGTTGTGTTTTTATTATATGAAAGAGTGATTCTGTCGCCCTGGGTCATTCATTTCTTGGTTAATTCTAATTTTTCAAGCATGAGTCCCCACATTCATTCTGGATATATTATGGGGCTCTAAAGGGATTTGTCCCAGTTGAACCTAATAGATGTCATAGTTATCTTTATTTGGCAATAACAATTCAAGGATAAACAGTAACAACAGCGTTGAAGGTGAAGATGTCTTTGTTGTTGGAGTATTTTGGTATTTAGGATTGTAAAGCATGTCTTTCTTCTTACGCTCTTCCTCCAAAAAATGCAGCACACGACCAGAAAATCACACACAGCCAGAGCATTTCTCTGTTTCTCATCCCGTCCTCACACACAAACCACTACTGAAAAAAGAAGCCAACACAGTAAAGACAATAAGAAATTTTAAAACTATTATTTGCATCATGGTATATTGTCATGTCAGCAGACGTAAATACCTAGTCTGCTCATCTCCATGCTGGAAAGAGACAGGATTTAACAGGTTTACCAAATTTTATTTCACTTCCTTTTGGTCAAAAATGAAGATCATAGATTACCTCATGCATTTTTAAAGATTGTTTTATTCTTGGAATCTTGATTTTACTAGTTTTCACAGGTGACACTGATATGGGAGAGAAGGGGTGTGTATTCTGTAATGTTTGTTTGAGTTTATTTAAGTTAATCGAGATCTGCTTTCAGCATTTCACATCTGGAATTTGTCTCAAAAACACATGTTGTTCTTTTTCTGGAGTATCAGACAATCGATGAAGCCTCTGGTGAGGAGACGGCTGTGTCCAGCATCCCCAGTGTGTCCTGTGTACCGTGTGAACAGCCATTATTGCATCAGTATGCACCATGTTTTCCGGCCCTCTCGTAACAGACAGTTCATCCATTTGATTCTTACGCCTCATTTATTGCTGCATGTGACTTCCAACTATATCAGGTCATGAATTTTAAAACTTTTGTTTTAAAAGTAGAGGATGTATCGAGTGTCGATTTCTGTCCTCACTTCATTTTACTCCTTTTCTCCTCATTACTTGCTGCAGCACAAACTGCCTCATTGGTGGCATTTCAGACCACAAGAGATGGTGGCACTGTTCAAATACAGCAGACATGCAAGCCTGCATTTCCTCTTAAACACCACTATTACCCTGGTTATTAGGGCCGGCAGGGAGGGGGAAGATTGTCTGTCCACAGCTGCCACTTATGTTGGTTTTAGAGGGATAGTTGAACATTTTGGGAAATATGCTTCTCTGCTTTCTTGCTGAGAGTTGGATGAGAAGATTAATAACACAGTTATGTCTGTAATAATAGATATGTAGCTGCCAAAATTTTATTTTGACACTTTGGTTTTTGTACCGATTAAACAAGATACTACATGTTCATTAATGAACTTAAGAAATGCAGATTTTAGGCAGATTTCGAAAAAATCTTTAGACGAAGCCAGGCTAGCATTGATAACAAATACTGCTAAGGTAAGCTATCTATCGTTTGACAGAAACAATGTTTATTAGGAGTATGAATTTAAGTACAATTAACAGTATCTCCTGTACGCAGCATGTAGGAAGTAGGATAAAATGTGATGTGTCCTTTAGAGGATGGAAAAATGGCTGTATGTGAGCTGGAGTGCTTTTAGCTACAAATGCTAATGCTAATGCTAAAATACACTGGAAAATAAAAACGCTAACATGCTCATGTTTAGCACGTTCAGCATCTTCGTTTAGCATTTTAGCATGCTAGCGTTTGTTCCATAAATCAAATCAAGAAAAACTTTATCGTCCAACTTCCTCTTCAGCTTTGATGTCAATCAACATCATTTACACACAAAACATGAATGACAATTAAAAAACATTTCAGCTAATACTAAAATAATACTGAGAAATAATACAGACTGAGGCGTCTGCCTGTCATTGGTTTTGCAGATACTTGGTCATAAATCACATTACTGGACAAACTGAAACTGAAAATTTGACCTGACGACGTCACTGGATGAAAAGTTATGGACTCACCAAAGTTGCTTTAATTAATTCTCAAGGAAACATAAACATTAGTAACAAAGTTTCATGGATCGAGGAACCTGTTTGTATTATTTCTTTAGTATTTTTTATGTTTGTATTATTTTTTTTCCCAGTTTATTCATGGATGCTGAGAAATTTTACCGGATAATTGGACACTCTGATGCTGGTGGCTGTAGATCTGAAGTCAGGGATTATTAAAGTCATTAGGATTAATTGCCTTTAATGAAAAATGTCATGGTGCTCCATCCAGTAGCTGTTGAAATATTCAGTCCGTCTGGACCAAAGTTGACCGACCAGCACCGCCATCCCTCGAGCTACACTGCTGGACAAATCATCATTTATGCTTCTACTATGAGTCTAATGAGACTGGTGCAATTTTTTGCCTCCTTATAGGTTCTTTGTCAACTTCCCATCAGCCAAACAATACTTCAGCCAGTTCCAGGACATGGAGGACCCAGAGGAGATGGAACGAAGCAGCCAACTTCGGCACCATGCTCGCAGGGTGATGAATGCCATCAATACTGTGGTGGAGAACCTCCATGACCCAGAGAAGGTGTCATCAGTGCTGGCCCTGGTGGGAAAGGCCCATGCCATCAAACACAAGGTGGAGCCCATGTACTTCAAGGTAACTTCAGGAAATAAACGTAATTGCTGCCAGCAAACCCTTAAATTACAGGGGTGTTGTTCTCTAGTTTTGGCCACGTGATTGGTGTCTATCTGTAAAACAAAGTAGACTCTTCCCTGCTTCCCTTCCCAAGCTCTCTCTTTCCTGTAGCACAGTGGACGTATTTTATTGCTTCACCAGCCCTTTGACTTATGTAAATACTCCGGCTGTGAAAAAAATACATCAAAATTATGTAATGTAGAAATTATACTTAGACATTAGAGTTTTATGAGGCAGACGAGATATCTCACCCCCAGTTTCTTCAGTTTTTTTGTATTATGTAAAAAGTCTAATGTGGTTATATGAAAGAGAAACTGTGTAAACAAATCAATTAATCTCACCAGCTTTAAAGTCACACGTGCAACAGTGATGTCTGAATGAACTGACACACCCAGAGTTCACCTGTACGTCACTGCAACAAGGGGAGAAGTTAAATGAGTTAAAAAAACATACAAATGTTAGACAGAGTATATTTTATATTACACATAAGCACTGCAAAGAAGAATTTAACAGCCTGTAGTTGTACAGAAACAGTAAGAAAACAGTTCAAAATGCCTTTAATGTTCAAAATAGCACATCAGCAATGTTAATGAATTTAAGATGTATGACAGTTAAAGAAAAAAATCACCACACAGCAGCAGAGTTAATGTTATTTCAGGGTGCTGCTGTTACCAGGGGTGACAGATCAGAATAAGTGTCATCAAAAATCTTTAAGTTCCCACGTTTAATTTAGACCATATGGTTTTCAGTGTGACATGTTTCCCTCTTCATCTGACTGAAGAAGGAAACATATGCTTCCCCTCTTCAAGTCTTTTGAATGTCGTCTGCAGTCGGTTCATAAATGCAGCTGTGAAGAGAACACGCTGCCGCCAGTTGAGCACCACTAACTTCCGATTGCCTTCAGAATACGTTTTAAGACTTAATTGATCAGTTTGTGAATAAATCATTAAATGGATTAGTCTCTGTGTGTATTTCCTGAACCGTTAACCGCCTGATGGACAAGGGTGAACTCTTCAGGTCATTATTTAGCACTTTTGGCGCTACCTGTCTTATCACGGTGGTGCTGAACGCACTGTGGGAGTGAAGGTGAACCAACGCTGGCTGGACAGCTACACAATGCACCGAAACTGGCTGTGCAGCTCACTAAAGCCCAGCAGAGCTACTGATTTCTGTGATAATTCTCCACGGGTTCGTCACCATGAGCGACGCCCTTTCACATTGTCACATAGTTGTTTTTTTTTATTATGATAAAAATATTGATTATAGAAGGTTCTTTCTTGACTTTGAAAACATCGGTTTGGCAAAAACATTCTCAGAACAGGGCGGCGTGAGAGCCGAATGGTTAGGGCGCAAATGCTCTTAGCAGGCGAGTCGCCGGTTCGACTCCTGACTCTTTCCTGCATGTCATTCCCCCTCTCTCTGCCCCTTTCCTGTCAGTCTCCACCGTCCTATCAAATAAAAGGCACAAAAAAAAAAATTCTCAGTACAAGGTTGAACTTATTCTTGGTCTTCATCAATAGATGGAGTTGCTCAGTTGTCATGGAAACAGCCAGAGAAACATCAAGGAGGCCATTGACATCTTCCCCCATACATTTGACCACCTGTTAATCACACAACCCAAAATCTATAGTTAGGTCACATGATATCAAGGTTGTGTAAACATGAAATAAATGGATACTGTGACTGTGGATGCAGTTTATTCTTTTCATTATGTTTGTGCGGCGATAAAACGGTGACAGACGTGAGACTTGACAAATTTCTGCGTGTCCCCGTTTCTCACAGATTGCGACGTTTCGTCGCTGTAGCTTTAACACCACTGCTCATCTGCTGCATTTAAATTCACGTTTCTCTCTTTATTTTTTGCTTTTCCTTTATACCTGCTTCTTTTTTCACTCCCCACCTGTGTTTCCTTTCTCTCCACTTTGTCATTTTCATTCTCTTTGTGTCGCCTGTCCACCCACTGCTTTCATGTTTTACTGTTATCATTTTCAATTCTCACCTGTCTCGCCCACTTTTATGCTCAGTGAATTGGATTCTTTTTTGTCCACCACTTCGGTCCCACTCCATCCACCGAATACTATTTCTCTGTGCAACTCTCTCCTCCCTCCGACTGCCATTATCTCGATAGCCACATATTCCCACTCTTTCTAACCCCCCTCTCGTTCTCATGCCATCTCCTTTTCTCTTTTTTTTCTATGTTAATCAAGTTTCTTTCTCACCCTCCTCCTTCCCAGATCCTGAGTGGCGTGATGCTGGAGGTGTTGTCTGAAGAATTCCCAGAATTCTTCACGGCAGAGGTGCAGATGGTGTGGACCAAACTGATGGGGGCGGTGTACTGGCACGTGACAGGGGCCTACACAGAGGTGGGCTGGCTCCAGGTCTCCAGCTCAGCGGTGTGAAGAGTTAAGACGAAGAGGAGGGGGGGTAAAGGAGTTTCCAGTGGACTTAGTGAAATGAAAAGATGTGTTTTTGATCATGTAAAATGCTGAAGGAGACGAGTGGGATTGCATGGGGTTCTGTGAGGATGGTTTCACAGACATGGATGAGATTAACGTGGTAATCCGTGCAACCCTGTACTTTATTTTGGTAACATTTTGGTGCTAAGCCTTCGTTGTGGTGGTGTTTCTGCGTCGCACTCCCCAGAGATCACTTGGACACCAAACTCTGTAGCCACATGTCAATTTACTTTTCCCAGTGAAGTTTTATCTCATGATAGTGGTGCTTTGGTGTGTGTCTATAGCCACGGAGGCGATCACTGCTAATCCTAACTGTCCAGTTCTTCTGCTGTTTATTCCAGACAAACTGCTACCAAATATATATAATACACCACTTCCTCTGTAGCATGGGATCCTCCCCTTTAAAAATCTACCAGGTGCTTGTACAGATCCAAAAGCTTTAATGAACTGGTAGATTTTTTTTTTTTTTCTGGTCTGTTTTCAACATTAATTGACAATTGACCCTTCGTTAATCCCCGCCCAGCCTGTCAAGCTTTCCTGTTTACACACACACAGTTTACAGTGATGAAAGTTTCTCAGTAATGTTTGAAACAATTGTTCCTTCAGAGAGAAAACGGCATCGGTAGGCAAAGGCAGGCATATCACTTCTTGCAGACGTCTTCATATGTAATGACAACTGTGGCGAGCAGATTTCATCAGTTATTACCAGCTAGTTATTTATTTTAATTGCAAGTTAAAAATTAGAATAGGTGTCTCAGACTGACTTGCTTTAAATCAAGAACCTTCACAATCAAGGCTTTTCAAGGGTTCGTGACAGCAACATAAAAAACTGAGGCTAAATGTTCAAGATCCATTTTGAGGAAATGAAATTGAATGATTTTTGCATGGCAGGGTAGCTAGTTAGGTATAAATACTGTATTAGAAACAGGAACATATCACCTGGGAGTGGCTCCAATACAGAACCCCACAGAATAATGTAGTTAGCTAATGATATGCTCCTTAGCCTTAAAGCTAGGTTACTGCTGTATGTAAGAAGCTACTGGAGCAGACGTGCTATTGTTTGCAGCTCACACCAAGAGCAGATAAAGGTCATGAAAAACACATCACTCAACTCACAACACTGTTTGCTGATTTCATTCATTGCATCTGCAGAAATCCAAAGCTGGACAGGCTCGCCGTGCCTCGTTGGGGTTTTAGTGAACGGTCAGTTGAGGATGTGAGGAACAAACATTTATTTACACAAAAACGTTGCGGATTATTACTTTATAGAGTTCATTTCTGTGGAAACCTGCGGTGAGAGAAACATCCTCCGGCTAAGCCGCACTTAAGAATATACTTTACGATATTTTGAAAGAGAGGTTAAGAAATGTTTAGACAAGGGATGATTTTTAAGCTACGAGCGGGGGGGGCAGTTCGCTGTTGAAGCCCCAGCTACGGGACCATGGAGCTGCTGACTGTTAATAGATTCTCTTTGTGTTCTACTACAGTATATCCTCATGTTTAGGGGACCCGCCGCCCCTTTCTCTTTCTATTGATGCATTGCGTGCTCTTAATGTCTTGTTTAACTTTACTGAGGTGTTGTTTGTATAAGTGTACAGTGGGCAAGTGTGCATACTCTTCTGCCTTTGTTTACAACTCATTGGCACGTCGATCTGTTGACGTGTTGAAGAGGGCTGTTTTTTTCTTTGCTAGAAGTCTTGAACTACCGACGCTTTAAACTCCTCTCAGTCCATCACTTTCATTACGCAAACACACGTTGTGAAGGAAAATATCAGCAGGTGGACGCAGTCAGTCACCACACATACACACATTCACACAGAGGCATGCTGTAGGACCTCCCCTGTGCTAATATTTACATGACTGTCAGTTGGTTTACCTCGTCAAAACCCCATCAGAGAGACACGCTGCATTAAAGGCTCCATTAAGGGCTTAGGAAACTGACTCTGGAGGTCTGCAAAAAACACGTCAGCTTTAGGAGTCTTTTTCTTTTCACCTCTCGCCAAATGTAATACAAATATATACAAATACATGAAATGCATAATTTGAATTGTGCTGTGCACACTGTCAATCTAACTTTCTTTACCTTGCTTAACCTCACCTTCTTGTCGCCGCGGTTTGCAGTCCCCATCTGCAGGTCCCTCTCCACTCAATTCCCAAACATACGCAGCAAATCTGTTTAGGATGGACATTTGATCCAATCTTCAGTTTGCATCTGCTCCAGTGACGTCCTGTATCTCCCATCTGAACCCCCCTTGGCATCGGCATCTGGCATTAATGAGGAGGTAATGAGTCTCCTCGTCTCCTCATTTGGTCATTCATCTACTGTAACTTCCCACTGCCTCTGTTAGGGCCGCGTCACCGAGAACAAAAACAATTATGACTGGACAGATGGCCTTAAAGCCACCACACCATGGCAGCAATTCACAACAACACTTTATAAAAATCTCTTTCATTCACTTGGAAGAGAATGAGTTTAGCACAGTTACGGTCAAGGATAAGTATCAGAAATAATAATGATGTTTAAAGTGGCTTCCTGAGGGTATTAATTACACATTATGCGTTTCCTTGGACCACTGCTTTCCACACTCTTCCTATCGTGCTCCCTCCTTCACCCCCTGGTGGGTAAATTGATTGACTGTTTATCAACCAGGCAGAAAACTGGGGAAACAGGTAAAAAAAAAAAAAAAAAAAAGGAGCCAAGTTAAATGTTATTGAAATAACAACATCAATTAGTCAGCTAATTCATTTCTGTAGTGGAAGAGCAAATTGAAGATTTTAAAACTCACAGCTCTCCTGCTTTATTGACAGTGTTTTTCTTTCCCTCTGTTGTCTTGCTCTCTGAACCCGACTCCTCTGCTCTTCACAAATAAATGTGATTTATTGGCCTTTTCCCAGCAGGCATTTTTGCACAGGTGTAACTAATAACATTAACGATGGCTCTGATCCAGCAGTCACCACGCACAGCGATTAAAAGGCTCAGATACACCTGTGTTTGTCAAGTGTCAGCTGATCTGTTCAGCTTTAGTTTCACTCCGTGTGTTTCCCCTGGTCGTGTGTGCTTCCCCCTGCACTGGCTCCGTGCCCTCCACCACTTTAAGAGCCACTGCCTTCAACCAAACTGTTAAATCTACCTGGTTTTATGCTCATTTTGAATTTGCACATAAAAAAGTCAAAGAGGAAAAGCTAGAATTTTGAAAAAAAGTAATTATAATATAATTGAAATATAATTGGCTGAGGTAGAAGTATGGTATTTATAAAATGAAAATGACATGCTAACGTTAGCTTCTAGCTCAGACAGACTGATTAATGGCAATTAACTCTTGAAATTTAGCAATTAATCGCAATTAAGAAAAAATGTATTGTTTGAATAAATGGTTCAGACAGTTTGTTTCCTTGAGATCATGAGATAATTAACCTGCTATGAGAAGACCTGGTTATCGTGAGACAACAAGATAACTTGTTAACTTGTGACAACCACAGCCACTCTCAGCTTCAGTTTCTGTACGCAGCCCATTGACATCCAGCTCTCGCAGCAGTTTACGAAAAGCTCACATTAAACTTTCAGGTTTAACTGGAGAGTCAAGTGGACTAAAATACACACTGGAGTCAAACAAACCTCGAGCTAAACTATTTCCACTTTGGCTCAGATGGGTCTGGAGGCTGTAAAGCTGTTTTCAGTCATAAAGGATCCGTTTCAAAGTGCACACCGGTCCCGCTCTGTACCCGACCCCTGACGTCGTGTCCCCCTGAGGTCTGACCTCGAGCAGCTCGAGGCTCAGGATTATTTTTGTTAAGCAGAGTTTCCCCGACATCTTGTTTATTCAACACTGTGTGGTGTGAAACCCATCTGCAAACACACTCACTCACTCAGAACGGAGACGTACTGTTTCTCTGGGTAAGCTGCAGGTTTTGTGTCCCTTTGCCTCTATATGCAGCATGTTCCTCGTCACACTAGAAACACACACACGCACACACACACGTGCAATTATGTTCAGACACAACCCAATCACGCTCGCTCAGTTTCTTTATTGCTTCTCACTTACACACACACACACACACACACACACACAAATATGGTCTTGCATTAAATTGGCCGAGTTGGGCATGTCCTCGCATGCCAAGTGTGCTACCGCAGCACTTCATCCAGTTTCTATTTTCAAGCTTTTTAAACTGAAGATTAGACAAATTTTCCTTTGCTCATTAATTCATTTCACACATTCATTCTCTTCCAGCAAATAAGGGCATCACAGCATATGTGGAACTATGTGTCTTTGTTGTGAAATGTTTCTGTCTATCAGTTGAAAAGTTAGGACTTTATATTTTTCTAAATATATCTCTAAGAAGGAATCTTATGTATTTGAATACTGTATATGAATATGTCATTGTATACTGCGTTGTTGGTAGGAGCGAGTGCAGTGGCTTTGTAGTGTTTTGAGCATGTTTGCACAGCCTACCACAAACTTGTATCTTTGCAAACCTGGTGAAAATGAATCATGACCATCAATAAAATATACTTAAGTAAGTTTGTGTCTGTCTGTCCAGGTTTTTAAAGAATGCATTAGATGTGACTCATAGCTTCGTCTAGTGCTACAACAAGCTGCCAACACTGCAACGCTGGAACTACACTGGAATTTCAGGACAGTAAAAAGGAAATTAAAGTCTTATTTTTTGACTAAAAAGAAAAATAATCTTGTCAAGTAGGTTTTGCATCAGAAAATCTCATTTTAAGAAAATACATCTAACCTTGTCTTAAGAAGATATCCCAGCTAATATTGAGCTAATTTGAACCTGTAATAAGCTATAACAATGTTTTACATAATAACCCAGCAAAAGGAACAAGATTGTTTTCCTTATTTTAAGAGTAAGAACTTGTACAACGTCTCAATTTAAGAATCCTGTTGAAACAGGAAGTTTGTGGATCTATTTTAGGTTTTTCCGTCTAGTTTCAGTGGCTTTGACTTTTTGCTAGTTTTAAGGTTTCTAGTAAAACTGTTTTACCCCATTGGCAGATTTTTTTACTCAATACAAGACAATTTGATTAAATTTAAGAATAGTTGGCTTCTGTTTAGTGGGGCTGTTGTTGCAGTGTAGGAAATGTTAGATTCAGGTTACATCACCATTCGTTCATGTTTTATATTTAATGACTTGCAGTGATTTAAGCCAATTACATCAAAATGTCAAGTAACAGGGTTCAGGCTTGAGTTGAATTGAACTGAATTGTCATTTTCTAACCATAATAAACTGAGTTTCTGAATTAGACGCGTCAAGTATCTGAATGGAAGCTAAAATTAGCTAGTTTCTCATTTTTGCTTCAAGTTACATTTTAACCAGCTAATGTTAGCTAGCAGACTTTATTATTTCATCGTAATAGTCTTTTGTGTGGCTGTGTTGGTTTAGTTCCTTATTAGTCTTTAAACCTTTGTTTTCACTAAGGAGCTTTTACCTGGTTGGCTGATTACACAATATTAAAATACATGTGTGCTGAAGGCTGCGTAAAAGTGTGGAAACGAGCAGCGGTTTCAGAGTTCAGAGAAACGAAACATAACATTATATAGTTACTACTCAGCACAGGAAATACATTTGAATAAAGCTACGTGAGTAGAGATTATATTTATTAAATTATAAAGGTAAAACAAAGCTCAGGTTTGGTGCCGTAAGACATTTAGAATATAAAATATAAAAGAAACACAAAGCAGTTCAAACAGACACATGTAAGGTTTTAAAAGAAAAATAAAAAAAAGCAAAATAAAAAGAAGGTAAAATGGAATAAAACAGAAGAATACCATATAAATAAATAGTGGCAAACAGAAAAGTTTTAAGCCTTGATTTTAAAGAGCAGAGAGCTGCTGTTTGTGATATTTGCAGCTCAGAAAATGGATGCTGCTTCTCCACGGGAGGCTTGGATGGTTCATAACGTAGCATCAGAGCAGAAATGTGTTTTGGCTCTGACCCATTCGCTGCTATATAAACCAGTAGTATTTTAAAATCAATCAGAAGCCGGTGCAAAGATGTGAGAACTGGTGTGATGTGGCAGCAGCAGCGTGAGGAGGAGAGTGGATTATTTTTGATCTTCATGGACAAATGTTTTTCTTCTGCATCTCCAGTCTAATCCTGTTCTTTTTAATTTCTCTCTTGGTTTTACATCAGTCAAAGGTGAAGTTGACCCAGATAACCCTGCACCCACACACATCTCCTGCCCGCAGGTAGTCACTGCAAATATACTCTGCTTGGCAGTCCCACAGTTTCAGGAACAAGAGATAATTAAATGGAATGAGATGTAAATGTTCTTAATCAATGATTAATGGTTGCCTGTTCGCTGCTTGATGCTCCGGGCGAGACTCCATCAAAGACTCCAGTGGGAGGTTCATGCAGGGAGGAAGACACTCATTTTTCAAATCCATACAATAATTTATTCAGACCATACGTCCTATCATCAAATGGAAAACAAGACTTTGTTATAATATTTTAATATTTATTTAGAATTCAGCATTTTTAGCAGCATGTCACTGTGCTGTGGTTGGGTTAAAAATGTACATTTGGTCTATAATAATCAATATTAATATTCTACAAATCAATTTTAGCTTATTTCTCTCTGCCTGGCTTGAGTAACAGGAGCAGGTGAAGCAAGTAAACAGCACCACGAGAGTCAGAAAATAGAGTCATTTTCCTATAAGTGTCTCCATCGTGTACAGCGTGGTTGACAGGACACTGACTCGTCACCATGGCGACACTTTTTCCCACTGCCAGATATTGTCATTTCCGCAGAGCGCTGGTAACTGGGGCTCATCACATCACAGGGGACTGATGTGCAAACCCACCTGGACAAAGTACTTTCACGCCCACCTGAAAACACGCAGGGGCTGAAACTGGAAACGAACAACAGGCAGCGGGAGTTCACGAGCAGAGACACATTATCTCGACGTTAAGATGCATCTACTATCTTTATTCCTGAGTGCAGACACACACACACAGATGCACCTCTCAGCAGGTGATGAGATATTCAGATTAACCAATTATTCTGAGTGTAAACTGACACACGGGAGCAGAAGTTGGTGGGAGATCATCTCTGGGGATTCACAAGCAGTGTTGTGCCAGTTCACAGGTTAAAATGAACTAGTTCACCTTCATAGTTCACAATTTTGAATCTGAACTAAGATCACAGTCCAAAAAAAAAATATTTCCTTTAGTTATTATTTTCCAGTAGGACCTCCTCCAGCCTCAGACTACATGAATTGCTGTTTACTACTAAAGAGTCACAGAAGATAAGAAAAACCAATGTGAGTATGTTTTACGTGTAAATGTTGTGAGTTTGACTGTTGGTCCAACTCACCTTTTCTTAATGATTTCTCATTCCCTTGTAGATATTTCAAAATACTGACGGGATGCTTCAACTCGACGTGTCGTTCAGATTTGTTACTGTTGTGTTACTGATTTTTTTCTGTAAAGTCTGTAATATGAACCAACAGCACCAGTAGCTGTGCTGTTTGTATTGCCAGCACTAAACACACACTGGCTGCTGTGAACCCTTGTGTGCAGCCATAAAACCAACATACAGTTCTTCTTCTGATGTTTTTTGGTGGTTGGCATTCACGTTCACATTTGTTAGTCGCAAACTGATATGTTCAGTTCATCAGTCACCAAATATAAGCACCTTTTGACGTCCCTCAGCTCGTTGTTATCATCTGAAAATCAGCTTTTTTCGAGCACCAACGTGCAGCCTTTATCAACTACCTGCTTAGCACCCACAGCTAAGAGACAAAGTCAGTGAGTAGTTAGAGTTTCACTGTCTGACCATGTAAAAAAGAAGAAAACAGTGTATAAGACCACTGATTAAGGCCGAGGAGACCCGGTCTACTTTCCTGGCACATGTGCAGTCAGCGCCTGCGATCTCAGATTTTGGGACGGGGACATGGTCACATGACGAAGTGTACGAGATGCGAACCCTCACGGCCACGCAGACATGGAAACTGTAAATCAGAGTAATTAGAGTTCATCCTCTGGACACATGAATGTCTGAACAAAATCTTCTGCCAACTCATCCAGTAGCTGTTGAGATATTTCAGTCTGGACCGACACTATCGTTCCTGGATGAGAAAAAAATGTTTGCTCAGGGGATAAATCTACAGCTGATTCATGCAAGCTCAGAGCACACAGAGGTCAACACCAGTAACAGCTCTGTGGCACTTAAACCCCCTGATTTTTAGGCACTGCTGAGTCTGAGCAGCTCTCCATCAACACAAAGCTTGAGAGGAGGCCTGAAGAATTTTCCAATTAGGCGGCGTGAGGTCGTCTCAAAGCTGCAGATGAGATGCACAGCCACGCCGCTGCAGCTTGACATTCATGACAGCCACTTGTGTGAACTTCCATCTGTCTGCCGTCCACGCACCAGAGGCTTCATGACAGAGCAGCGACAGCAGAGTCACAGATGCTGTTGCGGGGAATGTCATCACTGGCTTGAGAACATCCACAGAAATATAACTTGGGCCTAATGAGACAGAGAATGGTCTGTGCCCGTGTGTGCATCCATTGTGTGTGTTTGTGTGTATTTATAGCTTTCCTCTGCCTTGGAGATATCCTCATTATGTTGCCAGGTTGTTGTATTGTTCCACTTAACAATGGTCATCGTGCTAAAGCGGGATACAGCTTTGACTGTGGCTTGAAATGCTGCTGCAGGTGATCCTCAACAGGTGAAATACCTTTAATTAAAACGTCATGTCTGCCACTGTGGCTGATTGCTCTTTGTTTAACGGCTACTGCTGTTGGTAGAAAACACAATGGTGAGGAAAAAGTCAGTCAAATCGTTTTGCTGTGAACGTCTCAGATCTGTGTTGTTCTCCTTGTGTGTCACGTGTGTGGAAAACAGGTAAGGTTACAAGACAGTTAGACTGGTTCATAAGAGAATCCATCAATCAATCAATCAATCAATCAATCAATCAATCAATCAATCAATCAATCAGACTTTTTCATACCCCCCCCCCGTGTGTGTATTTAGTTCCCCCTGTTTCCACATGTCCAGTTCGTCTTTGTAACTCAGTGTCAAGGGTTGTGCAGCTGAGTCCAATCCTTGAGTCCAGTCTGACAGAAGCTGACAATGAGAAACAAAAATTAGATTTAAAAAAAAAAAAAAGTTATAATAACATTAGCAAACAAAAACAAATGTAAGAAAATTAATAATTGATAATAAAAGAACAGATTAAAAGAATAAATTTACAACATAGTTACAACAAAATAAGTGAATAAAGTGACTAATGACTAAAAACTATATTTAATTAAAAGACTGGCTGAAGAGGAACGTTTTGAGTTTAGTTAGAGTTTCATAAGAGAAAACTGATACTGAAATGAAGAATAGTTTTTTCAGCTGAAATTTCTGACCAGACTCTGACCGTGAACCTCATGAAGCGTCCGTGGTTCAGGTCCAGACGCCAGGAACCTTTGTTGCACGTCTTTGTTTCCTCCTTATCATCTCTAAACTGTTGACTTGATAAAACTAAGAGTATTTCCCTGGCTTATATTTTACCACTGGACTGCCATATTGTCCTATTTGCTTGGGGAAATGGAGGCAGTACAGTTTTTTAGTTGTTTTTTTTAGGCGGTGGGGGCAGGTGTGCAGGCAGGTGAAGACCAGGTGACTGAAGAGCAGCAGGAGGAGCTGGGCCTTGAGTCTGCTGAAACAGGAAATGTTGCACGGAGGAGATTTAGCAAATGGAAGAAAAAGATGCAAAAATAACAAAAGTGGTGCTGTCAAAAGAAAAAACCAACAAAGACCTGCAGGTAGGTCCTTCTGCACAATAACTGCACACACATCACTTCGTAGCTTAGAGGTGCAGCAGTGCTGGGCCTCCATAATGCACCATGTCATCTTTTCTAATCTGGGATTGACTAATCCTCCGGCGTTCCTGATCCAGGCGGGCAGGCAGAGAGAGGGAGAGACAAACACCCGGTGACTGAAGTCCACCATCCGCTATGGATGGGTCATGTTGAGCCTGCTGTCTCTCTGGCTGCAGGGTGGTGCTCTCTGGGGACCATGTGCACCACCATCATGTTCCTCTCCACTCTGGCTCTCGTGCTGCGCCAGCACTTCACCAGCCGAGCCAAGACGTAAGTGGGTTTTTTTGTTTAACCTTTATCAAACCTTTATCAAGTCTTGTTAGCTTTTTTTGGTGCTGTCATAATATGAGTGAATTCATATTTTACATTTATACATTTTCAAATGATCGAGTTACATCCAGAAACACTGAAATCACTTCCACTGGACCCGTAAAGTAAATTTCTCTCATTTAAATTGATTCAGTATTGTTTCTGAAAACTATTTAGATTGACATATTGTCACAAAAAGTCAGACTTGTGTGTGTGTGTGTTTGTGTGTGTGTGTGTGTGTGTAATGTGTGTAATGCCAGCTCACCTTTGTGTTATTGTAAACAACCTAAATCTCCAGTAATATTAGAGCACAGATCCTCTGGAAGCTACACTCCTGGCTTCTAGTCCTGTCTTTTGTTGGTCTGTTGACCAGTCACACAAACACACACACACACACACACACAATTATCACCAAATTTTGCCCTTTTTGTTGTGAGCCATTCCAGCTCTAATGAGCACCCTCGGGCCAGCGCTGCGTGCGTGTGCCCTAAGTAATTAGGACCAACACACTACGTGGTTGAAATTAATCTTGTTTAATTCAGTTGTAATCCAAATTTCAGACGTGTCTCAGAGAACCTACTCCTGGTTAAGTCTCTTCACTTTCTATGAATTCTTTAAGTGATGTTAAGACATGAATCCAGCGTCCGTCTGGTCCAGCTTCACCCTCCGGACCTGGAGGTTCACACTGAAATCTCTTTCCTTAAATACAGTGAAATGGCTTCGCCTCCTTCAGGTGCCTTTAAATGTGCAGGGGTCGTCATATTTGAGAATAAATTACTTTAGATGTCATCATCTCCAGGTTGGCAGATATCGATCTCTCCACACAATTATGTGTAATGAGGTGCGGCGCCTCAGTTGGAGATCCATGTCTAATGCCAGATCATGACCAGAGGAGACCACGACATGAATCATTTTCCAAGAGACTCTCTCGCCTTCAGATGCTCGGCCCCCGGGCAGGGTCTGCGGTTGGATCTTTAGCTCATTACGACGTTGAACAGCTACGGATGAACAAAGTAATTATGTGGTGTGAATAACACCACGGTTTGGGGCTTGAATTGATTCCAAGGTGACTGTGTGCTGGGAAACGAGTGCTGATTGCTGTGAAATGTTTTTGTCTGTCTCGGTTAGTCAGCCTCATAGTGACTGTTTTGTCACTAAAGGGAATCTCCGAGAGCTGGATGCTATTCTGAGCTGAGCTGGTAAATACTGATTGCAAATGCCAAGATTATTATGTTGAGAGCAGCTGTAACAGTGACAGATTCAAATGCTGATGCAGGGTTACGAAGCGTTGTTTTGCATAAACGCCTGAACAAACGCCTCATTCTAATGTGACAGATTTTTTGCTTTGCTTTTGACTACAAAGGTTATAAATACGATGACATAAGGACGACATGCCATAAATATGACATTTCAGACCAAGTTCAATATAAGACTGTGAGATTAAATATAGCTTTGAAATCTGAACAAACTGTATGTGACGGGTGTAGACACTGTTTTTCTCAGGAGCTTGTTTTTTTTCTCATGAAATACCACAGATCCAAACCGATAATTTTCTTGATTATACAGGTGCATCCAGTAATAACCACTTATTTGTTTTGACATTCAACTAAATAAACAGAGAACAGATCATTATGTTGTATTGGGTTGCTGAAAGGTTGAGGCAGACATGCAGAGAGAGCGGAAACGGAACAGGATTAGTTTTGTTTCTTTGTTTTTTCGAATCCGAAATACAACTGTGTTAAAGGCCAGTAAAGAGCCCTTCTCTCCACAGCCTGCGGATGATGCTGAATTAAATCAATCACATTTCTGATCAACTCCTTCACACCAACTAAATGAACTTTGAGAGGATATGTTGTTGTCCAGATATAATGTCGACATGTGGACGCGTTTTCACGTTGAACAAAATTCAGCCTCAGCTTTGTGTTTATTGTAAATTAGCAAATGTTAGCGTGCTAACATGCTAAACTAATGTGGTGAGAATGGTTTAAACATTACACGTTAACATATTAACATTCTGACATCAGCGTTCAGCTCGAAGCACAGAAGACAAATCTGCAAAAAGGTTAAAATTTTACATTTCACTTCCCAACAACATCAGCTGGCAGCATTTTAGTTTTCCAGCCTTCGAGGAAGCAACTTGTTAATTCACTTCACCAGTTAAAAAAAATCCTGACACATCACATGATGTCGGTTTCTTTATCATAAACTCGACTTACACAAACATTTTTTATTTGTGTCCCTGACAGCGACAAAGATTTGTAACGAATAGGACAAAGACCAAGAGCTTAAAAGCTAATTTCAGAATGCTGACATGATTGGCAGTGACAACGCCGTGCTGATATTTAGCAGGTATGATTATGTATGTTTATCTTATCAGGATTTATCCTCTGGGGATGATGAATACCTGCATAACATTTCATGGCAAATTATCTAATAGTTGATATTTTCATCTGGAGCAGTGGTGGCTTTAAAATGTAAAGTTAGGCCGTCAATGCTCCTGTTAAACCAACCATGTCGCTGAGACAACGTTCTTACATTGCCGTAAACAGATATTTGGCATTTCTGCACAAAAATGTCTTGTTATCTGACATGTAGGTATAAATTATATCAGCTGACAAACTGACTTGACAAAGTTCTCTGTCAAACTCTAATTGCCAGTAAAAAATAATGTAACATTCATTAAAATTAAAATTAAGAGATGTCAGTGTTGTTAAGATGCACAGCATTTCAAGCAAGTTTGAAACTTCTGAAAGCTGTTTTTACAGTGTAGTGAATCTAAGAGACTAGAAAACACATTGATTAAAACCCACTTTATAAAATGTTGAGCAGCACATGCAGAAAATGAACTTTTTCCACTGTTTCCTGCCTTGATGGGATTAAAAGACATCATCAGGGAATCAAATTGGCTTCGTGCGCGCTCACTGAGTAATTGCACCAAGCAGCTACATCCTACTACAAACTGCAGTAACAGTTGGTTCAGAAAGTGATCATGCAGAATTTACCATTTGCATTTGTATTCAAATGACTTAAAACACACACACACACACACACACACACACACACACACACACACACACTGAGAAACTGTGACTCTGAAACTCCCTCTCTATTTGGCAGCAGATTGCTGCTCCTGGTTTGCTTTGGTAATTGTTATCTCACCATCATCGCTTCACTCATCACCTTTAAAAATGTTTCTCATCACCGTGTCCCTCGTTTGATCTATTATTATTTCGGTCATGTACATCTCTACCACTCTGCTGACCTCTCCCTCACCTCCGTCACTTCCTCCTCTCAGATTTCCAAAAGACTCGGGGGAGAGCGAGGCGTCCCGGGTGCAGAGCAGCAGAGACTCGGAAAAGTGAGGCTCAGGTGTTAGCAGGCATCCACCTCAGGTACACACTGCTGGAGACACTGTTTTCTTGCTCCACAGGTCACTGGTTCTGTCATCTGTCTTTGGCCGGGATGTCAGAGTCGACCCTGTGATCTGCAGTTTGTGGATGAACTGATTTTTTTTTGGTCAGAGGAGGATCTTTTCTTTTGTGCTGAACTGCTCCGATCTCATCTCAGAGCGGTGGATACATCTCATCAGTGGGTGGATGGAATGACTTCACACTTACCAGTTTGCTGGGTAGCTTTATAAAATCTAAGTTATAGATGACCAAAAGCTGGTGAGAGAACAGAGTCACAGGAGGAAACACCTCAGAAATCAGTGTCCAGATCCTTCAGGCTGAGTGAGCTTCAGGTGTTGGCTTGTTTAGGCTAACGGAGCAACAGCTCATAACAGGAGCTAGTTGTCATCACCGCTCGGCTGCTGAAAGATAACACTGACTTTATAAATAAATGTCACCATGTTGGTGAGGTCTCTGCCTCTTAAGGGAAGTTTTTCTTGCTCTCGGTGGGAATTGTCGATTCTCTTTCTCTCCTATACTTTAAAGAGAAGGTCTTGACCTCCTCCCATTGGAAAGTGCCTTGAGATAACTTCTGTTGTGAGAAACTATATAAATAAATAAAACTTGATTTGATTTGATTGGATACCAAAACTGTGGTATAGTTACATCCCTACTTTCCATAAGACAGCCCCCAGAGTCGGCCTGCGAGCGAGAGGTCGGGTTGTCTCTTCGGAGGCTCACCTCTCCAGCTGACGTTAATGAGCCTCTAACTTTTTCTCTGCACACTATAAATAAACTGAAGATGAAGTTTTCCACCCATGTCAAGTGTCTCTGACATTTTCTGGGTTTTTACATAAAACATCTTCAATGCTTTGGTTTGACTTGCATAAAATAAAAGTCTACGATCTACTATTGCAACTGTGACTGAGGAAACTATGGCTGGAATAACACTGACGCTCCATTTAATCATAATGTGTTTTATTTCTCCACAGATGCGTAGGCAGCCTCTGGCAGGGAACTGCATTTAAAGCTCAGACTTCATGTGTTCACCAGGTGAGACCTGAATTATTCTGCATGTGTTCGTAACACAGTGAAACATTTCCATTAATCAGAGACGCTGCAGTGAAAGGTAATCCAGATTTAAAGATGTGCGTTTTATCAGCTTTCACTGGACTGATAATGGGACGGTGGTGCAGCCGCAGCATCTATCTACGCTGCAGACCTATATCTGTGAAGCAGAAGGATTTCGATGCTGCACAGCGTCACCACCCACAGCTCAGCTTCGTGCAGGAGCGTATCGGTTACTAGAGTCGAGTTACACTGTAGGAAACCGTGCTGGACACTTGAGGGGGCGGACGTGGTCAGTGCAGTGACCCAGCACGCTGGCTTGGTGAGGGGGACATCATGGCGAGGAGGGGAGGCAGCCGGGCAACTGATGCATGTTTGCCAGAGCACTGGAGGGATGTGCGAGAGTGGAGCATAGAGAAGAGACAAAGCCACAGAGTAAGACTGTTTTTAATCACACAGTGGCCTGAACATTTTCTGATCCTGTTTTCTAGGAACAGTCCTTCTTATAGCTTGTGCACATTTAAGTGAGAACAGACTGAACACAGAGCTGCTGTCCATAGTTTTCTCCTGGTTCAGTCAATACTAAGTCATTTATAAAGTCTGTTATGTAGGCTATTCTACGTACGACGCCTCTGGGTATTGTCCAGCAGATCAATCAATGGCAGTTCTCATTTTCTTATCTCTTAACTGTGCTGGAGCTCCTGTGTAATAGCTCTCCTGAGTGTTTGTATGTTTTTACAAAAATGACATTTTTCATGTGTAAAAAAAAAAAAAAAAAACAAAGAAAAGAAAAAATGACAGTTATTGCTGCACATATTATATGTTTGACTTTTGAGTCCCATTGTCTTGGGTCAATAAAGTTTCATCTTCAGAAGCAGCACATAATCTGCTGCCCAGAGGAAAGGAACATTCAAAAATAAGATCTTTCTTTGTCTTTTTCTCCTGGACACAGTTGAGCTCAGTTTAAGTTCAATATAAAATTTTGACAATTTCTACATATTTCTGAATTTAATTTTTTTGATTCTCTCACTGCTCCAATCTTTACCCTTCTGAAATAATAATCAGCTCTTAAGACTTAAGACTTGATTGACTTGTAAATGAGCCTGAACAACACCTGAAATTGTTACTGTGATCAAGTAAAGACCAGATTTCCTTCTTTTCTTTCTCCTGTTATTGTCAAACTGGACAGGACTGATTTCTCAGATGTTGATCTCTTCTTCTGCTCCTTATTTCTCCTAAGGAGGGGGGCTTTGGGAGAAACAGGTCAGATCTCCAAATTAGAGCTGATTTATTTCTTTGAGACAAAGAAAAGACATTTAAAAAAAAAAATTCTATCATTTTATAATGACTGTATATGTTTGTACTTTATATGAACTCAATAATTCATGATCAGTACATTAAAAAACACGTTTTTAGAGCTAAAACCAGCAGCTCCTTAATGCTTTATGACAGAGTTAATATTAAACAGACAAAAAAAATGTATTAATTTATGTGTTAATTATCTTACTTAAATTTTCATTAAAGTAATAGAATGAAATAATCTTTGTGTAGGACCTGATCACACATAGTAAAAAGCTGCTTGAGAAAAAATGTTTTATATTTCATCCAAAAACCAGAACATCTGTCCTCTGGGTCTTTCTGTCTGTGTTGTCCTTGGTAACTAAAGAAACTACACTAAACTACCTGTGTATTAGACGGGGCTCCTCCGGCTGGTTGAAGGTTGAACACCTCCCAGAGCTTGTTTAATATTTTATCAACCAAAATGTGAAACCGCTCATTCTCTCAGAGCTCGGTCTGCTATGATCAAAAGGAGCAGGAGCTAATTCCACTTTGCAACATGTCTGATGATGAAATACTTCAGGTGTCACTTTCCTATTACCTCCTCTGCTTCCTCCCTTCCTTCCTCCCTCCCTCCCTCCTCCACACAGATGTGGGTCTCAGATGTGGAGGGTGTCCTCAGGTCCATGGCCACGCGGCTGGTGAGTTGAAGTCCACAGAGAGACAGTAATGTAAAAACATCAGTGTCAGTTTTTCCGTTTATACAAGTCGTGACCTTGTAGTTATATGGTTCTCTCTGTTTTATGTGAGAGCTTCACCATTTTCACATCCTACAGAGCAAAGCTGATGTTTGTACAGTGAATTTCTCCTTTATCAAGCAAAGGCAGGCTACAGCCTCTCTGATTATATAATATCATTATCTTGTCTCATGTGAATGGCGATGCTCTGTTGGTTTGGGCAGAACAAATACACAAGGACTTTCTTCAAAACAGTAGAGTTTAGTCTCTGTTTTAAATTAATCTGTTAATTACTGAATGAAGTTACAGATCATAATATTTTAGTAAAAACACAAGTCGAAAAAAATGCTGCAAATTAAAAAATAGGTTACTGCTGATGATTTCTCTCCTTCATTTAAGCTACATCGGTTTTGGTTTGCTTCGGTCTCTTTGGCTGCTCTGAACTTCTGGACCAACTTTATTACTTTTTCAAGTTATCACTCTGATATTAGTCTGAGCTTTGAGTGTCATCAGTTTATGTCTGTGTACAAAAGTTACGAGCAAAACAGACACAAACCCTCTCAGCAGCATAATGGAGTTAGCATAAGGTTAGTAAAATAATTAATAACAATAATAATTAATCTAACTAAATCCATGAAAAGGCCACTGGATAAATGTGAATTTCCCTATAGGCATTAAAAAAAAAGTATTTCTTATCTAATCATATCTTAAAACATGTAACTGGCAACAAAAAACTGAATTTCACTCAAAATTTCTTAGTTACATATTGAATCTGATAATCGATGTCTTCTCTGTACTGAAAGTTATTAATAGTAAGTTATTAATTCTTTCCAACAAACATTATTTTGAGAACTGTAATTAACAATTCAAGCAATCTTTCTTTAATGATGTTAAAAATCAGCTTTTCACTGATTCAAACTGATTAAAGAGATATTTCTCAACTTAGCTGAGTCTCATTGACACTGTAAAATAAAAATAAAAATAATAAAATCATCATTTTCCAGGTTTCAAAATCTATTTTTGACAAAAATATCAGGGGGAACCTCACAACTCTGAAGTCACACAGTGTTTTTGGATGTGATTGTTTGTAGCTTATTATGGGCAGTGAGGTGTCAAACTAACTTAACCTTCTCTTGTTCCCAGAATGCTTCTCTGCAGAAATATCCTCGCTGTGTAAGTGGAAACAGTCCGGAGAGCCGTCCTCCATCTCCCGAGGTCTCTCTTCAGTCGAAGAGGCGGCTTTAGATGTTCTTCAACTATTTGACAGCAGAACTCAAGATGAATCAAACAAACAGATTTTGGCTTTGTCCTGTTAATAACGGATGTCACTTCGGTTCAGGCACCAGACGTCAGTGTAATATCAGAAAGACGTTCCAGTTTTTGTTGGGATTGAAAATCAGGTCAAAACCGAGTGTTGGCTACTTGACATTGTGACGTTTAGCAGATGTTGGGTTTTACTTTATGTCATGAGCAGCAAAACTGTAACAGACGTTATGAGCAACTTTGTTTGATCCGGGTTTTCTTAGCAAACCTCACGTCTTCAGTCAGTCATGCAATGATCTCTTCTCTTAATTAACCTGTTGTTTGACCTTCAGGAGAGGAAAGTAACTGTATAATTACTCAAATGTCCCATAAGAAATTAAAGTAGTTTCCAAATTGAGGTTCTCTGGAATAACTGCAAAATTTTTTCTCATTACTCTGCTGCCAGATCAGAAATAAACAGGTGTTTTCAGCGTTGTGCACGGCCTGTTACGTCTTTATTTGAATGGAAATCCACAACCACCCCGTCAACGGCACAAAAGCACCACACAAATAAAAACAAGCTACCAGGGTTATTCTTCTGTATCATTTGACATTTTACTCTGTGCATGTGGATGATACCGCTTCAGTCACCTTCATTTTCAATCACGTCGACCGATTAATTGACCAATATAGTCATATACAGTAGGAATTTAGCCCGTGTGCAGGATCTCTGCAGTGAATACTGTTTTTTTTTGTGTGTGTCTTTTTATGAGGTTGACCATTTCCTTTGCCACCAAATGAGATCTTGTTATTTCCTCCCTGATTACATTTATGATTGAATCCTTGTTGATATTAAGGTTGTTTTCCTATTTGTTGTCTGGGGGACACCAGTGTGCATTCAATTTATGTTCCACTGGGACCACCAGGCCACAGAGTTATTTTTGAAAAGGGACCAAAAGGACCATTGCGACAGGAATATGGCAGTGTGTTATGCATCTACTCTATTAAGAACTCTATTATCCTAAATGTTCCTGTTTGTCATTGTGACAACTGTGTACCAAATCCCTCCAGCCATAGTACACTATTGGCAGAAGCCGGGGGAACTAATGTGCCTAATATGCCCCCAGGAACATCGTCTCTGCCAAGCGTGCACTCTGAATCCGCCTGTGTAATCAAGGAGGTATAGGACACGAGTATCTTGTGATAGTGGCGGCGGCACTTCCATATCTCGCTGTTGCCTCCTGCCCTGATGAGCCTATCTGACTCAAATTACAAGGTGAAAGCAAGGCTTTTGTGTACTCGCTAAAGCAGAGCAGCTTGGGTAATGAGTATGGTCTTCCTGCACACTCTGGCAAAGCATGGGAGTTAATCTAATGATGGGGGAGAGAACCACGACTCATAATGGCCTCAGAGAGAGAGATGCAGGGAGGTAGGGACTGATGGAGACTCTAATACACAGCCCTCTTTCTTCCCCAATCATTGGGGAATCATCTCTCCACTAGACTTTGAGATTCAATATAGAAAAAACCCTGAGCGAGGACTGGCACGACTCAAAGAAACAAAAGTAAACTTATTGGTTTTTGAGGAGCTTATTGTAGTCGTGCTGTTGACTCGAAAGATGCAGAGCATTTAAACATCAGCCCAATTAAGTTATCCATCTTGAATCATAGCAGCCTACAGGCGTTGTTTAATGTATGTGTTCATATTACTGTGCCATAAAGCAGGGGTCAACAGTTAGCTTCAAACACAGGCCAGTTTCTGTTAGCGTTAGTCATGCCATGCAGGCAAGGTGGAAATACAGTATGAATATATAAATAAATATATACAGTATGTATATACATGCTCCTCTAAGGTTAAACTCATTTGGCAGAAGATGAATACACCAATGTACATGCTGTGTTGCACCATATGATTGCAGATAAACACAATATACAGCAGCTTGCTTTATGGTCGAATGAAAGAACATAAGAAATAGAGCCAAACCCAGCAGCTCTGTTAGGCTCTGCTAAGGCACAGCAGTGCTCAACATGCTCACAATGACAATGCTACTGATGATGTTTTGCAGGTGTAATGTTTACTACCACTTTAGTTTAGCACGTTAGCTCCTGCTTGCTAACTTCTGCGAATTAGTGTTGAACACAAAGTGCAGCCGTAAACCAAAGTATTGGACAAACTGCAGTTTTTTGGAGTTGTTCATGTTTATCCTGAGGGGGACAATCCGCTCTATAATTTTTGACATATTTCACTCATAACCACTGAAATGGACCTCATCGAGGAGCTCGAGGAGAAGTCAGGGAATCACCAGAGTCATCAGGACTCTGAATGTTGTGCCAATCCATCCAGTGGTTGTTGAGAGATTGGACCAAAGCGGTGGTCTGACCAACTGCCTGACAGACCAACGTTGCTACCCCTAGAATAATGCTGCATCTTATTTCCATTATGAGAATATTATACTCATGTTCCTGCTTTGAGAGAGATGCAACGCTCTGAAACGCCCTGTTCTGTTTAACTGGATTACAATTAATTCCGTGACGTATGAGTTAATGTATGAAATAACATTCATTAATTGATGATCCATTAAGCATTAATTAATCTCATTAACTACGAGTGAACATTAAGATCAACATAATGGTGAGCAACAGGAATAAATGATACACCGAGCAGTAATTAAATCATCAGGAATCCTGCATGAGTTATGCTTTACTTAAGGACTCAGTAACACCAGCATGTGTTTTGTACCTCAAAGTAACATATGCACATTCCTGCTCTAATTCAAAGTAATGTTGATGGGATGTCCGCACGGGTACTGTGTGATCCCTCCTAGGAATTGAATGATTGGGCGTATTGTCTTCTGCCTAACCTAAAAAAAAATCCAAAACAATGTCATGTCCATGTAGAATTAAATGTGCAATCTGGAGCCAGATGGCCATGTGTGGGCATTGTTTCATTTCTTTTTGTTGAAGCAACACCTTTGTTTTTTTTGAAATGTCTGCAAAATAAATGTGGTGTCTTCTGAGGTAACGCACACAGTGAGGGGAGCACCTCATAATCAGGAGCAGGTTGATGCAGCGAGCAGCGGCCTCCTGCAGCGAGAGCTAGAGTCTGATAAGATTTCACTCAGAGGCAATTAACACGCACCAGCAACAATAACGGTCTTCCAAACTCTCAACCATCCCCCTCAGAAATACACAGATGAAAACGCCCCCACACACACATTCACTCGCTCTCTTTTCCTCTATGGTTTTATAGGTTGTGGTTTTGTCGGGGGGCCTGAGTGGATTGGAGAGGTTGTGAGAATAGCAAGGTGTCGCTTCAGCCAGCATGATATGTTTGTTCTCTTCTCTCAGCACCACCGGGGGCACCACTTCAGGAAATGAGCAGAGATATACAGAGGAGCTACTTCGAATAGGTCACATATAAGCATCATGAGAGCTGACCGCATGTGGTTGACACTGCGACGGAGGAAATGAGACGATGGAAAAACCACAGCAGTGAGCAGCCTGATGCACGTACTGTGGTGGTCATCGCCATAAATACCTGACACATCGTATTAAAGATCTTGACCGGAGAAGGAACCTGACTCAGCAGACACAGAAGTGTCGAACATGAAGTGGACCTCTCTCTCTCTCTCTCTCTTCAGCTGCTTTACAATGCCATGACATTTTCTATCTAAAAGTGTACATACAAAGCGGTGACTGCTGCCTGCCAACATACTACACCATCTGCAGCACAGCTCAGCAAACACACCCTCAGGACACGTCAGTAAAGCCCACTGGCCGCGATATTCAGGGTATTTCTAGAGTTACATGGAGTCCCTCTAATCGAGTCAGGCAAGTGGGTTCAGTCGTTTTGCAGGAGTGCATATCACCCCATGTGACGCGCATCAGTGCTCATACCATCATACTAATCCAGTTGGTTCTTCTCAAATCCCCCACAACCACGCTCCAGCAACCCGGCCATGAGAATGGAGGTGACCTGATAAACCTGCCCCCCCCCCTCCACCCCCACTGCAGAGGGAGAGGCCTGGGCTTCCCCCCTGTCTGTTCCTCCTGGCATGTCTTCAGTTCAGTGAGTGACTCAGCCCTCTGAATGTCCCATGGCTGCTGGGTGGCAGCTGCATCAAAGACGACCTGGTGGGTCCTACGAGCTGCCTCTCTTCTCCTGGTGTCTTCACGACGCTGCAGTTTGATGCTGCTTGTGTTTCAGGTCAAACAAACTACTGAGAAGAGAAGAGTCCACATAATAACACCAATGACTCACACATCAGGGATAATTAGATTAAGACATATTGTAAATAATCACTAATTGCTCCGTGTAACATACCTACTGTACCACTGACTGGAGAGGTAATTGATCCATTTCAATGAATAAATGAATCTTTTCTTTAACCGTCATCTTTTAAGCCAAAAAATATCTGGTTCCAGCATTAAAATGTAAACATTTGCTGGATCCTTCTTCTTCTTTGTCTTCTATGACAGCAAATTAAATATCTTTGGGTTCTGGACAGCTGTTCCATTTGATTATTCAAATAATTGATAAAGTAATTTCCAGTTTAATGGACAATGAAAATAATAGTAAACTGCAGCCCGAAACATAACAAAGCATCAGAAGTATCACCACGAATTTAACACAATATTTAGGAACTGAACAAATGAATCATGGGGAGAGTGGCAGAGACACAAAGCTGCCCGTGTTCACTTTAAACAGAGAGGGGTAGTGGGTGTTTCTTAGCTTCATCAGTTGGTTCATCCACCATGTGAGCACGTTAGCATGCTGACGTTAGCATTTAGCTCAAAGCCCTGCTGTGTCTAATAGCCTCACAGAGCTGCTAGCATGGCATTCGACTCTTAGTCTTATTTAGAATCACATTTTCAGTTTTCACAGTAGCTCGTCCACAGAAGATTAAGAATGATTTTGCATGAAATTACACAAAATGGTTTTCCACGAGGCACCCTGGCAGCGACAACTTTATTAGTTTCGAATGATAATTTTCACAATATGTGGCTGTTTATCTCTCATTTCAGGGCTCGATATGTTTCATTGTTTGCCAGCAAGAGACAGGTTTGCATAACTCTTATATAATTATGGCAGCGCCTTGACAAAGGGGGCGGGCATCTGAAGAAACAGAGCAGAATTAAGGGGCAACTGAAGGAGAGCTAGGCAGACAGGCGAAACCTTTCTGCAAGCCATCAGTGCTAAGCGACCCAGACGGGGAATCTGTCATGTTGGATGCCAATGCTAACTAAATGCTGAGGTATATGACATTCCTTCCTCCCACTCAGTTGTCTGTCAGTGTGTGTGCGTGAAGGGTGTGGGGTGGTGATAAGGCAGAGACAGGCTCAGTTATATAAGTACAAATGAGGTTAATGTATTGACTGTATTGATATGCACTGAGCTGACATCTGCGCCGCGTCGCCCTGATGGCTGCTTATCAGTTATTGAGCTTGTGTCAACGGTCTCATGTTGAGGAGATGAAACCAGATGGTGAGGAATGCCAGTGATGGCAATTAGTGCAAACTGGAGCATGTGTGCAGCAAAAACTTGGTTGTTTTCATCGCCCTTCTGAGATGAAACCTCTCAAACCTCTCGTATGGGAGTGACAGCACTGTCTCTTAAATCCCTTGAAAAACACCATATGCAGGGACGGCCCTCTCTCCCCCTTCAAGGCCAGGCAGCAATAGAGCTCACAGCTGGAGAACGGTGGAAGTGAGGATCTACTGTCTCCATTCATGGCTCCTCTCCCGCTCCTCAGCTGTGCCATTTTCAATCAATAGCGTTTAGGAAATCAGCATCTACCCCGCAGTTTGAAATGAAAGGCCTCTTTTGTTGTGAAGGCGATAGTGTGTATAATGATCTCACGCTGAAGAAACATGCATGTTTTTCAGAGGCATCTTCTCCCATTGCTGCAAATTACATAATATGTTCATGTTCAAAGTAAAGCCTGGGTGTCTTGAGGGGAGAGCTGCATTCACAGCCAAAGTAGGAATTAAGGTGATGCCTACCTATCTTCTGGTGTGAAGTGGATGGAGAGCTGTGCGTTTTAGAAGCACATGACTTGCATGTGAATAAGATCTTCTCGTTTCCCCTCTGGCTCCAGGTGTTTACTGGGACCACTAATTCCCATCTGCATATATGCTTACCTCCTCCTCCTACACCTCCCACTCTTCTGCTCCTCTCTGTGGATCATGTGCCGCTGCCTGGAGCAGAACAAGAACGCAAGAATGACTTTGATTTGACCAAGGAGAAGTCAGACAACTTCTTTATTATTCTCTCAAAGCAATATACTCCTCTAACACATCACTGTTGCAATGATGAAGATAAATGATGCTGCCGGTAATTGATTTTATGGCGCTGCTGATGACACAATACAGAGGTATGGTGGTGCACATTGTACCAGTGCTTGAAAAGTAATCAAACCCTTTACTAAAAATAGGATTTCCTTAGTAAAAAGATAATGCAAAGTTGCAAAGATGGTCAAAGTGCCTACTGTAAAAAAAAACAAAAATGCATCATATAGTTGTATAATACTCTTAAAATACTACAAAGTGTAAGGCCTCACATGTTGTGGTAAATTGTGCAGTAATTGTCAGTCAAATGTGCTGAAGCATAATGTCTCACAAAGTAAAGGGACCCATGCCTTAAAAATTGTACTTAAAACATACTTAATTGTACAGAAGTTATATTCATCTGTGGTTTAGAGCAACTGAAAACACATCTGAGTTTGTGTCATGGTGATCATTAGCTGCATTTCTCTGAATCCAACATCACCATCTGCTGGTTGACTAGAGCCTCTGCTCCATTTATACGATGACTAGAAAAAATGAAAATTTAACAACAGTTATGCAGAATGTGTGAAATTGCACATCTATCTATCTATCTATCTATCTATCTATCTATCTATCTATCTATCTATCTATCTATCTAAACTACTTGTACATCACTGAATTACTATTGCTGACACATCATTACCATGTAAACAACTCCTACTGTGGCTGGTAAAAGAGGAGCTAATTTGAACTACTGCAGACAATATACTGTTAAGCAGTTTATTACATAACAACATATCATATTCTCATCATACGGGATGTTTTGTGTGTAAAATCTTAATCTTCAAAACGACCAGTAGCTGTGCTATAATCTCATTTTAACTGTAGTGGAGTAGAAGAATAAAGTAGGATGAAATGGAAATTCTCAAGTAAAATACAAGCACCTCAAAACTATTTGTTTTTTTCTAGCAGCACATAGTGGGCTGTGTGTTTGTAAGCATAGTTTCTGTGTAGGTGCAGTGTTTCCTGCCTGACAACTGTAGTGGTCACTATTTTTGGAGTTGGGATTTATTAAAATGCATTTGCTCTGTGTGGATGATGGTTCTCTTTGTGCTGCAGTAATAATTGTTCTCCTGGATTCATTCATCCACTCCAGCTGCCCACCATACAGTTGTCATCACGCCCATCTGAGTGAAATAAGCTAAATTGAGCTGAAATCATCTGAACCTAAATTAGGCCACGGATCTCTGTAAGTCATCCCTCGACAAATGGAAGATTTCCATCTTGCCATTTTCTCCACTTGCAGGCACCCTGTGCTGATTTTCACTGACATATTTAAGGACACTTACATCATCAAACACACATTTTTCTTTAATCATGACTTTTATTCTCATCCCAGTTAACATCAATCAAACTGCATTTGTATTCATGTGTGAAACTTAATTAAACACCGAGCCACGCTCTCTGAGATCATTTGTTGCTGTAGTTTCTGAATAGATTTTGCATCAATACTCAACAATGATGAGGAGCAAAATCCGCCATACAAGACGCAGACGGACCACTTTCTTACTTCTGACACTAAATTAATTTCGAAAGTAGATTTTATCACTTACTTTTCCAAAGGTACTTACAGTAAGTCTTTAAAGTCTTTATAATACTGTCTCTTTGGGGTATTTCTGTTTTTTTTTTTTTATTTTAAACCTTAAGCGTTAAATATAAGATGTACGTTTTCAGGAAGGTGAAATCACCACAGCAGCCACAGCCTGTGCAGTTCTGTCTATTTTCCTCCACGTTGTGTGCTTCCACTGTAAATCTATGAGCAGTTTGCATCCACATGTACATAAATATTACATAACATCTTCTCATGTACTTTTGTAGTCAGTAAAAGATGTAATTAATGCAGTTGATAGTTTTTTAAGTGACTCAATGTTTTTCAGTTTGCATGATGATGATGATGATGATGATTAAATTTGCAACCTCTGGTCGAACCCTGTTACCACCAGGGGGCAGCACACCGCATCTTTTGGGCGGGCAGATCTAATGAACAGCAGTAAAGTTCAATGTAAACTGCAGCTCAGTGCAAATCTATCAAGTCACAGAGAGACACACACAACCACACGGCAAATTCGGGCGCCCTTCAAAATAAAAGCGTGAATCGTTCTCAATAAATTACACATGCAGAATAAAACTAAAATCACTAGTTTGGGAATGTACAATCAAACTAAAAAATCTTCTTGCTTTCTTGTCATAGGGAAATGTCCTGTCCTGAATAAAGTGTGTGTTGTAGAGAATTAAGCCTCCGGGTCCAGTAGGACTGACAGTGGGTGCTGCTGGTTCACCTGGTCACCTGGTGAACTGACTATATTCACCTGCTGTCCTCTATATCACAGGCTGATGAGATGACTGGAAAATACATGCAACCTGCCCATCAGTGATGAGAGCAATAGTAATATGGGATGCACACACACACACACACACACACACACACACACAACATAAAATGCATGAACTTAAAATAATAATTTGAATATAATTTCCAACGAAGGAAGCTTCAGTGACATTAAATATACTGAATGTAAAAATACTGGCATCACCTCCCTGTCGGCTCAGAATGCGTATCCGTGCTGATGGCTCTTATTTTGAAGTGTGGCCGGATACGGTGCGCTTGATTTCGTCACCCTTGACCCCGGTCCGAGCGGCGGGCTGTCGGTCCTGTGTTCCCCACTTTGCTCGCACCGTTGAAGCGGGCGGCGATGTGAGAGTGCGGCTCCTGTCCGGCTTCCGCTCAGGATGGACCAGAGGAGGGCAGAACCGGACCGCGGCACCGGCGGGAACCCGGGAACACTACACGGGGAATTCACGGTGACCGGTAACCGAAAAGCCAGGTGCTCCGTGAGCCTGACCGAGCGGGACCTCGTCGTCCAGAAGCTCTCGTCGGCACCTGTCGGGCGGAGCAAGGTGGCGCTCAGCCTGAGGGACTGCGTCGGCTGCCGGGCTTACCGGGCGGACGACAACGCTGACCCGGCGGCGTACTTCTCAGCCTACTTCTACCCGCTCCGGCGCCGCTGGATGAGTTCCGGGGTGTCGCGGCAGAGAGTGGAGCACTGCTTTCGGCTTCCCGCGCTTCAGGACCCGGTCGCTAACCTGGAGGAGGCGGAGAGGTGGGCTCGCGCTGTCCGGGAGCGCGTTGGCCGGCAACGGTATCTAGGAGACGGTGAGTTTCCGTTAGCAACCAGAGGCATTCACGGCCCGTTAACATGAGCTGCGGTGAGTTCAGGGACACAGGTCAGCCTGCTCCATGAAGACACTGTGGAGAAGTGAAATGACTGAGCACATGTTCACACATCTGTTCAGACGGAGAGAAAATGGCAAAAAGAAACAAACATTAGTTAAAGTCACGTCTCGTTTCAGGAGGAAAATGAGCTCTCTGTGCAGTGTGTTAGTTATCGAATATTAGCTGATCATCAGAAAATAAATTGGCAGTTGGTTTCAGGCAGATTGCTGTTAGTCTCGGATCAAATATGATGCTGCAGTTTGTTTGCTTTAAATTACAATAAACTGAATATATGTGGGTTCTGGACTGTAGGCTGAATAAAATACACCCTGAGCTTTAGTGCATTACAGCAGGCGCTTTTCATGGGACTTTTCACTAGTAAAGCCATTGATCGATTAATTAAGAAAAATATCATCAGGTTAATCGATAATAAAAATAATTGTTACTTGCACAGTTGTATAAAAATGCACCATATAAGCACAAAGCTGAAATATTAAATGCTAGACTAGAGCTTAAATTAAGGCCCCTTTACAAGATACCCTGAAATTAGGGATGTTTTAAAGCCTGTATCACTCCAGTGTATAGTCTGCTTTAATATTGATTATCAAAGTAGTTGCTGATTATCTGTGTGTTGACTTATTAATGTTTCAACTGCTCTTACTCTTTAGTTACTTAGGGAAAAGACCTCCATGAATCTGTAATGAGGAGAGGTCCCATCACATCTCCCTTATGTTTAACTAACTGTATAACTGCATTTTGAAGAGATACAACAAGTACAAATACTGCAGTCGAACTACCTACAGGTGCCTAAACTTGTCTTAGACTACACTGTAATATAGGAACTAGGTGTAAATTAGATTCTAGTGATACAACAGGTCACAGATAACGTCCGCTGAGTGTCCAGTGTTTCTGTGACCTCATTACCTGAATGTCTGATAGTGGTAAAATAAAAGGGAGTAATACTATTGAGTTCCCACTAACTGTTGGAGTCGTTGTTACCTGGTCATTAAAGACTGTGTAACATGCAGTTACTCAGTCATTTCTTGGAACGTACCAACCTTTGTCAGCAGCTAACTGTCAATTACAATGCCACTTACAACATTTAATAATTTCAACTACAAAGGACAGGATGATGATCTTTTCTGGTTTATTCTCGTACCAGTTTTTTCATGAAGTTAATTTAGCCCCACAACTATTTAAATAACTAATATTATCCTTGGCGTCTCTCTGTGCAGAACTGGTTTCTTGTCACTGTGTCAGCTGCGCCTTTGAAGGAGACTGTTATTCCATCACCTACTCCTACTGACCTACTACTGAAATGAATAAAACAGCGGGGCTGGTCGAATCACATTTCTTCTCTTGAGATATATTATCTCTTTTACAAGAGAGACCTGGCCGAAATGGCAAAGGAAGATAGGTGTCACATAAGGACACTAAAGATGATCCATCCAGATGATCTGGCTTGCTATATGTAATAAACTAGAGAAAATATTTCACTAAAGTAAACAGGAAGTTTACCGAGGATGACTTTAAAGATGAAATAAGTCACATTTTTGGTGACGTCCATTCCATTAATCTGTATAAATTGCAATGATTATTTTATTGTCCCAACTTTCAAAATAAAAGGTAGATAAATGATAGACAGGGTCAGACCCACAAATTAAACAGTCTGATGCCTGGAGATATAATTGAAAATAATTAAAAATGTGGATTGAACAAGATTTTTTTTTTCTTGGTGCAAATGGGAAAGCATTTCCTTAAATGAAAATAAAGTTTCTTTGTCAATGTAAGTATGGAAGGATAATCTGTCATCCATACAGATTTGTATATGGAGGGTTTTCCAATTTATTTCCCTCTAAAGTTTTAAGATTAATGTTACCGACCTTCTCATCAGAATGTGCATAGTTTCTGATAAAGTTATAAGTTTGTTTTTTTTTTTTTTTTGTAAGTTTTAAGGTTAATTTTCAGGTTAAATGCTAACTGGAGTGTGTAACTGTAGTTTGGAGGTCAGTAATAACCTGATTTAAACAATGAGCTACTATATAAATACCTGTATACAGTTAACATAAGAGACGTGAAGAACCTAAGGCAGTATTACTGCTATTGAATTCATGTCATGTCAAGCGGTATATCCTGTATTCTTGTCTCTTATCAGCTCTGCTTTGTTACAGGATATTTTATTACATTTCACCCACTGCTTATATAAATGAAACAATAGTGAAACAAAGGGTGTGGTATGGAGTCACATTTCAGTAACTCCAGTCTTCAAACAAACCTTTTTAACATAAAAGACACCTGAGAAAACCATTATGTTGCTATTGAGTTCATGTAATGCCAAGAGGTAAAATCACTCCGTTGGGAAACGTTCTGTACTTGGAGATTTCTAAAGATAAGCAGTGTCATTATTTGTGGTCCTCACCGATCTGTCCTGGCTGAATGAAAAACCAAAATGCTATTCTTTGCCTCACAAAAACTTTCTCCTACGCACAACCGTGGTATCACTGGTACACTGTGACCCAGATAGCATTTCCTCATTTACACAAAATTATTTTTAACAAGAGAAAAAGGCGGCAATTCTATCCGCCCTCTCATTGTCAGAGGAAGAAACAGCAGACTTTCAGTAACCCTAGACAGTATTATTTGCTTTGAAACATATTGTGATTCAACTGCCTGGAGATTAACCTGAGACAACGACCTAACAAGTTTTCTACTAGAAGCAAACACAGGTGTCTCCATGGCTTTACCTGCTCTGGACTCAGGAATGTAATGCACCTCTACCTCCTCCCAGTTTACACAGACTGAAACCAACGTCTTTGCTTTGGAAAACCTCCTGTATCTGGAGACTTTTTTTCCTCTGAGATGTTAGAACTTGGTTTAGTCCTCACATGGATGCAAAGAGGAACATTGGAAACTGGAGCTGAGACAATTGACCCTTCGTTAAAGTTGGGCTCAGACTACAGGAGTTTTGGGCCAATTTAACTCTGATTCACACTTTCTGACAATCGGAGGAGAAATCTGCACCTTTTATGAACAGCTCGGTGACAAGTGTTGGCTGGAGCTGCTGTTGTTACCCTAAACTCTGATATACCACTACCTTGACATGCAGCAAAGGGCCGCGGGTCGGAGTCGACCCCGGGCTGCGGCTGCAGTTAGGACGAAGCCTCAATGGTACGCGCTCTACCAGGTGAGCCACTGAGGCACGTTTGCAATAGTATAGAAATTTTAAAAGCTTCAAAGCTTGATTGACCTGATGGTATAATGCTGTTTGTGGGAGTGGTTTATCAACTGGTCAGTTAGTTGATTAAGCAATTAGGGAACAAACGGAAAAAGAACTGGTCACAATTTTAAGCACTTCATCACTTTTCAGGGGAAAACAACAAAACTTTGCTGTTGCCAAACTCTCATATTGGAATATTTGCTGCATTGCTTTGTCTGAAATTATGGTAAATTGAATGTCTTTGGTGTCGGTTGGTTGGATAAAACAAGCACCTTGAAGATATCATGTTGGACTCTGGGAGTGTTGAGCCAAATTAAAGGCTGTATATATTCCTACCTCTTGGTTACCTGCAGAAATATCACATTTCAAACCTTGTTCATGCTGCAGGGGTCTGTGGTATCTCTGGAATTTGGCAACATGAATTCTGTTTAAAAAGCCGTCCTCAGTAAGTTACTCATTATGCCAGAGGCCTTGGGAACCATACTAAATTGTGTTCAGGAGCTCTGCATCCAAACCATTAGTCTAAATGAGGTCAGTGCTGCCTATCTGACCTCTCCATCAATACTGGTTTATGTGTCATTGGCTTGACTTCCAGTTTACTCACAGAATTACTCAGAGAACGTCTGTTTTCTCCAGATCCATTTACATCTGACAGGTTTAGACCTGCTGACGATGGTGTCTGCTTCGAAACCGTTCCTAAATCCAGCAGTCCAGTGTATCATATATATCCTTGTTGTGGTATTATAATCCAAAAGGATTTGTTACATAAGAGACCGGCTCTATCATTTTAACCTTTCCTTCAATATTTGGTTGTCCTGTTCTTTAAAGGATAAATACAAGCAGGTGTCGGCCATGTTTGCACATGCTCAGGTTGCCCAGTGTTGCTTCTCTGCTCTAATAGATAACATAGTCAAACTGTAAGATAAAATGATTGACTCAACTTTGATAATTTATCAAAGCATCTGCTGAGGCTGTGATTAGACAGGCTGTCAGTTGGCCTCCTCTGGCTGGTGATTTTACATTGTTTTTAATACTTTTTGGTGAGTTATGACTGACAGGTCACAGACTACAGACACATAACGCTCGTGTAAAGCATGGAAACATTTTACAGTACTGTAGACGATTTTTATTACCAATGATTTCAAAATAGTTTGCGTTGTTTGGCTTCCTAAAATAATTTTGGCCCAATGAACTAATTTTTTGGTCAGCTGTCAGTAAGCTCTGGTGTTTGTGGTGTGTTCAAGTGCAGGTTTTAACAGAGGGCATGACACGACGTGAGCTCACACTTCTACTTTCAGTCTCTTTGCCGGCACTGAATCTGCGTGATCTACATCATGTGTCTCGGCCCTGACTCAAGTTCCTGATAAATTACATCACTCTCTGACAATTACAGTTGACAGTTCAGATGCATGGCCAAGTATTTCCTAAATAGCATTGATCTGAGGTTGTCAATGAATGGATTCAATTCAGCTCTGGACGTATCATTATCATGAGTGATGAGGTGAAAGTTGCTCGTACTGATTAAATCAATCACTCCGGGTTGTCATCTGTCATCTTGAGCACTTGGCTGCCACCGCCCAGTGACACTGAATTAAAGCACATCTCCAGCTAATGAGAATCAATGAATTGTGGTCGCTGATCAGTGACCGAAGCCTGGCAGGTAGAGGCTCACTCTCAGTTACTGTGCTGCAGCCTTGTCTCATTTAGAAACAAAGTGTATCTAGGTCAAACACACTAACATTTTAATGTGTAGCCTACATGATATTACCATTCTGATGTGAAGCCACTGTGACATTTTGAGTAAATTCTAGGCTGTCTAATAGGTTAATGAATTCAGTGGCAGTATGATCAGCGTCAGTATAACTATGAATTTGAATGTCCAGGCCCCTTTTTTAGATTATTCTGTAACTGGTGTTGACTTGGTGGTAAATGCCGTTGTGCTCTGTGTGGTGTTACTATGTGAACTGTAGGTCCATGTTTTTCCCTTAAATACACCAAAACGTGTTCATCCCTCCTCCTCTACTGTTGTGTCTATTGGGATGGTAAATGTAGTTGCACGGGGTTAATCCAAATCAAGACACACATGAGGACAAATAATTAATGCAAGCCAAGGTTTTCTCAGTTACCATCATCACTCATTAAGAAAAGCTTGCTGTAAGTCAGCAGACTTTAAGATTCAGCCTAATTGAGTGAGATTACGGTGATTGACTTTCTGGGGACGCTGGACTGAAGCTGAGGTAGATGTCAAAGAGCAACAGCCACAGTGTAAATGGCTGATGGAGATGGGAGGAGAGACCCAGCTGGTCCTAGCACACTCTCTCCTCCATGGCACTGGGACTCCATGTGGACTGCCCTGCCAAATCTGGCTGCATGTTGCAGGGTCATTATCAGTTTATGTCCTCTCATGTGCTGGTGGAGGACTGATATCTGTGGCTTTGAGTTGAAGATAAATACCATCTTAGCACTAAGCACCTGTGCTCCAGCACTGTTGCTGAAACCCATATACTCTAAAGCTGCCTCATATTCAATAATAGCCGTTGAAGCTTCCACCTCATCGAACAGACAACACCTGCTTGTCAGATGTATTTAAGGTGGAGGCAGGTGAGGGCAGTCCATGAACGGCAGTAGGTGGTTGTACTAGTAGTGTTGTAATCAGTCAGCCTCTGTTTAAGCTCTAGGGCTTAGTGTTTGTCAGTGTTTTGTATCTTGAGACACTGTGGGGGCCGCTGGTTTCATGCTGCAGCTGCACTTTCCGTCTGGGTACAGGGCTGAGTTTGCTCGGTGTTTGTTCTCACAGTCAGAGCACAGTCGGGCTTTTCATCATCTCAGCATGTGACGCTGTGAACATGTAGTTTTCTCACCCTCCTGTACCCGACACATGATGGAGATTCTGCTTTTAGGTTCTGCTACAACTGTGAGCTCCTGTCTAGTTTTCCTTCCTGTGAGACATTCATCATCATTCATTATCATTATCTTGTCATTGTAGCCTAAACAACACTGAGGATTTAGATTCTTATCCTCTGTAACTGAAACCAAGATGTGTTTGTTAGAGCTTGTCCAGTAGTGACACACTGAGTTTAATATTTGTTCTAAAAAGTTTCTGAATCATCACAAGAATCATGACCCGTGCTAAAGTACTAGAAATGAATAAGGCTCTTAATAAAAGTGTGAAACCATGGAAACAGCACTGATAGAAAGTCAGATGAGAAGCACCTTATTCGACGTTCTCAGGGGAGCCGGCATCGCTCCTTTTGGCAGCAAAATCCAGGCTTCTCTCAGCCAGTCAGTGCTATTACTGATACATTACCTCTGGCCGAGACAGAGTTGAAACTGGGACAATGGGAGTTATGCTCTGTTACACACAATTTCAGAAGTGCAAGCAGAAAGAAGTTTATGTTAAACTATGTGATCGTGCAATGCCTTCTTGATAGTAAAAGGAAAATTTCAGCATGTCTCATTCTCACACACCTTTTTATTCCATGTGCACGCATTGCATCAATATTTAAGATGTTTTTTATTCAGTTTTGCCAAAAATTATGTAAAGTTGCTGCTTCTCATGTTCAGATAAACAGTGTAAAATCCTCCTTGGCTACAAAATACACAAACTTGAAGTCTGATAAGTCAAACTCCGAAATATTTGGGTTGTGAGGTCCAAAGAGGATGAAGATTTGATTTTGTTTGGTTCTAGCAGTCGAAAAGAAGAAGGCTGTGTCATGGTCTGAAGTTGCTGAGCTCTATCTGCTCCATGGGGCTCTCGGGTGGATATCCTATTAAACGTTCGTCAAAAAGATGGCAAAACTGAAATTACACAGTATATATATGTAACAAACCAGTAATACGAGTCATAACAAAGCAAAGCACACCCATCACGATGTCCTTCTGTGCATCTCTGGAATTTGCTGCAGAGGAGCTGGGGACACAGGCTGGATCAAGTCCTGGTGAAATTCTTTGCTGAATGCCTGGTGGTTTCGATGCTGTTATTATGACAGAGGGCGACCTGTGGAATTCAAGTTTTAGAAACTGTTTTCAAACGCTGCATGCATCAGTTTTACCCCCTTTCCAGTTTCTTATGGATATAAGAACTCCATAGAAGATAAAATCTAACACATATACTCAGACTCTTCGACCTAGACGATAACCGATGAGCATGAGTTGTCTGGTTAGTGATTCAACTGATCCCATCAGTTGAATCACACCCTTGTGATTTCATCATTCTCATTCTGAATAGATGAGAATGATGAAACTTCCTGATTCTCTTACAACAGAAACCACATGTTTCATTCATAATAGGTTACCTGTCAAGCTGCTGCAGTAGTAAAAAAAAAGAAAAAAGAAAGATGTGACATTACTGGGTTACAATGAAATTATCAGCACAGTCCCACTGTGAAATTCACTGGAATACTTGAGGTGTTTGTTTATGTGTGTGTGTGTGTGTGTGTGTGTGTGTGTGTGTGTGTGCGTGAGTGTGTAGTCAGACAGCAGTGGTACTGTAGCAGCAACCCTCTCTCGAGGGCTCCTCCTTATTGGACGTACGCTGTGTTGGAGCTTGACGTGCTGTCGAGACATACTCTGGAGCTTTCTCCGGTTCTGGGGGGGCTCACAGCAGCTCTGTGTCTGCACTGCTGTGTCTGCACTGACAGCGCACTGCCCCGTCTGTCTCACCATGGACAAATCCAAACGACGGACGATGCAGAAGAAACTGTTCAAAAATATACTCCAAGCAAAACCCTATCAAACTTTGCTCAGATCCTGCCTGTTGTAACAAAATATGGGGGATGACTATCTGTGCATTATAGCACCACAGCATAAAATGCATCCAGTGTTCACCCACTTTGCTATTCTCAGAAACGGCCTCTCAAGTCAGCCTATGATTCGCCGACAACAACAACAACCACTAATTGACCATTCAGCCTGCAGAGCAGCTGGTTCACCTCAGAGAAAGTCATTCTTTGCCTGGTAGAAGAACATGTGGTTGTGGTTTCTTATGGTGGGAAGTCCATTTCCTCTTCACCTGCACTTATTGCATTTTTTTATGTATATAACTGTATATAACTATTTTTCTTATTTACAGTTTGCAGTAATCTCATGTTTTGCTCTGACTAATAGTTGCAGGAAGTAAACATGCAGTCGAACATAGAGCCATCTGAGCTGACGTTAATTAAGAATTAAAGTTCCAGTTTTTCTTAAAAGAAAATTTATACTTAACCTTAAATTAGTGGCAATGTAAGTGGCCGACTTTTGGAAAGTTTTTGCTCTGGAGTTTGTTTTCATGCAGCAACCTAACCTCCCCTCCCTAATCTGACCCTGCAGCCAAAAATAACCATATGGGAGGCACATCACTGCACGGAGTGACAGACGGTGGTTACATCCTCTCCTGTCTCACAGCACAAAGCTTGGGATGCTGTAGGGACGGCTACATGACAGACAGCACAGGATCATTTTAATAAAAACCTCAATGTCGTAAAGTCTCAGCCTTTCTTAATATAGATCCACAGCAGGCTAACCACTAGCACCTCCTCCTCCTCCTCATCCTCCTCCTCTCCCCCAATCCACACCCTTTGTGGTTCTGGCTCAGCAAAAATCTGCTTGTGTGCTTGAGCAGCTTCCACTCTTTGATTTACAGACAACATTACGGAGAAGAGTTATCACCTCGCTGCACCCTGAATATTACTGCAGTGAGACGCTGTGAGGTGAGGCGAGGTTTCTTTAAAGGTACAATCTGTGATCGGGCTGTCACTCTCAAATAAAGCCAGTATCTCTCTCAAATTGATAGACAGGTAATGTTTACTGCCACATTGGGAGTCGCAGTTAAATAAACTGAATAAAACATAAGTTAAACAGAGCTGCATTTTAACTATCAGCACATAACAAAAACTCACTGGTTCTGATTTTTCCCACCTAAGACTTTAATCTTATAGGATAGAAAAATATACCTAAGCAGCCTGTCTTTGTGAATTAAATTTAATTAAAGCTACACACATTGACTGTGTAAATGTAATGTGTTCTTGTAAAGTACTAATAAGAATATGTGCATGATCCGTCACACTAGCAACACTCAAACACAATCAAATATGTCTTTACATACAGTTTAATGCACTGATTTGAGGTTGGGTTTGGATCTGAGCCTTGTGAAACTCCAAATAAAGTTTTGTTATTTTGAATGATATGACATTTGAGTATAGGATCATCCTGAACCTCTAATCATGATGGATACACCCCAGACTTTGTGCTGTATCTCTAAATTGCTGTCATGAGGTTACAGCTGGTATGTAGTTAACTACAGTTTGCTCATGAAGCTCAGTTTAGAGGCAAAACATTCTCATGTCTTTTCAGGAATTCAGCACAGCTGGCTGGATGCAGAAGCCCAGAGTTAAATGATGACATGGACACGATGCAGAAAAACTCCCAATAGTTTTAAGTTGTGTCGTGTGTCATATTTAAAACGACCTTATCGTGACAGTTTCTAAGTTTATACGTTTTTTTTGCACTTGTAGCTGAAATCGCAGCTTTAGCCGCTGAGTGGTTGTTAAGATTGTTTTGTGATAATATGCTTATCTTTGTTTTGTTTGTTTGGTACAATATATCCCCCGCTACATGACATGCAGACCACTGTATTTTAGAGAGTAGCCAGCTTTTGCCCTCAGCCGGCCTGTGAATAACTAAACTAACATTTAGTAGATTGCGATTGAGTATATCTGTCATATTACATGGGACAGGGAGAGTATAAGCACCAGGTCAAATACATGTTAATCCATTAATCCCTTTAATGTGGAAACTGGATTCTCTCCTAATGGGTGTTTGTCAAGGCTTAGAGCAACAGGCAGAAATGTAAGAGCAGTTTTCAGTGGGACTTTAACAGGAGACCTCTGTCTCCCTGCTCTCTGTTTTTGCATGAAAAAAATTAAATTAACTTTAATTACTACAAAGACACAATATGTCTTCTTTATCTTCAGTCTTGATTCTGTGTCCTGTGCAGACTGAGGGAAGGTAGCAGTTTGAAACCACAGGATGCCATAAATGTGTCATGTGCCACAGACAGCGGCGACCCCGTGAGCACATGTGTGCACAGGAGCCAGCTGTGAGCCTATGTGATTTCTGATTGGTTAGAAATCGGTAATCTGTTGGTATCGCAGAGTTTCCATCACTTCAGTGATGAATCAGCAACAGATCCAGTTTTTAATGGCAGTAATAATCAGTGTATACCGCTCTTCAAACATCGTCTGTGGTGTGTTCTCCTTGTGAGTAGGAGGTCTGTCGATGACACAGTGTTCGTTTGAACATGAAGCAGAACACGTTGTAATGCTGCCCTTAAGCAATGTCGACAGAATGAAGAACAGGAAAACATCACATTTTTCCCAGATTGTGCAATCAATTATATACTGTTGCTGTGTCATGTATTTAAGTTTTCGAAACATTGCTTTTTTTTTTTTGCGACCTTTTACTTGCTGGCAGTCGTCTTGTTACCTGCCTTTGTTAGCACATTGCTGCTCTTCCTGCCGTGTTACCACCACCTGTAGATACATGGACAAAACAAAATGAGGAACAGCTCACAGAAACATTACTCAATCGTGGTCAAAACTCCACAGCACATCTTTAACAAGTAAAATCAGACGCAAACTGTGTTCAGCTCCTTTTAAATAAGCTGAATTAACTGGAGTGGTGCTAATATTGTATTTTATGTAGATGTAACTGGCAGTGATGGTGGCTATGCAGCTGTGTAGCCACTGGTTTCTTGACACAGAGGTATTGTGGCTGTCAATATCTTTGGAATCACAACTTGAAGACAGAACATTTTTTTCTGTTTCGCTGCTTGAATGTGACATAAAAAAAATACCGAGCACAACATTTCTTGATGTCTCTTTTCACCCTTTAAATCCCCGATGACGCCAGGTCTGGGCACAGTGGGACCAGCCCCTTCTGAGTTGGTGCTGTGGTGTGGGCTCAGCTGAGCGTGACAGAAACCTGGTGCTTGTGCAGTTTCTACTAAGATTCCTTCTTTTATTGCTTAATCACAGTTATTGCTTCGTCATGCTTTACTGGCGATGAGGAGCTGATTTGAAGGAAGTTGAGCCTCACACCAGTACGACCGACTGACTAATGCACAGCTCATCACAATGAGTCAGCGTGAGTCGTCAAGCTGTAGATAGACTGACTGACCATGTAGGGTCAGGTCCTCAATAAATTAAAATACTATAGCAATATAAGGCCATTTTGTATCTAAATGAATAGAAATAGAAATATTAAAAACCTTTGCAGATGTTAATAGAAGTTGATAGTTGAGCCTTCATCTCTGTGTCTGGTTAATATAAGCCGACATCCTGCTGAATGTACTGGAGAGATGTCACACAAAGCTAAGAAAGTTGTCTACTCTCAGGCTCTATATGTTCCCAGATAGCTATTATAAGCTGGAAAATGTGTTTTTTCCGGCTCCCGGGTTTTTCCCTTTCATTTAGGTTGTCATTTCCTATGTCGAATACCTCACTAGTGATTATTCCATTAAGATCTGGGACAGGCCCCCTGCTCTTGGCTTGAAGCGAGCAGATGAGACGTCTTGTGTGTAGCTGAAATGAGGGGGCAGAGCGTTGTTGGTGTAGGTTTGCTCTTGTTTTTACTATTTTTGTGTCTTGGTTGCTGTTTGTGAGGATGGTGATTCATTTAGCTGCTTCTTAATCCGCAGCAATGTCATCCACTTAATCACTTCATCCAAGACACACAGGCTTTTTTCTAGAAATATTTTGTCTAGGTGATTATCTCTGTCTCAGCTCTGTCATAATTTAACAAACTGATAACGTAACTAACTCGACACAGAAAGTTGTCACCAGAGGACCGGACTAAAACAAGTGTCTGTGACCTTATATGTTCATCAACAGCAACATACATCATCACTTGACAGTCAGGGCTCCACCCATCCCCATACAAACAAACCAGACACATTATCTGCTGTCACAACCCACCAATCCTCATTTGAAGAACAACAAAGCTTCATTTGCTTTATTACTAAACGTCCAGCATGATGGATAATGTGTAGTTATAGCTCGGGGAGAGTTGTAAAATAGATTTTCTCTCTGTTTCTGTTAACTTTTAGCATCCCCTTATTAGACGTATGTCATAGTTTGGCTCGGTGCCGGGACGCCGCTGCAGCCGAGCTAATGATAGAGGAGGAAACCCAGAGTGTGGAGAGACAAGAGCAGAAAGATAGTGCCCTCTGGAATGTTTTGAGAAGGGGAGGGGTGGCACACAGGAAGTGGCATGGGGTTGAATTTAGCCAACGAGGTCTGTTGTGTGGGTGCTGGTGCAGACAGACAGCAAGGTCAGTGATTCATGAGGGGTCCTCTCTGGCTTCCCTCAGGAGCCCAGTCACTATGTTTCTGAGATGACTCCATAGAAATATTCATCTCACAGAGAAAGTGGCTGCGTCGTTCTAAATCATAGGATCATAGGAATCATAGGAAGTTTACATAGTGCTTATAGGGTTTGCTTTGTTTTAATTTACTTGCAATTATTTGATACAATTTCTGGAAGCAGAACTACTCTGTTGTACTTTTTAACTCATAGGAAATGTGCAGATTTCATTGTTTATAGTGCAGTACAGGAGACACACACACACACACACACACACACACACATACACACACAAACACACACACACACACACACACACACACACACGCATGGCCATGCTCATGTTTTTATTGGACACTGACATGAACAACATGATCTAAAAAGAAATGTGAAGCTACACCCTATGATTTTTTTTCCAACCTCCCCTAAAGGTGCATGCTGAGATAGTGTCCGGACCCCCCATCGCCCTAAAGAGGAAAATGAAGTCACAGAAATTGGATCCACTAATTAGTTGATTAATTAACTAATTGATTAGTTCATGAATGATGAATTACAGAGAGGATATTTAGTAACTGCAATGAGTCAACTCTGATGGTTGCGTCATTACTGATTTTCCCAAAACTGATGTTTCACCTTTTAAACTCCCGGAAAAAAACATTGTTACACAAACTAAATAAATACATGTAATCAGACATATCCACCACATTTATATCAGCGAGGAGAAGATTAAGATTACACACACCTCTCAGTATAATGTAATACAGCAGATTTATCAGAGAACTACGCCTGGGAGACTTCAGGTCAAACAGACGTGAGCAGAGTCTGAGGTACGTTAATGTGTGTGAACATTTTTCTGACCTGACTCACTGCATTCCAGCATTATCATTAAGACTCCACTGGAAGTGCAGTATGAATTAAAACCAAACCTGCAAATAAGATTTTGAACCAGTTAGAAATGCTTATCCCAGGAGTGTCTGCACTTCACTTCTTCCCGCCCATCGTTACTCATTTATCAGCTGTCAGACGTGTTGGGAGGGTTCGCCTCCTTCCACCCGCTCCATGTTTTGATCTTTAAAAAGATCCAGCAGCCTGCAATACAGAATGAGATCACTCTCCAAGAGGAAAATCACTGCAGAGGTTTTGCTTATGGGGCCGTAATAGTTTGTTTTGTTTTGTGTGTGTGTGTGTGTGTTGACAAGGCGTGACATAGGAAAGTCTTAGTGGAGCGTGTCGTTTCTACAACAGAGAGGACATTGTGTACCTACCTGTAAAATTATCCCTCAGCTGCTGTGTGTCTAATGTGGCTGACGGCTTCTTGTCACACTTCTCTCTTCTTGTTTCCCAGCTGAGCCCCAAGAAAACCAGATTTTTAAAGGAGCGGGGGAAAAGGAGAGAACATTAATGAGTTGTTTGCTCTTACAGGAACTTTTTCTTACAGGATCCGTCTTTGAGATACCGTCATCTTATCTTCCTGCTCACCTCTCTCAGAACTACCACTGCATCCCCTTTAACATGAGCACAGTTTGATCATCACACTCTTACTTCCATCATATCTATATTTCTATTTAGTGTCCTCTATCTTGTCTCAGATATCACATGATAATTTAATATTTTGTCAAAGCACAGTCTTATACTTGCAGTGATGAATTAATCCTCTTCAGATGTTGTGGGAGATACGACCAAAACCAGCCTCCTCCTCTTCCTCTCTTCTTCAGCCCCATGCTGTGCCTCTGAGAGAGCTTTAAAAAGATTTAGGATCTGTGTTTATAAGATCTCCGTAACCCCATGTAAACCCTCTGAAATCTGTTTGATCCCGTAGATATTTTGAACACTCATTTGCATCATCCCTGCTACTTCTGTGCTCATCCATCTTAAGATGCAAGTTTAGTGTAGTGACCACTGACCCTTGTTCTTGCATGTACCCACAAATCTCTTGTCGATTCCCTGCACAGCGTTTTTCAAGCGTTTTTCAAGCGTTTTAAAAATGTTTACATTGCTGCAGACATTAAATGAGATGAAACTGCATGTGGATTCTGATTTATTGTCGATAATAATAAAACAGATGATTGTGCAACACATTATTGAATAGATTTAACACATCAAGGAATAAACTAAATATTACCAGGTTTAAATGATCAGTAAATGTGCAGAAATGTTACAAGGCATGCAGAAGTAGTACACACTGTAATGTGAAGACCATTGAAAGCTCCAGTCTGTACTGTGTCTGAGTAGCCTGAATATATGGGTTTACATTGCAGTAGACATTATTATCCCTTGTGCGCTCCAGTCTTGCACTGCAGTGGGTCCTGCCACAGCAATCTCTGTGCACCTCTGTCCTCTTCTTTACAGGAGCCTCACCACAGCCTGTTCCTGTTAGCTGAGATAAGAGTCCAGTTTGTCCATCTCCAAATATCCCAGTACACAGATTCCCCCTTGTACCTCTCCTGTAGAGATCTGCAGCGACTCAGTCCTCAACCAGCCCTCAATGAGTTTAAATGCACTTAAAAACTTTGTCTCTCAGTAGAAACCTGATTCTTTTCTTATATAATGTAAATGAGAAAACTGTTTGATACTTAGATAAGGGAATAAAACAGAACTTTAAACAGGAATCTACCAGAGCTTTCACTAAAGACTAAAGACAGAGGAAGAACTGTATCACTATAAGAAAGGAAAAATAATTACTCATAGTTGTACATCTTTGTTTCCTACATGAATGAATCCAAAAGCACAACTGAAAATAAATTAAGTTTCCAAAAACTGAGCAGTATAGGACGTTAGCTGCCATCAGATGCAGCATTAACTTTATATTTTCATAATTTTTCTCCTTACATTTATTTGGTTATTCAGAAATATTAACGAGTCCTTGATAAAACTCTTCTGTCTGCAGCGTAAGACTCGTTTTGGTGTAAGATGTTACAGAATAACTTCATTTACAGTAGCTGCCTTTGTGCTTTCTCTCCGCAGGCGTGTCGATGGGCGAGTTGCCTCGGCCGTGTCGGATGATGCTGCTGGTGAATCCCCAGAGCGGGAAAGGACTGGCGCTCACCCTGTACAACAACCACATCCAACGAATGCTGAACGAGGCCGGAATCCAGCACACTCTGGTTATCACTGGTGAGCGGAAGGCACAAGTGCACACAGTATAATACAGTATAAGAATATAAACATTACTGCATATCATTGTAAGAGAGTTGTAAAAAGAATCTAATTGATGTAAGAAAGATTAACTAAACCTCTTAATTAAGATAAAACTTAAAGTGAGTACACAGGTAATTTTGCTAATAATCCATCATTTCACAAGTGCACACAACTATAAACCTATATACCCATAGTTTAGGTATAATTTTACCGTTCTCCTTTGTTTTGTCCTTCCAATAAATTCAACTAACCCGGGGATTTGTGATAATAATCAGCTGGTTTGTCAGTCCAGCCAAACACACGAAAGAAACTGGTCAATAAAAGCAAAGATGTCATTTTTGATTTTGTTGATTTAGTTTCTTGATTGCCAAACAAAATTAATAGAGGTCTGCACAAGCATTCACTACACATAGAATAGGCACGTTATGGTCTCACACACAGAAACAAACACATTTTTCACTGCTTTTATTCTCAAGTTCTTACTGACATTCAGCTCTTACAAATCAGTTTCACACTTTAATATCTTTTGCAGTGACTGGTCATAAAAACAGCCTCGCACACAGCTCAGAAAAGGCCACTACAACAACAACAGCAACACCTCCCTTCATGTCCCACAGATTTTCTCTCTGTATCACAGAATCCCTCCTCGAGTTTAAATCCTCTGCGTGTTTTCCTGCTGCCGCCATCATTATGCTGATCAGCTGCCTCTGACCCATATGCATGTAGAGATGTTATATAATAAATATGTGTACACACACAGTCAGACACACATATGGATAAACACACACATTCACACAAAATCCCCATTTGCCATGATTTGTTTTGATATAATCTTTCAAAGCTCCGTGTTGATGTGTTTATAGTCATCACTGTAATCTACACACACTGGGTAGTAATGATTATACAGTGCAGTGCTGGTCACACTCACTGATCCCAGATGCACCGCATTCGGAAAGTGTTCAGACCCCTTCAGTTTTTTCACATGTTGTTATGTTGCAGCTTTAAGCTATAATAAAAAAACATATTTATTTTCCCCTCATCAATCTACACTCAATACCACGTAATGACAAAGTGAGAACAGAATTTTTGACATTTTTGCAAATGTATTAAAAAGGAAAAGGTGCAATATCACATTGACATAAGTATTAAGACACTTTGTTATGATACATGAAATTTAGCTCAGGTTCCACCCATTTCTCTGTATCATCTTCCAGCTGATTGGACATGATTTGAAAATCACACACCTGTCTGTATTAACTCTTTAGGTGCTTTTTTTTAACTTTCACTGAGGAGAGGCTTCTCTCTGGCCTCTTTGCCATAAAGTGTTGCACTGTTGGTTGTAGTCTAAGGAACTGTAGGCAGCTGCAAAAAAGCACCTAGATGTCTCTCAGACTGTGAGAAAAAAGAGTCTCTCATCTGATGAAACCAAGATCGAACTATTTGGCCTCAGTTCACACATCATGTTTGGATGAAACCAGACATGACGCCTAGAATCGGATCTCCTTCTGGAAGTTTCTCCATCTCCACACAGGATCTCTGGAGCTCATCCAGAGTGACCATCTGGTTCTCGGTCACCTCTCTTATCAAGGCCCTTCTTCCCTGATTGTCCTGATTGTTCCAAACTTCTTCCATTTAAGAATCATGGAGACCACTGTGCTCTCAGAAACCTTCAGTGCAGCAGAATTTTTTTTTTTGTAGCCTTCCTCAGATCTGTTCCTCAACACGGTCCTGTCTTCCTCGTCATGGCTTGGTTTTTTGCTCTGATATACACTGTCAGCCGTGAGACGCAGACAGGTGTGTGCCTCTCTAAATCGTGTACACAAGTGGACTCCAGTCAAGGTTTATAAACATCTCAAAGATGATCAGGTTAAATTGGAGGAACCTGAGTTATGTCACAACGTAGCGCAACACAACAAGCTTTTATTTTAGCATAAGGCAGCAACCTAACAAAGTGTGAAAACACTGAAGGGGTCTGAACACTTTCCGACTGCGCTGCAGATAACTGATCAGCAGATGCAGTGTAAGCCTGATCATATCAGTTATTCGGAGGAATTTTCTTCTTTCCTTGTCTTCTATTTTTGAGTTTCATCCTCTGTCTGGCTTTGTTCATAAATCAGTGCAGTGTCAGATCACAGAGAGAAAATATGGCTTTCATCACAGTGGGAAGTTCACAGATAGAGAAAAGAGGGCAGACAGTCAGAGAGAGAGAGAGAGAGAATCACAGGGAGGAAGACAGACACACGAGAAATCCTCTAACTTAGACTGTGCTGAAAATGTGGAAAACAAACACAAAAGAATGACCTTTTTGTGATTTCCAAGATGTTCTTTTTTTGACAAGTTAATCCTGGAGAATATAAAAGAATAGATTTAATCCCCAAATCTGCATCTGTGAAAGAGCACGACCATAGACATCTGTTTGACTGATGGACTTCTAAAATAAATCTTTCACTGTAATCTCTCCCAAATGTTTTAAGCCCTGAATAATGTCTCAGTAGAACAATCTTAAACTTTTTTGGTTTACATGCAGTTCTTTCTTTTCAGCTTTTCAACAATCATAATTAAAGTTTCTCTCCAGACATGTTTTAAACAAAAATACTCTTCTATGATACATATTTTGTTGTACATGGTTTTGCTACAGAAAAAGTGAGGAAAAAATCAAAAACTGGGGCTGGGAGCTAATCTATGCTTACATCCTCATTGAGAAATCTGGATCAGGCCTTATGCTCCGCCCACCACCGCTACCTGCGCTAGGTGGACAGGTGTGACAGCAGATGATTAGCGGAGGAAACATCTCATGTTTGAGCCTCAGTCAGACCCAGACTCAGAAGTTTTTCAGAAGTTTATTATTCACTAAAATCAGCGACTAGAAGACGTATCAGAACAGTAAGTGTAGTTAATTGTTTATGCTGTTTGTTAGCTTGTAACTGGCAGTGGCTGACACAGTGTTAGTGTAATGACAAGGTTTCGGCTACATGTTTGAGCCTCAATCAGACCCAGAGTCAGATGAGGAGTGCATTGTGGCCAAAATTCACCAGTAGCAGATATATTAAAACGGTTAGCATAGTTAGCATCTTTTATTTGTTTATACTGTTTGTTAGATTGTAACTGGCAGTGGCTGACACAGTGTTAGTGGCTGTGCTAATGGAAACTCTCGCTCTCTGTACTGACAAGGTTTTGGGTTTATTTTGCCCATCCTTCATCCCCGAAAGTTGTTACTGCATACAGTATTATGACAGAATGTATACTAATATTTAATACTGATATATGAGCATATAAGATGTATTTTAATGTAATATATTGTTGACAAGTTAAATCTATTACAAAAATTTTATGAATTTAACAAATATTTTTTTATGGAAAAATCTATGCAAAGTAACCAGTAACTGTAGCTGTAAAATAAATGAAATGGAGTAAAAAGTTATGTTAATGTAGATGAGTAAAAGTATAAAGTAGAATGAAATATACTTAAGCTCTCTATTTGAATAAGTGTACTTAGTTACATTCAACCACTTGAAGACAATAATGGTCTATTTGGACAAGCAACACAAAGGTAATGTTACATTTAAAAGTTACAATATCTTTTATTTTGAATAAGAAAAAAAAAAAGAGGATGAGATGAATCGATGAGTTCAGCAACCGTATCTCAACCTCGCTAAGTCCATTTTGTAACAGCATGTAATAACCTAGACGGCTAACGATACGCTAACTCATGGCCCTGAAAGTAAAGCTGTAGCTAGTAAGATCATTAGCCAGACATGCTAATGTTAGCAACTTACTTAAGAGTATTTTTGGTTTCTGAAAGGCAATAAAAAAGAAACAACCTTCTAAAGTCTCAAAAGACAGTAGAGCCACGTGTGCACCACTTGCTAAGCTTTGAGTCGACAGTTCAGTGTTTAAGGTTTTTAGTGAACGTCCATCGTGATTCTCTGTTACTAGTGAAAAATTTGTTTTATAATTACATGTTTGGCCATAACATTTGCAAAGCAGCATGTGTATCCGCTCTTGAGAATCACTGGCATCTGTGCGCGCTGTATGGAAAGTCTCTGTATGTGGATGCTAACAGAAGCAGACAGGCTCATTATTGGATCCTGGGCTGTGGCAGCTGTGGGCACTGCCAGGGGTGGAGGATAGATGAAGGATGACTGCTCTGCTGAGGGGGTCCAGTGCAGAGCGAGGCAGTGTGTGTTTTTGTGTTTGTTAGTGAGCTTCTGCTTGTGTCTACGTGTTAGTACAGATGGCACACTGATTCCTCTCAGGCACCCCAGTATTGATTTAAACGTCGGCAACATACTCGACCTCCTCTTGTGCTCAGACTCATTTGCTAAATACAAATGACAAATGTTTACTAGAAGAGACAGATATCCCCTCGAACAACCTCTCTGTGCTGCTCCCTTTCTCTATCTTTTTCTCTCTGTCTTTTATTCTTTATTTTATGACGACAAACCACGTTCTCTCTTAGTAAAATCTCGTGGCTCCTTTAACAAGGCCCATACTGTAGGAGCTCTTTCTGTGCCGTGGCCCATGTGAGGATGTTAAGACAATTATTGTAACTCTAGCCCAGAGGGCAAGAAGAGGACAAGGATCTCGGAAAGGTCCTAGATGCTATAACCTGAGGAAAAGAAGCTTTTTCATAAATTCATCAAAGTATTGTGTTACAAAGAATACAGGGACTCTCACTGGACGTCTGACCGACTTTACATCTGTACAACTCTGGCTGCTCTGTGAAAGAGATCTTACTCACTTCTGCTCTCTTTCTGTTATGTATTGTTTTTTCTGTAAAACTTCCAGTTTGTTGATTCATGTGGGTGGATACAGGATAGCAAGTCAAATGGACAGTAGTGGTCTCAAATTGCCGGCCCGAGGGCCAAATATGGCCCACAAGACAACTTCAGAAGGCCTCCCACGAATTGTTAGATCTGGTATTTTTCCCAGTTTTGATTTTGAGAGTCATTTGATTTTTTAGCGAGGCTGCAGGATCAGAGCATAATCTTTGATTCTGTATTTCACATTTAACACCGAACAGCTGTGCCTTACCAAAATGAGCTATGACCAACAGCACCCTGATTTCCCATGGTGAACCTAAAAACATAGGCTGACCTGGAGCATGGACCATTTCAAGAGAGATGGATAATTGATCATTTCTGTATGGAGTAGTATGACTGCTTCATGTTTCACCTGCAGGGAGAAAGCTTCAGTTCTCCAGTAATACAAATATCTGCTTGACAAATATAACACACACATATCCGCAGGCACACACACACATGCACACACCTCCATATAGTCAGTGAGCAGTAGTCAGTAGTTTAAATTGATCAATAATGTGACAGACACATGGTGTGAAAATATTCATTTCAATAGTCAAAATATCTCCATACAACAATGGACCTGTTGCTGCTGCCATTCCATGTGTTGTTTTTGTTTTTTGTGCCAGACTTCTTCTTCTTGTCGGGTTATTACACCGCCCTCGTCAGTTCTGGATGAATCACATCTCAAGTATCATTGGTTCGGTAGAAAAACAAGTGCTGTCGCATTTTAAGAATTGAAGCTTGAACTTCGTAGCGAAGTATCGTTTCATCCTTAGTGACAGGTGCATTTCTTGTTAGTTTTCAAAATAAAATTGTTTCCAGTGCAGCTTTTAAAGAGAAAATCACTAATGGGTTTCGAGAGCACACAGTTAGTGAAATGTGACGAGTCTTCCCACCAAAACTTTATGACCCAAAAGTATCATAATTTCCAAGATTTGCTTGTTTAATGTGGTTCTTACCACTTCATATAATTGCCCCTTGGTGTAAATATACTTTCTTAAGTTTAACCATATCTTGTTTATAGGCACTTTTTTTCCACTTTCAGACTGCAGAATTGCTCATGTTTAAACTGTTGTTAGTGGATATTTCCAGAGTTCAGTCTTGGCTGAGGGCAGTGTCAGAACAGGACGTGTCTCTCAGTGCCTGCAGCCATCAGCACAACCTACTGGAGTCTCTCTGGACCTGTGATGAGTGTTTCTATCACTGCACTCTGGGGAAAAATATAACTTGAATCAGTGCAGTGAAAGTAGACTTCCTTTAGATTGTGTAGAGTGGCAAGATTTTTATTAGATCCAAGAAGGGACCTAGTTCTAAGACTGGAATAAGACTACATTTCTGTGTTGTGTGGTGGTGAATGATACTAGCACAAATTTGTCTGCCCAGCTGGTGAACACTGCGGCAATGAAAGTCAAATGACACTTTATTTTGCTGTAATAAAACCATTTAGCTTATGCAAACTTGCCAGATACAGCCAGTCTAAATTTGTTTCATCTTTGGGAAGCAGTTAGAGACGGTGACACAGATGGTAACAGAGGCACAGAAAATCTCACCAGAAAAAGTCATCAAAAATGTCATTGTTATGACACAAAGAGTCACACCTCAGGCACTCCCTGGTGTGTGTGTGTGAGAGAGTACTGCAAGGTGTGTGTGTGTGAGAGAGTACTGCAAGGTGTGTGTGTGTGTGTGTGTGCCTGTACAAATTTTTGTGTTTATATGTGTGGCCACGCCCTCAGGCACCTCCAGGCAGCTGAGTAAGCTGTCACAGTGACTGTAGTGTTTCCTGCTGGATCACAACACACACACACACACACTAACACACACACACACACACCCATATTTAAAAGGCAGTGCTGTTTAACTGTCATCACCTGCTGTCAGGTCGGTGGATGAGTACTGCAGCTATATCAGACTGTGCTGCTGGAGGAGAGCTGCAGTCAGCATGTGTGTGGCAGCAGGGTGGAGATTCATCTGGAGCTGCCTTTAACACAAGGTCAGCAGGAGGACAGAGCGTCCTGTTACCTTACCTACACTTAACCCGTAATGATGTAAACATTTCAGTCAATCAAACAGATGGCAGGCTCCCCCAGACTCAGGTTCTGCTCAAGCTCCTGTTAAAAGGAAGTTTTTATTGCCGCTGTCGCCAAGTGCTTGCTCAAGGGGGGGTGTTGGGTCTCAGTGAGTAATATTTTTAAGAGTTCGATTTAGACCTGCGCTATATGAAATGTGTCCTGAGATAACTTCTGTTATGATTTGATGCTATATGAATTAAGTTGTGTTAACTTGACTTTATTAGAAGCTAATGAAACATTTAACGTGCTGAGAGAATGAGTTATTTGAGGCTGTAATTATTCTTTCTGTCCATTCTCACCTTTCATCAACTTGACTATCATTAAAGAATCCACAGCTTTTTGTGCTGTGACCTCAATATTAACAGTAAAGTAACCTCCTGGAGTGTGACCATCTTCAGTCTTGTTCATCTCATGCAAAACCAAAAGTTTTTCCAGTGTCATTCAGAGATGCTTTAGCCCTGATTTCCTCCCATCGTGATTAGACTTTTAAATGTAAATATAAAATGTGCAGGTAAGTGTAGTATAGTAGACAACGCAAACACTTGTCTAACCATATATTTTAATACTGATTTGTAGATTTACTGATCCCCGTGATGAAGAGAGGATCAGTGGAACAGCATCTTCCCCATCATTTATGTATTTATTGGAGGCTGGGGAGAGTTAGTCATCTCTGCGTCCCTCTGAGGACATTTTGAAAACACCAAAGTCCTGTAGCTGTGACCAGGGGCCAGTAACGAAGCAGAGATCTGCATGACTGTAACGAGTTAGTCACAGTCAACTGCTCCTACCCACAGGGAGAAACTCAGCTGGACAAAAGTAATCCTCTCCTCCTCTCCTCCTCTCCTCTCCTCAGCAACAGTGTGACTCGTCTCCATCCCTGATATTTGTTTTCTCACATTGCTCCGTTTTGTCATCATTAATCTAACTGACGAGGGGAGCTGCATGCTAAAACTGCTCTCAGCTCTGCTCCATCCTCACTGCAGCGTCCCTGCTTTGTTGCTGATTGGGGCCCTTCAGTCCTTTTTAGCGTACAGCCTCTGCATAGATACGGGAACGTGATGTGACTGGACTGATAAGGAGGAATCGATTCCTTTATTCTGCAGAGTTTAGGGATGGTAAGAGGAGAGGCCGAGAAATCAGATCCCTCTCTAGAGCACAGACAGAGAGAGAGAGAGACAGAGAGAGAGAGAGTGTGTGCGTGTGTGTGTTTGTGTGTTTGTGTGTGTGTGTGTGTGTGTGTGTGTGTTTTGGATGGTGTAACATTGCCGTTCTTCATTAACACAATGGCAGCATTTAAGGACAGAACGAAGTAACATGGAAAAGACACAAAAGAGGAGAATTTATTTTCAGGTCCCTGCCGCCCACAGGTCTGCAAAGTCTGGAAAAGATGAAAACGTATTTTTGTGCCTTGAAAAGAAACTTCAGAAAGTTTCATGATAAACATTCATGAAATACTACCTGTCATTCTGTTGCTGGAAAAGTCTAAACCTTCGTGTAAAAAGTCCCCAAACACGTGTCATGGATTTTGTATGGATTACAAAAACAAATGAGATAAACCTACAGGGAACTTTAGATGTGCTCATAGTTGAATTTTGTTTCCTGGCCAGGCTAACACAAAGACTCTATGTATATTTAGTGTATGAGTCTTCTCATCTAAAAGAGCAAATGTTGTTATCTCCAAAAGTGTTCCTTTAAGATCAACTTTATCATCAGACTGACAGTAAAATTATTCTTAATACCAAAGTTTTAGTGGAGTTTTGACACTTTAAAAGTATTTTAAAGTCTCGAAACAGATGTCATCCTAAATGTTTTATTGTAATTAGAGGATTCACAAAAAATGGTCCAGTTTTAAGACACTGAATTGTCAGCTGCTTTCAGAAACCCAGAGCCATTGTGGTCAAATGTTGTATTGTCTTGAGTTGTTACACAGACTGGTTGAGGAGTAGACGTTTGTAGGTGGGATTATTAGAGTTCCTACAGTTCACACCAGGTATTGATTGGTAACCAGGTCTGCTGTGTCTCTGTGTGTAGGTTTACTGTATTGACTGTTGCTGTAACAGGATGTTGTTCAGAACAACTATAACACTGTGTAATGATAGTTCACCTGTCCAGCCTGAGTCCAGTCTGGGTACATACAGATACTTGGTTATCACTGGGCAAAAACACAACTTCATACAAAATGACCTGTTTCTACTGTCCTGATGGCAAGAAACAGGATGAGCATTCACTGAGATAAACCACTGTTCTTATTGGACTAATGATAAAATGTCCACTTAAACCATCACTCTATTATTTGTCTTCTTCGTGTCCTCCATCAACTCCATGTTTGAACTTATTTTTACCAACGAACCACACTGCCTTCCCTCGTGTGCCTCTCTCACCAACAGATAATAAAAACTAAATAATATGAAATAGAATCAGTTGGTTAAAAAAAAAAAAAGTGAGAGAAAAGTAAGAAGAATGTTAAGAATTGAAAGTGTTACTGAGTCCAGCAGGAAAAACAGTGGAGAGTTGTGACTGAAGCTGTGACGGTCGACCGGATTTTCTTCACACCTCACAGTCGTCCTGCTGTCGTCTCACTTTCAGACAGAGGACACAGACACTGAGACAGAGATACATCCCTCCACACAATAAACACAGGAATATTCAAAAAGTCCAGGAAAAAGATGTTAGAGAGTGAGTTTAGTGAAAGTTGAACCAGTTCAAACTGAGCTGATCTTCAGGTCACATCACAAGACTTGATCATGTGTAATCACATTTATAGGAACTTTATTCAGTCTATCACAGTGTCACAGCACAAAGTTTTCACATGGTGCAGGAACAATAGAAACTCACAAGTGAAAGGTGGTCGAGAGGCAGATCATTATTATCTCTCACTGAAATATCTGAGTCTCTGGTCTAAATAAACTCACCAACTCCAAAACTCACACAATTGACAGAAAAACAGATGAAGTCTGGTTTTTGAAAGTTTTTAGGGGATTCTCCATTAAAAACAAATATTTCAGTTTCTCCACACTTTACTAGAAATTGTCCTTGTTAATGAAAAACTGCAAATTACTATTAAAATTATGATTTTCTGCTGCCTATCCGTGGTCAGGTTAAGCAACACAGTTCAAACGTTTCTCTCCATAGCAACATTTTCCAGCTCCTCCTGGGGGATCCCCAGATGTCCCCAGGCCAGATGAGATGTATAATCCCTTAAACAGCTCAGCTTCCTCTTCACCACCAGCTTTACTACGTCCTGCCCGTCAGTCTCCCTCTCCATCCATCCTTTCCTCACTTGTAAACAAGACCCCAAGACACATTTTATTCTATGGGTATATAATTTCCAAGAAACGTTCCTGAAAAGAACTATAATCATAAGAAAACTGGTCTTTTCTTGAAGAAGCAGTTTAATTTAAACCCAAATAAATATTAATGAATTATTCCTTTATTAGTGGATACTTTGTTGTTTAATTATACTTGTCTGTAGACAGAGTTTTCCGTCTTCAGCCGACCTGCCGCTGACTACAAGACTCCAGGTTGTGCATGCAATTAATTAGAATTAAATAATTGAAGTGTACTAATTAAAGGCTGTCTCTACTTTCTTTATAATTAGGGCCAAATTACTCAGTTCTCTCCAGGAAACTTTTAGGAAATTGCAGACCTGTTATGAGAAGCATTACTCTAAAAGTCAGGTGGTGTCCACCTTAAGAGGCAGATGGCCTTGATACCAGAGTCCCACTTCATGGGATTATTAATTTGACGAAGTGCTCCTGGGTGATTTAGTTGTCCCAATTTAATTGGCAGCGTGGCAGTCGCTTCATTAAAGACCGTATATCAGCTTTCCCTCCCGCGGTGATTCTTTAATTTGGGAACTGAAGGGGAAAAGAGAAAGTAGATTAAAAGTGTGGAGGACTAAGACTCCTCTGTTACCTCTGTGTTTAATGCTAATCCATGTACACATTCCAGGTTGTTTTTCAACTGGATCATAAGTAGTTGCCAACAGCAAACACCTGCAGTCTGTCGCACCTCCATTAGAGCTGACCGTGACCTCTGACCCCTCTGAGGAGGGAGGAAGCTGACAGGACACATTTCTCTTTTAGCAGTAATATGAGAGAAACATGGAGCGAGTATCCCATCGTTTCTCGGACAGGAAAGACGCACCTACATGAACACACTCATCATTTCTGTGTGTTTTGCAGAGCGGCAGAACCACGCCCGCGAGCTGGTGAGAGAGGCCGACCTGTCTCAGTGGGACGCTTTAGTCATCATGTCAGGAGACGGACTTCTGCATGAGGTAAAGAGAGACACACGTACATCTTCACTATCCTCACATCCAAACTCACCACTGTTTGGACTTTAGCATAGAACAGGTAATTAAAGGCAGCATTACAGATTTTAAACCAAATGTCTTTGCTGCTGTTTTATGTAAAGATCATGAGTTGTTAAGGTTTTCAAACAAGAATCTACCACATAGATGGATCTCATGAATTTATCCCCGAGGGGCAGTTTGTGTTACAGCCAGCAGTCCAGCATACAGCCAAGGGTCACAAGACACATAAACAGTCAACAAGTAGGAAGGTTGACAACAAGTAAGACAGGTAACATCCACAACAAATGAGAATAACTAAATAAATAAATGAGTAGATAATAATAAAAATAAACAGTGTAAAAACTACCTACAGTTGTTTAAAAGACCAGTTGCCTTGGGGATTAAAGAATTGCTAAGTCTGTTGGACCTGCAAATAGACAGCAGTGTAAATTCATTAAAAAGAGGGTGGCTGTTCTGGTTCAGAGTAGACAGGTCGTCAAAAGTTAGGCCAGAAATTTTGCTGCGTGCTTTAACTGCACTCTGCAGCCTTGTTTTTTACCAGCAGATAAAGCAAAAGGTTAAAATTGATTTAATAAAACATCCTCATAAAAGTTTTGTCCACATTAAAAGCACAACGTTTCAGATAAAAATTCCTCCTCTGGTGAGCTTCACTGCACAAAGGCTAGTTTGTCATCAATGATGTTGCCGAGGTATTTATATTGCATATATATCCTATTTATATTCACAGTCATAGTTCCTGTTCCTGACATCACTGATTAAATCGATTATTATTAATTATCTTGACTTGACTATAAACTAGTATACAGTATATGTATTTTGGATTTTATGACTACTGATTTACTTCACACCAGGTTTATGCTGTAATATACAGTAGGTTAAAGAAAAAAAAGATTTCAGAATAAGATTTATTGTCACTTCTTTATGCTTGAATACATGGGAGCGACATATGGTTCTGATATGACAGACAAGTTAAAATAAAACACAGAGAAACACATTGACATCAAGACACTTATTAAAAAAGACAATAAAAGACAATACATTACTATAAACCTGAAGGATAAAGGTTACAAATAGACCTGAAACAATAAATGAATTAGATAATTGAAAGACAATTAAACAGCAACTCTTTTAATTATGGATTCATAGTTTAAGACTTCAACCATTTGCTGATTCAAGCTTCTCTAATCTGATTTTTTTCTGTAAACTAAATATCTTTGGGTTTTAGAAAAGTTGGTCAGATATAACAAGTAATTTGAAGATGTTACTTTGAGTATTTGGAAATAACAGCAGGTATTTTTATGATTTTATGACTTTCAGACAGAGAAACTGTCAGATGCAGTTCTACAAATAGATATAATGGGTCAATATGTTATAAATATATTTATAAACTGGTCTTTGTTCATAAGGTATTGGTGGTTAAAACTATAGTCTGTGAAACAGTCAACACTGCTCAGAGTGAACACAGCTTGAGGTAAATTTTAAATTTTAACTCTGTAATGCTTCAGTCTCAGAACTGAAATTCACAAAAGATAAAAGTAGACATTTACCTAAATAAATACAATCTAAAATTGTCAAAAGTATGATTTTAATCTCTAGATATCTGATAAAAGAACAAGTAAATAAGACTGTGAATCATGTTGTTACCCTCTACAAACACTTTTTGGTCAATACCATAAAAGTATTGAGGTTCGATACTCAAGTTGTTGAGTCTGTTTCTTTTGTCACTTCTAGAAAATATGAATTTGTGTTTTTATGTATCTGCCTGTTCAAAGCTGTGTTTTCTGTGTCTGTCAGGTGATAAATGGTTTGCTGGAGAGACCAGACTGGGAGGAGGCCATCCAGACCCCGCTGGGTATCCTACCTGGTGGATCAGGCAATGCCGTGGCTGCATCCGTGCACCACTACTCTGGGTGAGTCTCATCCAGAAGGAACAGGGATAAAACCAAACATCAGCACATTATGTTCTGAGCTAACCTGTGCTATACTTCTGATACTGATACTAATACTGGGGAGCAAAAGAAGAGCTTCAGTGATTCATCGATTAGTCAACTGACAGACAATTAATTGGCAGCTATTTTGATGATTAATTAAACGTAAAAAATACCAACGATGGCTGGTTTCTGCTTCTAAACTTTGTTATTCTTCATTATACATGATAATAAATCAGAATTTTTTAATTTCATCTTAATTTGGACACTTTTCACTATTATCTGACATTTTATAGACCAAACCATAATCGAGTGATCAATAAAGTAATTGGCAGATTAATCAATAGCGAAAATAATTGTTTCTTCTTTTGAAAAATCTCATCTGCATCTGAACATCATTATTCTGCAACCGTCAACAGAGATTCACAGGAAAACCAGTCTGACCAGTTGGGTGACATACTGACTGCAACGGGTAGTTTCAGCCAAACAGTCAGAAACCTCACCGTATCCCCGTCAGTCAGAGCTAATGTGTTGTGTGAAAGACTGGAGCAGACACAGGAAACTGATGCAGCTGTCGGTAAAAGCAGTTCTGTCCATTTTTAGTTGTATGTGCGGTTGGAGCTCTGCAGACGAGCTGTGTAATGGCCATAATCCCCCGAGTCTGGTTTACTGCAGCAGAGCCTGAAGCACTGATGGTGCTCACTGTCTCACCTGTCCTATTATAAAAACAGGTATTTTTGCTGCTCCGGCTCCAGACAGAGCTACTGGATTATATCTGATTTTTTTAAAAAAAATCAGATGTATTATTTTTCAGTATCATAGCATCATTATATAGTGTTGTTTCTATAACCGAGCCCCAGACACACGCCGACCCGGTCCCTGGTGCTCTGCAGCGTAAGATGCACTCTCATCTGTATTAATTATTAATGATTTGCTCATTTGAGTGACTGTTTGCAGATCATTCAACCAGAACAAAGAACAGAGAGAAGAAGCTGCAGGGCTGAAGGAAAGGAGGAGAGAGCGAGTGAATGAATGAACAATAATTGATCTGATCTGATTCAGCGGTGGATAATGATGTGTCTGCCTCCTACGCTCATTGATCACTCTGTATAATATAAAGTCTGTGTTTTATTTTATAGTGATTAGTACATTCGCATTTGAGTCATTGTGGGGTTGTTCATAAAGCAGTGGACTTTATTTTATTTATTTAACTGTGGGATTTTTGAGGACATAATACAGTTTGCATAAACTCAGGTTCTGGACAGTAAAAAAAGGAGGGTAGATATAGTTCAGTGGGTGAATTATAGATTTATATGTGTGATATAAGGGCTGCACTTATCATTTTTACTCTCGCTGAATCTGCAGATTATTTTCCCAATTAATCAAATAATCATTTTATCTATAAAATGTCAGAAAACAGTGGAAAATCAACCCAAAGATATTCAGTTTACTATCATGTATCATAATAGTTGATAATAATTTTCTGTTGATCAACTTATCGATCCACTGTGAACTATAGTCTGTCGTCAGTAAAAGGTTTGTGGGGTCCTTGTGGTTTAGGGTTAATACAACAACAATGACCCTGGTTTAATTCAGGACAGGAACCTTTGTTGCAGTCACAAGTCACGAGGAAATGAAAAAACTCAACCTTTAAGCTGCTCCGACTGTTTGTAGGTCACTTTAAGCTTTATCTTGCTCTTTCCCCCTTTTATTTATTTATATATTTTTTTGTCTCAGTTGGACCCCTGACTGAATCAAGGCTAAGCTGAATAAATTAACAATAAAATGAAATGAAGGAAAACATCTCACACTGACGGTTCTGTCTTCACCAAAGAGCCACATTCATTCATCCCTTCATCTGCATCTGCCAATCAGCTTCTCATCAAACAATGGTCTTCCGGCCGGAGCGGTAGCAACAATGAGAGGAAGAGACCAGACTCTGTATTGTTTACTCTCCTCTCACACTCCCGGGGCATCCAGAAAACATCTCTCTGTGTGTGTGTGTGTGTGTGTGTGTGTGTGTGGTTGCTGCAGGCTGTCCTGCAATGGCCCTGGCCAGAGTGTATTTGGTATTATTCCCAGCTGAATGTAGGGTTCACCGAGGCTGGTGGATCAAACGAGTGACAGCTAGAATGTATCTGGTATTATGCAATGCAGTGAACAAGTTGCTGCACCTTAAATGTGATTTTCAGCTTTGCCCTCATCAGTGGTCGAAGAAGTACTCAGAGCCTGTAAAAATACTCCATTTGGAGTAAAAGTACTGCGTTAAAAATCCTGCTGAACTAAGAGTACAGATCTATTCTCAGCAAAATGTACATAAAGTATCAAAAGTAGAGATACTCATGTCAGAAAAGTCTCCTGTGAGTCATATGTTATTATACATGACATAATTCTTCAATGCATAAGCAATATTTATACACTGTTAGGTATTTTAGTTGCGTTGTGGTATCAGACAGAACTTGAAGGATTTTGGAGGCGTTGCAATTGCATACAGACGTCATTAGATGCAAATTAGTCCAGGTTGGTGCAAACTGACTCAGAGTCTGTGTGACCACAAACACACGGTCAGCTAATGTTTGTTTTATGATTTGAAAAGTGACTATTGTCTATAAGTGTCAGATAAATGTAGTGGAGTAGAAGAATAAAGAAACATAAACTGGAAACATGGACGTACAGGTACTCAGTTACTCTCCACCAGTGACGATACAGACACTGAGTGGAGGTGAGTTGTAGATCTTATTATTTCTTGACCTTCTGACTAAACAGTGATTAGGCAGAAACGGAGCTGATGTGAGATTGTTTGGACGTCCAAACCGGTGAATAAATTCAGGATGATGAATATGGAGAGATCTGCAGGGCCACAGTCAGCGAGCTCCACTGAGACGTCCAGTCATCACTGTAATTGGCTGTGGGTGGTAACAGCAGGCGTATCTGTGTGTGTGTGTGTGTGTGTGTGTGTGTGTGTGTGTGTGTGTGTGTGTGAGAGGGGTGTTATCATGACCTTCCACCCCTGTCTCCATTCTCCCAGATGGGGTTGTCTTTGTTGTCTGACTGACCTGTCATGTCTGAAGGCCCATAAGCTGATTCTGTCCCACCCCCCCCAGCTCCACCCTTCTCATCCACCTCCTCTCTCCCCTCTGTGTTTTTATGATTACACAATAAGGTCACAGTTACTCTGGTATTGTGTAACTCTCCTCTTATAGCTCACTCCCCAAAACACACACCAGCCTTGACCCACTTCCTCACCCAAAAATATGAAGTTCACCTTCCTGTTTTTATTCTAGGAGCTAGATTTTAACTCTGACTGGTCTACGGCTGAAACGAGTGGGCAATTCATTGTTTATGAAGGAAAAGTGCAAAAAAAATTATTTTTTAAAGACATTTTTCACTATTTTCTGACATATAAATGGGCCAACCGGGGCCCATTAGAGCTGGAGACAAACTCCTACCTCTAACTACAGAGGCTGCAAACACAACCTGTCACTGACTCAAGAAGGAATCAACTAAATGGAAATAATTCTGTGCTGTAACAACAGACTAAACAGAAGCATGTTATTAATATTGGTTATGGCTGCAACACTTTTTCTTTCTTTCTTTCTTAACGGTTGTTTCTCACACCATGAATGTGATTGTCCTCATTTTAAGGTTATTTTTTGTGACAGTGATAAATAATGAAGTTTTTCTTAATGAAATACAGGGTGAGTTTTCTCATAGATCAATATATGATCAAAGAATTAACACATCAAACAATCTGACCAGCTTTTAATTCAGTCATTAAATTTAACACTAGTATTATTTAGTAGTGAAGCTTCATTCTTGACTGAATTTATTCATGATTAAAGCAGCTCAACATAATTTTATAATAATAAGTTTTTTTTTGTTTTTTTTTTTGCATTTTTCACAAAACATAACATCTCAACAATTTGCACAGGCCCTCATAGAAATAACTTCCTCCTGCTTTTTATTGTTATTATTTTTTTAAATTTAACCTTTATTTAATCAGGATGTGTTGAGATATATTATCTCTTGGTGGTAAACAAATGAAATTTACAACAGTCACATTTATCACCTTTAGGTCATATCAGAGAGATTGACAGATAAAAAGGCAAAGCTCCTGTCACACGTGGTTTCTATGAGCAGACTTCAGGCAGCACTTGAAGGCAGCATGAGGTGAACAAGCAGTGACTAACTCTCCTCTGTGCTCTTCCAGAGCCTCTCCGGTGTCCAGTGAGGAGCTCCTGGTCAGCTGTGGTTTCCTGCTCTGTAAAGGACTGGTGTCCCGTATGGACCTGGTCTCCGTCCATCTCTCCTCCAGCCCCCGTCTCTTCTCCTTCCTCTCTCTGGCCTGGGGCTTCGTCGCGGACGTGGACGTGGAGAGTGAGAAGTACCGTCACGTAGGAGCTGCCAGGTTCACCGTGGGCACGCTGGTGAGGCTGGCTTCTCTCCGCGTCTACAAGGGCAGGCTGGCTTACCTGCCCGCCACCAAGGACCACAGCAACGAGGGGGGTCCGAGAAACAACAAGACGCTGCACTGCAACAACCAGGCCTCCTCCCTGAGTCCAGCCTCTCTGGTGTGCCGCCAGTCCAGAGACTCTCCCCGCCAGAACACCTTCCACAACTCCTGCCACTCCAACAACTCCCTGAAAGTGCGGAGGACGGAGAGCACGCCTTCCAGAAGCGCCACCAAAGCTCTTGCTGGCCCGTCTGACTCCCTGCTGCTGCCCCTGGAGCAGCCGCTGCCCAGCGACTGGGTGGTGGTCCAGGAGGAAGACTTTGTCCTCATGCTGGCCATGTACCAGTCCCACCTGGCGGAGGACCTGTTTGCAGCACCGGACGCCATCTTGGATGACGGGGTCATCCATCTTTTCTACGTCAGAGCAGGAATATCACGCACCGCTCTGCTGAGGCTGTTCCTAGCTATGGAGAAAGGAACACATCTGGCTACTAACTGTCAACATCTGGTGCACACTAAGGTACGGGCACTCAGGCTGGAGCCGTATTCGCCCAAAGGGATAATAACAGTAGATGGAGAGGTGGTGGAGTACGGGCCGGTGCAAGCAGAGGTGCACAGAGGTCTGGCGAGATTAATCACTGGATGATCTGAACGAACAAACACCAGCAGCTTTCATCTTTGCTTTTAAAGGCTGATGGAGTTTAATAATCAAATGTTAGCATTTCAAATCAGAAATGAGCAGGTACAGGAGGGGAAGACTCATTCACCTCTCAGCGGTACACAGAGGAAGATGCTGTGATGTACGATGGGATATTACAGCAAACAAGTGCCGTGTATGGAGGCCCAAAGTGTCCAATATTAGGTAAATGAGTAAGGATAAATAATCGTGAATAAATGCAGAAAAAAATCTAAAACATAACCATAAAATTGTGACAAAACAAATGCATTTTACAAACTCATAATTATGAAATGTTATTTAATCCCTCTTATTTTCAAAATAAGAGCTTTTATTGTAGGTATATTTTAATTTCAAAATGTCCTTTGACCAAAATTAGTTTTTATTTCCAAACACACTTATTACATTTATATTATCACATAACTCGTGATAACTTGTTTGCATTGATTGACAACAAAGACTTTGTGACAAACCCACAAAGTCCTGAAATAAGAGATTTTTTTTCAAGATATTGACTTTTTAAAAAAAAAGAAAGACATTGACGCGCGCACAAAATAATAAAATATAATCTTTTAGTGGCTCCGTACTTTGTGATGAAAATTAAAATGCAGAGCTTTCCGTTAGCGCCAGCTGGCAGCCATTTTATTATATTAAGTTTTGATTCTAATAAAATAGTTTTGATTAACAAGTTGCGATTTGCGATGCATGTACGATTTACAAACATTAGTCTCGGCTTCAAAACAATGTGAGCACGATGGCAGAGAAACATATCGATCTGTCTGTATCATAGACTGTAAATAAAACATGGACGCAGCCTCCATGATGTCATTCTGAAGAGCGGTTCTGAAGCTCAGAGCGGGCTGCTCCACCGTCGCCATCTTGGCAGTGCCTGACTCCGCCTACCTCCCAGCTGATCCAAAAATAGGCAAAGAGGTGGGGCATGTGTGGAGCCGAGACTTTGGTGCATGTGGTTTTATTACTGTGGCAAGTATATGCTACGTTAGCATCGCTAGCGCAACAGGGCGTCTGCAAATTAAGTAATAATACTCAAATTGGCTGAGGTGTCACGTTTCCATTACTCTGCTTAATGTGCAGCTTTAAATTGCAAACTAACGAACGATTAATGGACATGTGGACGTGTGAATTTCAATATTTCACAAAAGTGAAATACAAAAACTTTTTCCACGTGGTGGAATAGTGGCATATTCCATTCCATTAAAAATGTTCTGTTTTATTTTACAATTTAACTCCTCTCTTTATTTGATATTTAACACTTTGGTGTCTCCATAGCCACAACTGAACGTACTGTAGTAGATGATGTTAGCCTCACTTTACAGACACAGACACAAACAGAGTCACACTTCATCGTCTTATGATGAAGTGTTTGGCCTCCGTGGAAATAAATCCATCACCATCTTTAGCCTCCAGTATTTTATCGTGTTCGTCGCTGCATGGAGAACATTTCCTCTCTTGTCCTGAATCTGACGTATCAGCTTGAATTACAGCATCTTATGCAACAGCGAAGGATCGGATTTCATGCCTTCACAGCTCCTCTGCAGTACGATGGAGACGGTGTGTGTGTGTGTGTGTGTGTGTGAGCAGAGGTGATCAGGCTTTGTGACTGTTTATTGAAAACACAGAGACGATGGTGCTCATCTTCTCTGCTGAGTAATGTGGAGGAAGCTGTTCCTCCAGTCTGCGCTGCAGCAGAGATGAAATGAATCCGGAGAAAACATCTTGCATGATAGAGCTTTAAATGTAACTATTTATTTTTTTAATTTATTTCCTCATATCACGGCTCTTTTGGATGGTTTCTCTGCGGGGTCGCTGGAGCAGAACGGTTTCAGATTTGTTGCCTTAAAGTCTCGTTAGCGTCTCGTTTCCTAAACCGACCATGTTACCTTTAATTTCACTTCACACCAGTTCTTGTATCTTCCTTTCTTCATATTTTGATTGTATCTATAGATTCTATAGATATATGTATAAAGACACAACTGTTAAACAAAGAAGACCTGTTAAAGTCTTCAGGAGCAGTGAAATGAATGTGAACAGTGAGACGTCAACACATTAAAGGGTCAGTTCACCATTTTCATTTTCTTACAATGGCATGTAGTCATTTACATTGGTTTTTCTGTGACTCATTTTTTTATTGACAAGAGAAACTAACTGACTGAAACTAATGCAGTCTAATACAACAGTCCTGCAGTAAATCCTCAGTCATGAAGGTTATAATGTTCAGTTTGTGTTAAAACTGTTTTAGGATGTAGTTTGTGCTGCTGCTGAACTGGGGTGTGTCTGTTAACAATTCACCGGCTCCTCAAACTGCAGCCTCATCCTGCCCTGAAAAACCACCAGAGGTCAAAGGAAACCCTCGGTGAACTGACCCTTTAATCCAGCTGTTTATTGCACGTTGTGTATTCACAGGGTTCATGTAATTGTTGGCTGGTGTGTCTCTGTACCTGTGTGTCACTGTGATGCTCCAAAAACAGACGAGCTGAATGTCGCAGACTGACAGTAACTGTGTGAAAGTGTCCAGTAGCTGTGGCCCTGAGCACCACGCTTCTTCTTCCTGCTTTCATCCATCCATCTGCTGCTCCAAGTACTGCAGTGCTCTGCAGAGCAGCCCCAGGCCTGTGTGTTTCTGGCCCCAGCTGCACACACACACACACACACACACTGTCTCCGTGGAGGATTTATTAATAACCATCACCTAGGTGTCCTTACCATTGAGCTTTAAATCACATGGAGGAAACAATGACTAAGTTTTCTGGCCAACACAAGTTTTTGATCCAAATAGAAAAGTTTAGTTTCAGGTTAAATTATGTTGAATTAAATTCACATAAATCTCATCTGGACACTAATTTTCTTTTCTTGTATAAGAGTCAAAGTGAAGCGAACTCTAACTGCTGCCTTAAACAGTGGGTTTGAGGGTTGAAGGGGGTTAAAAGAGGCCATAGGTGTGTGTGTGTGTGTGTGTGTTGGGGGGGGGGGGGGGGGGGGTTTATTGACTTGTTAAATGCTGCATGAGGGAGGCGGCGTTGTGTTTCTGACGGGGCGCCCTCATTCCTCCTCCTCACCGCAGGAAATCATTTGGGAGCATCAGTGACCTGTTCTGACGTTGTGAGAGAAAGACAAAGACAGACAGACATAGACACACACACACACACACAGACACACACAGACACACAGACACACACACAGACACACACACACAAGGAAACCTGACACTGACCTAACTGAACCATTTTCTGGTTGTAGAGACGCTGTCTGTCAGATTGTGAAGCCTTGATGTGCCTGTTTTTATCAACTCGCCACGACGACGTCTGACACTGTAAAGAAGTGAAATATGAAAGATCAACATTTATTTCCTGTAAAAAGACTTGTTTTTGCACAGTGGAAGTTTGCTGCCGATGATACTGAGGTCATTAAACAGATGTTAATTGTGTTGAATCTTGTTTACTGTTGGCAACGATTGAGAAGCACATAAGATGGAAACAGTACTTGAAAACATGTTGTTGAGTTTTGCTTTTGCTGTTGCTTCGTGGACAGATGTGGTCTGTGGGAACTTTGATTTTTACAGCTGAGAAAAAAAATATTTCTGAAAAAAAAGATGTAAAATTATCCAGTAATTCAAGAGAAAAAAAAAAAAAAGCAATTCTGTGTCTTCAGTTGTTTTCTTCTGCTTGGAAACCACACGTCTGTTCTTATTTTTACACCAGACAGCTACAGACCACTTCATCTTTTTTTTTTCTATGCAAGGTCAGATGTTGAGGATGCTGCGTCCATGTAACTGTTCATGTGCCTTGACTGTGCTGCCTCCTGGTGGTCTGAACACGGCGGTGCATACACTGATTTCTCATTTGCAACTGGCTGAGTTTGAATTAATAACCGAGGAGACCCTGTCATCTTCAGCATGTTTTCATCAAGGAGAAGAAACTGGGGCGAGTCCTGCTTCTCTCTGCAGGCCAGTGCGACTGAGGTCAGGTTGTCCCAGTTAAACCAGACGAATAAAACAAAAGAGGATGAAGGAGCTCACGTGCACTGCTCTGTCAGAAACTCACTCACTTCATCCGACTGTTGATTCGCTGATCGTCTTTACCTGCTGCTTCTGAACTGCTGTTGTCTCGCGTGTTTAAATGTTTGTGGTGAAGGGAAATTTCTGTTTATATTTTCTTGCACATTGAAGATTGAATGATTCTTTATTCAAAGAGAGATCTATTTTTCCATTTAGACAAATGTCTGTAATTTTCTATCATCAAATTGAACATTCTGCCGGAGTGTTTCTGATCAAAAAATGAAATAAATGATGACAAATAACCCGTCTCAGATTTGGTTTTTGTGTTTAAGTGTTTTCTTTGCTGCTGAGTTTATGATCATTTAGATCCAAGAGTTAAACTCACTAAACTTGATGCAGGTATAATCGTCCTTGCTGAATTTTAAAGTCTTAGAGGGTGATTGGTTTGCCCAATAATATTTTCAGCAGATTTCAAGATTTTAAGAGTTTAATAAAGTGCAGGAAGGTGCTTGTTTGCACATCATGACCTGTATTTAGACCAAGTGCATGATAATAGATTCAATGGACTCGACAGGCGAATAAAATCAAGTTTTCTGAGCATTTCTTCTTCACTATCCTGCAGCTGGCTGAGACAGGAGAGGACACCACATCACTTAGCTGCAGGAGCTCCAGTGAAACATAATCATTCAACATTAGGCCTTTTAGTACAGACGTGTTTTTTGCATTACGACAGAAAAAAAAAAAACACAATTCGATGAGCAGAAAGTCGACATTATGAGACTGATCAGGATCAGAGGTGAAAACGGTGCAGGGCAATGTTTCCAAACTTATGTTATTTATTACTACTTACTATCACAGGAATCCATAGATAGATAATGTTAGACTTTGTTAGAATTATATGTATGTATGTATATATATATATATATATATATATATATATATATATATATATATACAAATAACAGGTGACAGCAGCCACACGACTCTAAAGTTAAAGTTAGAGGAAAAGGTTGATGTTGTTCTGTTTGTTTGTTGCTGCCAACTAATCCCATGAAAACATCAAAACCAACAACGTGTTAGTTTCACTTCTTTCTGTGGCCCAAATCTCATTTATCTGTGCTGCAGACATAAAATAAATCTGTCACATATGGTTTCCTAAAAAAAGCTGGACATTATTTTTTTTGCACGTTACTCAAAATGCTGTAAATAGTGCATATGTTAGGGACTATTTTCAGAGGCGGATTAACACACATTTTGTGCTCTAGTGAGACGAGGATGGTGTATTTGGGCTTTGCATTATAATAATCTACAGTGTCCATGTTTATTGTAATGAAAGAAAATGTCTCTGAAAACAACAACATTGATGCATTTTTCTTGGCTTGGTTTGGTGTTTTCATGGGATGACGGCAAAAACAGAAGGATACAGACAACCACCAGCCTCATCCTTTGATATCACTGTGAAGAAAAGCTAAGTGGGATCCAAATGAATAAAAAAAAAAGCCACAGTGTTTCTATGGTACTGCTTGCAAAGTTTAATACATCACTATACAGTTGTCTTAACTCAACAAAAGTAAACCATTAAAAAATGAAAAATCATAAGTACAATACACACTCAGCATTTTGTACATATATGCCCCAAGCATCCACGTGACTTGTTAGAACTCAAGTTTGTGTTAAATATATACTGTATGTATTTATATATTTTAATATAGTCATGACGTCTGTACAGAGGGAATCAGGCTACAAATCATAACTTTATTAGTTCTTTTTTTTAATATATCAATAACAGGCCACTGTGGAAACGTAGACATCGTACAGTCAAGTCTTGTGTGTAGCCCAATCAAAAGGCTTAAAGCAACATGTTACATGCTTTGGCTGTAAAACAAACTTCTCGCAGGAATAATAATACTAATAATGATAATAATAATAATCATGGTTTAAATCTGAATAATATACACATACACAGAAAATTGTACAAAGCATCATGTGCTTGATATCCTGCTGGATTTTTGCTTCGAGATCTTGTGAGATATTTTCACATTTTCTGTTTCTGCGACTGTTGACAAATGAGAGAAGGTGAAGGACTGAACAATAACGTCACCTTTAAATTCTCGGCGGACCTGCGTGTTTTTACTTTTTACATCTTCAGGCTGAGCTTTGAGCATCGAAAACAGGCTCCTCCAGGAACTGTGAAGGTGACATTTTACAAACAGCAGCATGTGTGTGTGCGTGTGTGTGTGTGTGTGTGTGTGTGGGGGGGGGGGGGGGGGGGGGGGGGGGGGGGCAGTAAAGCAAACAAGGCTACATGCTACAGCTACAGCAGCCAGTGGAGACGACCACACGTCCTCCCTCTGTAGCATTAAAGGCAGAAGTAAAATCCAGGAAGAGGACAAAATGTCACGGATGCTTAATCGATCAATTTTAAGAGAAAAGAAATGGAAGACGAAGCAAAACTAAATAATCCTCATTCATGACCAAGTGTTTTTTCTTTTTTTTCTTTTTTTTTTGTGTTTTTGTTTTAAACGCAGCAACTCTTGGCTCATGTTTTTATCCTCTCCCATCACTCAGTTCAGAAACACTCTTCAGCATCAAGGTTCTTTGTTCAAGTAAAATACCAGACAGCCAAAGCTCTCTTGTTTATTTCACAGATTATAGCAAGCACAAGGGGTTTGTCTGACCTGTATTATAATAATAAGAAGAATGATAATCACAATTCGAATCAAAACTTCTTGAAAGGAAAATAAAGAACATTATGTTAGAGGTGAGATGCAGTTATTTAAATAGATGTAAACAAAGACTGTTCTGGTTTCCCCAGGAAGCACGATTAGACCCAAAGGTGTGTTTCACTTTGTTTCACAGTAAATTACAGCACAAGAGCTTTGTGTTAACTTAAATTAAACCATTATTTATTTTCATCCAGATCTAATGTATGTAATATACAGAGAGAGAAAAGAAGCTGAGAGACAACAGTCAGATTAGCTAAAGTTTTGCCTGCGTGCTGTAATTTCCTCTCATCAGTGGGGTCAGCAGTCGCCTTCGTGGGATAAGACGCTCAAGTCGGGAAAACGAGGAGTAACAGAAAATAATAATAAAGCAGATTAATTATAATAACAAACCTTCAGCATCACACTTACTGTAGTTTGCATTTTGATGTCATTAAACTCTGCACATGCAATTTGAAGAGGAAACTCCGAGTACAGCGACGGCCGCAGACTCGTGGTTAAGAACTGATAAAAGGGGGAAACTGATCAGAAATCTGCACTTTGAAGGAGGAAAACACTCAAACAGGGTTTTAGTGGTTTTTAGTTTGTGTCTAGGTCTGTGTAGGTTAATGTCTAAAGCATGACACAAGCAGCTCTGAACACAATGGTCTGAGATCATTAAGAACAATTCAAGTAAGGCAACATGTTGACATGAGATGACGGAATGGATGCTGTATGTTTTTTTTTTGTGTTTTTTTTCTCTATTTATTCTTTAACTTGTGTCATTTGCAGTGATGTGGGTTCACCTCCGTCACAGAAAGGTGGAGCATCGCGGGGCGAAGCTCCGCTCTGAGACAGTTCAGCCTCTGTGAGCGCGACAACCTTTCAACACTCCGAAACACTGAAGCACAAGTTCCATTTTAGTGATCACCTTTGCTAAATTCTACAGAAAGTGAATGGAACTTTTGTATGTAGAGGTGGCGGCTGTGTTAAGCTTTGACTAGAGCACGAACTCCTTCACATACAGCCACCTGACTGTCGTCCTGTGCCTGGCTGGCTTCTCTACACACCAAACAGCTACAGCAGTCTGACCTCCGGAGGTGATGCGTATGTAAACTTTGTCACTCGATGTTCGCTGCGTGGTTCAGTGCGAGTGATTGGCGAAGGAAAATACCAGCAAGTATAGTGAACGAAGTGGTGAAGCTGTCGTGGTTGGCAGTTTTACTGACATTCAGTACGTTCTACTTGAATATTCGTGTGGGTGTGTGTGTGTGTGTTTGTGTGAATAGAGAGAAATTTGGCAGAAAGCGTACAACCAGTGACTTCTACTTAAAAAAGATTCCTCCTGGTCGGTGTATTTATACGTCACCTCTCCCAGACCAGATTGTCCATTCGTTTGTTGTAGTGCAGGATGGTACAGCGATAATATCAGTAGTGCTACAGATAGCCGCAGTTAGCCCAACAGCCAGGAGAGCTGGGATTTTCAGTTTCTCAGTGGAACCCAGCCAATCACCAGTCTGCTTTACATTTTTCCGGCTGATTGACATGGCAGAGTGGTTATCCAGCAAGTCCCCACCCGTGTGGTGGATGCTTGCTGGAGGCTAAGGTGGACACAGGGGATGGGAGGAGGGTTCATGGCACTGATTTTTCATCTCGTTTAGTCCTTTTTGCATCCACACCACTGCCACTGAAGTCAGAGTCCTTGACTTTGAGGCTGAGAGAGAATCTTTGCCTCCGTGTTTTTACCTGTGTCATGAAAAGATGAGGGTTTCTCTGTGACGGGGGGTCGCTCCCCTAGGTTTGTGTAACTGGGTGATCACATGTGAGCTCCACCCCTCTTTATCCATCACTCTCATCTGCAGGGACACTGAAGGAAAACAAAGACATTATCAAGTTGCGTCCAAATCAGAACTTGCTCACTCCCCCTGATCAAAGATGCAGTCCTCCTGCAGCCGTGGCCTGATCGAGAGCAATTATTAGGCGGCGGGGGGTGGGGGGTGGGGGAGGGGGGTGGGGGTGGGGGGGGGGGGGGGGGGGGGGGGGCAGCAGGAGCAGTACAGACTTAGAGATGGAGGTAAAGGACAAAAATGTGGGCAGTGCTGGGGGCACAGTGCAGCTCTGGACAGTAGTACAGAAGATTGAAAATTGTAGCCCCCCCCAAGACAAGTAGTGGATCCTCCTCTAAAGCTCGAGGCAGATGAAAAGGTAGAAGAGACGAAGGGAAAGAGCAGGAAGCAGTGCAGAGGAGTGTTGGGGAACGGTGAGGAGGCACTTACTTGTCCTCTGTGTGCTCAGGGATGGCAGCGGCGGCCAGTGCAGCTCGGTACTGCAGCAGCACACCTCGGACGCTCTTCACAAACCCCTTGGAGAGCGGGAAGAGCGGAAACCCGATGTCCGGGTAGCCGCTGCCCTCTGGGAGGAAACTCCGGTAGCTCTTTCTCCGTTTCTTTGGTCGCACCACTGGCTGGCTTCCTGCAGAGGCCGCCGCTCCTCCGCTAACCGTGGCGGAACCTGATTCTGATGTCCCGCCGCGGACTACAGAGCCGGGGACTACAGAGCCGGGGACTGTGGAACCAGCCCTGTTCTCACCACCCAGAGAGGTGTTCCCCTGGCTGCTGTCACAGTCTGAGTTCTGGCTCAGCTCCTGCTGAGAGGCCGCCGTAGTGGAGGGACTCAGCCCTGAATCCTCCAGCTCCTCCTCCATAATACTGGTAACTCCTGCTCCTGTGACCCCCTCCTCCCCGGGCTTACTGGGGCTGCTGTGGGCCACCACCACGGGGCCGGATCCCAGAGGCAGCTGCTCGTCCAGAGGCTCCACTGATGAAGGTCGGTCTTTCGAGTGCGAAGCCCTGCAGGACATGTGTGCTGCTTGGCCCCTCTCTGCAGCGTCGTTCAGCTCGAGCCAAGCCTCCAGACGGTGGACGAGCCGCCAGCCGTTAGAGACAAAGTGCTCCTGGATCTCCTGTCTGAAGACCTCCACGGGATTCTGCAGAAGCTGCGTCATGGACTGGACCATCTTGATCAGGGCCATCTCGTTGTAACAGCGGCTGTTCTCGTATCCTTCCTGGAGGCCTCGGTCGCTGTCGAAGCCGGCCTCGTTATAGTAAGGCTCATTGACGAGGATAAGCCCTGCAGGAAAAATACACATGTATGTGCTAAAATGTGAGATCAAGAGTGGACATCAAAGCATCAAAAATTGCAAAGTTGAAAACCACAACAATCACAACAGTCAATGACGAAAGTCGAGCTTTTGATTTATACAGTCATAAACGGATGAAGGTCCCCAGTGACGCCTGCAGCCGAGCCTACACTAAAATGTGTCAAGATCTGCAAAATCAGAACATTACTGGTCTTCAGATTTAGTCGATATCTCTTTATCACACTGACAACAAACACAAAGTTGGTTATGTATCCTTTGCCTTAGATTTTGATGCTGTTTTTATTTACAACGTAGTGGCTTTTAGCTCAGAGTTTTTGTGTTTTGATGCTGTATATACAGTAAACTAGAGGCATTTTGTGCCTGGACATTAATTGTCAAAATTCCCTATAAGGTTTTCGGCAAGGCTCCATCACAGCAAAAGTCTACAGTCATTAATCGCCTCTACGCTGACGATACCCAGATTTACATCCCTGTTTAATCCAACTCAACTCACAAGCCAGTTTAACTCTGACCACTCCTGTTTGTACAGTGTGTCCAGTGGTTGCTGCAGGTGTCAGGTAATGTGATGTTATGTGCTGCAGCAGGTGGATTTTGTCCTTTATGATCCACATTTGAATAGTTTCACGTCAGTCTTATCCTCTTACATAAGTGCTGTAAATTCTAACATGTTTGTTAATTTTAACAATTACGTTTATAATTAATGAGAATAATTTTTACTGTATTGTTTTATTACTTTTTTTTTTGTCTGTGACAATTGAGATTTGTTCATGATAATGAGCTAAGTAGCATTAAAACATGAACATCGAGGGAGTGAATTAATCTAACTGCTGTTTTCTTTCCTGCATTTTTATGTCCCTTGTTGCAGCCGTTGGGTCGATTTACAACTTAAAACTGCACTTTAACTTTATTTTATCAGTGTTTTTAAATCTTAACTGATTTTATTTTATAGCTTGTTTCTGAATGTCAGTCTTTACCTGTACAAAGTAGTTTGAATTGCCTTGGTGTGTGAAATGTGCCTTATAAATAAAGCTACCTCGACTTGTCTATATAGCTATAGCTATAGATGTACATATTCAATTTTCAATTCAATCTTTAGAAAGGACACAGATGGGGGGTGCATAGGAAGAAAACAAACAACAAACAAAAAGATATAACATCAAATCCAAACAAAAAACATCCACTACACTCAGATACAGGCTGCAACACCAGTGGTTCCAAACTTTACAGACTATGATGTTAAAACAAAGATTAAACTGGAAAAGTCAAACTGATGCTATGAGACAGAAAAGCTGTGAAGAAGGGAAATTAAATTCCTCAAAAACTAATTTTGGTCTGTTTTTGTTTTCAGTTAGATTAAATGGATTCTATATAATTCACGCGCCGTGTGAGACGACTGAGATTTGGTGAGCCGTCTCAAAATAAACCAACAAACAACGAACAGCAGCAGCAGGTTCAGTGTGGATGTTTCACTGTGTGGTGGAGGGAGAACACTGCACCGAGTGGTTAAAAACACACAACACATCTGAGACAGTGATTAAAATCTGGACTCTTTGGGCACTTTGTCTGGAGGACAGATTGACAGATACATTTTATGGACGTGGTGTCGTGTCTGTGTGTGAGGCAGATATGTTTGGTTGAATGACTGAGCTCTGAGCAAATGAACGCATCAATAAAACATTTATGTGCTGCAGATAAAAGAGAGTGTGTGTGTGTGTGTGTGTGTGTACTAACCTTGTATGGAGATGAGGACTTGCAGCAGACTGGACTTGCTGGTCCACCTCTCTGTGCCCTGTGGATCATATCATCAACACAAATTCTTGAGAAAAGAAATTTGTTACTGCTTTTTAACCTGAAGCTGAACTGCTGATACGTTAATCAGCTGAACGAGCTGCATGAGGAGCAGCAAAGCTCTCTGACGTGTTCTTCTCCAAACAGATTTATTTATGTGCAGTCATGCTCTGTAGCTTCTGGTTACTTCATACAACTCTGATCTAAATCTTAGCGTTGCTCCAAAACAGAGCTGCAGCTGCAGATCATTGTCTTGCTCCGTCTAATCAGTTATTAGTCAATTTTTTTGTAAACTGACGTATCAATTTATTGGCTAATAGTTTGTCTGCAGCACATTTGCTCTGTGTTCAGTTACCATATTTGCAATATTTATACAAAGCCGTCGAGATCGAGTTAAGTATCCGAACAGGAAACAGAAACAGAAACAGAAACAGACTGTGGGACATAAATGATCAAATCTGTCAAACTGGTGAAACTTCCACTGTCACCAGAAGTTAAAACAAGCAGGTTTAACTGTGTTGACACTTGTTCTTTTAATTAGAGGTCAACACAGGTCTGTAAAACTGTTGTTACTGCATCTCTAAAGATCTGTCAATCACTGAAGTCAGCGCTCACTTTGCCGATCCAGGTGCCCAGGAGACTGACGCAGACTTTGCCGTTGTCGTAGAGGTTGGGATTGAGGCGGCCGCTGCACTGTGACAGGTAGCGGAACAACGGCGGCACAGCTGGGTAGATGTTGGGCAGTTGGATGTCAAACAGGAACAGACCATCCTCGTAGGGCGTACGGGTCGGCCCTTTGATCAGAGCGGAGAACAGGTCCTGTGGCGGAGAAAGCAAAGGAACTGCTGTCAGTGTGATGTTAGAGAGACGATCTGATGTCCACTGAGGTTAATGTTGGAGAATACGGTGAAATAAAAGAATAAAACGACACTACAGTGAAGTATTTTACCTTTAATCTTTACCTTTCCTTTTTATACATCACTGTAGAATATTCATGTGTGTGGAACCTCAACGTTTACAGGATTTTATTTATACATTTTCAACCACAAATCTTTTCTACACATTTATAACCTTGAATCTCTCAAGCAAACTTTTGTCGCAGGTTTACAGTGGATGGCTTCGAAATAATTACAACCCAGAATAACAGCCCGGTGGTTTTATGCCTCCATGACTAGTTTTAAATCACATCCCTGTTTATCCAGAGTCGTATAAAATATGAACCATTTATGTGAAGTTTTGTCAGACCTGCTGTGTGAAGTCTTGAGGAATGGCTAATAAGTGTTTTGTGAAGTCACACTGAAACCAAAACCTAACGGTTTGTCCTTGAATCAAAGTGAACATTTGTGCCAAATTAAAAGAAGTTCCTGAAATATCATGTCCATGAGAATGGGACATACCTGCGTACCTATGTACAGAGACGAACCCAGATTCTTAGTTTCATAACAATCACGCAGTAAATTCTGACAAGACAAATAATGTGTAGTTGATTGTTAATTCTAGTTCCTTGTTTCTTTTTTTTATTGATAATAACTAATCTTTCAAAATTAGGCGATAAGAGCGTTGTGATGTTTATGACCAGAAACCCACCATGCGATCTTCAAATGTTTTGACCATGATGCCGTCTGGCAGTGACGTCGCTAGAAGAGCCATTTCCTTCCTCACTGTGCTGAAGAACTTCTTGGCCTCTGCCGGCTGAAACTCCATTTTCTTGAACGAGTGAGTGTCTGTGTCAAAGAGAGAGAAGACGAGTAAGGAGTGAACAGCAACACACGAAGAACAGAAACGTATGTGAGCACAGCTCAGCTTGTGTGAGCAGGGAATTCATCCGGCTGCAGGATGTGTGTGCAGGTCAGTGACGGACAGCTACGATTACAGGATGGAAATGAGAGGCAGCGACTGTCACTCATAGTAATGAAGAAATGTGAGGTTTCCTGTGTGGTTTCCTGAGTTCACATAAGACAGGTTCACTCCACAAAACACGAGTTTAATATAAATCCTGATGAGATCTGAAGCTCCAGTGACGGACGCGTTATCAGGTCTGTGCTCACAGCTCGACAACGAGTCTTTGATTCAATCGGCACAACGCAGAACAGAAACCAAACGAGACAAAGGGAGGGAAAAAAGATGCACAGAGGGAGAGAAACAAAAAAGAGGAAAAGAGGAAAAGAACAGAAGAAGCAAACAAGGAATTGAATCCTCATTTCTCACCTGGAGCCCACTCCAGCACAGAGAACACCTCCCCCTTGGCACTGGTGAAGGTGACGCCAGGCTTGCCGCCGCTCTGTTGGCAAAGTACTGGTGTGTCACTGAGAAACTCACTGGGCCACTCTTGTCCACCAACCGGTGTCTGCGGCTCCTGTTGGGGCTTCTCCTCTCCAGCTCGCTCCACCTGAACAGCCACACATCAGAGGGTTCAAACACAATCTAATGTCACAATGTCGCACTTAACTACTTAATTGTTTGGATTTCACTGGAGAATTTGCCTTGTTCTAGATCCATTTAACACCAACCTCCGTCCCTGCTCCTGCGCTCCCCCCTGCCTCCACCACAGCCTCCATCTTCTCCTCCTCCACGATGGCCACATTATCCAGCGTCTTCCTCAGGTTCTCCTGCAGCTTCTTGATGTCATCCAGGAAGCGTTTCTCCTTGGTGGGTTTCTCGGGGGCCGTGGGCGTCACCGAGCTCGCGACATGAGCCGTGGAGGCCGGTTCGGCGGAGGTCGGGGAGGTCGGCGAGCCGCCGGTCCACAGCTGCTCCACGGTCATGTTCTTCAGGCTCTCCAGGATCTTCAAGGCCTCCTTCAACTCCCTGAACCCCCGAGAGGCCCCATCTTTACTGGTCTTCTCCGCTCCGTTGACTGCGGCTCCTGGAGTGGTTCCTATGAGGGCAGAATTAATAAACATATTTATTTTAATTAGAGACGTGTCAGTTCTGTCTGAATGAAGACTGAAGAAAATGTTAAAAGGTATCTCCACCTCTGTTACTGTCAACTAACCCCATGAAGACCACAATCAACAATGTGTCTCTGAATTCCTGCCCTGTCTGAACCGAATTCATGTGTCTGAGTTTGCAGATGTGTTTCTTCATTGTCTTTAGGTGTGTTTTTAATGTTGTTGTATGTTATTAATTTATTAAAATGTGTTATTTGTACTGCATCATATTTAATATAAAGTGCACCAAGTTTTCTTGCAATGTCTTCGACCGGCTGCTCTGATGCCAAGATGGTGGCTTTTTGCTCTTGTATTTATTTATGACGTGTGTTTGTATTTAGTTATTTGCTGGTTTATACCTTTTAACTTTCTCTGTGTGCAGTTGTAGCTTTTTATAATTTCATTGTACTGGTACAACTTTCCTCACAGGAATTAAATGACCTTGCAGTCGACAGCACTAGAAAACTCTGTAATGTTTTATTAACACTCAGCAGCTGGAGTTGACACTTTTCCCCTGAAATGAACAATAATATACAGAGAATGGTTTTAGAAAAGGTCCTCACCTCCTCCTGAAGCAGGACTGGCTACAGCCACAGATGCCTCTCCCTCCTCCCCAGGGCCTCCTTTTGTGGGGCTGGTGACCCCGGCTTTACTACCCTCCTGTGGGGGGATGATGAAGGTCGTGGAGCCGGTGGGCGTGGGGGTCGGGGTCGCTGTGTCGGTGACATCGGCATTGTTGACGTGGCTGTCGTCCTCGGTGGTGAGGCCGTTATCCGTCTCCCAGCTGTCGCTCTCATCCTCCCACTCCTCCGTGGACAGGACGCTGCTGGTCTCCTCCACCGAGTCGTAGTCCGTCTCCTCGATCTCAGACTCCACGTTGTACAGGTGCTGCGTGTGTGTGTGTGATTATCAGGAGACAGTCAGCAACAGACGCCTCACATCTGACGCCAGTCATTACACTGAATTTCATCACGGACCAACATTTACCTGGGGCAGGACGATGGTCATGGAGTTATCTGCCCACACCACCTCCACTTTGCTGCTCACATCCACCCTGGACACCTGACCCACCGATGTCTGAGGGAGGGAGGACGGAGACACACGACCATTATCAACAACCACGAAAACATTATGACAGAACCAAACATTATATTACATGACATAAAGACCAATAGAACTAAGGCTGTAATGTTAAAAACCTGACAAGATGATACTGTTGGATGAAAAGAACTTAAATTAAATAAAATGTCCTCATAAGAGCACGACTTTGACACCTCGGAGAATAAAAATCCTCCATCAAACTAAGTTTCACGGTCAATATTTGATCTCTATCACAGCACACACTGTTTCCAGGTCATTTGTTATTCCAAGATAAAACGAATGCAGTATTTTCTGAGTTGTTCTCACCTCGTTCTCGCAGTCGTTCTGTCCGTTCTCCGAGTTCCATATCCTGATGACGATGTCAGTGGTGCGGAAGTGAAAATCTGGGTGATCTGCGATGTCGTACACGCTGACGTCCTCCTCCAAGCCGATAACCTGGATCGGAACCAAAACGGCCAGGGATCGAGATAAAACCATCTGCTAGCGGTATGTGAACATATGTGGTGACGTTACTGTGGTCACCACAGACGACGTCATCATTTCCTCTCTCCAACAGACTCACAAACATCGAGCATCTTCACACACACTGTTGTCTCACCTCCACGTCGTCGCTGGAAGAGTTCAGTTTGATCCACTTGACGACACACGTTCGGCCCTTGTGGTCACCAGACTGGATCACACCGTACACTCCCGGGTCCTGGAGGGCTTGGGCTGTGGAGAGCAGACACACACATTTCACACAATTTCAAGAGCAAAACAAAGTAAAATACAACAGAAAAATACGACAGAAAACTCCAGATGCAAAGATTTATTTTAAACAATGGATTTGTCTGGACACCGGCTGTAATGTCACAGCCTTTAAATACGTCCCTGAATTTTCAGTCCCGTTCTCAGACTAACAAACTTGGAGCAGTTTCAGCAAACGACCTAGATACTGTAGGTCCTGGGTGGTGAGTGACCCACATAAAAAAACCTCATCACAGTCCACAGGGACAGAAATCTTCAGTCATAGCGAACAACGAAATCAATGAATCATCAAATCATCGTTATGAAAAATATTTAATATGATTAATTTTCCTTACGTCGTTTGTCAACTACGAAGTCGCCGGGACAAAATTCGTGGCTGTCGAGGTGCTGGATGGGGATGAGGTCGTTTGATCGGATCCCCTTCTCCACCCGCCCGTCCTTCCACATCACATCAGCCGTGGTCTTTGTGGATACGACTTCCACTGCCACTCTGCACAAACAAACAAACAAACACACACACACACACACACACACACACACACACACACACACAGATCAGACTTTTATATTCTGTATTTCACGGCTCAGAACGATTTAAAAACTGTGTCTTGCTTTTTATTACATTAAAGGCCGTTTCTCACTTGTGGTCACAAAGGGAAACTATAACAATAGCTCATTCCTGCTTCTATTTCCCGCTCCACTTATCCAGTCTCTTATCTACTGAGCCATTTATCTTCACCTCGTCTCTCTTCTTGACCTGTTGCTGCCTCTGCAGCTCTTTAAATCTCTTGTTCCTTTGCCCCAGGAAACAAACTGTTGCAGGAGCATTTAGCAAATATCAGCTTGTGGAGAATGAAACTATTATCAAAAACGACGTCTGATGGCTTCATATTTGCACCTTGAACAATGTTATGAACATGTCAGACATTAAATGCCCATCATTAAATCTCCATCTTGATAAATAGTGATGGACTGTGAAAACACAACAACAAAAATGTAAAAGTAAGTCCAGGACAAGCGATGAGATGTGAATAAAGTGCACAAATCCTTTTACTTCGTCACATGTTGATCCCTCATTAAATTATTCAGCACAAAAAAGGAACTTAATAATAATAATAATAATAATAATACAATCACACAAATAAAGTAATCATGTGACAGTGTTGACTATAAATATGATTTAAATTCTAGTGTAAAGCTTCATCTCCCTGCATCAGAAACTATGAAAAATCAAGTCCAGAGGAGTCAAAAACAAGAGCAGCGAGAGGAAAGTTTAACATCTTCAGTGTGAAAACAGAATCCCGTCGACTAAGACTGTCGCTTTAGGAAACTTGAATTTCTGAGCTAAACTACAGCACAGAAGGGAAAACCTGCAGTGTCGTGGTGGTGGAGTGAAACAGTCTGTGTGTTGTAAGCTGAGAATGTGTCTCGATGCTTGTGTCACTGTCAGACAGATCGAGACGTGAGCCGCTGACAAACACGACAGATCCTGGACAAACAGACAGGCAGACACAAAGCTGCAGCGACGGTCGGTAACAGACGATGTCATCGGTCTAATTCTTACATCTACTTCCTGAAACAGCAGCGGGAGAGGTCACTAAATGTGTGGAAGTCCAGGAAACACATCATCATCAAACCATCAGCCTGATACACTCACCAGCCACTTTATTAGGTACACCTGCTCAACTGCTCGTTAACTGAAATATCTGATCAGCCAATCACATGGCAGCAACTCAGGCCTCATCCGTCCATCCTGCCTTGTATCAACAGCTCAGGCTGGTGGTGGTGGTGTAATGGGGGGGGGTGTCTACCTGAGTATTGTTGCTGACCGTGTCCATCCCTTTATGACCACAGTGACCCATCTTCTGATGCTGCTTCCAGCACCATGTCACAAAGCTCAGATCCTCTCTAACTGGTTTCTTGAACATGACAATGAGTTCACTGGACTCAAACGGCTTCATAGTCACCAGGTCTCAGTCCAGTAGAGCACCTTTGGGTGGGGGTGGAACAGGAGATTCACATCCTGGATGTGCAGCCGACAAATCTGTGTGATGTTCTCATGTCAATATGGACCAAAATCTCTGAGGAACGTTTCCAGCACCTTGTTGAATCTATGCCTCGAAGAATTAAGACAGTTGTGAAAGTAATAGGATCCAACCTGGTACTAACTTAGGTTGTTCTCTAAAGAAGGATCAGTCTCTGTAGAGAAACTCAGTCACCAGTGGCCTGATGAGTCGCTACACAGCTGCCGACAAACACAAATACGGTTCCTAACAGGATTATTGTGTGAGTGGAAACAGAAAGGTATCAAAGAGTAAAGCACGTAATATTTGTACTGGTGTGTCTCCCACCCACCGGTCTCCAGGCTTGAACTCGCGGGAGAACTTGGTCCTCTTCTTCTTGTGCTTCCTCTTCAGGTTGCGGATGGAGAGCGGGATGCTCTTCTTCCGGTTGGTTCCCAGACCTCCGCTCTGAGAGGAGGCGGTGGAGCTCGCCGACGACGTCAGGGAGCTGCAGCCAGAGGCACAGTCACATACACAGATGTTTGTCATGCTACAGGTTCAGGATCAGTTTAAGTAAAGTTTATGTGTCATTTTATATCAAACATGCAGCCACTGACATTTATACTTATTACTGATTAATATGTGGATTGTTTTCTTGATTGACTGATTAATTTGCTCTATATATTGTCAGAGAATAGAGAGAGATGTGCCTCACAAATAGTTCAAAATGAACTGATGCTCAGTCTTTAAGAAACATTTACCTTTGACAAGATGAAACAAGAAAAAAATGGCACTTTTGCTGAAGACTATGACCTGAACTTTCTTCGTTTAAAAGTTAGAAACTCTCCTGTTGAGGCCACGTTGCACAGACGATGATTCAGCTCTGTGGTGACTTTAGTTTCATGCTGAACCGGCTCAGACTGTAGCCAAGCATCAGCCTTTAGCTGCCAAACTGACGTACATATTTCCATCACTTCTATTTGGAGGAATATTTGTCCTGTTAAACTAGATTCCAAACTTCAGTAATGAAAAGGTGATGAAGTGTAATTAAACATTCTGTGCTGTGTCTTACCGTCGCACACAAACACTCTCATGAAGAGGATTTTATGAGCAAGTGGCTCAACTTCATCAATTATACAAATTAAATTTAACAAAGCTTAACAGACATTGAGAGACTAATGTTATTAGATTCACACCGTACACCTGCAAACTAATAGACAGAATAATTACCCATAATTCCTGCCTGAGGGGGTCATTGACTTTTAGTAAATCAGTGCAAAGGTGCTACTGTGATACAAACAGACAAAACTGTGCTCCAGTGCTTATTTTATCAAATGAAACACTGTAAAAGGTAAAACACTCCAACACAGCTCCTCAAATATCACCAGGTTTGATTTAAAACCCTTCAGTGACAGAAATGTGAACATTTAATCTTCTCAAAGAAAGTTTTTGTTGCTGCACTGTTGCATCAGATCCCATCACACTTCACAGAAGCTCACAGAGCCGACGCCAGCGCCTCTTGCACTTCCACACGTTCACACGGATGAAATGAAACAAACGGAAGGTGACCGGACCTGGTGTCGTCGGTGTCCTCTGCAGCCTCGTCGTCTGCGTCCTGCTCCCCGTGTTCGGCCGAGGCGTCGTTGGTGTTCTGGGGGTCCGGGGGGCTCTGGACGGGCACCACAGGGCCGTTGTTGTTGGAGTGAGATGAGTCTGTCTGCTCCGATTTGTGTTCACCTGGTGAGCGACGGAAACAAGGAGGAGGCAGCAGTTTTTATTTAAGGTGTGGACGAATCACTTTCTCAAACAGAGAATCAAACGCTCCTGTAGACAGGAAACAGATTATTCATGTTCACCCAGACAGAAGGTAAAATAGATTCACATTAAACCACAGAGACACAGCCCTCCTCCGTTTTTTCCTGAATCATGCAGCAAATCTATTTCTCATTCCTCAGCTGAAGTCTGCTGCACTTCAGCACAAGTTCCAATTAGTCTGTTCCCTCTGAGCTGAGCTCCATTTGTGAAAAGGACCGGCTGATGTCTCACAGGAACTTTACACCGAGATATTTAGTTCTCAGCTACTTTGGAAAAGATGCAAGAGAAAAAAATATACTGACGACGATAAATGATGAATCACTTTGTGTGTTTGTGCTGAGAGAAAACGTTTCTGCACTGTCTCATTTCTGTCTCACTGATGTAATCATGTGTTTGACTAATGAGTGAGTGTGAAGACCACTGCAGCAGCGTCACAGAGACTGGACAGACGAGTTGGACCAGGCAGATTTCTGAGGCACATACTGGGAAAAAAAAAAAAAAAAAAAATCTATATTTCATCAGATTTTCCAACTAAAATAAAGTGAACACTGACAGATTGTCAACAGATTGAACTCAAATCAAAAACACGTCTTCAGCGTTTCTGACCTTCAGTTTCTTGTTTCTAAGCTTTTACGTTTTCTGGCTCTTTTCTACATTTTTTTTGAACATCTATTTTTGATCAAGTAAAATTCTTCAACAGTAGAGTCTGACTGAGTTCACGACAAACAGACGACGACGGCATCAGAGAGCAGAGATGTGTGTCTGTCTGTGTGTGTGTGTCTGTCTGTGTGTGTGTCTGTGTGTGTGTTGTATGTTCCTCTGGTGTCTTCTCTGCAGTGTGCTGTTCAGTACCTTGTGTGTCGGCGTTCTCTGTCTTCTTCCCCGAATCCTTCTTGAACATCCTTTTCAACTGCAGGAAACACACGCACGCACGCACGCACGCGCGCACACACACACACACACACACACACACACACACACACACACACACACACAGAGACACAGAGACAGAGTGAGAAACTGAAGATGATCAAAACATGCCTCGCTGAGAGTCTCCGTAATAAAAAGACTTTCTTAAAATACACCCAACACCATAATCACCTACTGTTCATGAACGTCTCGTGTGAAACAGGTGATTCTAAGTGTTAATATAAAGGTTAAAGGTTGTGTCAGGTAACAACTTCTTCAAATGCAAGAACACATTTAAATCCATCTATAAAACACCTTTCTGGCCACGGGGTCCTCAGGCAGAACAGCGGCGCCCTCGGGTCCTTCACAGGTGATGCGCGTGGCGTCTCCCTTCGCAGGAAAGACGTAGAGGGCCCTCTCTCCCAGCTGCCTCTGGGTGTGGTCGTAGTAGCCCAAGCGTCTCACCCTAAACACAACCAGGAGATTAGATGACGATTCTTTGATACCCATTCAATAAAAACTGAGATTTACATTATTAAAGCTGTGAGAAAACAAAACTTAAAGCGATCCTGAAAAAAAAGAAAAACCCACATCACAGTGACAATAAGGAGACATACACACACCTGTGGACGGATATTTGTACTGACCTGCAGAGATTCTCCTGTGTGATGGTGGAGGGAGGTGGATAGACGCTGTCAGAGCCTTTTGGGGAGTAGCTCTTGGTGATCCACGTCACCTTCAGTTCAACCACCTTTACCTGAGGAAAGCACAGCGACACCACAGAGACCATTCAGACAACTCCAGATATCGAATTAAATCTTGTTTTAATCTTTATCCAGTTTTGATTATACTGTTTCCCTCCATGCAACACAGAGCTGGGTGCAGGTCCCTGCTGAGCTCTAAATGTAAGAACAGTAGAAGTTAATATGTGTAAACTGTGGTTATTTCAATTCTTCTGTTGTTGTTACTAAAACAAGAAGAACGTTGGTTTGTTTGACCCAGAGCTGAGAGAAAGAACTCAACCACAGAGTTGGAAATGAAGACACTTCGATACAATCAGCTCTATTTTTATTTCACGTGATAAGCAGAAAAGAAAGGGCCATCTTCATCATCATCATCATCATCGTCGTCTTACCTCTTCTACCACCACCCTGAACTTGCACTTCCTGCTGAGGACAGGTTTGACCCCTGACAACCACTGTACATTGGAGAAGACTTTGGCCGGACCAATCAGGACCTGGCCTGGGTAGAAACCATACGCCTCGTCGAAGAACAGACCCTGGAAACCAGCACAGTAACGACAGTATGACATGAAATCTGTCTGTTAGAGCCAACACAACAACATGCATATAAAAAAAATGAAATTGCAATGCAGCACATCAAATTTTAACATGGACATTTTCTGTATAAATGCAAACAACATAAAACCCTCTGGGCGGTTTGTTAGAAAACTTATATGTAGTTAAAATAAAACCAGTTTTTCCTCCTCAACTATTTCTAATATCTAAATGAAAAGTTTGAAGTGCCATTAATCAGCGTTAGGGAGGAGATGATACATCAACCTGTCAGGAAAACTAAACTTTGAACATTTGTGATGAAAAAAAGTCAAATCACACTCTGAAATGTGAAGAAGAAATATTGTTGGGTCCAAATATTTACCCTGATAACACCCTGATAAACAGCTGTTCTGTTCAACCTGCAGCAGTGGGGAACTTAAGAAAGTGAAAACACCTGAAGTGACAGATCAGAGCTTGCGGCCACGTACCGAATCGCTGACGTGTGGACAGACGTCGTAGAGCTTGGCGCCGTCCTCCACGCTCATGGAGCACCTGCAGGGAGGCAGACAGCAGGTCGACATTCACTGGATCTGGCACTGATGAAGGCGTGCCAGCATGCAGACACTGCGACAGACACTACCACATGGTCCCAGTATGTGCTGTATAACCATAACCACACACACACACACACACACACACGAACACACACACACACACACACACACGAACACAGACACACAGACACACAGACACACACACACACACAGTCTACCTGGCTCCATTGGAGAGCTTGAGGATGATGTGATTTGTCAGGTCGTACACTTTCCCCAGCCAGAAGTCGTAGGCGATGTAGTCGCCGTACATGAAAGACTGAAGAAAACAATCACAACAGGACAATGATCCGTTTTACATTTCATCCAATTTTGATGCTCGACATAATAAAGACAATAAAAGTCTATAAATCAGTGTCCTTCTCTACACGACTCTGACAGACAGACGCTGTAAATCAGGAGTCGACAAGTAAGTTTGGCTTCGGGCCAAATTTTTTTCTAACCCATTAAACAGCAGCCAGAACATCATCAAAGGCTAAATTAAGAAAACTGATAAAAATGAAACTTAAATTTACTTAATTACTGTTCACATGTGTCTCGTATTATCTGATGGAACCTTTGGAACTTCCTGTCAGAACTTTTCATAATAAAAGCTAACAGCTTGTATGAACTGAAGAAGTGCAGAAAAAATAAACTTTCTTGTGCTTTTATTTTGTAGACAAGATAAAAAGACAAAAATCACTAAAGAGGAGGTGATCTATTTCTACCTTAGCTGTAGCTTAATGTCAGACTGTCCGTTCAATATTTTAAGATTTAAAAACAAAAATCTGATTATCAAAATAATCTTGCGGGCCAGATATTATTGCTGGTGGGCCAGTTTAGGCCCGCGGGCCACCAGTTGCTGGCCACTGCTGTAATGGCTCCAGATGATTCAGTTTAGGTTCCTGAGACACTGAGACTGCAGCATGTTTTTATTCAAAGTTACAGACGTTTAACATTGATAATAAAACTTCTCCAAACCAACCAACCTGATACCAAAACAACAATTTGAGCAGTAAATTAGTTATTTAAGGCCTCTGAGTAATAAAGCATGTGATTAATCAATTACATGAATGTGTGTGTATTTAACTCAGCTTAAACCTTATCCTAACAACATAATAAAACACATTCCTTGTCTATTCTGCTCAACAGGCTGCATTTTACTAAATGTTCTAAATACAGCTGTAACAACCCGGACTTTTCCTTTATAATCAGCGCCGACTGTGAAGGTCTTTCCTAAAATATCATGGAAGAGCAGCTAATTTTTAAGATATTATGAGACGAGTTTTCAGGAAAGCAGCTGGAAATTGTGGCGCCTGTAAAATAAAGCATGGCTGTACTTGTTACAGATTTTTTATATCATAGTTATTTCCAGGAAATTTCCTAGAAAATCACTTGGTTATTATTAGAAATAAAATGAAGAGTTGCCACAGATTTGCTGTGGAGTAAGATGCTCCTCTCTTACCCAGATGTGCTGCAGGTCTTTGCTGTTGACCGGATACAGAACGCAGTTTGTTCCCACCAGTTTCACTGCACACTCGATGTCAATGTTGGTCACAATACCACACTGGTTGTCCTGTAACGCAGCAAACACAGGTCACATCCATCACTGAATGATCTACATTACAGCCTCCTGTTCATCAGCAGCAGGGTCTGAACAAAACAAAAAAAAAAAACACTTAAATTCAATCCAAAAAAAAATAAAAAGTTGTGTCAAAGTTTAATGTTGTATTTATATTCAGACTGAGCTGTGGCACAAACAGCCTCCCTCTGGTCCATCGTTGTTGTCGACCTGTGATAATGTTCCAGTCATGGTTAACGGTGACATGACTGACAATGGGAGAGCTGATTGAAAAAGAGCTGAAGTAACGAGACAAAATCAAAGAGGTGAAGTGAAGAGGGAGAGAATTAGAGATTAAAAAAAAAAAAAAAGATGCAAAGTGAGGACTTCACTTACGTTTGAATTGTTCCGTCGCACAATGTCTCTGATGACGATAGATCGATCTTCAAGTTTCAGCTGTAAAAGAAAGAGAAGACGAGTTTAGGACACGCTGGCTGACGCTGCTGGGTGACCTGACCTTTAACCTGCCGACGGACGCCGCTGTCACTGAGCCGGGTCATCGTTTTCTTATTATAACCCTCTGCACAACCATTCACACTTACTGATCCGTCCCACCCTCGGCCTGTCCCGGCTCACAGCCATGAAGACTGCAACATGCACAGTCAGCAGAGCCTGAACGCCCCCTGAGAGCAGATAAAACGGTTTTGTCGTCTAAACAGAGACAGATTTCGCTGAGCTGGTCAGCGTGAGCCTCTGGTCTGAGAATCCAGCAGAATGATGAACACTGAGGGTGTCGGTGCACATTTTCACTATCAATTATTCAATCAACACGGACGCAAAAATAGCATCTGGAAAAACAATATGGTTAACAACTACAGAACAGACAGATTAATGGACAGATGAAACCTGTATTGATCAAGAACTACAGGCCCAGAGAGACAGAGGGCAGAAAACAGCAGCTGTCGGGCTGAACTTGGCAGAAGCCGAACTCCCGGAGGGAAACCTTGTTCCTGTGAGCCAGGTTTTGCTGTGTCACAGTGTTAGCAAGCATCAGACTCAAAACAGGCCTGATTTTAAAAAAGAGAAGCTTCATCATTGGGCTCTCCTTGTTTCAGGTGCAGATGAGACCGTGAAATATAATCCAGGAAGGTCAGTTAGAGTGACACATCTGAGAGTTTGATGCCAAAAAACATAATGAGACAAGATTTTACAACAATCAGGAGGTAAACAGTAAAACTCATCATCATCCAGCAGGACTGTGCGTTTGCAGCGTCTCCCTGGATGCATCGTGTTGGTATTTCTGCCAGAACCTGGAGCTTTGTGTTCTTATTCCAAAATAATTAAGGGGATTAAAAATCTTTATTCTTCCACTTAGTAGAGTTTGAGATATGAACTCCAGGTCTAATTCTAGTATTTTCCAAAATTTCAGTCTTAATCATCAGATGGACTTTGTTCATAGAGATTGATTAAGCACAGTCGTCCTGTTTATCTCTGCACTTCTTTGTATTAACTCTAAAAACGAAGAAGCAGCATCACTTTCCAACACCAAGTCACTGCAGCATCCGAACGGCCCTGAAGAAGCAGCGCTGCTATAACCTCTCATCTTAAAGGCAGCAATGGCCGAAGCTATTGATAAGACCGATTAGTTAACAGCTGTTAATGCTAACATTAGCTATGTAGCATCCAAACTGAGCAGAATCCAACACCTGCGGTTACCTGCTTCCCCTCGGGTTTGCCAGTTTGATTCATGCAGCAACTTCATCTGCAGCTTGATGCAAGTTTCATCCTTAACATGCAAACTGAAAAACGAGGCGACTCTCAGCTGCTCTGTGCTTTACTCAGATGAAGTAAAGGTAATAATATCATCATAATAAATTACGTTTATAGCTCATTAAACATTTCTACCAGATTCAAAGGCTGATGGTTGATTGTGGGACAGAACTGTGTGGTTCCACAGTCCAGATATTTACTTAGATATTATCTACATTATTTTTCTGGTTATGTAGACGGTAGTTACATGAATGTTGTTGTAATGCTCTGTTTATATATGATAATACTGTAAATGTCATATGTATGATGACTCCTGGAACCTTTGCCTACCTTTACTCTTTTTATCATCAGACTCACTGTATATACTGTATTAATACATATACATATACACTGTATTAATATATATATGGTGTATATATAGCTGTTGTGACGCTTATATCTGCTGAAGGTCCTACAGGCAGAGACACTGTCAATCAATAGACCAGCAGTAAGTTTCTGTTGAACTGAAAATATGTATCTAACTAGAAATCTTGTTGGGTGAATTAATAATAATAATAATAATAATAATAATAATAACTTTATTTATACAGCACTTTTCTAAAAACAAAGTTTACAAAGTGCTTTACATACAGTTAAAATCCTCATCCCTCAAGATACAGAAATAAATTACAGCAGACGATGATCCAGCGAGGACCAGAGGGAGACACTCATCCTGACCTCAACCTCAACCACTGACACAAAAACCACAGCAAGACGTCCCCAGTTAACTGGTCTTCAGGCTGAAATTAGTCGTCAAATGCATGTCAGACACACACACACAAACACACACACACACACACACACACACACACACACACACACACACACACACACACACACACACTCTCACTCTCTTCCTCTCCCAGAATTCAGTGGAGTAGGGTTACAGTGAGGCAAAACAGAAACACTGCCAAGGACACAGGTGTGTGTGTGTGTGTGTGTGTGTGTGTGTGTGTGTGTGCGTGTGTGTGTGTGCGTGTGCGTGTGCGATCGATGTGTCGCCATGTTCCCTTGTAATCTATTAAACAGCAGCCTGTCTGCTCCTCATGTCTCTACTGCTGGGAATACACACACACACACACACACCTCACTTCATTAATATTCTCTCAGTGCATCTTGCTGCAGTGCTCTGCCTCACCAGTTCAAAATCTCTGTGTTTAAATCGGTGCCGGGGGGGGCAGATACAACACACTCTGCCCCCGACGACCACGACAGGACCTCAACAAATTCTGACCAATCTGTGAACCCGCTGCTCAGGAAACAGCAGCTTCACAGTCGTATAACCTGATAATAATGAGTGATTTTAATCTCCAGTTTCATGACAGTGCAACTGTATCATGTAAATGATTCTCGGTTTTCAGATTCTGCTCCGGAGAAGCATCAGGACTGATTCCTCTCCAGGAAGAGATAGAACAGAGAGGAGGGAGAAACTGCTCTCTCACAGATCACAGTGAGATGACGCCAAAAAAAGCCTGAATTCTCACCATCTATTAGTTGTTTGTTTTTATAGTGTGGATGTATTTCTGTGGGGTGAGAGCAGTATCAGTGAGTACATTCATTATCATAATATTATTATAAACTCGGCTGTTCATCATAATTTAAACAATATGCAGGTTTCTGGTAGAGAGAACTATCTTTACACTCTCTGCTCTTCTACCTGTCAACCTAACACACCTGTGGTGGGCGGGGCATACGGCCTTCTCAATGAGGAAGTAAGTGTAGATGTGTCTCTAGCCCCAGTTTTCCCCTTTTTTTCACCTTTTATTAACATTTTAACCCCTGTCTGCCATTTTTGTTTCAATTCTACTGTCCTCTAGTTCATTTCCAGAGTATTTACCACTTGATTTGCCTGCGTCGTCTAATGATCAGTAATGAGAGACACGGGCGTGACAGGTGGTATTTAGCTTTCTGATACCAAAACATCCTGTAATGGGAGAACGGAGGTCCTAAAGTACTAAAGGTTAAAAGTCACACGTGTCTGAAGAGCACTGAGCAAACCAGTGACCTTTTATCTGAGAAAAGACCCTTAATATCATAGGAAGGCTCCTCCGCATTAATCACAAAGCTCTCTCTCTGACACACATCCAGTTTCCTGAAGAGCGACACACGGCTGCAGAGATTCATGCATTTCTCCAGCGTCAGACACGTTCGCTCAGCCCTCGTTAAAACAGGACCTCAACCCTTGTTTGCCGTGAATCCTCAGTCACACACACTCACTGCATTAATGCAAAGCGATCAGATATCTGAGCAGCTCGGTTACAACTAAGCAGCTGACTGTTGCTATGGCTCATGTAATGATGATGAGAGGAGAGGCGTTGAGGCGGCGGCGGGCACCGAGTCAACAACAACAAAAGGAAAAGACCCATGTGCCCATGTGCATGAATGGATGTAAGAGTGTGTGTGTGTGTGTGTGTGTGTGTGTGTGTGTGGACAGGAGACAGCCTCAGCTACTTCTCTATCCAGGCTGATAAGGCAGGAGGGGCCGGGCTGATTACAAGAATCGATGGAGGACAGTATTTGCTTTGACTTCCTGCCCTAATTAACACAAGTCATTATTCAGGTGCTGCACAAGGAGGAGGAGGAGGAGGAGGAGGAAGACACTGCAGAGGACTGCAGCTCGGGGCCACGCCTGTTCTCCTCTCTGGCAGTTCGTTCACTACGCCAGGCTTTTCTCCTCCGACCCACAAACATGAGAGGAAGTGCAATGGATTCAGGTGCACACACACACACACACACACACACACACACACACACACACACACACACACCTCCCTCTGCTCCATGTGCATTGTATTTACAGGTGAAATTCCACCCACAGACGCTGTTATATATCGATCAGTGATAACAAAGGTGCGGTCGTCATGCAGCACCGCATCCTTCATCTCAGCCTTCAGCCTCCAGCACATCGCGGTTCTGCTTCTCAACTGGGGATTCTGGGAATTCATAATTATTTCGTGACTGTTTTCCAGCAGGAGAGCAGATATTTACTGTACGCTGCGCCTTATGAGAGAGGAGAGCAGTATCTCAAACTAGCTTTTTTTTTTTTTGTAGGGCTTTTAAAAATGCGGTCGCACCAGATTTTGCTCCCCATTCATTTCTGTGAGGAGCAGGAAGAGACGTAGCAGGGAAACACTAATAATAATACGTAACAAGTAGCAGCAAAGAAAGGACGCGGCTTTGCTGCAGTGAGAGAAAGGACGGAGACGCAGCTAACGACAGCACGGTGTTTAAGAAACTTTATGAACTGCTGTTTTTAGGGCGTTTTATAACCATTTTAACAGCATCCAACACTCCAGAGCCTTTGAGGGCCCACATGGTGGAGACCGGCAGGTTACTCTGTCATGAGGCTCAGACACTCTCACCTTGAAAGGTGGCTGTAAAACAGGAAGTATCAAAGCTGTCTGTGCTGTCCATCAGTACGTCCACTGTGCCCTAAACGCACAAAATATGGCGACACACACAGCTCACAGCTGCAAAGTTAATACCAGGGATGAACCATGTGCAAAATCATATTGCGATTATTTTGGATTTCAGATTTTGCATTTTCCAGTATCTGGAGAATCTGATTTGTGAGCTGCAGCATTTCACTGATTCATTTCTGGTCTGTTGTGACAATCCCCAAAAAATCTGGATGATTTTGATTAATTGTTCAGCCGCAGTCAATACTCATTTACATCCCTGTCAGGCCTGTGTGTGTCTGTTTGCTCATGTTGAAGCACCAACCGTCTGCTCAGGAGAACTGCTGCACCTCCTCAACAGAAAGGAGAGTGAGGTCATGACTAAGCAAAGATGGCGACCTTTAGGATTATTTTAGTGAGGACAAATTCAAAAAAAAAAAAAAAAAACCTGATATCAAAGAATTAGATAATGATGTGTTTCCTTATTTGTGAAAAAAATAAAATCCAACTATAAACAATTGAATCATCAATCAATCCTCACACCATCAAACCTTCATCTGCAGGACAGCGAGTCTGACTGAGGGCTATTGATCAGGACGCACAGGAAGGGTGCACAGCTCTATTAAAAAGAGAGCAGGCACGAGGCCTTTTACCCACGGAGACCACTGGGGAACGACGAGGGAACTAATAGCACACAGTATCTATTATAGAGCCGTCTCCTCACTGAGTAGTTTAAAGGGATGAAACAAAAAAGGACCAATGGAGAAAAGACAGAGGAAGAGGAGGAAGACGCTGAGGGCTGTGCATTAGGAGGAGGGGGAAGAGCATAAACAAGCAGAATATGAAATCAGAGAGGAAAAGATGCGGTCACAAAGAGGCTGAGAACAGAGAGGAGGAGATGAAGGATGGGATGAAGGATACTCTAGAGAGTCAATCATGAAGATGAAAAAAATAGAAGGAAAAAGTGCGGAGGGGAGGAGGGCGAGGGGAGAGGCCGACAGCATGTGATGGGGAGAAAATGAAGATGAGCAGTGAACAAGGCACAGAGGAGACGGCAGGCAGCCCAAAAAGTGGGAGATCGAGACAGATCCCAGGGGAGAAAGCGAGCGAGAGAGAGAGAGAGAGAGAGAGAGAGAGAGCGAGAGAGAGAGCGAGAGAGAGAGAGAGAGAGAGAGAGAGAGAGGAAACGAAGCACAAGCAAGAGCCAGAAATAGACGAGAGCGCAGCAAACAGCAGATAGTGAGACAGAAAAAGGAGGGGAAGTTAGAAGGGGTTGAGAGAGAGAGAGAGAGAGAGAGAGAGAGAGAGAGAGCAGACAGTCTCCCCACTGGGCAGGGCCAACACTGCAGAGGAAAAAGGGAGGATGAGAGGATGAGGGAGGGAGAGAGTGAGATGAGATGGGAGGAAAGATGGCTGGTGGGATGGGTGCAGGCTCCAGCAGCAAGACAAGTCACTTCAGAGTCCGTCTACTCCCCCGTGTGTGTGTGTGTGTGTGTGTGTGTGTGTGTGTGTGTGTGTGTGGTCTATACAGAGAGAGGAATAAAGGATCATATGGGATCCATTATCTCAGGGCAGGAGCAGTTAGGAGGGGGAGGTTTACAGGATGGGTGAGGAGAGGAGGAAAGAGGAGACGGGGTAGGAGAGAAATGAGAGAAGGTCTGAGGTAAACACAGTGGTGATGGAGGGAAAAGGTGGAGCTGGTGGGGGGAGGAAGATGAGGGAGCAGCGAAGCAGGGGGAGGGGAGATGGAGCCGGGAGGAGGAGGAGCGAAAGGATGGGAAAAAGGGAGGACAGAGGTTAAGGGAGGAGCGGATCAGGGAGGGGGAGAAGGAGAGAAAGGCCGTCGTGTTGTGTCGCCATCATATCAGATTTACAGGAAATACAAGCGGCTGACATCATCCTGTGGTAATTACAACCGGTTCATGTGGGAATGTATTGGCAGCGTTGGATTTGTCACAGATGTGTATGAATCAGCTTTATTTACTGATCTTAAAAGTCTCTTATAACAAAACCATGAAACCAGCAGATCTGGGACGCGGCCACTTTCACCACATGTGGAGGACGAGGTTTTTAGAAGCAGAATAACATGAACATCCCGAGAAAAATGGATGGAGGGAGGGGAAAGTTAGAGTAATGTGAAAGATTGGACTGGATGGGAAGGAGGATAACGGGAAAAGAGGATCAATGAGGTGACAAGTGCACAGAGAGCACAGCTGGTTCACAACTTGGACAACAAGTTAGTTTCACTATAAAAGCCCCGAGACACAAGGGGAGGTGGGGGGGGCTAACAGGCTAAAAAAATGTTCCTCATCTCCCCTCTTCTTTTTGCTTTTACACCTCCTCCTCCACCTGCTGATCAGGCTCAGCACCTCCTCACAGGTGACACCCTTAGTCACACAGGCCCAATCTCACCTGTCTGCGAGGAAACTGACGTAGACGACAACGAGGAACACGACGACAAAGGTGCAACATATTTAGCAGCTACAGTTTGTTCTCTGACAGAGGAGCAGAGGCAAAAAAAAGTGTAAATCAATATGCAAAAGATGAAGCTGTTTGATTTCACACATCAAATGTAACTCAAAGATAAAGCAACCAGGACATTAATGAAGTGCTGTTATCAATAAGATACAATCAGCAAAGTTTCCTCACACAATTTGATCTAGACAGCAGCTAAATAACAGGACTTCAGGTCAATGACAAACACGATTTGCATCATTATTTAAATACAGTTTGCAGTTTGAGTGAATGTTGTGCAGCCGTGCAGAGTCTGACCACAGGTGAAGCAGAGCTGCGGAGCACAAACTAAAATTAGACCTAAATGTCTCAGTCAAAATGCAGGTTAATGTCTCTCAGTCACTTTTAGTTTCCCTGAGCTTCTGGAAAAATGAAAGGTTCTGTTATACAGCAGGAGTTAGAAACCAAGGTGTGAAGATTTTCATCAAGATAAAAAAAACAAAACAACAGAAATTCTTGTTTTTAGAGGAATCGTGTAGTAACTCAATGGCTGGTGACAAAACCTGTGCCTATAGAGGGTGTGTGTGTGTGTGTGTGTGTGTGTGTTTTCGTGGGCCTGCCTGGCACCTGTTCACAACCATAACTAAGGCTCTGGCGCACCAAAGCACCGATGGGCGGTCCTTGGCAGCGGCCTGATGTCCCAGATCACACCAGCGTCTGCCGGCCCACCTTGAGCACCTGCGGACAGTTTGTGAGCGAACACACTGAAGGATGCGAATCAACAATCACGCCGTCATCTGAGGCTGTAAACGCTGCAGAGCTGGAGCAGAACGTGCAGCTTGAAATATCCAACGGACACCGTCAGGCACCACATCAGCTTCAAGAGCCGTAATCCCACAAACGCACCTCACTGTATCATCTCGTCTAATCCACGTGCACAGCGGCAGGTAAACACAAGCTCAGGACCATTCTTTGAAAAATAAAAGTGCAGATTGAAGCTGACAGAATAAATGGTTTAGGGACCGAGTTAATTAGCTCGTGTACACTAAATAAACAGAAATCACTACTGCGATCACTCCAGTCTGCTCAGTGGGGAACTGCTGCAGCCACTGCACACTGCAAACCACACACAAATTCATTTAATAAGCCAACCAGGGTGAAAATACATGACAGCAGCTGCGGAGGGTAGATCAGCTTATTCCTGAAAGTGAAATTCTCCGGGTCAAACTCCAGGCCTCCAGAATCAGTCATTCTACAAAAACTAATTTTGGCCTCGTGTCTTAAAAGCAGTTCAGCAGTGAGATGATCTCTTTCCAAGTGCTTAGTAATGTTGCAGCTAAAATGCTTTTGCAGAGCCAAGAGCTGGAAAGGATTGAAAACCATTTCTGTGCTCATAATGTGAAGATGCTGGGCAGCAGAGGATGCTGAGAGAAACCTGTGAGGTGAATGAAATTCATTGTTTGTGTCCTGCAGGTCAGTGAGGGTGTGACCAGACATCTGCAGTTGGATGGATGAGTGTCGGGGGCAGGACCAGGCTGATAGATGGGAGTCACCCTGCTGTCAGAGCACCCAGCACCTGCAGTGCTCGCTCGCTCTCTCTCTCTCTCTCTCTCTTATTTAATTTACGGTTTCCCATATATTATCAATGAGGGGCTTTAAAGTGACCTTTACAAACAAGTCGCAGTGCAGACGCAATACATGCAGAACTGTTTGACTTCACACACACATTTTCATCTAGTATAAATAAAAGTGCCAAAGAGATTGATGGGTAATGTATGACATCATGCCTTTCCATGCTAAGGTTACAGGACAAGAGGGTGGGGGAGTCATAACAATGCATATAAACCTCCTGCTGCTCCTCTCTGCTCTGAGCTGCACAGAAATCTTCCCTCACTATGAGTTCTTTTAAAACCTGAGGTGGTGTCTCTAAAACCAAAATAGAAGTTCCATCACCACAATAAAAGGCAACGATAAAAAACAGTGAATCCCCAGGAGGAGTCTCCTGCTCAGCTCATAAAGCATCAATGAGCTTTATTTAAACAAATACTTGTGCAACTAACAAAAATCAACTGTCCGTGAACTGGAGTGTGAACAGAAAGAGGAGAACGGACCATAAAGAGAAGTGAGTGACTTCCTCTCCACAGTCTCTGTCTTTAACTCGTGTGTCTGGTGATTTTGTCAGACGACGTCACAGTTATAAAAATCAGGATTTTTAGGAAAAGGCTTGGAAGTTAATGAGCTGACGACAGAAACAGAAAAACTTGCATATGAGAAAAACTTTACAGGAAAAGCAGCTGTATTATTAAAACACTGGATCTGTGATGAGGAGGAGGAGGAGGAGCAAACAGATGAAGGGCTGAAACCAGCTGACAGGAGGCAGAATGCAAATACCTGGTCTTGTTTTTGTTTTTTTCCAAACTGATAATGGGGTCAAGAATCTGCAGGCGGCCAAGTGGAATTTATTAAACACAAATCAAATCAGATGATGTGATGGTGTCAGTACTCAGGACTGAGCGCTGTGTAACAGGGCAGGGCAGCAACACCATGATTTCATCCTACGACAGCACAACAACAAGAGGCTGGGAATTTGAAACGGATTAGAGAGCAGAAGGTGGGACCCAACCATTTCAGGCCTACACATTACCATAACAACCATCTGGAGCCAAACTGTCTGCCCGTCTCATCACCTCCTTTGCAGTCAGATTGTTGTTTCGTGCTATTTTACTTTCTCTGATTGGTTCTGACATCCAGGTCACATTTCTCATTGGTAGTCAGAACTTGTTTTCACCATCTTTACAGCTGTTTGCTCCTCTTCCTCACTACTTCTTCCTCTTCAGCCTGTCTCTCTCTCTGCAGGACAGCCAGTCCTGCTGCACCCTCCCTGTCATCATTATGACCACACCAGCCTGCTCCTCCTCCTCCTCCTCCTCCTCCTCCTCCTCCTCCTCCTCCACCTGCTCCACCCCAACCGTCACAGAGCTGCTCCCAGGGCGTCACAGCTCACCTCCACCCCTCTGCCCCGACATCCACCTTAACAGCTCAGCAGGCAAAAATTGATGCATCATCATACTGTGCATACGAGGCCTCGGCAGCATGTTGCCGAGACCCCCCCCCCAGTATGACTGATAAAGCCGGAGAACTCAGGCACCCACTGCACCGCTGCTCCCTTGGTGCGTCCCAGTGCTGGCTACCTGCTGCAGAGCACTTCTGTGCCTGGAAATTTCAAGGTTGTGCTGCAGCAACAGGGCACTCTGTGTTTAGTGATGCTGACTGGAGACCGAGGCGGGCAGACGGTGACGCAACACATATTGTTCAAGTCACAGTTCTGGTTTTTATTGCACACAGGGGTGCAAAAAAATGTGTTTTTTTAAACTGCAAAAGTTTTAGAATTATATTGTTTGGAAAAATCACCACCTAACCAAAAAAATTTAAAAAAAAAATCATAAATGAAGATAAAAATGAACTTCAAACTGCAGGTTGGGAAAGAGAAATCCAGCAGAAGTATTGCAGTGCACTTCTACTCATCTAATGTTGAGTCTGCTCTTAACTTTTAGCCGTTTCTCCACATGATCCCTGGAGGGAACCAGGTGTACCAACCTGACTGAAATCACACTGTCAAATAAAATACACTGCAGGGTCAGTGTGGAAGCAAGAACAGCATTAGCCCCTCCAGTAATCTGCACTTACTGTCAGTAGTTAAGGTCAGTGAGGAAAATAATCATCTCGTTCCACAATCAATGACGACGCAGAGGCAAGCGTCCTTCTCTTCGTCCTTCCAGGATCACGTATCTATTACTACTGTAAAAACACACAGACGGTTCAGATGCACTGAGCACCTGGCCTCCTGTACTTCTGCAACACAATAGTTTCACTTATGGTGACAGTTATGCAAAAAAACACCAGAGCACTCTCCTCGTCAGGCCCTGTAGGCAGCCATGTTCCTGACTGACTCACTACCCAACCACCAGTTCAGCTGACAGCAGCTGATGTGTCCGTGTTCATACCTGCGCTGAGACGCAGATCTAAGCCCCATCTCTCCCTCTCATCAACATCTGAAGGGTGAAAAAATGCGCCGCCTCACAGTGAAGCAGTGAGCTGCAGATATCGAGGCTGCTGGTGTAACTTCTGAGAGTCGGTGACAAAGATTTACTGGTTCCCTCAGAAACAGCTGGAGCCACTAGATTAGGTTCAATCAAAAGTGGTTAACTTGTGCAAATCTGATTGTGGAAGCAGTTCTGGAGTTAATTCCCTACAAACAGCGACTGCACTGACAGTACAGTACTTTGCTCTCAAACTGACATTGTGTGTTGTGCGCTTGTGTGTGTTATTGTTTGACATCTGTGTCTGTATGTTCATGAAGGGGAAATAAAGAAGCTAAAATACGTTGAACTTTCACAGATGGTAGAGAGAGTGATGAAGACCAGATCCTCTATCACAGTATTTTAAACTTTACACTGTCTGAACGACGGACGCTGGAATATTCTTTTTAGAAATCAATTAAGAAATAATTTATGGATTAAAAAACTGATGCACAAAAAAAAAAATCATATACAATACACTATTACCATAAAGCGGTCCCGTCCATTCATTTAAAAGACCACCTACAATGGTCTAACACTCAAAGATATTAAATATTAAAGCCATATATGTATATATATATATATATATATCTCTCTAAATATCATCCAACCAAACACAAATGCACCAGTTATTCATTTGGCACCAACAAGACTGAACTTGCATCTGTTCACATCTGTTCACATCTTTCCACTGACGTTGTAATAACAGTGGGGGACATGAATAAATGTGTCATAGTACATATAACTTAATATCACAATATCTCTACTGTGCACTTTTTGATCAGCATCTTATTTTCTGTAACCTTTGTTGGTTTTTTTTTTTTGGAAACTCAAAAATAACCAATAATTATTCTCTCATTTTGCCAAGGCTTCATTTCAGTTGTTTAAACAGGAAGTTGCTTCTACATTTTTCCTTTAGTGAAGAGTGTCATGGGGTTTTACGTTACAATAAATATCATAAACATCATATCATTAACCCGGGCTTCCTTACACAGACATCTCCAGAGGGGGTGTGTCCTGTGTTGTCATCGCGGTGAACTGATATAAAAGTTTTTGTGGAGTCTGAAAGATGCAGATAAACTTGACCATCAGCGACATTTGTTCACACTCGTCCAGAAATACTGCGAGTGGACTGTGGCAGCGATCAGGGCAGCATTACGCTTCATCTTTAAACCTGCTTCTCTAATTCTGTTTCTATTGAAACAGGTTCACATTAACGGGTTGTTATGAAATACAGGTTAAACAAGGTTAAACATGTATGTTCATGAATCCTCCCGGTGCCACCTCCTTCTTTAAGCAGGAAGTCAAAGCTAAAAGGAGAAATTTTAAACCTTGAACGGCTCAATTTTCATGCAATATGATGATGCAAAAAAAAAAAAAATTAAAATGAATGCATTAGACTAATCATCTTGAATCATTTATAATTTGCACAAAATGACTGCTGCTTCTGTGAAAATGCTAAAGACGGGTTTTATTAAGCCCAAGAGAAACCCTGACAAGTGAGGCAGATTTTAAGCATCAGTTTTCTCTGCACTTATCGCTCCTGAGAAGAAAACATTTTAGCTGCGATGCCGCCTGCATAACAAACACAACTCTAATTTTTGTGGAAATATCATCTTGAAGATGTGCAACTTTGCACACTGCAGGAAGTACCGATGAATTATTGATCAGAATCTTCACCACGCTCTCAGGATACACACAACTGAGACGAGGCCCGCGGAGACGGGACATGTGGTGCAGGCAGATAAGCAAACGACAAATCACATTGTCGTACACACACAGACACAACCACAACACAACTGCATGAACAATACCGCAGAGTGGACTCCATACACATGCACGCCAGCACACACTAGATCCTTTAGGGACACAAACTAGTAATGACACAGCATTAACGGCACACGTGGTGCGTCAACACTGGTGTCATTGTTTAAGAGCCTTTGTTGCGACAAAGGTCGAGTGATGCTCTGGCCAGAACTTTACTCATTGAGTCAAGAGGACAAAGAAAAAAAACCGGCTCCTTCTGGACCCATCCTGCATCTCTGAACTCCCCAGGCCTCCTCTAAACTCCGCGACCCCTCTCCACAAAGCCCAGGAGAAATCCAGTAGAAGTGCCAGAGAGTTTGCCCGTCAGCAGGTTTCACATTCCTCCGGAGGTTACAGTCACATTTATCATCCGGCTGCAGAATCAGTGTTTCACTCACAAACAACAACGTGCAGACGACTGTGTCTCCGGCGTGTGACCCTGGAGCCTTTTCCCAGAGATGACCCTGAAACCTTGACACTGTTTCTGTGCTACACATATGCACACACTCCTAATTATTACCCCAACAGTTCCTCAAAGCTGCCAAACCTGCCCTGGCACAACGACGGGATGTGACCAAAATGAAGTGAAGTTTCTGCGTCGACTTAACTTTGGTGATATTTGTTTTATGATAATTAGATTAGAATATGTTTGAGTTTTGCACAGAACAGGGTTAGATTGTTAGATTTTAGCATTAATCAATAATGACAATAATCATCTCCAGAATATGGAACAAAGACATTATGAAAGAACATGATATGGATTATGGCTTCAGCTCATTTCAACTGTTTCATCAGACCAAACAAACCCAAATATATTCTATTCATAATGAGACACGACAGAGAAAAGCAGCAACTTCTCATCTTCTCAGCTAAACTGAAGCAGTTAGTGTTTGTCATTTACACCTGAAAAATATCTGCCACTTGACTCGAGGCTGATTCCAGCTGTGACACATGTGCAGACATGAAATCCTGACCAGCTCACACCGGGTCAGAGGAGTGATGTTGTGGAAATAAACTGAAGTTATTCTGCTAAATAAAGTCGTTGACAACGCTTGGTTTCGGGCCAAGTCACACCCAGCCGGGGGGCGAGCTGATCAGACAGGCACCTGCCACCGCCTGTGGTTGCACCTGCGGCCGGACAGAGAGCCGCTCCCCCCCGGGCAGCCAGGCGCGGAGACCCGGCTCAGAGCGGCTGCTGGCCGGGGGCAGGCGGGGGGAGCGGGTCTGATTAGCCCCGCGGCACCAGCTGAGTGACATGAGGCTACGAGCTAAACTGCTAGTTAGCATGTGCGCTTGGATGCTAGCCAGTTAGCTGGTGCGGTTTAAAGCAGGCGGATTACATGAACCTGAGCCCCGGGTGAAGTCCGCTCATCCCCGCAAACACCCGGAGCAGGCAGCGGGAGCAGCGCAGCCCCCGCCGGGCTCAGGGTCAGCGCTGCCCCCGTTAGCTGCGGTGCGGTACCTTTGTCTCCCTGATGTCCTGCTTGCCTCCCTCAGGGTACCACTGGACGCGGACAAACCCCCGCCCGAGAGGCCGACTGGGGGTGTCCACAGCGCTCTCCGTGTCCGAGCCACACGGGGCTCGTCCTCCTCCTCCTCCGCCGCCGCCGCCGCCGCGTCTCCCTCCGCCATCGTCGAGGTCCGAGTCCGAGTTAAAGTCCTCCTCGCCGTGGATCATCCGTACGAGGCCAAACCGGACTGAGCCGCGATACCGCCCGGAGACCAGGTCGTGAGAGAAAAGCAGCCGCTGGGAGCCGTCCGCCGCGGGAGAGAGCGCCACGGACGGAGGCTCCGAGCCCGGGCTGGCCGCGGGGGAGAGGCCCGGGCTCGGGGACGCCGCCGCCGCATCCGATGCTACGGGCTCCGCCATCGCTGCTGCTGTCGGGGAGTGATGCTCGGGGATGACGGTGGAGAGAAAACCTGCGAGCCGCGGAGCTCACGTGTTTACGTCGCCGCGGAGAGCCGCAGCACCGGCGGCGGCGCCGTGCGTCACGACGTCACTGACGTCACTGACCGGCGCAGGGAGCGCGTCATCACGCAGTCCCCGCTGTCACCACCGAGGGGCGGTGTGAGCCGCAGCCTGTGCAGGTGACGTTCACACAGGTGAACACAGAAGGTTTTTACCGGCCTCAGTTTCTTTTACACAGTTTAGTCCAGAAATAGCTTCTTAAAGAAAAGTGTGTTTGTTTATTAAATATAAATGGTCCATTTAGCTAAATATGAATATATACAGGCTGCACAGCATTTGAACGATGTGACCATATGTCTCACTGCTGAAAGATAGAATAAGAAAAGTAAAAATAAGAATAATAATAATCATACATTTTAAATAAAGATTATATTTATTATAAATAAAAAGATAAAGAAAACACTGTGAAATGTTGACTGAAATTTACCTTGAGGAAAGTTAAATAGGAAATTTGCTTCCCATGAGATATTCCTATAGAATAGAGTATATTTTATATCTCGTTATCCGTGTGGAGATATGAAGGGAAGACATGTCTCTGTCTTTGAGATAAATATTCTAGTGTTCTTCAGGAGAAACCTGTAATTTGCTCTTTAACATGAAGACGCCTTCAAAATAAAGGCTCATCTGTTCAGGGCAAGAGTGGCTGAGCCCAGGCAGACCCCAACCCTAACATCGGAAGATATTTTCAATACATCTGTAAAATCAGCTGCAGGTTTTGGAGGAATAAAGTGTTTAAACTCTAGGGAGACCTGAAACTACATTAATTAATAATAACTAAATTACATTGTCTTTGACTGGTATCACATTTTCTGAGACTGTGCATATGTTTGTGAAAAGGTTCCAGTAACACTGTGTATATATATATATATACATTTATTTATATTTATTACACTTATATATATATATATATATATATAAGTGTGCACAAGGAAAAGCTTTGCCCACTTTAAGCTCTGGAGATGGAGATTACCTCCGGCCCTGTGACCAGGAGCGACAATGAGTTCACTTGCTCCTGGTGTCAGTTTGTGTTTCTGGACCAGTCGCTCGCCTCCTCAATGCAAATCACATGAAAGATCCAGTGAATGCTGCAGTTTGTAGTGAATATAAAAACTGGGTGATACACTGGGGGGGGGGGGGGGGGCACATGTTGGTTATAGAAGTCAACAACTGAAATTCTCAGTGTGGCTCATTTAAAGACTGAAGAGGTGACAAACAAGCTCCTGTAATCCTCTTACAGATCTGGAAAATAAAGCGTGGGACTGGTGGAGTGGACTCAGAGGAAAGTTTCCCTCAGGACTCACATGAAGAGCCCTCCAGGTGGCCCAGATAAACACCCGGGGGCTCAGTGTGTCACTGAGGGAGCCAATCAGAACGGCTCAGGTGTTCGTCCAGGTGAGTGAGTGAGACCCGGACTCGCTCGTGGAAAGAACCCGGTGACATGTCGTGAACTCAGGATCAGTAAAATCTAAATCTGCTGCGGGTGTGATGACGGGGATCATTCTCCACCCCCCGTGCCCCCCTGACCCCTGACCCCGACTCAATATGTTGATTGTTGTTCAGCCTACTCACGGGGAGCGCAGGGGTTGGTCATCCAGCCTCAGGATTATACCCCCCCCCCCCCCCCACCCCCGGCGCACCGAGGGTATAAAGCCTCCGGGCTCCAGCCTCCGGGCTCCAGCAGAGACCCAGCAGTGAGGGAGTCACGTCTCGGCGCCAGCTCCTCCAGAGAACCAGACATGTCCGTGCTGAGCCCGGTGCCGTTCATGCGCTCCCCGGGGCCCCGGGGCCGCCGCCACACGCTGCCCGCCAGCGAGTTCCGCTCCCTGAGCCCGGAGGACGCGGTCAGCGTGTTCGAGATCGAGAGGGAGGGTGAGCAGAGCCTTGTCCTCAGCCTGGGTGGGTTATACCTCACCTGCCAGGACAGGTGGCCCCTGCACAGGAACCCTTTCTTTCTTTTACTGGGAAAAAAGTGGGAAATCAGTAATTTATTCAGCTCATGGGTAAAAAGTCAGAGGGGAAACTAAAGTTCTTTATTTCCCAGTTACTGTTTCTTTACATTTCCTGAAGGTGTTTTAATTTGGAGATTTTACTCTTTCTCATTTACAGAGGTGCTAAGTTCAGGGGCCTTTAACTGGCTGTGAACCAGTAAAACCATCACACCTCCATGTGTTTGACTCAGTCTGTGTGGGGAACATCCTGCTCAGGTTCTGGTTGTGATCTCACTGACTCTCCTCCTCCTCCTCCTCCTCCTCCTCACAGCCTTCATCTCTGTGTCCGGTGAGTGTCCTCTCCACCTGGACGAGGTGCGTCACTTCCTCACCCTGTGTCCCGAGCTGTCTCTTGGCTGGTTTGAGGAGGGACGTCTGGTGGCTTTCATCATCGGCTCACTGTGGGACCAGGAGAGGCTTACCACGGTAAGACCGAGCGGAGGACACCTGGACAGCGATTTACCTCAGGCTGGCTGGCAAGAAACAAAAGCAAGGTTCAAAAGAGATTAACAGAAGAGATCCAAGTGCATATTTAGGGTAGAATGTGTTTTTTAAATTGAGCTGGTGATGATAAATGTCACACAGATCCCAAGTCTTATTGGAAACACACAGATGGATGAGAGTAAACTTGCCTGAACAGTGGCTCTGAAAAGTTTGGTGCAAGGTCAAAAAAGGCTTCTTGAAAATGAAATCCTGCCCCTGTACGAATCTGTGGAGCGTTTTTTGAGCTGCAACAAAACTGAAATGGTTCTGAGGATTCAGATAAGCTCCAGTTTTAAGGCAAACTGTACAATCACATGTTGCACAGGCTCAAGTGTTAATAATATGTCAGATTGAAATTTCACAGCTTTTTTGCAGTTGACATCAGGTTTTTTGCTCCTGCTGTGATTCAGTTTGCTCAAATGTGATTCTGGTGTCGAGTACAAACACTCGACTTCCAACAAGAGGTGATGAATCAGAGCTTCAAGCGAACCTGCTCAACTTTTGCTGAGCAGCACCTGTTAAAATGTTGTGAGACAGTAGATCAGGAAGTCGACAAACTGACTCAGTGATGTTTGCTGCACAGGAATATTTATCAAAAGTTTGATGAGATCAGGTCCCGTTAGCCAGTGATCAGACCAGGCTCAGCAGGAAAAGTCTGAACTGAGTAAAGGTGGTCATGGATTCAACCTTTATCCTGTAACATGGGGAAGAAGATGTTATTTCTACTTTTATAAGTTAAATAATGTCTCTTTAAGACTGAAATACTGTTCCAATGTATTTTTACTTTGAGTACTTCTCTTCTACGCTGCGACATCTCCACGGTAGTTACTCTGCAGATTAATGCTTTCTAAAAAAAAAAAACTTGGTATCAGTTAATAAACGATGTTGTTTTAATATAGACTAATAATATATTAATGTACACAATCTAACAGTATATGAAGTAGTTCAGATGATCTCAACCTCAACCAGGTTCAGTGTTACAGAACTTCTTAATGTGTTTATATGTTCATTCATCAGTGAGGGTAATTCATAATTGTAGTATAAAATACTTTGACATGCTGCAGAATGAGTACTTTTACTTTTGATACTTCTGTACTTTTATTTCAGTATGAGTTTGAATGCAGGAACATGTAACGGTATATCTATCTATATATCTATATCTACCTAGCTATAGATAGATATAGATATAGATGTAGATAGTTGTATTTATACTAAAGTAAAACCTGTCAAACTGAAATCTGGACTCAGCGTGAACTCGTGTCTGGTTTCAGGTGTACTTCTCACTGACAGTTTTCTGTACATGATAAAGCGTTTCCCTGATCTCACGGCTCCTCTCTTCTTCTTCTTCTTCTGTTTTCCAGGACGCCCTGACTCTCCATAAGCCCCACGGGACCACTGTCCACATCCACGTCCTGGCCGTCCACCGGACCTTCCGCCAGCAGGGCAAAGGCTCCATCCTGATGTGGCGCTACCTGCAGTACCTGCGGTGCCTGCCGTACGTCCGCCGCGCTGTGCTCATGTGTGAAGACTTCCTCGTGCCCTTCTACCAGAAGTCGGGTTTCAAGGTGCACGGACCCAGTGACATCACAGTGGGGCCCCTCACTTTCATCGAGATGTTCTACCCGGTCAGGGGCCACGCCTTCATGCGTCGAAACAGTGGTTGTTGAGGACAGAGGGGCTTCACGGGGATTCTCCCTGGGTATCAGCGGTGGTGGGACTCCCACCCCGACCGGCTCTGTTGTTCCTGAGCGACCAGAGCAGCGATGTTCGGACCGAGGGTCTGCAGAGAGCTGGAAACAGAGAGCTGCCTTCCAGCTGCCAACAACAGCTGTTTGGAAACGTCGTCTAATACTGAGAAAAAGCCGTGTGTGTAGAATAACCAAATGATTAGAGCAAAGCCCTGAGAGAGTATAAGCCCTGATTTCAAAGTTCAGTGTGTTTTTTGTATGAAACTATTTTCTATATTATGATAAATGCTGGACATTTATTCTCATATTCAACAGAACGCAGCTGCCTTGTTTCCGTCTTTGCCCTTTTTATACTTGTTATTTAACCAGTCTAACAAATAAAAGGAGACCAGTGAATGAATCAACTTGAAAAGTATAAGACACTGTAAGAATTTAAGTGACCCCGTCCACCTCGATCAGTACGTCATGTGTTTTAACGTCTTTTACAGAATATAACTGAGGATTGTATAAACACATAAAATCCCTCATACAATCAGTATCTTGAGTAATCCTGATATAGGTGTTTAAGATCTCTCCTTGATAGTTTCCTCTCACCTTCTCCCTTGTAGTCTGTCACCACCTTTGCCTCCCTGAGTCTTGAATCAAGACAAGAATGTTTTTTTTTTTTTTTTTTTTTTTTTATAATGTTCTGTTATTAAAATAATAAACTTTTTATTTTCTAGCATGTCTGCTTTTAGGTGATTTCTTTATAATTTAATAGCAACACAGAAGCTATTACATTAATTGTTGAGAAAACACATCTCACCACAAGAGCCGTTGGAGCAGCTGCTAAATCTTATCACATGGTCTTCATAAGCAGTTTCCATTTTTAAGGACTTCTCTCTCCCGTCTCCAGCTCACCACAAGAGCCATTTAGTAGTTGATCCAGAGCTTTCAGTCATATCGCCTGATCTTCATATTTATGTTGGTGACAAGAAGTGAGGTTTTGCAGATTCTTGTTTCATTTACACATTATATTAGATTCATAAAATATAATTAGGAGATATTTAAGTCTTTTAGGGTCAAAACTCTCACTGGTGTAGAAAAATGTAGAGAAATTGATGACAGAAAAAAAAATGTGTTCAGTTAACTCCACATGTGACTGACATGAAATTCAACCTCACATAGAGACACACATTCCTCATTATTACTAGAGTGACATTTATTTGGACATGACTGCTTTAGCACACACAGATTTTCACATATAAATTGGAAGCAAAACGGAACAGTACCTTCACCACCACCTGAAATTCTTTTTAAACTTTCCCTTTTAATTCCATTAAATAGAAAAAGGTTGAAATTATTTGGTCCCAATGCAGACACAGCAGCGTAACTGCGTATTGTCATGATTGAAAATGTGGGTTGTTTTGGTTCAAACACTCACATACTCACATGTCAAAAGGCACAAAAAGAGGTTTTCCTATGAAGAGGTGAATGTCATTGTCACACTGCATCAGTGCTTGGAGTCCTAAGGCTTGAAACAGATGACCTTAAAAAAAACTGCTTAAAATATTTATATTGTCAACAAAAACCTATTTTGATAACTTGTATTTTCAACAACACCAGGCGATCAGTGAGTCGGACCCTCAGACTAACTCACATAATCTCATTTAGTAACTCACATAATCCTCCACACAGCAGTCATGACCGTGGCTTTCCTAACAGCTGGGGTCAACACGCCACAATCCTCTACAGCCAGATAACGTCTAAAGCCAGGAACGTGAGAAATGTTTCACTTCAGGTGTCATATTGTTATACGTGTCACATTGTCAGGGACCCACGAGAACAGCAACAGCCTCCTGTGGGCCGTGGACCACAACCCAGAAACAAAAAAAACATATTGGACAAACAAAATGTCCACGTTAAGTCTGAATGTGTGTCTGAGGACAGGTGTGAGGAAAATCCTATGTCTGTGGCAACATAACAGTTAAAACTGTTTAAAACCATCTTGCATTGTTTTTGTCAGTACATCTCACAAACATTAAGGCTCAGGTCAAACATAAACGACATCTTGTGATTCTGACACGGAGTCAAAAAATACAGTACAAAAACTTGATCTAACAAAAATGCTCGTTGCGATAATTACTCTAGAATAAATATTACTTTCATGATTTTTTTTCAGGCTAAATCTACACAAGGTTTTAGGCACCACTGCGTTACCGATCCAACAGAGACATTATCAGTAGAGCTAACGTGAGAACAAAACTAAGTGATTGTGAAAAACAACATGCAAATATACGCAGCGTGTGAAGTTGCTTTGGTAAGTTTGGGTCAGAAAAGTGGTCGTCATCATTCAGTCAGCTGATCGTAAGCTGTGTGCCAAAGTACAACAGGGCACCTTTAGAAAATGGCAAAGTCTGTTTAAGGCAACTGGTGGTTTTTGTTAGAAATCTTGCCTTATCTGACCACTGATAGTTCACCTTAATTATTCCTGCTGCACAGTTAATACTTAGAATATTGACATGCCAAGTGCATATGTACAAAAGAACGGATATAAAAAACTTTTTGTTTCATGTTAAAACATAGAGAGGCAGCAGCACTGAGTGACAGCCTTTGTAGTGTTAAACGCTGTGTTACTGAAAACAACAAATCACTGGTAGGAGGCGTCTGATGTAGCTGTGTTCACTGGGGGACAAGATACCTGACAACCCACTGTGGCATCAGTCTTCCTTCATCTTAGCTGCTTGAATAGAGTTAAAGGGAAAAGTGATTGTAGACCAGAGAGGCCTGTGTCTTCTTTCATATGGCTTCTTCAGACTGATGAACTGAAGGAACCGGGCGGTCACTCTGTAGAGTTCTTCCTTTAGGTCCAACCAGCTTTCTGCAGTTTTGACATCCTGAGCATCTTTTCTGTCCTCTGATACTAAAGATCTTCAAGCCCATTAACAAATTAACAAGCTAGGTAGCGCCAGACGTGACAGAGGATTAAAAAGGTTGAGTAAAGTTTTACAGAAGTAAGCAAATCAGCAGGCTGAGGAGAGGAGACTTATCCAGGTCCATTCACGTGGACTTTGACCAGGTCCTCTGAAGAGCGAATAAAAGACATGATTGCCATGTTCTTAGAAAGCCCAGTTGACCTGCAAACAGCTGACCTGGTCATTGGCTAAAAAGTAGTGGATCAGTAGCACAGACACTGCAGCCATCTTAGACATCGTCAGGAGCCTCGTGACTAATGCACCACATCGTTAATGTCGTGGTCTATGTCATACTTTTCACAGAATTTGCTTGTGAAGGGCAGGCAGGTGAGATGCTCCAGCCAGTGCCAGTTGATGGGGTAAATATAAAACCAAACGATGAGGGAGGAGAACAGCCCGATGTACGCCACCATCGAGACGACGATGAGGATACGTTTCCGGTACATGTCGAAAGTCCCAAAGGTGACGTAGGGCAGGAAGGCGAAGGACAGCAACAAGCCGCTGAGGAAACCGAAGATGTGGGCGATGTTGTCGATCCACGGCAGCAGGCCGCACAGGAACAGGAAGAGGACGATGCCCAGCAGTTTGTAGAAGGCCTTCCATGGCTTCTCCAGCATCTGCCAACCCTGAAACAGCTCAACAAACAGGCAAGCCAGGAGACCAAACTGAGACCCTGCTGGACCCACCTGGAGGGAGGACGCAAGAGAGAAACAAGTTTTAGAGATTATCACATCATTCAATTTAAAACCCATTGAACAAAGGGAGGTCAGCTGGTTCTCATCTCCACAAGAAGCTGAAGCTGAAGACTTACATGTATGACTGAGCACTGGACACATGCTTGACACACATCTCTGATGTACCGGAGATAAAATGCAGACATCCTGCTTCCCGGTGACGCAGGGCTTTGGTGTGACCTTTGTGTTAGTTGTCAGTTGTTGTTCATTCATATTCACCTCAGATAAAAGAATTCGTATTCTGAACACTCAACGCCTTCTCCTGCTGTCTGGTAGATAATGAAGGTCTATCCATGGAGGGTATAGGTTCAAATGGATTTGAGTTTATTTATGTGTTCCTCAGGTTATCAATATTGTGTTATATTATGTTTTTGAGGCCCAGTACAAATTTCCCTGCAGTGAAGCATGATTACGTTTAGTTGTACCTGTGAGTGTAAGTGATGTTTTACAGGAGAGATTCACAAGGTTTCAAACCAGGTTGTAGCCTGGTTCCACACATCTCCACTATTCAGTGAAGTGAAGTGAAAGTGGCAAATTCAGTGTGATTACCAGGCGAGGTAGGTGGACTCATGTGTAATTAAGACACACAGAGAGATTTAACCCGATTACCAAATCTTGGCAACAGGTTCAGACGATTATTTTAGGTAACAATTATTTAAACTGACTCTTGGGGACCATCACTAAGAGACTTAATCCTGACCTGGGAAACTGTACTAACTGTTAATTAATGCATGTTGGATGAAGAAAGAAACTGTTGATAGTGAAGCAGAAGAATCGCAACGATCACAGATTTGGGGACATTTTGGGCCACGCTGTCTCAATGGCTATGCTGTTTTTTATGAAACCTGATGAAGATGATGCTCGTGCTGACAGATGAAGACTTTATTGCACACAGTCTCTTTTAAATTTAGATCTAGTTCTGGGGTGGAACTTCAGTTCGAGCCCTGGGTCAGGCAGTAAAGGTGAGCTGATTAGAGTGACGTCAGGGCTGAGTTTGGAGGCTTGGCCTGGTCACAGGCAGATGGCTAATCTGTGAAAACATTAAACTCCCACAAACAGCAGAGAGCATGGCACAGCACTCCACCCACTCACCCCACACACGCAGGCCGACACGTTCCTAACACGCTTACTGTCACTCAACATGGCTGAGATGGAAAATATTAAAACAGAAGGAAGGGGCAGTGATTGGACGTCTCTCCTAACTTAGCCCATTGGTCACGATTTACTGTGGGACATTAATGAATCGTGATGTTAGTTCAGGATGTTTAGTTTTCCTTTACAGCGCTGCTACTTTTACTTCAGTGAAGTTTATTCCTGACGTTGGAGAGAACAGAAAACCAGGTAAACCTCAGCTAACACCAGTTCAGCCTCTTGTCAGCTCACATGTTCCCAACTACTGCATTCCCAGACAGACTGACTGTCCTCATCCCAAATTCCACCGGGAAGTGACACGTGTATAATCTCCATTTACACTGGAGGTGTAAATCCCAGGTGACCACCATCATTAAAGTGTAATCATAAGAATCTGATCTTCAGAAACAACACTGAATGTTCAGCATGGAAAGTCTCAGGACTGTGTGCACATTTAAATGTGTTCCACTTCCTCCTTTGCATTAAAAACCTGTCGCATTCACGTGTGTGTACTGAGGACTTGATTAATGCCAAATGTCAACTGGAACAAAGTCTCTGACCTGACCTCAATCAAGAGACAATTAATTAATTTCATTGAATAATATTTAATCAAATACTGAGATCTAAGAGCCAGTGATACTGACTTTAACCCCTGTCTGTCTCTGTCACCTGTAAACCTGAGCTGCTGTACTTTTACAGTTCTTTAGATCTGGTCGAATTGCGTGAATTATTATTATTATTAAAGTCATTTATGCTCAAGCCACAGGGTCTCCTTAACTCAACAGTTAAAGGATAATCTACTTAAGACGCCTGTTTAAGTGGCTTGACTGCCCTGTGCTGTGCCTTGCATGTGTTTCCTCTGGTTATTCCTGCTGTGTGAAGACCTGCGAGCAGCTCGGGGCTGAGCAGAGCTGGGCAATGGGATTTCTGGCTCGCACGTCAAGGTACGTCATACTGAGAGCCACCTCATGTCACACCACGCAAATATCAGATATAAGCAATTAAGGTCAACTTATAAAGAAGACGACAGATGTCTGGATGGCATAGAGACATATGTTCAGAACACAGAAAACAATCACATTTTTCATCAATTATTTTATATATACACATAAATTCCTTGTCTAAAAAGCTTTAGGTGATGCAATATCAAACATCTGCTAAAATGTTTTTACTCATCCATTAAAACTGTCCATTATATGAACTGAAAGGTGCCAGGATGAAACTTTTCCTAAAGCTGTGCAGACTACAAGCCCCATCAGACAAGTCTAATCTTTGCAACAATTGTCTTTGTTTAAAAGAAAAAATGTAATCCCATCCACTAAGTACCGCAGCAGTGGCCTTTACTAACCTGCACAATGGCATTAGACTAATCTCTTAAAGGGGAAATTGGGCTTTACAGACACAATGAAGAAAACACTCATGCCAGTAAGAAGTAGGTAATCCAGACTGTGTTCTTTTCACATGCAGAGTAATCAACAGGTTTAGCCACTGAGACAATATTATACCTCTTTGAGAGAGGAGTTACTCCAAAAAAAAAAAAAAAGGCATTGTTGCAGTTTCAAGCATATGGTGCTTAGAGAAATGACAGCTAATAAATATTTCTATGTCTTAAACAACAGTGGATCCTCCTGTGTTCTACCTGTATGAAGAGTATGTCATAAAAACGGAACTTATAGTGAGTCACAAAGGGAAACAACATCGACTCATCCGAGTGTTTTAAAAACATGTACAGACATCACCTAAGATAGTAATTAGCTGTAGCTGACTCAGCAACTACACACGTACATGTCCACAAGCCAACAGACGCACACACACACACACACACACACACACACACACACACACACACACACACACACACACACACACACACACTTAATCTTGTATACCAAGAGGATTGCTTCAACTTTCCATCAGCCCGTCCGACAGGACATCACAGAGTGGATTAACTATGGCAACAGTGTCCAAATAAAACATATCCTGTAGGTGTGAACATCCAAAGTGACAAATGAACTTAGCCCATGTGGCGTTTCTCACCTCTTTATCTTTTAGCCTGATAATCAGCAAGTTCCTGCTCTGCCTCTCTAATCCAGCAAAGATTTTAAAATGGAAAAAAAATTGAGGGCAAGAGTGTTTCCAGTTAACATACATATGAATAAGTTTCCATTTGTTTGATCAAAACTATGGTTGATTTTTTTTTTTAATCAAATAACAAATAACTCAATTCGCAAAAGTGCAGTCTTTTCTTGTTCATCTTAAGATATTGTCTTAATGCGTATATATGATCAAAGCCACATGTAGCTCTCATTTAATGTGCTAATGATACCGTGTGATATATATTTTCTTTAATTCTCTGCTGAAGTTTGAGATGCTACAGGTGCCAATCACTGACTCTTCCATCCTAATGTTCTGTTATGACCTAAAACCAAAACCGTTTGATGAGCAGTTAATGCGAAGTTCCCTCTTTCACAGGAATGACTCAGCTCCAGTAAAGTGGTGTCATAACGTGTTGTCAGCTTGAGCTCAGTCAGTTGCACAGTAAACACATGAGGTGTTTCCTGTGGCCCTCTAGACCTCTCCAGACACGGTAGTCAGGTCTGCTCTAATAATCCCCACAGGAGAAACTCCCCTCCAGTAAGTGAGCTAAGCTAAGCTGAGCTAAGCCACTGAAGGAGAACAGCAGATAAACAAACTATAGTTATAGTGGAAATATATAAATGGTTCAGATGTTCTACCTCTCTATCAACATTTTTTAACATTAACTTAACAACAACATGAGTGGTAAAGGCTGCCTTAGTGCATGTGGCATATTCACATCATGTGTGTAACTGTTAATAGGATTAAATAAGGACGTGGTTGAAGGAGGAAGGAGAACAATGCATCAAAAACAACAACCTGACACTTTGGTGACGGTGGCAACTTCAGGTCCTTCATTCATTCAAGGAATATTAAAGACTTTGGGGAGCATCTCTCTCACACAGATTAATACAACAGACATTTGACCAGCTCACGGATCAGCACAGCATGTGCGTATTTGACTGTGTGAAAGTGTGAGTGTGTGCTTACAGTATGTGCATGTGTCAAGTGTGAGTGCTTAAGTAAAAGAAATAAACCAGCTTTCCTGGCAATCCTGACAAAGGCCACTGTAACACAATCATGCTGGTGATTAACACAAAAACTCTGAGCTCATCTGTATGAAAAGCTGTTGCTTTTAAACTTTTAAGTTCTTCTTCAGTTACTGGACCTGCAGCTACATTCGATTTATTTTTCTTTATATACACAGATTATGCAGAAGAAACAAAAAAAATCTACAGATGTTTGTTCCTAAATGTGTTTGTGCTTAGTCACAACAGATTCTATTTACATACTGTATAAACATCTGAATGTGTGTTTGTAGCTTACAACCTGCACTCACACACCTGCTGTAAATGATTGTGTGTGTGAGTAGTTGGATGAAAACAAATGTCTCACACATGGAGCATTTTTATCTCTGATCAAATCTTATACATCAATTTCTAGAATAAAGATACAACTAATAAAAAAGATGTTTATTTTAATTGTGTGAAAAGTCTTTGTATGTGAAGTTAGACATTTTTGCGATCACATTAATAGCTAAACAGAATTGTGTACACATAAATACAACCAAATATTATGTGTCTAACTTATAACTAACAACCTTTTTGTTTATTTTTGTTAACACACACATAGATAAGAAAGTAATTTATTGTTTGTTTTATCATACTACAGTTGAGATTTGCAGCCTGACTCTACAGGTTTCACTGTTTTCATGATGCCTGGACCGAAATATTAATGTGTCTCCCGAAATGTAAATTAAATACAAACATCATCTGGCCTTGAAGACATATTTACATAAATGCTAGTGCTGTATAATCAGATTTAAGGTTCTATGCTTGGCCCTTTTAACATCATTTCACAAAGGACGAGGCTGTCTGGACTCTTCCACTGATCTTTTTGGGAAACAGTCTATTAATCTAAGACATGGTTAGAGGAGCTGATGTTACTGGCTTTTAGTTAAATTCATCCCAAATCCTTCCGCTAATGTCGTCTTACTAACAGTGTTTTCATGCTGCTCCACTTTATAGATCATGTGGCCGACAAATTGTTTATCAGTGGTTGAATTCAGTGCTTGCTTTTGCAAAAAGAAACCTATACGAGTTCATTTCTTTACATCTGTTATTGTGAAGGGCTCACCTCAGCTCTGTAGGGCAGGAACAGGGCAGAGGCGAGGTTTCCAGTGATTCCACTCAGGATGTAAATGATGGAGATGCGGTGCCAACCTGCCAGCTTCTCGAGGTCTCTCAGTATGCTCATCTGGAACACCACTGACACCAGGCAGTGCAACAGCCTGCACACGCACACACATACACATACACACACACAAATGACATCTGTGCAGCCTGCTGGTATTTCAGCCAACGCATTATATCAAATATACATTTTTGCATTTTTCAGTGAGCTCCCTTGGCCTGTTTGTTTGCTTGTTTTAAAAGTAAACCTGAGGGATTTTCCATGTGCCAAGTATTAGCACAAGTATTACAAGTATTACAGTTCTCATGTGAGTGAACAGCTCACAAGCACTGGGGCCTCATTTAGAAATATTTCATTATATGAATCCTGAGGGATGCTGACATAGTGAAAACACATTTGTAATCTTTCAAACAATTTAAGCAGCTCATTGACTCAGCATAATATTTCAAACACTTGGTCACAGCATATTAAACCCAGTGCTGTTTAGAAGTTATGAAGTGTTTCTTCTGCAGTGGCTACATCTCAACTTAAATGGCTGACTCAGCTCAAACAGCTCTTTCAAGGCTAATGGCAAAATAAGACAGTTTCATCGTGACTGCAAACCAATAAAAACAAGCAAATAAATAAATAATATAACAAGAGTCTCAGCTAAATTTGTTAAGAAATATTTACTCAGAAATTCAGTCTTTGTTTCAGGATGTTTGTGAGCAGTGCGGTGCGTACCCAGCATGGAGGAAGAGAGAGAGCCACAGACGGTAGAACTGATCTGGAACATCCGGGTTAAGGAAGGGCAGCAACCCGCACACATCATCCAGACAGTGGACCTGTGCAACAGAAGTGCATGAGCTTAGAAATATGCTAACACAACAACACACATGCATGACCAAAACACATGCACATAAGCTACCTGTGAGCAGAGAGTGGCGTCTTCATGAAAGTAACCGTGCATGAAAGTGCAATACTCTCTGGTGGCGATCTCACATCTGCAGGAGGACGAACAAAACGTAATTAAGTTTTCTCCAGATGATCTGGCAGTTACAGTAAATGAGTAGATAAAGGTGATACCTGCAGACCTTCTCAACAACAGTCAACAACACACAGCAAAAATGTGTCTCACCTGCCCTTGGTTCCTATGCAGCATGGCCGTCCCTTGATTTTACAGTCCATGTGTCTATAACCTGTCTGGTTCCACTTCTTGGGATATGTACACACCTGGAGAAAGGCACACGATGAGCAATAACACAGACACACAATAATACTTACCTCTATCTTATCCATTATCTCGAAAAAATATTTTATATTTTGAGAAGAATATAAAAAGAAGTGCATGCTAGTGTAGAACATGAATTTCCAAATTAGCAGCAGTGTCCCCTCACCGGCCACTGGGTGATGTCATCTGGCCAAGTGTGGGGCTCTGCAGAGGCCGGCTCCTCACACACCCTGGTCACAACATGCAACACAGGAGGACATAAGAAGGTTTGAAAAGATTTCTTATTGTTTCTTAGAAGCGTTCTACATGTGATGTGGCACAGTAATCCCATACTGTGCATATTCTCACCTGGGGTCCTGATGACAGACAGAACCAGAGGATCGGCTGATGTCCACAGGCTCATTGTTCCATTTAATAAACGTGGCCAGCGTCTCCTGTTTGCACAATTGTTTTAGTATCAAATTTTAGTATTTATTTCATTTCATTTTGTACACTACCAACAAATATAGAGGCAAGAAAACAACTCATTTTAGGAAATGGTACTTCACTGCATTATCTCTGTAGTGAGAAAAGTGATCTGTTCCATAAAAAATCATTACATAAAATACATTTACTTAATAGTTAAAGTCTGTTTACTTTGCTGTTTCTACTCTGTGGCTACAGGTGTGTGAAACATAAGCATTTTTGACATTACCTCTTGCAACTGCATGAGCATATTCACTGAATGTTTCTTTGCTCAAATTCTTGCTAAAACCACAGATTAGTTTTTTACACTGATTAGCTATTGTGCTAAGCATGAAAGTGCATGATAAACAGCATACAGAGCAGTCGGAGCTGAGGGTCTGCACACATCCGGAGTTGTCGTTCTGAACGCAGCAGCCAGATTCTCTCTCCTGGTCTTTGGCCTTCTGGATCAGACTCACTATCTGTTTGTCCTGACGGATGCATGGTGAGAACTTGGCCCCCAGGTGGATCAAGTCATCCTGTAAAAGGTTGTAAATTATTATTAAGATACACACGCTGACAACTCACCCACAGTAATGATATGTAAAGCAAAATAAAACTGAAGTCCATTCTTTGCATGGATCATTTCTAGATGGAGATTGAGTCATTCTGCCTTTTGACAAGTTGTAAAGCTGAGTGGTTAGGGTGCATACCACAGGAGCAAGTATGCTCTCCCAACCGGCCCTAATCTTTGCTGCATGTCATTCCCGTCATTTCCTGTCACTCTACACTATCCGATCTAATTAAGGCACATAATGCCCGAAAAATAACTTAAAAATAAATAAATAGAATACTAACACTTGACATTTAAGTTAAATCTTAAATGTTGATTGCAGAGAGCAGACTGTAAAGAGAGTAAAGTAACCTACTAAATGTGACAGGAAACGCAGTAAGTGATAAGGTGAGAAAGTCACAAACTCATGAGGGTGTAATCTTTTACCCAACAAGGGGAAAAACGTCAACTACTGACACATCATACTGTGAAATAGTAGAGAAATGTGAGTAACCTTCATGCATCTGTAGAGGTGTGTTACACAATGATCAAAGATCATTTTAGCGAGAAGTTCATTTGGGTTTTATACATCAAGACAAACATCCAATGTGTAGTAAAAAAAACATATAGTGTAATAAAACAGCTAAACTGAGACCAGGAAGAGACTCACAGAGCTAGGACCAATCCAGAAGTTCTCCTGCTGGATGTACTTGACACTCTCATAAATGCCTTTGTTCTTCAGCACCTACAGAGGGCGACAGAGGGACACAGTTGGCAATGTGATTCTAAATGTACATAACGTGACAAAAGTACCAAACATTTAATGATTTGACTGTTAATTAATGATTTCTGAGTGAAGAATAATTCATTTTGTTTAATGTTCTGTGTTTGCTTGGATTAAAAAAAAAAATAACATCACTTAAAAGTTTTTAATATTTAATGCTCTCAACCATGTATTGACTGATATTAGTGCATCCAAATAAAATTGATTCTGTTTTAATGCTCATTTTTACAAAAAGCAGTGAGCAGCAGTTTTGTCACTAAAGATAAAAGGGTTTTTGTCTTCTTGGTAGTAAATACTGTATAAATGCAAAAAACTCATGACAGATGAAATTACTATATTCTTGTAAGTATTTCATACTAGACCTATTTAGTTCTTAGTGAAGAGAGATTTTTGCACCAATGACTTTGTGAAAATGCACTTATAGTTCAGAGCTTCACTCACCAGTTCAGATGTAGAATGTTGTGCAAACCCCACAGGGGCAAAACCATATGTACAACAGGCCAGCAGTGTGATTACTATATGGACGAATGTGATCCAGTAGGTAAAGTAGGGCCTGAAAACAAAACAAGATTCTCTGTAAATCAGGCAACTGTCAGTCATGGAGTCAAACATCACATTACAGTGGGGACATCTGTCTAAAACTCTTCCTGTCCTGTCTCAGAGGGTCAAGTTTGTAAATTATGTAGTATTAGTACTGTGTCAGTACACATTAGTATCTACTGCCAACCTGTGGCTGTGGAAGTCATCCAGCTGCTTCTGGACGTTGCTGCTGAGGCTGCGTCGGTAGTGCCGGTTCAGCCACTTCCCGACAACACCCATGCCGTACTGACGCTTATGCTTGTCAAATGCAAAGTGCTTTACTTGGGAGGCGATGCGACGCCCCCGGCGAGGATGGATCTTTTCAGGCACTACTGTTGGTGTCCTGGGCATCCGAGATACGTCCTTACTGGAGGTAGGAGGAAGACAGGTAGGCAGGAGCGGTGGACAGTGGTTAGACAGATGAAGGCAAAGAAGGAGAGGAAGGTGCACAAATTAAATGCATGTATATGAAAAGCAATAAACAAATAGTCTAGTCTAAAGTATGTCAGTTCTGCTTCTGTTATAGTTTACATTTACAGGTTTTACCGAACTACACTGACACCTGTCAGATTTTTTACCTCTGATGTTCCAGTTAACAGGCAACATTTTTCTGAGTTTTGATTAGAACCCTCATAAATAGTTGAAACAGTTTTCAGGATGGCACAATAAGACTTTTCAGCATCATTCTTAAGAGAATGCTATCCATCTTGTTTTTGGTTGTGCATTTACTCACAGGCTTGGGAACTTCTGGTCTGGCTGATCACAGGGAGCAAAAGCTGCCGACATGGGAGGAGACTCAAATACATCATCAGCCATCGAGTACAGTTCATCATGGGCATCGACCTACACAGCAGAGGAGGAGGGAGTGTGAGAAGAAAATGGGGGAGAGGTGTAAATTAATGAGAAGGCCATATATCGTGTGTTTATACGATAGGTTCCTGTTGTAGCAGACGTCAGGGAGGGAGATGTGTAGGACACGTGTGATAATTTCAGATATGCATGATTAACCTTTCACTTCTAGTTCGCAGTCCTTACAATGTAGATTTTACAGTCATTCAAGCAGCAGCCGATTAGATTAAGTATTTGTACCCAGCAGTAAAGATGAGAACAAAGAGAGAAGAGGAAGGCTAGAGAACATTTTCTCATCTATCAAACTAGAGGAGTATTATGGCAAGATGTGAAAAGGTTATGGTTCTTGTTGACTGAGGTGTAGGTGTGAGGTGAACATATATATCAAAGTAGAGATAATGCTGTTGCTCCTCAACGTGCTGTAAATGTTCAAAAGACAAGGAAGGAAAGTAACTAAGATAATAAAGAAAGAAAGTAGCTGCTGAATAAACAAGGCTGATAAAAGGTGCAGATAAGCAGTGAAAGTGAAATAAAGTGGTGAGGAGTGTGTTACTGCTAACATACGCAAGAAGGGGAAGGAAGTTAAGATGAAAAAAAAAAACATTCCAGCAAAAGTTGAAGTAAAGAGAAGAACTGGTGTCAAGGTTTAAACAGGAAGATTAAGTAAGTGGATGCTGACCTTGCTGAAGAAGAGCGACTCAGACGTGTCTGCGGAGTCCACCGTGTCCTCATCCAACCAGCTGGGCCTGGCAAAGCTCCTCCTGGGGAAACTGCGACCTGTCTGGGATCCTGCCAAGCCACTACGTCCCTGGACAACACACACACACACACACACACACACACACACACACACACACACACACACAAAGCGATTTCACACATACATAATGTTTCTTAAGGCAGTTCTGCTCTACTTAGAAATAAGATGGCAACGGACAACTAGAAATGCGCACAGGGGAAACCATTTCTATAACACTAGAAACTCTCTAACTCTTAAATATTTTGGTCTATAACAGTTTCGAGATTGTTTCTAAAATGAGTAAAGGTGTGAACAGTACAGTCTGTAAAAGTCTGCCTAATTCTGTCTATTATGGTAACAAACGAGTATGGCAGATCTCGGTGGAGTCTAAATACTGTATATTTTAGACTGTGTATGAGGTTATTATAAATTTTATAAATATAAATTAGATTCCCATCACACCATTAAATCCACTGAGATTCCACAGAGATCTGTCATCTGTTTTTACTGGAGAAAACAGAACTAGAGTCTGCTGGCTGCAGTGCAGAAAGAAAAAACTGACACCTACCAAATGCAGAACACACAACATGACACATCAATGCCCTTGATGCCTCTCTGACCTTCCTGATCTGGAAAGCATCCTAACACACACACACACACACACACACACACACACACACACACACACACAGGCTTTCTGGTACCCCTACACACCCTCAGCAGGTTGGATGCAGCTCGGATGCTCATGCGGGCGACGGACTCCCTCTTGCGTCGGGGGAAACGGCTGTACCCAGAGCGCTGGCTGGTGAAAGAGCTGAGGGAGGTAATCCCCGGCGTGACAGGACCTCCCTGAGTGGCATGGGGTGTCCTGGGGGAGCGACTGTCCACCTCATCTGGGCAACGGAAGGCTCTTCCCCGTGCCAGGGGATCCACAATCTACCAAAAACATAAATTAGACTCAACATGACATAAATATTTGATTACAGCCTGACATTAACAGAGTAGGTAATCATTACCTGCAACATTAACAAGTCGCAGGTAATGAGCAGAAGACAGGAGAACAGTACTGAGAAATCTGCTCTGTGTCTGTGTGCATTGTACAGTTCAGTAACAGGAAAAACACAATGCCACTAATTTTTATCACTGGCCAACCCAATCACAAGAGCAGATGCAGGATGAAATAAGTGAGTAAAGTTAAGCAAAAGACAAAAAACAAAGGAAAAACTAGATACTGGATAATGAGTAGAGCTGTCTGACGTGGACTGAGAGGAGAGTCATGATTCATCTGAGACCCTACAACACTCATTACAGCCAGACACATTTTCCCACTCTCCCACTCTCCTCCTTTTTACCATTTCTTTTTGCTCCCGTGCTTCCAGAGATGTCTCTCAGTGTCATAACATTAAAAAAAGATTTATTACTTGTTGGTTGGTTGTGAAATTGAGTGGAAATGGGAATTTTTAGTGCACAGAGCTCATGGCATAGACCTGCTGCGCCTCATCTTGTTTCTTTTTGCTGTCTCTGTAACTTATATCCATGATAGGACATTTTATTCTATTCAGGCAACAGGATAAAATCTCAGTCAGGATGTGAATTAATGGGTGGATTAGAGTATGTAGTAGGACCGTGTGGCTCTGTTGACAGTACCTTGGGCATCTTGTGTGTGGCTGGTGAGTCCAGGCCCTGGTCGATGCTGGTGGCTGTGTCAGGCTCCCTATACTGGGCCTTCAGCTTGCCATAGCGCTGGCTGCAGTGACGCATGCTCTTCCTCTGCCATACCTGCTGCTTGGTCTCACAGTCTTCCCCCACGCCAAACCACTGGGCTGTATTCCTGTGGGTACAGAAAGAAGAGGGTGGCCTCAGTATCATATACTGTAATACACAGTCAAACAGGAATTGCAGATGATGCTAAGGTAACACAGGCAGAGAGTAACATCTTAGCAATGTGTGACATTGTGCTATGTTAGAAGGCAATGAGCTGAACACAATAGTGGCAAACTGCAGTTCAGCTGCAAGATGTCAAACGTATTCACAAAACAAGATGTCACACTTTTAAATAGCACATCAACACATAAAGACACATAAACAACAAACACAATAAAATCAACTTGAGATTTTTACAGAATCTGTTCGGAACAGAAGCTCAAAAAAATTCTGGTAAATTTTGACACCAAAATCACAAAACGCTGCGAGATGAACACTGAGACACTGACACAGTTTGACTGAAATCCCCTGTACTGTAGAAAGACCGCTTCACAGTTCAACTGAAGGAACCCTGCAATACATAGCTAACTCTAAATACTACTGAATATTGGACACGTGTAAATACTGTACATCAGGCATTATACCTACTGCATTTTCTATCTCTATGCTCAATCATGAGGATCATGGGATATGTTGCTGATGCCGACAATGATACTGATTGTGTGTTGATTAGAGGGATCCTGGAGAAGATTTTTTTTGCTGAATGAATTGTGGGGAATAGTATCTGCACTTTTTGACCGCTTAGGGTGAATGACCTGCAGTGAAGAGCACTTGTATTTCTTGTATAATAACTTTGGTGCTTTACTCAGTGCTTTTTTCTTGGGTTCATGACCTCACTGACTATTTGTTTATCCACTGTAGGTCTCTAATTAAAAAGACTTGACTCTCACCAACAACTTGAATTATGAGCAACATGAACAGAAATAATAATACACACGACTCAAACAACAAACTCTCCATTTTACCTGCGAATGCTTTGAGACAGTGATGTTTGTCTACCCAGCTTTGGCCTTCTGTCCCTGGATAAGAAGCCTCCATCTCCGGCTCCGCTCACACTCTCCGACACAGAACCGGTTGCTCGACCACTCTCACTTTTTTTCAGAGATGGGCGGAGTGGCTGACCAGAGGAAAAGAGGAATAATGATTCAGTATAGCCTAATTGTTGTTAAAGTCAATAGATATAAATAGCACCTGGACACAGTGGAAAACTCGGTTATTTATTGTTATTAGTGTTTATTCAGTGGAATATTACAATGACCTAAAAAAAGCAGCAGCAAGGCAGAGGAGACATAGATCACATACAGACTTGGATAATTCTGAAAGACTACAGGACTTTACAGGTTAATTAGCAGAATAAAACTATAGCAGTACCCTCAGGGACATCACAACATCACATTACTATCAATTTATAAAACTGTTAAGAAAATAATTAGGCAATTATTGTAATGACTGCAATCCAATACTCGGACTGAGTGCACATTTAATGTGCACACAATTATGTTCAGTCAATATTTTGTGTGTTCGGGTATTAACTAAAACAGCCAGAAAAAAAACACTTTCTCTGCTCTCTTAAAATCCTTCTCTTGTATGCTACTCAGCAGCAGTGATTCCTCTGAGTGCATTATCTTAACCTGCAGTGACTCTGCAGCTGCTGAGGCTAATGGTCTTGACAATGCACACTTCACAATAGTAGTTCTTGAACATATGCAGTGATCAGTGCAGAAAACAATTGTCAGATATTGTGTTGTGTCATGTATGCATGACATGAGAACAGGTCAAATGCACACATTAGCTCCTCCTATTAATATGGCAGCTAAGAATAACAGCACACACAGAATAAGACCAAGCAAATGTCCTAGCCTTAGCCTTGCATTAGATTTAGTTTTACAGATAATAAAGTGAATTTATAATGACAAGAGCTTAAGTTGTGTGCATGCAGTTGTTTCAGTATTAAGTACAGTGCATGATGTAGCAAACCATTTCCATAATTAATACGACAAGTGCAGCTTCTGTTCAAAATATGCCTGTCAGGGCTGATTGCTTGGTCTGCATTAATCAAGCGAGCTTTCTTGAGAGCATCATCCAAAACGTCACACTCAACACTGCACTTCCTGAGCAAAAAACCCTGCAGTGTGTGTGGTCAGTTGGTCTTGCTTGTTACTGCTGGAGTTGGCTGCACCGCTCCATTCTGAGATTGTCTGGGTGAAGGCATGGAAAGTGCCGTCACAGTCGAGCTCTGCCTTTCTTAGAACCCTGACATGTCCACACTGTACATTGCCTGGGTGTTGCACTACCCTAGTGTGGTTCCGCCTTTTTCTTCACATCAAATAACATGTAGAAAAGTGATGTTTGAAGCTTTCTCAAGAACAGCTCATCTAAAAGACTTCACAGTCGACACAGCACTTCCTTGGGTCTTCAGCAATACACCCACGAAGTGTGAAGTCTATCAGATGAGCGGTTTTTGAGAAAGTCGAAATCTAGGCAAAGATTCCACCATTTATAGTTAGATTTAAATTTCTCTTAGTCATGGAAATAAGTGAGTGCAAGTCCTCCTTCTGCTTCTTTTCCTTTTTGTCTTTTCACAGCAAAGCCACAGTATGTGCCTGAGTTCACACGATATTTGCATGTTTATTACACTGGTTGCTCTTTAGCAGCAGTTTAACTGTAGCATGCTCAATTAAACTCTGTCGACCTACTTCTTTCTGTCGCTGAAATGCCATCGTTTGTGTTCGGAGCATGGGGCCCACAGGGGGTAAATGTATGGCCTTGTGCCCATAAACTGCAAGACAGCTGTCCAAAATGCCTTCCTGCCCCAGCAAATGGCAAATTCAGAGGCACAGAGGAATACCATGCTACCCCATTAAGGTGGTTTAAACCCTTCTGAACTTTTACCGAACTGCCTGAAATCTTTTTTTTTCTTTTCCCCTGTATATGCAAAGTCAAATGATTAGTAGGCATGACATCTCCTTCCAAACTATCAGTCCATCAGTCCAAGTCAACTAAAGTGAACTAAGAATGTTAGACAATACCAAAAGCTATTTTGCAAGTAGTTTCAAATAAAACTGAAGTTCCTGTAATGACTGCTGAGCAGGTTTTAATCCAAATTCAGCCGTCTGACTGTGTTCTTCATTAACATAACAAGCCTATCTCCAGTTACATTTATCCTAAATGTTTATGAAACAGATCAAATCATGCTTTACTCTCTCTTGACCCTTCACTACCACAATACCTTAATATTGATTTTTTCTTCCATTCTATTTCCTTATTTCCATGTGTTGATAAAATATCAAGCTTATCTAGTTTACATGAGGAACGTGGCCGGATCTATTTGGAAAAGGAGGTGATCTTATCCACCCTTTGCTCTTTGCATCTATGCCAGACAGAATACAACGACAAAAGTAAAACCAGCCAGTAAAACAATCAAACTGCTTCTTAGGTGTTTCGCAAAAAATTATTTTCATAGCATTTCAAAAATATCAAAAATAATGATAAATACAAGCTACTAAGCCACTGATTGGGGAGGGTCTCAGGAAAGGGGGAGTTATGAGGGTGCTCAATTTTTTTTTTTATTTTTTTTTGCTTTGTTTCTTAATTGATGTTTCCTTAATTCTTTCCAAAATTACTCTTTGAACAAAAGGTTGATTTTCAACAGAAAAACAGTGAACTACTGCATTCATGGTCAGTATCAAGCCATTTCTCTGCTCTTTAGGGAAATCAAGGCAAATGATAAACTATTCTTGTTGCTAATTACTGATTTCTAACAAGAAATATTATGTAGTATAACAGAGACTGCAGCCTTAGGGCACTTTTTAAAACTTAAATTAACTGAAGAAGAATAGGAATGCACTTAACACCAGATGTGATGAGTTACTGTGATAACACATCTTCTAAATGAACATCTGCTCCAAGAGGCCAGGCACTAAAGAACAGGGTTAGGTCCAAATGGTCAGCTTACCTGTTTCGCAGATTCTTGGGACATCACCTCAGGTGGCGGGATGGCTATTACAAGGCTGGGTGGCTTCTTACTCTTTAGACGGCTATCTGATTGAGCTCTGTTTGGAGGAGGCTCCTTCCCCTCCTGTGATGCCATCCCGTTAGAGTGCTGGAGATGAGAAAATCGTAAACATAACTGGAACATTTATGTCACATAACACTGTTTTACACAATTATGATATTGAAGAGATCTCTTTTGCCCAGATGATGTTTAAAAGATTTTACAAGCCCTTTCAAATTCTTGCTACTTTTAAGCATTTACACATAATAAAATTAGCACCAGCACTATAAGAGTGTGGTTAGTTAGAGGGTATGTGAAGCTTAATACTCCAAATGCATTGATAAGGTACAAACTCAATATCTTGCAATGAGGTTAAAGCAAATATCTTGTTATGCAAGATTCATCAAAATATGTCAATTTATCCATAAACAGCATTTTTTTCAAAGACAAGGCAAGATTGATGTCAGCGAACAAAAACTGTGACTTATGTCTATAATGATGATTGTGGATTATATTAAATATTTCTGTAAAATTATAAAACTAAAAATTAACATGTAGCCTATTTCTACTAGTGAATGTATGGTGATATTATATAACTGATGTCATGCCATAAGTGGACTAGATCACTGGGGCAGAGCGAAAATATTTAACCAACCTCAATTCTTATCTCACAAGAGCTAAAACAACAGCAAAACAAAATCTGCTGTAGGAAATTAAATGTGTTGTGTGAAGTCTCTTGTGGGAAACTTGTGGACCTACCCTTCTCCTTATATCCTCAACAATTACTCAAAAAGGAAACTATTTCAGTCTATGTAAACAAACAGTCGGGATCTGGCTTTCTTCCAGTTCAATCTGCTGAAACAAAAATCACTGCCAGCTTCCCTTGCTTTTTGATTACCTTGATTGGCAATATCTTAAGTGATCCTTAAAAGGCTCTGCAACCACTTCCAGCAGATGAGAAATGGTGTTATATTAAGGACAGCAACCTTGTATTGCTACACAGTGCTTAGGTAATTGATTCAAACTAATGTAATCACTGTATAAAGGAAGAGGTGGGAGAAAAGGAAGCAGATGTTGCTTCCTGTGTTTTGCACTGGGAACGTGTGCCTAAAGATATAAAAACCAAACACAAATACACAAATAATTAAATTATATTACATTTCTGACCTGGAGCTGGAGTGGGTTACATATGTGTATGGTAATTTTTTTTTGTCATAGTTTATTGGGCTATAGCACATTTTCAGGAATTTTATTCAGTAAACCATTCATTGACAGAATAACCAGATGGACATATATGCCTTTAGCTAATCCAGTGAATTAAACACCTGACAAATAAACATACTTTATCACATTTATGAAGAAAATATATAATTATAATATAATAATGCCAAAAGCAGTCCTACTCATTAGAGAATTGCTCAGAGAGAGAAATGAAATAAATAGTTATCTTTTATGATATATAGCATTGTACAGTGCCACCCAGCCCAACCGGAGGCTTTAAAATAATTCAAGGGAACTGGTTAGACAACTAAAAATCAGACTCCAATACTGCAGCACCAAATGAAAACACTTGAAACATTGATGAAAAAGCAACTGATACACCAGCTGTTGGGAGTGACATCACATGACATGGGGTCAATAGTGGTCTCCAATTATCATGTATCCTCAACATGGTCAGTAATCCATATCCTTTTCCTTTGCTTCAATTGAAAACAGCCTTGCACTTCTTTTTGTTGAATACATCTAGTAACGGTGATCTAGGAGTTGAAGCTTGCTCTGCGTCTGTATTCATTTTAAGTTGTTTCTGAATGAGATCATCAGCTTCTGTCTAAAACACAATGTGCACCCAGCGGTTTCAAAAAAATACTCCGTACCAGTGGGTGCAGTGACTTCTATCAATATCACTGTGTCTTACAGTCTGTGTTTACAAACAGCACATGAATGTGTGCACGTACTGTATACTGTACACCACACAAATGACACATAAATCACATCCAGAGTCTTCTCAGATGAGTCGATGTAATAACTCATTACCTGTCTCTGCGTCTGCTCAGGGACGGAACAATATCGCCAAACTTAATTTTCTCCGTCTGCCAGTCTTTACCAATCACAGTCAACAGCGGAGCAACCAGCAGGTCTATTCCTGGAGCTCAGAACGTCTCGTAGCGTTACAGTATTTCCAGAAAAATCAAAGGCACTGCAGATGTAAACCTATCATGTCACAAGCCTTGGCCAACACATCCATTATGTCATTATTGTCTTGAAAGCCTTGAAGTTGTCCTGGAGTTGTGGTTTTAAAAAAAATCAATGCGAGACCCTGGGTGTCTGCAGCAGGAATGGCAGCAGCAGAGAAATCTGACACCAGCTCAGTCATTAGCCTAGTTTCCACTACAGTACCAACACACGGCTTGACTGGGCTTTTACATATAGGCTGCATTACTTTGCCCTCACCCCCCAAAACAGCATTTGTACAGGATCTTTATGATAATAGGGACGTAACTTTCACTGCTGCTAACTGTGTTTTCAATTTGGTGTGTTAAATATTTCATGTTTGGGCATAAAGCCTGATTCAGCCCTCTTGAGACACAGAGGAGGCTACTGGCTATCTAACCTGTGGTTTAGTGGGGTAGTGGGTAGGGGCTGGAACTCATCCACTTAGATAATGAAATAGATAGGAATTTGGCTAATGGAAAGAGCGTTGAAGTGGCAGGGAGACTGCTGCTAACCACAGTCTGTCAGTGCAGGCAGGCAGATGTGAGGATCTGCACAGGCAAACTAATGGGGATGGACTGCAGATAGTGTTGACCACAGGGAGGAGAACAGAGGGATATACTGAACTACAAGCCTTTGTGGGACTACATTTTACCAACACATGTATATATAGTCATACTCAACTCAACTTGACCTTGAAGTTACACATGATTTAAAATTATACCATATTAGCAACATAAGAATTATTTTTTCCCCAAGTATATCACAATTGCAGAGGGTCATGATATAGAGCATGGATCTCAAACTACAGGCCCAGTGTCCAGATCCTTAACATGGTCAGAATTTGTTGTTAGATCAGCAACTTATACTATATTTTCCATGATTTGTTTTTGTAATTGGAGATTTATTTATTTATCTTATTAAGTGGCAATGCTAAACCAAACATATGTAGCAGTATGCTAGGTACCAGGGAGAGGGGTGGGAGAGATGAGCTGCTCAGCTTCAGAGTGTATACAGTGAAAAATGATTGTAGAAACATTACAAAACCCACTGAGTTTTCAAGCAGCAGCACTCTAGTTAAAACAATTTTACAGTAACCTAGGTCTTGTTGAGCTCATTTAATATGGTTCACTGTGATCTTCACAATAATAGGCAGGTTAGTGGGACATTATTCTAGTCATAAGCAGCAAACCTGTTTTGACAGAGTGAAAAATACCTTAAGAATGGTGTCAGTTATTTTCATTGAATCATGACCATGATTTTCCTCAGCTGTGTCTAGAAATGATGGTATGTCAACAACAGCAGCACCATAAGGGCATAAGGACAAGATATGAAAAATCAAAGTCCAATCAAGTCAAGTTGAAGCTTGATGAGAAGATAGCTTGATAAGAAAAGCTACAAAATAAAACCCTTTGGCATGTAAAAAAAAAAAAAGAGGAAACCTCAAGAGAAGCAATTCAATGATTCCCAACCTCAGATGTGGGGAGGTCAACTTGTCGACACACTCACTGCGGTCACGGATACCACTGGAGTCACATGTCAGAGCAAGGAAGAGGTATGTCCATAATGACATCATCCATAGCTAATGTCATCACATGACATAGAACAAGTGCCCCTGCGTGTCTATGCCTCACTGTGGTCTACTAATTCACTGGCTCATCTAAACAGCTCCTCACTTGACCATTGATCAGCAGGATTGTACTATCTGTGTGTGTCTGTCTGTCTGTGTGTGTTTGCCACCTCCACCCCCTTGTGTATGGGGATATGTTCCTTTGGGAGGGTGTCACCATGGTTAAGTCTCTTCCCCCCTGGGGAAACCTGCCAGTGTGTTTGTTTAGTGTGTTCCCATTCGCCTGATGCTTCAGGCAGTGTCGCCTCACTGAAGCCTGACAGGCTGGACTGTGCTCATTAACTCACAGCTATATAATTTTGAAAATATGTCACAGATTGCAAACACATTCAGGGCAAATTGCTCCATTCTTACAAAACCTGTACATCATATCAAGTTTCATTTTCTGCCACGCTCACTCTACACACCAGTGGACCGACTCTACTTGAGCCAAGCTTACTTAGGTGACTTATGTGAAGCATAAGCTGCAGTAGACAAACGTGCAAAACGAGGGGGCTTTGGCTACATAAACTTACTAACATGAGCTCGAGTGCAGATGTACTGTTTGACAATTAACAAAACCTGAAAGTTATAATTGTGTAAAGCACCATGAACAGTAATTATATAATAGATTGGAATAGATAGATTGGATTAAACTATAATTATCACAGGACCTTTAGGTAAAGCTACAATCTTATTCACTTCTGTATATCATGTCTCCAGAAATTCAGACATCAACTATGCCAACTACAAAAGCAACCAGACTTTTACTCGCTGTGTATTTTTGGCATTCTTCTCACATCTGAGCCAGGGGAACGGTTGAGAAACTGCACTATGTGCCTCCACAACAATAAAAAACATGCTGTAGCTGCTTACTGTGTGGTGGGAGTCGTGTGAGTGCCAAGCTCAGTTTTTTTTTTTTTTTTTTTTACTTTTCCATTTTAAGCATTTACATGACTTTCCAAAGCAACCTGTATGAGTCAAATAAGCTTCAAATCTACTTCAGAGGTGGTGAAAGTAACTAACATTAACAACTACAAGTGTTACCCTTGTCACTGCCCAGAAACTGCTTACAAAAATGAGAAGTGCTGTAAATAGTGACTTTTCCTCTTAATAAGGGAAAGAGAGAAAGAGAAAGAGTTGAGTTGGGAAGTTGTGAGGTGGGAATTTCTTATAATAACTCAGTATAAGCTACTGACTGAATACAGAGGACTGACCAATGGAATCTGTGCTGTAGACGGACTTAAATAAATAATCACAATCAATACTCAGATTGATGAAGGCTGGCGCTTGTCAAGCAGAGGGGGGAGCAGCATTTTTTGGACGTTTGCGTCCTGTGGATAATCCCGGGGTCTTTGTTGAGTGATTAGCTATAGCTAGCTACAGACAAACATGCTTGTAAAGCTGCACTTGAGTCAGCTTCCACCATTCAGACCAGTTACGATAATGCACATATATTTATACAAATGCGCAAACGTGTGTGGAAACTGTACTGCACGTTAGAAAACAGTCGTTCGTTCCTGAGCACTGACAGTCAGCAGTAGCAAGTAAACGAGCAAATTACACATCGATTTATCATTTCAAAATGATATAAGTTGTCTCATTAATCACCTTGGTCAACATATGTGATAACGAGGAGTTAGGGTATATTGTAGTGCAGCAAACATATTTATTCAATCTACATATTTACAATTAACAATGTAACACAATACCCAAGCCTTTTTATTCTTTTCTGCTTTTTATTTAGCAAATTAATATTTTGTCCTCTCTGTTAATAAGATGAAGGGTTCTCTGTGCAAAAGTTTGAGAAATTTAAGAGGCACGTTCTGTTTGGAAACAAGTGAACGCTTAGGTGCAACTCGTCCAAACAATTTTTTTGCAGTTGCTAAGTCTATCAAAGCAAATCTTTTACATTAACATGCCGGGAGTCAGTGACCAAGGAAAGGCATTGTTCTAATTCTAGCCACTTCTTTTTGATCTGTTCAGGTTTCATCATCAAACATTATAAAGGTAATAATAAGGTGATCATTTAACATGTCAGATGGTGGTGCTTCTGACACTGGCATTACTGGGTGAAAAGCAAGGCCTGATCACAAGACAATATTACACAACATCCTTCCTTTGGTGGCAGAGGCTTTGGGCTTTGCTCATTTACACTTCATTCTACTACAGCATTCATGAACATTTACCTCTAGATAACTGTGTCCTGTACACTGATACAATTCAACATTGAATGAGTCATTTTGAAACAAGCATTTCGAACAAGTGTGTCATTTAACTGTGCAGCAGAAATAGCAGTTTTTGTGGTCAGAGCTGCGGTGGGGGGTTTTCTGAAACTCCTGGGAGGCTAAATGAGGAACTGACCTTCACATAAATGCCTCATCACTTCTTCTTAACATCCACCAAGTTCTACGTGGATCTTCCCTCGTAGATCCTGACGGGGACATACACAAAAACATGCATAACTGTTAGTTTACCACTTGTGATAATTTAAACATGATTACCATAAACTTTAATAAGCAACAATTCTCGTATAGCTTTTTAAAAGGGATGAGTGCTGTTAGGGTTTACCAATAAATGTCCCTTAACCTTTGTAATATGTTGAAAACACCAGAAGAGCACATTTCTGCATAGACACAGGAAACCTACAGTCCATTAAATATGACTTCACACATGCAGTTACTCAAAGGAAGCTTGATCAAAATTATGAAGCATCAGAGAATCACAGAGTGAAGGATGGATGACAGAGGCCATTCTCATTTTTTCATTAGTATGACTAAGGACAGCGCCGATGGTTGAACTGAGTGATAATGTTTGGGAAATATTCACATCCTCACACAGACTTTATGTTTCACACAATCAGTAAGTGTGCGCACAGTTACGTCAGTGCAAGTTTGTATGTGGGACTTGCCCACAGTAGCAGTAACATCAGTATAGTAACATAGAGATATAATGTGTTTACAGATGACAGATGATACATTTTAGCAGTTTGGTTAGACCTCAAGTACTGTTTCACTCAAGCAACTTTTAATCAGTCAAAAAAGTAAATCAAAATAAGAACTAAAAGTGAGGAATATTTATACATCAGTCACTTTACTTGTTTGTCTGCTTGATGCTTACAACATATCTTACTTTTGACCAAACATGGCATTTGGTCTGGATATTCATTGCCTCCAGGTGATGGAGAAAGAAAATGTTGGTAACCCCCTGGCATCCCCTGACTTACTACACTACTCCTCACTCCACAGAGACTCATTAATAATGTTTTCTTGACTCGCTGATCCCTAATTTGGCACCGTCATCAGACCAAAATGTGCGATTCCTCACTTTCAACTTCAGTTCACGCTTTCCATTCTCACCCGTCAGCAATTTATGACATGAACAAGCCACAGTGCAGTTATTTCAGCATTATGCTTTGTAGGCCACTTTTTAAATGCCACCTCTGCCTGAAAGTGGCTCTGGAACAAGAGTTATGGGAGAACTGGGGCAGAAAAATCTAACCAACTATAACCTAAAAGTGGCCAAGCTTGGCCAAGCCACCATGTAATTTGGTATGGCTATTCATTGTCTCTATTCTTGTAACCTCCTTGGCCCACCCCCCACACACTACCTACGTTACTGTCAGGTCATCAGGTGTCAGGCATTCCCCAGAAATTAAAAACCTCATTCTGGAAAACTCAGACCTTTCCTGTTGCAAACAGCGAACAGCAATTCAAAGTGGTTGTAGGATTTTTGGACAAGTAAATCCTGCTTATGAAAATTAGATTTCCCATTCCCATGTTTGATAAACAGAGTTTTCATGATGAAGCCTATCCAACTCAACAAGCAGAGCTGCTGGACCAGTCCTGTGCTGCAAACAGAAGACCAGAGAGGAGTGTGACGGAGCTGTACTGTACAAGGGCCAGCAGCCAGCTCCATGCAGACTGCCTTGAGAATGAGGAGGAGTGCTCTGCTTTAACAGTGTGTTTTTATAAGGATAAGGATAATAAACTGATAAACTTCAAAAGCTGGTCTGGTTTGGCCTGTTGGCGCTGTTTCTTTGTGTTTAAGGTACAAAATGATTATGACTGAGCAGGCAGTCATTGTGCCAGCAGGAGCTTAATCAGTTGAATGTTACTGCAGGTGTAGGGGAGTGTGAGTTTCAGTGGTGTGTTTTCATGCCTCTAAACAGTCAGAGCCACAATCGAAACTGCCCACTCATTCCTCACTCCCAACCATAATATCTCTTAATGATGACTCTCCAAACAAAACCTTGCTTCTTTACATATCCCATTACGCTTCTTTGGCTGATAATAGCACTTTGGTGCCTCACATAAATCAATAGTTCCTTTTCAAAGCCATTTGAAGACAGTAATTCAAGTCAACGTTACTATCGGGGCATTTCGTTCAAAAAGGACCTTGGCTTCAATGTAATCAGTCCAGAAACAGTTTAAAACATTGCACCATTTTTCAAAGAGCCAGCATGCCCAAACCCGCAAAACACTGAGCTACAACGGCAAATTCCTCAGCAACAGCACTGCACTTGTTCCCAGTCCACGAGTTTCTCACAATCAACTAATGTTCATACAGCGAGTGCACATTTTAAAACATGGTATTACTACCCTGTCGTGTTTTTCTCTCTGTCACTGGTGCAACAAGTGTGTGTAGACGTTTGTATGCTGAAATGTGTTACCCAAAACAGCTAACTTCTGAAGGCAAGAGAAATTCTTGTCAAGTAGCACAGCTTGACTGTTAAAACTGAGATAGACAAAGTCGCGCACTGTCACTGCTGCTGTGCCAGACTCAAGTGAAGACAATTTGTCCCCTCCGGGAACTGGCAAGAAATGCAGACAGAAATGAGCTTTTTCAAATGTAAATGGTCTGTACAGACTACTCCCTGCACCTAGGGAGCTTTATAGCAAAGTCAGAGTATCCAAAGAAATCCTTTTAAGGGTTATGATTCTCTGGGTTTCAAAGCATTTCCGGAGTGTCCCAATATATTTGAGATAATGTGTCATGCACTGTGGAACGAGGGTTGGCATAGGAGTGCAGGGAAAAAAATTCCAACAGCCCAGCCAGCAGCTTGATACTCCTCTTACTGAAGCAGGTTGGTATTATAAAAGAAAAAAGGCACTGTGTTTTCTGGGCGTGTTATGGCTGAAAACAGATAAGATCGTGGAAGGAAAGCCCTTAGAGGGAAGTGATGAGAGGGTTTGATTGTGACACACTGACAGACTGAAAGACACTGAATGCAAGTGGAAATACCTAGGGGTTTCCTAACTTCAAATTTTGAGAACAGCGAAAGAAGTTATACATTAATCAGGCCCCGTGTTCTTTTCTGTTACCGTTAGATAAAACGGGCTTTAGTTCTCTGTTCGTGGAAAGGTAACAACGAAGCAGCCATCAACCTATTAAACCACTTCAAAGTCTCTGGGGAAAAGTCTGGAAATCCATTAAGGGTCCTGAAGATCAACAGACCCGATCTGGAAACCTCGAGAGAAATCTACTATATTATTTCTGGAAACACCAACATTACGTCCAAATATGTGCCTTGTCGATAAAGACAGAGCTTGCTTGCTGATTCTGATGAAGACGCAGCTGCTGCGTAACAGCATGTTGTACAACATACAACCGCCTTCTACGCTTATAATGTGGTTCTGCTTTTTTCTGTTTTGTCTTCACAGCTGCAGAAAAGTTTGTATGATGTGCTTACATACACTGCAATGAATAACACTCCATTACTAACAGCTTTCTCTTGTTCACAGATATATTCACATACTGTAGATCTCAAGGGGGTGGGGGGTTAGAATGAGGTAATTAAGTTTTGAATCAGCCTATGGGGACAGTGAAGTACGTATGCAGACTCTAAAAGTTTAGGTAACATGAAGACAACTGCTACTTAGTCTGATATTTAGTTGTTGGTAAAATTAGCATTTCTTATTAAAAAATAACATAAGAAATACTACTATGTAGTATTTACAATGTAATTCTACAGTATTGTGCAAGTATATCTGCAAACTCTGAGATAAAAGTAAAAGAAATATAAAAAGATCACTATAAAGAACTAAGTTCATAGACTTACGGTTGAATATTAAACACAACTGTTAATATTTACGTCATGAGTGTTCTCTAATACCAGTTACCCAAAACTGAAAAGCAAAGTTTAAACTGATCTGTGTGAACCAACACTGCCTTTGCGCAAAGTCTTTATGTTTCAGTGATCTCAGGTTATCTACGCACATGGTTGTATTCAATGTGTGAGTAGCATCCTCCACTGCACAAGTCTGCCAAGAGCAACTAGAGCAACAGACTGCTCCTCCACTTATCATTCTGACAGAAAGCCATCATGATCTTAAATACAAGCAAATATAGTAAGAAAAACACTGCAATAGTGCTGGAATAATTATTACAATGATTATTTTGACCACATTGTCCACCACTAAGAAGGCCTACTGCGTAATTTGGTATTAATCAAATGTTGATGGAATAAGCAGTGGCTGAAACTTTAGTTAACTTAAGTGGCAACTGAACTCCCTGCACAGTACACCACTATTTCTAATCACCTACAGCCCATCATTTCAGCACAGCTGCAACAACAGGTGACGAGAGAGATAAACTGTGCTGAGTAACACTGGCCTACATTTTCATCCTGTGTTAACAAATCAAACGACGATAGGTCTGCAAAAGCAGGTGCTGTGCCATTTTTAGTCCCACTCCTGCACATGTTTCTGCAGACTGAAGACAAACATCTGATAAGGTTCCCTCTCAACAGACTCATTTCAGAGCAGCTGGTAAACAGAAACTGGCACAGAATTACATAACAGTCTATAGGTGGTGGAGAGGTGACCGTAAGGACAGTGAACACACATGAACACACATGAACACCACAGGTATTCCTACATTTTCTGTAGTTGCTCCTGCAGTAATGTGCAGCAGTTCAGCGGCTCACTGCACTTTCTCCATTTCTGCCATCACTGTGTGCAACTACAACAGGATGAGCTGAACCAGGACCGAGTCTCTTGTCTGCAGAGCACTTATTTCTGTCATGCTTCAGGTGAAAATGTCAGTTTCAGTCATCGCCATTCCTCATTAGATTCCGCTGAAACACGGAGCGAACACGCCCTCTGAAATACTTAGAAAAACACATGGGAGGGGTGACACAGCCGCATGGTGACTATAATTAACTTATAACAGAGGGAATCTGAGATGAACGGTGGTATTCGCGTACATTTGTCCCGGCGGGCACAGCAACAAAGGGCCTGCCGGGACACGCTTTCAGCGGCGGGCGGTGGGGTGAAAACGGCCGCTGCAAGCTAACGTTCAACTGTGACTAGCTGTTATTTATCCTCTTCAAAAAAGCTTTTTCTTAACTTAAAAATGAAATTCCCTTCAGCAGACTACTTTTACGTGGTGATTTTGAGATATTTTTCTGTTTTTGATTAAAAAAAATAATAAATTAAAGAAGAAAACTCGGTGGTGACCGTGGATTCAAACACTTCAAGTTCTAACGGCTCTTTAACGGTCGAGAAACAAATGTAAGGTCTCAAAAGTCTCATTTCACTCACCTCCGAGAAGAAATAAGTGGTTTTTTATTCATTAGCAGACGGTATATGTCCGAAATGGCACAACACTGTTTGCTACTGTCCACCAACCTCTATTACTTCCCTCTTTCTGTCTTCCAACATCCTTCACTGCGGCTCCACGGAGGAGCAGGGGGCGGAGTTACGACTGATCTTACCCACGGAGAGGAGCGGGGGCCCGGGTCAACCCTCCAGCTCCCGGCCGTGTGTGGAACCACAGGTATGGAGTGAAAGAGGTGCCAATATTATTTATTTATTATTTATTATTATATTATTTATTATACGATTTACAGAGCTAAATAATGTTTTGTGAAATTAAAAAAAAAAAAATCTATTTGTATCTGAATATTTTTACACAAAAGAATCTCAGTATAGATGTTGTGTTTGTGAAACCAGTACATTTGAGAACATTTTGCTATGCATGCGTATTTTCCACCACAATCAGAGTAAAATTAGAGCAAAAAAAACAGTGACAGTACGCGACTTTCATCTCCAGGATGTGACTCACAAATGTGAATATTTGTGCTCATACCAGTTTTGCGAGATGAGAGTTTGTGCACAGATATGTAAAAGTTTGGACAAATACAAAACACAATAATAGATTCAAGTGTAAATTTTGTTTTCGGTGCACATTCATGGTTCGGTTCATGCAGTCGATACATTAGTGCAGAAAAAGAGTCAATCATCAGTCAGTTTACACAATGACCATACTAACCAACACAACCAAAATTATCTTATAATATTACTATATTAAAGGCTGGGTTGTCTCATAATGTATGGAAGCAAAGAAGGGACATAGTAGTTTTCATTTTACAGGCAACTTAATATATATTGTGAAATTTAACCACTTATGCAAATCAAATGTTCTAAAGAAATTTCCATCTTGAATTTTGATGACCAACTTTCACCAGTCAACTGATTAAGACAGAAAAACACAACAGGCTGATCATTCCATTTTTTATTAATATAAATTACAGGTCAAATTGTTTACCAACTGCTAAAATGACATTGTTTAAAATCATCTTTATTCAAGAAAACACGTTGACAAATTATCACACAAATATGCTCCATGAGCAACTTAGTCATTACATATGGATTATTGTTCCAACTGATTAAAAGTCTGCGTAAATACAGAAATAAAATTCTATGAACCCCTTGAGAACATTCTCAATTAGTTAGATTAAGGAAAGAGAACTTCGTCAGGCACATTTTTATCCCACAAATCATCTTTACAGTTCACAGTGAGGCTTTAAATTAAAGTTCCCCCTTTTAATTAGCGTCTTTACAGTCACAAAATCTCAGTTTATTTGTGTAATTCTGTTACTTTTACTCACCAGCCTCAGTATCTCTTTGATTGTTGACAGAAAAATAAACTACTGCAGGTTGACATAAACCAAGAACATAAATTCACCAATTCTGAAACTGTAATAACAAAAACGGGGAAGCCGTGATATTGGAAAAGTCGTCCAGTTTGCACATAATTCAGTCTTCAGTTTTAATTTGTATAATTCAGCCAGTAGGGTTTGACGATCACATCATATAAACAATAGATTTATTGAAAGTTTGTAGTTTGAAATGTGCTTCATTAAAAAGAATTTGTTGGCTGGGCTGTGGCCTTTCTTTATATCGACCCCACTCAGCAGGGAGGGGGGGATGCTAATTCACATATACAGTGAATATGCGGCTTCATTAAACACTCAATAACTTTCAGAAATGCATCCTACCTGTCCTCACAGGTGCTTCTCACACACTTCATCCTACATCATTATCTGCCAAAAGCTGTGTGTCACACAAACACATTCAAAATTCATGTGGACGCACAGACATTGAGGGATTTAGAAAGGATCACCCAAAAGTGCTGAATTTAATCCATTTTAGTATTTGAATGCCCCCAAAATCATTCCAGTGTCTCATATACACTGTCTCTTCATCAGCTTCTCAGACCTCCACTGAGCTCAGCTTCTGTTAATGGATTACAGTTTAGTTTATGACCTAAACACTAACATCTGTGACGAGGATCGGCCAAGTATGACACAGTTATTCAGTATACAGCAACACATGTGACAGGTGGTGGGACTGAGAATAAAGGTGGATTCTTTTACCTTTGTGATTGAAATACAGCAAATGAATATTTTAAACCTGGGAGACCATTGTAACTGACTGCAGTGTCAGTGCCAGTGTTCTGCAGTATTTTTAATCTTCACGTGATGTGTCTGTTGGATTTCTGCTCTTGCATTTGTGCAATTTCTTGTTGATGCCTACAGTCATGGACAAATTAAAGCCTCTTTAACAACAATTATGACAAGCAGCACAGTGTCTTTCTAAATCTAAATAGCATGTTGGTCCTCGTAGTCAGGGGAAACAACCAAAACTGATATTGCTTTTGGTTTGTTTGTGCTAAAATTACGTAACATTCATAATAACATTCTGGTCTTATTAGAAAAAAAAAAGGGATGGCAAATCCATCCTGACTGGCTCACGCAGAGGAGCCGTCAGGCAGCAGAGTGTGAAGACAAGATGAGGACACATGAAATTTCTCTACAGAAAACATGGCAATGTAAAACTGTAAATACTTGATTATTTTTCAGTATCCTTAAAGCTCATTTCTTGGCCTCAAAATATTGACTTCATGCAAGATCTCCAGGTATAACTTTCCTGATTTTGTTTCCATTCCCCTTTTTGTTCAGATTGTTTAATGTTGTTTGCCCTTTGTTATCCAGTGTGATTTACCCCACCATCACCCAGGAGGACGAGCCTGCTGTCTACACTGCTGCAAAACTTTTCAGTATACAATGGTCTTTAGAAAGGCAGATTCACCACAAAGAGAAAGTGGGTAGAGTAAGGAAGTCTAGGTTCTTTCAGACTGGTAAACACCAGCTGCTGATACAGTTGACATGATGGATTAGTCCTGTTATGGTTGTGCCTATACACGCAGAGTTGAAAGGTGTGAGCCAGGAATGAAGGTTCGAGGGTCAGCTCACAGTTTGGACCGCAAGGGCTTCAGGTACTTGTGGAAGGATTCATGTACCTGTGAAAGAAAAGACGGTATGGAGCATTCATGAAGCTTAAATAATGAGCAACACCAGGGAAAAAAAGACATGCATATATAATCACACACAGTCTTCTTGTCCATATCTGTGCATGATAGTATTTGCGACTACATTTTGTGGTCCAGTCTTCCTCTGATGCCAGATGATCGTGGTTGTTACAGTGCACAAATGTCATAGTTCAAGCTTAGACAGTCAATGAAAGCTATTTACATCAATTTATCTTTTGTTCATGTAATTGACAAACTTAACGTGACCCCATCTTAATACAGCACACCTCAGTCATATAACACTCATACATGAAAGTCCTACAAAAATGGAAATTAGCTAGTTTTCATGTCACTATATACAGCCATTAAAATACAACTTATATATTATATTGTCTATATCAAAATATTGATGGTGTCAATCAAAACTCCAACTAATAAAACTATCACTGTATAACACTCCTGTGTTGCCATGTCAAACACATAAATTAAGAGGCTAAGAAGATCTGAAAATATTAATTTACTCAGACTTAGAATAATTTGTCATTATTATTTTCTCTGATGACTCGGACTGACCTCTGTAGAGTTCAGGGGCGAGCGGCGAGCCCATTCAAACAAGTGCTCATAGACGTTTCCGTCATATCGTCCCAGGACCGAGTTCAGCTTCTTGTCGTGGACATCAAAGGCATCTACCAGCGCCACGGCGTTGGGCCTCAGCTGAGACAGCAGCTCCTTGATACGGACAGAAATCAGCAGCACCTGCGGCACATTCAGAAGTCCAGCCTGAAAAAGAAAAAGATGGGAGGTGTGGATGAAAACACGTTGCTGGAACTCACTCAGCCATCGAGTCAGTGAGGAAACAGACAGCACAGACAGTGGGTTGTCCGTGACATGAAAGTATTATTATCAGCCGTGACAGTGGGACAGGTTGTTTTCACCTTGTGAGTCTGTGTGTGTGTCGTCATGGTAAAATGTGGTTCTGGAGACACCTACTGTAGCAGGAACTACCACAGAGGTTGTTTTGAGCACTTTGGCAGGTTTGTGTGTGTGTGTGTGTGTACAGATTTAGTCATTGTGGTAGTGTCACAACTGTGTAAGATGCAGTCACAAAACTTAAGTTCAGGTTAAAACAAAGGCCAAGTTCAAAGATTGGTGTGGTTCAACCCATGACTGAGCACTCATGGGTCAGAATATCAGTGATTTCCAAATTGCTTGTGTGATCCAATTACAAGATGGTCTCTACTATTTTATTTTCAATTTAAATCTCATAAAATAAAATTTAATTTGTTTTATTTACACAGCACAAAAAGGCACCAACCACCCAGACACACAGATCCAACACACAAAGACCCCATTCTGTTAACTCCGAGACAAAGAGGCAATTGAGGCTGGTTTTTCACAGGGAAACTGACAGTGAAACAGCACAATAAGTATGCAAATGACTGGAGCAGATTTGCACAGTATGTCTGTAACGTGTATAAAGATAAGCTGCTGTGTGACCATATTGTTGTTATGATTTTTCTGACCTGTAAGAAGTCTCCAGAGTGTTGTGTGATGCCGTGCAGGGCGTAGAGTAGAGCCAGGGTTGACAGCACCGAGTGTATTGCTGTGTCACCGATCTCCCCCAGCTTGTCAGTAAACAGCTTCACTACAACATAGTGGCAGTGAGCCTGGAGACAAAAAACAAACAGGAGGATGTGTGGATGAATGGACACAAAGAGCAACAAACAGGAAAGAAAGGAAGAGAATAACAAGAAATAAGAAGATGACTAAGAGCAGGCTTTGAGCTTGACATCAAGCAGCAACTACAGAAAGCTTAAAACCACTATGAAATGATCACACAATGTCTTGAAGAGATATAAAAAAATTGAATGTGAGCTTTAAGATAATACAATGAATGGCCTCAGGACAGTATTAAAAGGTTGGCTGAGCTGCTTTAGCCATGCTTATTACTGTACACTGACTTCTGGACTGAGCTTAGGTATAATTCACTTTAAAATTCAAACGTGCATGTACACACATGCACGCACGCACGCACGCACGCACGCACGCACACACACACACACACAAACTGAACTTACATCTGAGGCTCTGACCAGGTCAATAGCACTGTTGTTCCAGGCGTCCTCCTGGCTCTTCCTGCGCTGCAGCTCCTGCTGGATGCTCTTAGCTGCCATCTCCACTAGGCTACAAACACACACACATCATCTGTATTCATTAAAAGGTGTCATTAGTATTAAAGAATAAAAACACCTCCCAATGTTTAACAAGATGCTGACACATATTCATCTTTGACTTTGAGGTATAGGTACAACAGAGGCCGTCTCTTCATATCAGAAAACAATTGTGCCACAAATTAAAATGCTTCAGGAAGTCTAATCAGAAACAGAAGAAACAGCTGCTAACACGCAGTCATCTTTTGCCTCTTGTTCCTCTCATGTCTCAGCTGGCAGGCCACAATTTGTCCCTCTCCAACAGACTGGTTTAGCCACTGTCTGCGCTCCCCACACAGCTGACACTGACTGCCAAATGAATTTAGATCTGACTAAGGCTGACAGTATCCATGGATATAGCCAGGGCAGCATATCATACCAGACAGAGAACAGGACAATGGCAGAAATACGGGCAACAGCAGACTTAGGCAGACACTGACGAGACTATCAGGGTCATTAATGTTGACAGCTGAAGCTTTGGCTGACAACAACACCTGAGACATTTGGGGGGGGCACAGCAGCAAACAAGTGTGTTAACTTTAACCTCCCTCTCTCTGTAGGTTAACACTTAAAATAACAGGCATTTAGCAGATGCCCATATCCAACATCCAAACACTGAATGCACACCAACAAAAATGTGGAAAATAAAGAATATCAAATGACAAAAAACATTTAATAACTGAAGCAAAATTGAAAATATTTCACTTCAGGTCACTTCCTCCTGTACTGCTTTTGTCTCTTACGTGGCGGCTCGTAGTTTGTAGACCTCCACCAGGCTGGCCAGGTCATTAATGTTGACCACGGTGGGCCTGGCAGCGACGGGCTGGGGCTGCACCCTCCGATGCTCTGCTTCGTTCAGGTACGACACAATGCCGCTCAGCTGCTGGCCGCTCTTAGCCTGCCGGTAGCTCTTCACCAGGTATCTACACAGACAAAAGTCGAGGACACACACAGGTGAGGGCTACACAATTAAACATGGGTGCATGAGCGAGCTGATGAACTCCTCATGTTTACAATCATTCTGTACCCAAATCTAATTTTATTTCTTGTGGTTATTACTTTTCCAATTCAATTCTTCCTGTATCGTCAACGTGAAGCTGATATATATCAGTTTTATAGTGTTGTTGTTTAAGGTTTGTAGAGAACGTATTAAGTTCTCTAACAGTCGGCACGTTTCGTAATATAAAAAAAAAAAAATAATCCCACTAAAACAACCACATATTCCCATGTCATTCTAGCCTTGTGTAACTCTTTTTCTTTTTTAGGAACACCTAATCCAAGTCTGGTTTCATGTTTCAACCTGCTCATTAATTCCCATTCACAACAACATTGTCCTTTGTGTATGTGCTTCATGTTCAGGTACAAGTTCCCTGTGTAACTCAACATTTCAAGAGCTGTTCACACATCTTTGCTAGAGAAATTACATCTTTTTAAGAAGAACAAAAATAGAAATTCAGAAACTGAGCTGCTGACCTTTATACTACTGGTGATGAAAACCATGACTGCTTTTGTTTAGGTTATAAAATGTGACCCGTGTTTGTTTTTGCTGTGGGAGGAGTGCGGGTGTGTCACCTGCATTTGTGGTATGGTAGAGCTGTTGCGTGGGCGCACGATTATATCTCTATGTGTCTCTGTTTTGCTCTCAGTCTATTTATGTGTATGACAAAAATAATGGGTGAAAAAGCAGAACTCCTCTGTGTGTTTGAGGGCCTGTACTAACTTAAGGAAGTAAGCAGAAGTTTCTAAAAGGTAAAGTGTTTCAACTTGAAGCAAAAGTAAAGTAATAATATACCTCCAACTGCATTAGCACTCGGACATCATAGTAGCAATAACAAAGTCATTTCTAATGTGTGCGTTTGTGTCAGCAATGGTTGGAGAGCTCGACAGGCTGTGAACTTCGGTCCGAGCAAGGTGTCACATTTGTGGTCATACATTTCTGTGTGATGACATACCTTGCAGTCTGCAGCATCATGACTGTGTTCTCACCCTCATAAGTGCAGGTAGGGGTGAACTCGACATAAATGTCAGGCAAGGCACTGCTGCGAGAGTAGCCATGGCCACCGCATGACATGCGGCACACCTCGATTCCAGAGTTGGTCGCCCACGTGGTGAAGGCCTTCAGCCCCGCGGACAGAGCATGGAGCTGTAGATTGAAGGGCAAAGAGAGTGAAAATAGCTTCCTGCAAGTCACATTATATTTAAAAAGATCATCAACCCAACAAACAAATATGTCCCCAGGGTTTTTAAATACAGAATGATGTAAACAACGGCACATACTAATTTACATTTATGTATGCACTAGAATTAGCCATGGATGGCTAATTTTCATTTTTGCTATAGGTATAAGTATTCCAGTAAACTTTTACATTGACTAGGAGCTACAACAGTAGGTGTAGCTGCTCTCTGCATGAACATAAAGGCAAAAATAAAACTGTAAAGCAGAGTTACAGGAAATGGAGACTTCCTAGCCCCTCTCTTTGTTCAGTCAGAAAAAAACATAGGTGTCATTTCTCAGATATTTGACTTCAACTGAATCTCCATGATTCATAGTTTCTGTTATAAATGTCATTACAGCTTTAATTATGTCATTGTAAGCTAAGCAACCGATTTACAGTAGTGTGTATATACAGTATCATGTTGTAAATATTGATTATTGAGGTTTTCAATAATAATAAGGCACTGGCCTTCTCTTGACCTGACTAAAATATGTGAAACAGTCAGTGACAGATTCAGTAACTGTGATAGACAGAGTAGTTCATCTAACCAAAACTACATTAAAAACATATTATGAATTCATTGCATTTGCAGTTTGCAGCTCTTAAGTGCCACCACAAACTGACTGCCATCATTTTAAGGAATAATAACAATAATAATAATAATAATAATAATAATAATAATAATAATAGTGCAACTGAAGTACTTGATTTGGCTGAACAAGCCAGCATTAATGTCAGTAAACAAACCTATCTGGAATTTTAATGATTAAATAGGTGTTAACTTGTACCATACAACCCCCGACAAAAACAGTTGGAAAGACTGAGACTAATCTATCACGTAGTCGATCAATATGCATCACCCTCAGTCAGACAGTCAGTCATCATTAAGCTTAGACCACATCCTGCATGTGTATATCTGAGTCAGTACCTCGGGCAGTTCACTGAAGTCCCCCTGGTTGATGTCTCCAGTGATGCGGTGGTAGGTCTCCCTCATATACTGGCCGACAAAAGTGAAGGCATAGGCGGTAGCCAGCAGAGGGAACAGCTTGTACTGCTGTGTCTGATAGTCCAGGATCTGGGGCTCAGGTTCTCTGTGGAGCAGAAAGACACAGGTTTGGTTTTTCCATTATTTCAGAAAAAGTTGCACTTCCCTTTAATTCATGAGGATGTGGTGAAAGATCAAAACATTGCAAAACCAGCACTATTTAGAAATTTGGCTAAATACAATCATTTATTCACAGTTTGTCATTTTATCATCTGAGACTTTTTCTGGCATAAATATTCTTTCATTGTGGCAACATCTGTTTTTTTCTGGTGCTGCCAACTTCACCTTGTGTGTTTGTCGGCTTGACTGCAACAGCGGTGCCAGCTCTATAATCACAAATGTCCCTGATTGTCTGATCATATTTCCACCATTGGTCAGCAAAATGCCACATGACTGAGTTGGGGTTTCCCTAATGGCTGTTGCTCTTTCAAAAAGATTTGGCACAAACAGGTTCTATTAGTTGGGGCGTTTACAGCCTGTAGTGTTGCCAAGTAGTGGATTTTAGATTTAGAGACTTTTTTCAAAGAAGACTAGGTATAAACCTAGCCTATGGGTGCCAACTGTAGGCTTAGGGCTACACCCCATGTCCCAGCCGCCCTGGTTTCCCAGCTGCACGGCTGCTGCAGGGAAGCAGATATAAAGAGATATTCTGTTGCTTCTAACTTTCCCTGTGAGCGATCATTTTACAAATAAATACAGCCAAAAACACAGCACAGTATTTGTCTTTAATTCACGTGTTTGGTAATTTTATCAAATTACATTGCAGTTTTAAAATCAAGATTTTAGCAGTGCAAAGCAGCAGCTTGAAAATGGCTTGGAAGTGACTGCTGGTTAAGATGAAGTCAGTGTTTTAGTCTCTATTTCAAACTTGTTCTGTTGTCTGACAACACAAACAGTAAAACATGTAAATGAGAACAGCTTTATTGAGAATTTGGCCGGATTAAAATACTGTATATGTGAGCACAGGGGGTAGGAGAGATGCAAAGAGATAAAGGGATAAACCTGGCTGACGTGGAGAATGCAAAGGCAGAATGCAAATACAACACAATGAAAACAGTTCATCTCCATCCTCAGTTTTACACCTGGACCACACTTGGTCCGACCATCGACTAGGTTCTGACCTAGTCTTCTTTTTACTTGCAACTTCCATTAGTTATGCAATGTTTGTGCCACTAGTTATGCAATGTAAGTATCACTATACATTCATTTGTAATGACTGACCCCGGCCGCAGTTCAGACTGGTGTCGAACTGCACTGTAGCGGATGGCGATGGTGCAGGACTTGGAGAGGGCCCGAGCTGACTCGCCTACAATCATGGAGCGGATGAAGACCATGGTGCCATAGGTCAGCTTTGCACTTGGTGGCTTCACATAGGTTCCATCTGGCTCCACCTGGTGGTGAGACAGAGTCATTCGGAGAGGAGATGCTTCAGAAGCAGAAAGCTCTAAATGCAATATGCTAAATAAAAAAATAATTTTTTAGACAAATAAATCAGTTTTTCTTGGCATAGGAAAAATCAAATCAACTGATGGTGCTTTTTCTGTTTCTTTGACAAAACAGCTTGTGAATACAATGCAACAGTCCTTCCCTATTGGTAAACAAAACACACATTCACATTAAGCAGACGGGCCGCAGTGGAAACACAACCATCAATAGCCCTTTGGTGTAATCATGGGTGTAATAACACTACCAGTTCTCCTTTCACAAGACCAAACCTTAAACCCAAACAACATTAGTAAAACCAATACTGCAACTAAAGTAATGTCACGTCACCTTGGCGTATTTCATCAGCATGTTCTCCCGTGGGATTCGTACGTTCTCTAGTTTCAGAAAGCCATTGTCGACTTCATTAAAGCCAAACTTGGGGCCGATATCTCCAACCACAATACCTAAGAGAAGCAGAGAGTGTCGAAAAGTAAGATCCAGACAGTGACGTGGAGACAGGAAGTTCATGAGGACCGACTTTACCACAAACACCACATCCACAGACAGTGGTTACCTGGGAGAGGTGCATGTGTGCTCATGTCGCGGATGGGTACGATGAAAGCGTGCAGACCGTGGCAGTTTCCCTGAGTATAAAGCTGGGCTAGGACTATGGCATGGTTTGAAGTCTTTCCAACTAGAAAGAGAGAGAGTGACGGGGTTACATCTTGAGGAAAATTTTACATCAAATAATCGACTTCATCATTTAAGTCCTCATTTATACTACGGGAATCGTGATACTATCCAAATTCCAGGCTGCAAAACCACTCTGTCTGGTCACATGACTGCGACTGTACTTACGTCCTCCAGGCCACCATTTGATGGAGCTGACTGTGGGACTGTTCAGGACAAACTCCTGTGTGGCTGGATCATATGTGGCGGTGGTCTCCAAACCTCTGAGGTGTGTGCCTACAGAAAGACAGCATATCAAAGCCCACAGAACACACACACACACACACACACACAGAACCGAACACACATGTACAGGGTACACAGTTGAAAAGCAAAAATGAATGATTACACAACAATGGCAGTGAGATATAAAGATATTATTCTGTTAAGCATGTTTACAAATGGCATCATTAATCACAGAACTAACCACTAATGTTGAAGTGACATAAACAGACTGAAAATGAAACAATCAGACAGAATATAATAATACTTATACATCCATCATACAAACAAAAAAATAACAAACTCAAAACATTGATAGGATAATGAATGAAAAACATGTTTAGCCCTTGAAGGTTTGAAATTTGGATAAATAGATATTTTAACACTTGAAATTTAAAATGAAGCAACTTCAAAAAAGGAGGAGGAGGAACAGAGGAGCAAAGCGGTGCTTTGTGTAGGTGTTTGACAGATCTAAAGAATATGTAAAGATCGTATTTCAAGATGATTCAGTCGTGACAGACAAAACAGGTCCACGGGGGAGGGAGGGGGGGTATGTGGTGGGTGTCCTAATCAGTTTTCAGTGTGAATGGCTGATCTGCAGCCAAAGACAGATCCCAACCCAATAGAGACAAGTGGAGACTGACGGGAAAGGGGGGCAGAGAGAGGGAAATGACAAGCAGGAAAGAGTCGGACCGGTCGGGAGTCGAACCAGCGACTGCCTGCCAAGAGCATCTTACGCTCAACATGGTACGCGCCCTAACCACTTGACTACCGGGCCGCCCCTGACCATTAATTTCTAATCACTTCATCTTTGAGTCCAAGTCAACATTTGTGCCAAATTTGAAGAAATTCCCTCAAAGTGTTCCTGATATATCATGTTCACAAGAACGGGATGGACGGACAGACAGAGAACCTGAAAACACAAAGCCTCCAGCCTCTGTCCCGGGCTGTCTAATCTAAGATGGTTAGTAAAAGCAATATTTCCATCAAAAAAACATACAGAGGGCAGCTAAGAGAAGAAGAAAGGCGATTTGTTTATGATGACTATCTGGTGCAGGCTGGTCATCAGAGGGCGAAACAGCTGCTGACAGACTCTATTCCATCAAATTAAAAGGAAAAAAAAAATCAGATTTTATACAAACTGGGTTTATTTTCACAGTTGTTTCGCCACAACTTCCTTTAATTTTTATAACTTTATACCCAGTGGGTCAATTCAACACAAGTAGTCAGACTGGTAGAAAATAATTCACCTTCTTCAGCTTATCAAATATTTGACCTACTTTAACAAAGTGGTGTTTACACCAATTCGTTCAGTGCGATTCTTGATTACAACAAATATTTTGGTTGCATTAACCACCGTGTAAACTTGTGGCAGCTTAGAAAATGAAGTTAATCTTTGGATGGATTCCTTTACAACCTGTCTGACCACATGTATGTTGCTATTTGACTGAATTCACTCATACCCACAATAAATGATGGGAAGGATGTTAAAAACATTTGCAATTTATACAAACAATAATCTTTGTCAGAGAAGTATAAATGGAAGTTTAGCAGAAATCCATGTTAGAAAAATAAACCAGTGCCAATTACCTCAACATTTGTTATAATTACAAAAGTCTTATAAATGCAGCATCAGTCTACATTAAAGTCTCCAAAGATAAAGCAAAGGCAACAGTTTGGCTTCAGTTCACCTCAGTCTAAAAAATAAAAATGCTGCCCTGTGCAAACCAGCCTGATAGTTTGGACTGCTCTGTTCATTTTACCGTGGCCCATCTCAGTCTGAGCGTAGGTGCCGATGATCTCTAGGTTCCAGGCGGGCATGAAGTAACGGTCCATTTGCTCTGGGGTGGCCTGGTTGAGCAGTGTGGGCAGGAACATCCCCAGATGAAGATCCAAGGGCTCTGGCCTGTCAGGGTGCACACAGCTGGGCCACGTAGGACAGGGAGGGAGATGCACAGAGAATTTTTGATGGAAGCCGGATTATGGAAAGTTTAAACCAATGTTAAGTGCAGAAGATTGAGGAAAATTAGATAAAAAAATTTTTTTTTAAACCACACCAGGGGTTATGAGGAAGAATTGATTCAAATAAAGAGGAAGTGAGGACAGAGATAGAGAATGTGCCAGAAAGGATGGAAGTGACAAAGACAAATTAAAACAGCTTGTAAGCATGTCATGCATATTGGAACAGTTGATCTGAACATAATTTAGCTCGAAACTCCACTTATCAAACTTTTTTAAATCCGTCTGTAGCAGCTGCATCACTGAAGTCCCCCTGCTACAGGTGTTTGAATAATATTAATCTATTAATCTTTGTCAGTTTAGGCTTTGCTGGTGGTTTTAGTCATTTCTCACCATCAGCTGATCAAATCAAAGGATAAAGGTTCTGTTTCAAACGTGCTCCTGATCTGGCTGCCTGACATTTCTTCACGACCCGGATGTCAATTAATAAATTACATGACGATTAATCAATGAGTTTAATTAAGAAAATTATTCTGTAACTCTTTTGATAACTAAATAATTTTTTAAGTCATTTTCCAAATAAAACTGCAGAACAATTGATGGTTCCAGGTTCTCAAATGTGAGACTTTGACACTGTTCTCGGTCGTACATTATAGAAAATTTAATATTTGTGGACTATCAGTCGCACAAACAAAACATATAATGACATCACCTTTACATCACCTTCACTGTTCACTTTCACAAAAGACTTATTGAAAAAATAAACACCAGACTAATTGACAAATTGACATGACATAAACGATACTCAGGGCTGTTTGTATTGGCTCAAACTTGCCAAACATAGGTGACCCACACGTTCTTTAAAGACAGGGCCATCAGTTCTAAACTTTCAGTGTAGCTTTGCACAGATGAAATACAAATTCATAATGACATCCACTTGGGTTTGTTACAGAAAGGCAACAAACAATAGCTGGCTCGGCCTACATTCTCTGACACCACAGATTTGTCGGCCTCTCCGATTACAAAGACACATTCAGAACTCAGCCTCATTACGGGATCCTAGGCCGCGTTTTTCTGCAGAACATAATGCAGCTTCACTTATCTTTGATTCAAGATTGTATGAAAAGAACAAAAACAAAATCTGTTCTGACTGGTTCCAGTTTCCAGTCTACACCACCCACTAACTCACACACCAGTATGACTTCATCATCATTTCAGGTCAGTCAAGACGTCAACAGCCAAAACAAAGACAGACGAGATAATTAAGACTAAAATTACTGATTAGAATGAATCGGAAACTGAGTCTGTCATTTTCAGATGAAAAGCAATTAAGAGACAAAAATCAAAATGCACACAAGTTTCGTCATCAGTGCATGATCATTATATACAGAGGGAATGAGATAGTTGTGAGTAGAAAAGCAGTAGAGCTAACTAATGTTGATGGGGATATATTTTGGGACAGAGGAGACAAAACTAACTAAGGGACAACCACTAGTGCAGCGATGTTAGTGATACACCTACAGCTATGTGCTTCACAAGGCAGGAATCACCATCTCTTGTTAGGACAAAATGTTATGAACACAATCGTCAGAATACAAACTATACACGTGCAGCTACTGTGAATTTTCTACATGATTTCGATCTGTCAAACACATACAACAAATCACCAGAACTATTCCTGGAACTGAAGTTTTCCAAACCTGCTGAAATGGGCCTTTTTTTCCCATCCCTATATATAATTTCAGACTATACAATCTGAGGGCCATAAACAACAATCAGGTTAATAAGTCAAGGGCTAAGTCCAGGACTGACCGTGACCCAGCTCAGTTTGGGCATATGTGCCCACGACCTGGAAGGAGTCTGCCAGAGGTAACCATTTCCTGGACTGCTGATGGTCACACTGGCTGTACAGGGTGGGGGTGAACATGACAAAGTGTAGCCCCATGGCCTCATGGTGGTTGCCTCTAACCATACTGGGTGAAGGGAAAGTATAGGATACACAACTGAAGATTAGACTTGTTGTCACTCAAATGTTGTGTAACTGATGTATTTGCTGACTCACTATTTTATGGATGCCCCGTAGGACAATGTGATTTGGTTGAGGTAGGGTCAGATAAAGTGGCAGCACAAGCAAAGTACAAGAGGTATTAATGTGATCCACATCTATTCTACATATACAAGCAGCTGCAATTAAAATGATGACTGTAAAAAATCCACTGTGTTTACAGCAAACAGACTGACAGATATAAGAAACAAAGCCCACTGAAAGTTTGACCAGAAACTCAAAAAGTCCTGTAACAAAAAACTGTTGGTTTTGTGTCATTGTCAAGTGAAAGTACTTTAGAAACACATGTAGTAAAAGTAATGTTGCACTGTACACACTCTACATATAAAATGCTTGAAAGGATTATGTATTAAATTGCATCATATTTTACAACTGGTGAAAGCTACATACCCTCTGACACAGTTTTAATCTTATGATGAACTTTGCTCCGACTGAATCTGTTTGTGTTTCGAGGCAAAAAACAGCTACATAGACTTTTGTTCAAGCTACAATTTATAACCACACATTTTCCCCAAAGACACTCTTATATGATTCATAAACCCTCCTATTGTTTCACAGTTTGATACAGTTACAGGACAGTTGGGTAACTTTTACAGTGTTAAAATTTGCCACCAAACTTGTGGAAAGTGGAAAAAGCTGTTACTGTCATGAAGCACAGTCAGGGTGTAGTGGCATTGCTGGCACTACTACGTGTAACTTGTGAATTACGCAGCTTTGATCCTGACAGTACCATGTCTGACATGGGCCATGTTTGCTTTTTACTGAAAACATGTGGTAATTAAGTATGAAAGTACAGAAAAATGCATTAATGAGTATATTATATGTTCGTCAACTTTAGCTTTTGGCTAAATACTTGTGGAGTAATTTCTCACTCTTCTGATATTTCAGTGTCTGAAGTCCTTTTGTGCCTCAGTCACTTAACCACTCCATTATTTACCAAATAAAATGAAGGACTATTAAAAACCATGCATTTCTTGCTAAGCATGTTATCCATATGTTAGTGATACAATATATGAATGTAAAATATATCTCCTTGTGAGTACATTTTCATTTTCAGACATTATGATTCACAGTTCTAGTATTCGAATGAATGGATACAGTTTTTTTTACCAAAATCTGTCTAGAGCTCAAAAATGTTAATACTTGAGAAGTTTGGGTTTTTTTTAGCACTTCAAAGGACTAACAGTGGATTTGACTGTGTGTCACGTGTCCAATCTTTTACCACATACCTCTTGTAGCAGTAGATCTCCTCTGGGTCTGCAATCCCGTACTCTCTGAGCTTCAGGATCATTTGGGCACTCTTTCGAACGGCCTGGTCATAGCGCTCACTGCGGGACAGGAAGTTTGGGTCTTCCTCTTTAAAGTCCGGGTCGCTGAGAACCAGTGACTCTACAGTGAATAGTGGGAATGAAATCAGATACGTATCTTTTAGTTGTTACAACAACAAGTGAAGTGAATGATATTTTATAAATATTAAACATTTTCAAAAGTCTGTTCAAATTTGTGAAGGTGTCTACATGTGAAACTGTGTGCGATTTGTGTGTGTTGTGAGACTGACAACAACCACATGCCTTTAGTCGTACAAGCTACGAGCACCTCAACTTTGAATAGTGAAAAATAAGTTAAAATAAAGATAACAAACAAAACTTTGAAAATATAATTTCAAAGTTCAAAACCATCTGGGTCTCCTTCTGCCCTTTTCTGTTTAAACTTGGTATTTGATCTTCTCCAGACACCTGTGAGCTCGATGAAACTAAGGTCTCCCAAGACTACTGGCACATATACAATACATCCATGTATAATCAAGGGAGCACTGCTTCAGTAGCTGTGTCACAAAGGTGGGGATGAATCCTGCAAATTCAACCTTCCTAGACCAAATACATATGTGCAGTCCCATTCACATGAATGGGAGAGTGTCTCCAAACTTTTGACTGGTGCTGTATTCCGACTAAGTCTGAACTATTAATTGCAATTTTATCTAAATTCCAATATGGCCAAGTGCAATATCCAAATTGCAGGAGCTGCAATTTTTTTTTTTAAATGTGTCATAAATACCATTATGAATGAAACATTGTGCTGCTAGAGAGACGCCCTGCCCCAAACCATATTCTCCAGATGCAAGGATACATGCTTGTTTGGTGCAGATTCCAGCAAAAATCACATCATCAATATTTTTATATTTTATCAGTGAAAATGAAATGCAATAATAATAATAATAATAATAATAATAATAATAACTTCCATTCCCACTAAAATATAACTCTTACTGCAATCACAATATCTGTCAAAATAATTGCAATATGATTTTTTTCTGCATATCATTCAGCCCTAATGCCGACAAGGCCTGTGTTGAGAAATGAACACAACCAATGTATCCTCAGCACCCTGCAGTCCATCAGTTATTTGTTCAGGTGAAGTTCATTTTTGAGCAAAAGTCTCTGGTTCAACTATCTATAATGTGATTATTTGCTGGTTCTCTTGGTCTGAGATATGTGAAATTGATGTTTCTGGGTTTTAAACTGTTGCTTGGACAGAGCAAGAAATCAGACATCAACTTGGACTCTGGGAAACTACGATGGACATATTTAATTTCTCATTGCCTGGTCTGATGAATCAGGATTTCTGCTGAGCCACACAGATGTTAGGGTCAGAATTTGGCATCAACACCATGGATCAAACCTGCCTTGTGTCAACAGTCCAGGGTGGTGGCGGTGGTGATGGTGTAAAGGTGTGGGGAATGTTTTCTTGACACACTTTGGGCGCCTTAGAAAAATCAATCATTGTTCAAATGCCACAGCCTAACTGAGTATTGCTGCTAACCATGTGCATATTTTTATGTCTACAATTTACCATATTCTAATGACTTCCCCCTCAAACTGGTTTCAGGAATATGACACTAATTTATTTCAATAAGTCAACACATCACCTTGGCAGAGCAAGAGATTGCCAGCATGAGTGTGCAGCTGACAAATTTGCAGAAATTATACTATGCAATCATGCCACCAAGGACCAGGAAGTCAAAGAAATGTGTTTGTAATAGGGTTAGGCTTTTAAATTAACAGGGCTAAAATAATAGGACCATGGACTTGACCTGATATTACCCGAGACAGCTGTCTGGTCTGGGGTCAGTTGCTTTTAAACACACTGAATAAAGCACACAGTATGTTTTTACTATGCTACCTGTAATCCTGTGTTTTTCCTGTAGCAGTCATTTTCCCTGAAATCTGAAATTTACTTGTTTACAGGTACTGAAACGCAACACTGACCACTGGTAAACATTACATCAATGGACAGGGAACAACTGTTAGATCAACTGATGTAAGGACGGTTGCTTAATGACACTAACGCCGAATTTGCTAGTGGAACACATCCAATCACCCCAACATCCCAAACTTTAGAAATATCCCCTTAAAGTGTACCTCAGGTGAGATACGTTTCCAAATAAGGTAAAATTGTGGTGTAATTCAGCACAGCTAGAAAGTTGCGTAGCGGCCGTAGAAGAAGAAGAGAAGCACAGATGCTAGCAACCCTGTAGCTAACACCCGACAAATGCAATGTTTAGTTAGCTATTTTTTCTCTTTTTTTTTTTTTAGCAAATAATCATCACTATGATCATATAAAGTTTGAAGTGTCGCAGTAAAAACAACAATAACTCCTCTCTGGCATGGAAGCTATTTCAAACTCACCTATTTCTCGTCTTCTTCTGGTCTTTTCCGGGCCCCCATCCAAAATGTTGGTCAGTTTCTCGACGTCAAAAGTGGCGTTTTGCCGCTCTTTCATAATATCAGGATTCATGGCTGTATATCTGGGGAAAAAAAAAACTGTTTTTGTCGTGGAAAACAAAGAATGAGGAAAGTGTTGTTTAACGTCCTTCTACCTCTGACAGGCTGAAGCGACTCTCCTGGCGCAGCCGCAGAGAGGTGCAGGGAGGCGGGGGCAGGGAGGCGGGGCTGACGGATCATGTGACATTCACATGAGCTCTACCCCGGTAGACATCTATACCGGGGTATAAACCAGGGGCTATACCGGGGTATAAACCAGGGGCTATACCGGGGTATGAGCACTCACATTAACTTACCACGATGCTTCCAGCAACTGCAGCTTTTTATTTCCCCTGGGAGGTAAATTCTGGATCAGTGCATGAAGGAGAATCAGTGAGAACATTTGGCAGGTTTGTGACTATAAAATAACACTAACAGATTTACTTTGATATGAGATAATACCCGATTCAAGAGATCACCATCAAGTGAAAAAAATCCAGGTTTGAAGTGTAAGCACAATATTTTTTGTTGAGATCTGGATATAGAAAAGGCAGTATTATATCTTTTTTTCTTTTTTCACAAATCTGAAACTGTTTAACTGTCTCTGTTGTTAATCTAGTCACATTTGAGGAATCTGAGCACATTTTTATTTAGACTTAGTCTGATGTGGTTTAAATGGAGAAAATAAATCCCTGATTCGTGCTTTCACTAATAGTATAAATGTTGTACAAATCTGAAACTGGGTTTCAAACAGTCTACAGCGCCTCTTTGTTTGTCGAGTCGAGGCTTAAAATACAAAATACACCTTAAAAAGAGAAGTTTAAATTGTATGACCTGCTCACCACTTCACCTTGTAAAATGCTGTTCTATCTTCCAGACTTGTCTGCTATCAGCCTGAGGAGTCCAGGGCCACGCTGTCAGCCCAGTATGCTTCAAAAGAGCACCTCGTGGTTGTCCACACCTTGTTTGTGGAGCCGTTTAACCCAATACTTGGAGCCCAGTATATAGTTCTGGGTGAGAAAGAAAACGTTGAGGGTAAGGAAAAACTTTCTGAGCTCTTATGACTGGGAAATGTTGAATAATTTATTAGGTTTTTTTTTTTTAAAACAGTTTCCTATTTTTCTTGGCTCCACGTACCAGTCAAACAATAATTAAGCTGCATAATTACACCAACCTAATTAGTATATAAACTGAATTTTAAACCTATTGTTTAGTCCATAAATGTTGTGTTTGTTTTCTCCTTACCTCTTGGTTCAGATTCAAAGATCAAGTTGAAACTTAGAAGTCACACATTTAGATACCAGTGTTTGTTTGTCACTCGCATTCGTTTAATTAACTCTCGATCACTGGGCTCATTTAAAAACATGAAGGATTTTCTGCCTCAGTTTCCTGCCTTCATCTGTCCCTCCTCGTCTCACAGGGGTCGGTGTGATGATCAATGCCCGTGTGCTGAACTGTGTTGATGGTGTAAACGTTGCACTTCTACAGAAAGCCATCAACGAGCAAAGAAGCTTCTTCAGGGAGCGGGAGGATAAGCAGGGTGGAGCTGCCCAGCCCGCAGATGCAACCTGATCAGGGTCCTCATTCATCAAGGTTCCCGGGCTGCCACAGCGCTGGCTCGTGAGCTTCAGTGAACTTTAAGACTCACTTTATAAGAAGATCTTGTCAATGTTCGGCCAAAACAGAGTTCTGCACTTCATCGGGAGTTACTGACGTTTAAAACCCCAAATTAATGGATTGGTGCATCATGTTTGGTCAGTGAAGAACCGAGCAGATGTTTTGGGTCTGTAACTTATGAATACGATGCATTTTTAGGTCATGTCTCTCAATGTTCAGGGATCTAGTGAGAATAGTTTTTCAGTACAGTTAAAGTTACAAGTCTTAACATTCTTTGTTGTCTGATATCATTTACAAATACTTTAAATTTCGTTAAAATAGATATGCCATACATGGTTATGTAATACAAACCGAACTATAAATAAATGCAAAACACTCCTATTGAGCACTTTGCCCTATTAGATACTTATAGCATCTAGGTACAGTCAGGGGTGTTTCTGCATTGGCTATTTTTCATTAGTTTCTGATATTTCAATGACTTGTTGCTAGATGATGAGAATAAAAATATTTTTGGCCTTAGTGTGGTCAAAAAGTATGAGCAGTTCGACTAAAACGTGTTTTTTTCTCTTCTTTTTTTCTTCTTTTCTTCAAGAGGAAAAATACCCAGTATCTCATAAAAAAAGCACAATAGTGTACAATATTGTTTTTCTTTGTCATCCATGTAATCATCTGGTGACCTAGATGTTGCCCAGATATTTGCAACCAGCATGTTCATGCACACGGGGTGGTGGTGGTGTTTGTCATTTGATAGCGATGGAGCAACACACACTCTTCCTCATGTCCCACTTGTGCCGGAAAGGTGCATGAATTGGAAGCTGTGGTAAAAGTCACAAGAATTTTATCTTGTAAAATATGGAAAGGTTTAAAAATGTCTAATGTACCTACTTTTGTGTTTTATTTAAAAGACTACACAGCATTGAAAGTGAGGGAGTCCATGCAATTTAACCATTATAATTTAAATTTATTGATAATTGTTTCTTAATAAAGTATCAAACAAGGTTGAGTTTAAAGTGAACAGTGTCAAGGATAGCCCATGAATAATACAGAAACAAATCAATCTTGGTAAATAGCATTGCACCGTGTCCCAGAATCCCTATAACACAATGATATCAAAGATAAACTGCATTTATATTCTCTGTTTTTAAATTAAATCAAAACAAAACAAAACATCTGCCCACGTCAGACATGGTTGGTAAACAAAGGCAACTCAGCAGCAATCATTTTTGCTGGACAGAAAGCTTTGCAGAAGATTTTTCCTGAGTCGAAATGTACATTGCAATCAACAATATGGATTTCATATGGATTTCCTGTGTCTAATAGTACATTTTTTTACCACATCACATCAGAGACTTGATAACTCCAAGTATGTTGTAAACATATCTAGAATCTTGCATATCTAGAAGAGTTGTACACTGGGGTGTAACCAGAATCTCTGGAGGAGGCGGGCAGCATTGGTAAGCCTGACACTGGGTCTTGCTTACAGCGATCCAGAGCTTGTTTATAGTTGATCTTCTCCTTTGTGATTGGGTCCACAATATCCTTGATGTAGGTTGTCTCAGCCTGCAGCTCCCTCATCATTGTGCTGTTGATCATTTTGGACCCAATGGCATCCAAGATGCTTACTCTGCGGCCAGTGTTGGGATTGACCAGCCCTCCAGTCAGGTGCTGTGCCTCCATGTAGCGAATGGCACTGTCCTTTGGCATCCAGCCTTTCTGAACAGCCTCTCCCACAGACAAACACTCTCTGGTCAAGGGGTCTTCAACGCCAGCAAAAGCCTTCTGGGCATTGAGTAGCCTCTGGAGTTGACTTTCCTCAATGAGGCCTCTGCTTGCTGCCTTGTGAACTGTGAATCTCTCTTTGCTGTTGATGTCAATGATGCCGCCTGTTGCTGCCTGAGCCTCCAGAAGCCTTTGGGCAGTGGTGGGGTCAATCAGTTTACGTAGGGTGGCGCTGCGTATTGGAAAGCAGGTGTCAGTGTTTGTATCCATTATTCCAGCAATTGGGTAGATTTCTGTAGCAGTGGAGAGGTCTGGGGGGGCTGATTTCACTGTTGTGGTGGACTTTGGGATGACTGAGTTAAAGCTGAGTTGCTTTTTGTTGTCACCTGCGACCAGCAAGGCAAACTCTGAGATGGGAAGCTTGCCTTGTTTGTACTGTTGTAGATCATACTCTGTCAGCCTGCCTTCCTTCAGGGCATCTTTGATGGAGTACTGCTTGCCACTCTTGCGATCCTGCAGTACAGATGTCTCCCCATCAGGTCCCAGAGAAGTAATCTCCTCCCAGTCACACTCCAGCTCCTGCAGATGAATGTACTGTGGACGATCAATCAGGCCCTGCAGGTAGGCATCATAAGGAGACATGTCTTTGCCTGTATCTGGATCCAAAATGGTGATTTTGGTGGAGACATTGGTCTCCTTGGTCCTTGTCTCTGTCTGCTCCTCTTTCTGCAGATTCTGCACAAGGTCTCGGATGGTGCTGTCTCGAATATGGATCTTGTCTTTTTCATCCAGGATCTCCCTCTCCAGACGCTGTACGTCAGACTCCATCTTAATGCTCTTCTGCCTGCTCATCTGCGTTCTCTCACTTATTAGTCGGGTCTGCTGCTGGAAAGACAGGCTGATGTCGTGTCTCTTGGCCTCGAGTGTCCTGAGCTCCCTAGTGAGGTCGTCCTTCTCCCTCAGTAGGCCATCCTTGTTCAAAATCAGGGTATTCTCCTCTTTTGAAGTGCTAGACTTACTGCTCATCAGAAGGTTGATTTTATCATTGACACGTCTGATGTCATCCTCCACGTCCTGTCTTGCAAATTTCTGCTGAGTCACCTGTTCCCTCAAGCGATCCCTCTCACTTTCGACAGCCTGGTCTTTCTCAACACGGACAACCTCTTTGTACACCGTCTTCTCTACAGACTTCTCTCTCTGCAAGATCTCAAGCTTTAGAGTGATGTTACGAATGTCTCTCTGGAGACGCAGGATATCACTGGTTTCCTTGTCCATATCTGACCGAAGACCATTTGTCATTCTGTCCAGTTTTGGGTCTCTCTCAACCTTCAGCACCTCCTCAACAACAATACTTTCCTCAACAGGAGGTGGAGCATTTTCCAGCTGTGTAATGCGCAGTCGGATCTCTCTGAGTTCAGACTCGACTTGAATCCTCTTTTGGCGCTCATCACTCTCTCTCAGGATCCTCTCTTTGTCTTCCACCTTTGTTCTTAGCTGCTGCAGCTCTAGCTCTAGCTGACGCCGGCGCGTTACTTCTTCATCCAGGCTTCTGCTGAGCCGCTCGTGCTCGAGTGCCTGCCTTGGGTCCTTCTGTAAACGCAGAACCTCCTGCACAACCACTTTCTCCTCAGGTTTCTGTCTCTCCAACAGGATATATTTGTTTTGCAGGTCAAACACCATCTCTTCAATGGAGCGCCGCACCTGTGCCTCCTCCCGTACGTCTCTTCTCAAGCGGTCAGCTTCTTTCTCCAACAGTGGATCAGGTTCATACTTGATGACTTCTCTGGTGACAAGTTTGGTTTCTATCTTGGACTTTTCAGCTTTCCATTCATCCCTCTCTTTCCTGAGTAGACTCACCTGGTCCTGGAGGGAGTTGTAAGAGGTGCGTAAATGGTTCACCTGATCATTTAGTCTCTGTATCTCTTTCTCATTTTCAGGGCTCCTCTCCTCCTTCACCACCTCTTGGAGAACTTCCTTGAGCTCCACCTTGGGCTTCTGAGAACGAAGGATATCCAGATCAGATGTAACCTGGGTGAGCTCCCTCTCTAGATCAGAGCGCTGCTTGTTTGAGTCTTGTATGTCTTTCCTGAGGCGCATTATCTCCACCTCCGTGTTTGGGTCTATCCGGTAGATCTCGTTAACGATTTCCTTCACCTCGATTTTTGGTTTCCAGTCTTGAACTTCTCTGTAGCGGCTGTTGAGTTCCATCACCTCTTTGGACAAAGTGTTGTTTTCAATCCTCTCTTCCTCCAGGTTTGTTCTAATCTTCTTAGATTCAGAGATGAGGTCAGGGTCTTGTTCAATCTTTTTCACTTCCTTCGTGATGATCTTAGGCTGGATATTAGGAATCAGTCTCTCAAGTGCATTAATCTGACTCCTTGTCTGGAAGATTTGATCATTGAGGAGCTTGCTCTTGTTGTTCTCATCAGAAATTTCCATCTCAAACGATCGGACTGCTTTCAACATCTCTGGGTCCTTTTCTACTTTCACCACCTCCTTCTTAACCACCCTCTCTTTGATTGGTGGTTGCTTCTGCTGGAGAATCGTTACTTCTGTCGTCATCTGAATGTGCTCTCCATCTCGCACTCGAATTTCATCTCTCATCCTTGTTATTTCATCTCTCAGCTTACTGGCCTCTATGTCCAGCTGAGGATCTTTCTCAAACTCTGTCACCTCTCTGGTCACCAGTTTGGCCGGGGTGTTTTTGAGGGTATCTTCCACGGTGGTGATTTTCTTGTTTAACAGCTCAACCTCACTCTGGGTGGTGCTACGCCTCAGGACCTCTTCATGCAGTATTTTCTGCAGATCAGCCAAATCACTTTCCAGTTTTGGGTCACGGTAGTACTGTAGCACTTCTTTCTCTTCAATGCGCTCCACTCCTCTGCGACTCTTCAGGGACATCATCCTGTCTTTAAAGGTTCTCAGGTCTGTCTGAGCATGAGCTGTCCTTTCCTTCTCTTCCTGCAGCTCTTTTACCAGAATGTCTAACTCATGAGCACTCTTTTGCTGGTTTTCAAGCTGCACTTGTTGCTGTGCCACCATGTGAACTTTCTCCTCATTCTGCAGTGGAAAAACATAAATGAAGGTGACATAGTTTTAGTTAGTTTTGAACTGAAAATATTTTTTGATAAATTCAACAACATTAACCAATTTTTTTTGTTTAATTCATGCCCTGTTGTCTTACCTGTGAAATGAGATTCTTAGCCAAGCCCATCTGTTTTTGGCGTTGGGTGTTTTCAGCTGTTGCTGTAGCAAAACGGTTCACCAGATCCTTTTCCTGTAGTAAAAGAAAATACAGCAAACCTTCAGCCACTTGGACCGACCAAACTTGATAATCTAACTATGATAAAAACATAAGAGCTTAAATGTTACCTCTTTCTGAACAGCATCAGAAAGTGTGAGAATCTGAGGTTTTTTTGCAATAGTGACACCAGCATCCTCAAGTGTACTGTTGTATTTATCCACGTTGGCATCATACTCCTGCACAAATGTGAAGAAAGGTAAAAAAATTATTTATCTCTGATGGTAAAATGAGGCATTCTCTGTTAGCACTGTATTATGATCCATTTGATTCTTACACTGAGTAGATTCTGCAGGTCTAGAGACAGGTCGGACACTCTGTCCATGTCATTTCCCTTCCTCTTCAGGTCCTCCATCACCCTCTGCAGGTACAAGTTTAGCAGTGTGAGTCAATTTGAACATATTCATATACTTTTAATATCCACTACTCTCCACATGACACTTGTGTGTGGTCAGGAGATGGTCTCACCTCTTGGGAGCTCTGCTTAGCGGTGACCTGAGACAGATCATCGTTGTAGTTTATCTGGTTTGTTGGCAGGTTGTTCAGGAAGGAGTTGAGGGATTTGGATGTGCTCTGGAGCTCCTGGTTCTTGGTTGCAGCTTCTTGTAAGATGTTTTCTCTGAAAGGATTGATCAAGATGATACATTTTTAAAATGTGTGTGTAAAAGCTCTGCATCATGACAAAATTAAATTTTATATGTGTAATGGTTAGCTCAGATTTGTTTTTTTTTATTTCATATATTTTCCTTAAGTTTAGCTTAAACTGTTGCCCAACCACACCACTGCACAACCACAAATCATGTCTGCTTTTTTAATGTACTGTATGTAATTTTTACAAAATAAGGATCTCAATATAATTCTTTGATTTGCAGCATTAATTGCTTTTTAACCAAACAATGTATGATGCGTTTGAGTCCAGGAAGTAGGGTTGCACACCAGAGTGCATGCAACCACATCACATATTGTTTATGTCTCTAATCTGTGAGCAGTTTATCCAAAAATGTATTTTCCATTTCTCTGGTGTTCACTTGAATATTTTCACATGGTTGAAGGGGGAAAACTATCCTGACTTCACTATTAAAGATACAATTTCATATGTAGCAAAAAATATGTACACTATGTTATTTTTCCTTAATCATCTTGTGACCCCTCACATTTATACTGTGACTCCTTGGAAACCTGCTGAACTAATTGACGAACAGTCTGACTTTCTAAGTAAACTGATTCTCACCTCTCCTTGAGCTGGTTGGCAACGTTTGCGTAACGGGTCTGCAGCTGCTTGACTTCTGTTCTCTGGCGCTGGATGTCAGGGCAGTACTCTTGGTAACCCTGCTGCAGAGAGCTGCACAGCTGCTCCGTGGTCTCCAGATCCTGACTCAGCTTCTTCATGTCATCCTGAGCCGCTGCCACAGACTTACCCTGGGACTGATCACAACAACGGAGACAAACAGTGAAAAAATATGCCAGCTGAATCACTGAGAAGGTGAATCACCTTTTCTATGTGGTGGAGGTAAGATTTTAAAGGGACGTGAGAATGAACCTTTCCTCACCTGGATGTCATTAATGTGGGTTTGAATTGCATTTGGCGCATCAGAGATCGGACCATCTTCACTCAGCTTCTTCTCAAACCCGGAGACGAGACCATCCACCTTCTTAATCTGACTCTCCAGGTTGAGAGATGCGTTTGCTCTGAGAAATAAAGAGAAATGTAGTGATGAGTCTTTTTATAATAAGTTTTGAATAAGTTATTGCAATATTTGAGCAAAACATTTGAAAACAGGTATTTACAATGGAGACAAAACCCTTTATGCAACTACCCAAACAAAACATCTGCTCACTTCTTGGTGTAGAGGTCGGCGAGTTCAGCGATGCTATCGTGCTTGTTGTTGGCAGCGCTCAGTTTGAGTGGGAGTGCAGAGGAGGTGCCGCTGGGATCTTTGGATAGAAGAGGCTGCAGGTCGGCCTGCGCTGCCAGTTTCTGCTGCTCCAGAGCCTTCAGGGCGTTGGCAGCTTGCTGTGAGGAGCAAATATAGACACTTTCATTAATATGCGGTTTTATCAGGGCAGTTCGGGCTCCTCTTTGATTCGACTGTAACGAGACACCTGATGGCCCAACTGTTTTCTCAGAAGCTTTTCCACATTTTCTACAATAACATCATCTCTGAGCAGTAATCTCACAAACACAACACCTCTGTTCATGCAAGTAGGCTGAGGAAGCGAGGAACCAGAAATGCAGTATTGTATGCAGAGTGAACGCTTACAGGTAAAAACAGACAGGAAGAAAAAGACAGCTCAACAAAACCTTATCACCACAATCGTTCTCCATCTTTTTAATCATCACATCTAACTGTACAGCAACCAGTGTGTTATGATGAGCATGAAAATTAGCTGCAGAGAACACGCTAACAAGAACGGTCTCGGCTCAAATAAATAGTCTGCTGTTGATTTCTCTTTATTCCTCTCACCTCCTGCTCCTTCAGCCTTTTGGCCAGATCTCCAGCTGGGTCGGTGCGGTTCAGTGGGGCTCGCAGGCGGCTCAGCATGCTCTCCTCAGCGCTGGCCAGGTCACCGTCCAGCTTGTCCAGCTGCTGGGTCAGGGCTGTTATTTTGGGGTCCAGTGGTGCAGAAGACACTGGGGCTGAATGAAAGAACAGGGACGTTGATTAAAACTATCTGTGTAACTGGTGGTGAATAATTATCATTAATAATTATCGTGGTTTATAAAATCTTTGATTCCGTACAATCAGGATGTTCAAGGATTTAATTTGTAGACAATGACCTGATTGTTGGGACCTGGAGACCTCTGATTTGTGATTCTTCAGAGACGCCGCCAGAGCAGCTCTTCTCTTCTTGATGTCTCCCAGTTCACCGCCCAAACTGATGAATTAAAAACAGAGAGAGGCAGAAACAGGAACAGCATTATTGACGTGTTGTTGCATTATATGTTGTAGCTGCCTAATAACACAGCCATGCATTACTCACAGGTCCACGTTGTCAATGGCCTCTGAGTCAGGTGGGGGGATCTGGAAGCAAACTCCTGGGAAGGTTTTAGTTACACCGTCAGTGGAGACCACGTCCCAGTTCTCGTCTGAGTTTGATTTCAGGGTCAACTTCTGCCCTCTTGACAGAGAGTCCTGGATAATAATAACAAATAAAACACATACACAAGAGTTTAGACGGTTTAGATACGATTGAGTTGAAGCATCTCAGCTGCAGATACTTGACAGAAAGCTCCACCTTATCTGTCTCCCAGTCACACAGGGCCTCCACTGTGATGGGTCTGCTGGGGGCGTTGCGTCGTAGCTTCAGAGGAGCGATGGTGGTGCTGCGTCTCCTCAGGTCGGCCAGCAGCTGCTCAGAGTTCTGCACGGCCTTCTCCTCCCCCTGGAGGGAAACAGACGGAGAGGAATAAATAGAAATACTCATCTCATCGTAGGCAGCAACAAATCTTCATCTCCCGTGTTGTCCAGGATTTATGGCGTAATCCAAGTTTGCTCAGAACATGTCAAACATTGACCTGTGGTGATGGTTTGAATCAGAAATATCTTACATAATGAATCTATTTCTGCTTCCTCCCATGTGTTTCAGCTTTAAGATACTTTATAATAGTTACGTTCTGAAGGTGCATTTCTCTTCTTTTAGATAATAATTTTACTTTTTTTTAATGAGCGCAGCAGATAAAAACAAATAATATCAAAAGATTATGTGAACAATAAATTTGATTTTTCCATCTTCTTGTCGCCCTATTCCACCTGTCTTTTCCCTCTTTCTCCTGTCCTGCTTCTTCTCTTTTCTCCTCATTTGTTCAGCTCCCCTCCTCTCTCTCTCTCTCTCTCTCTCTCTCTCTCTCTCTCTTTCTCTCTCTCTCTCTCTCTCTCTCTCTCTCCCTCCATCGGCTCAGGCTCTAAACTAAGTCAGCTCGTCTGCGCAGCCCTGACTGCAGACGTTCTCTCGTACCTCCAGCTGCAGCAGCGTCTCTGAGTTGCTCTGCTTGCTGATGGACTTGGGGTCTAGGCTGTTGTTGAGTCTGTTCAGTGTCTCTGACAGCTGGTCAGTGTCCATTTGGTACTGGAAAACACCACAAAAACATTTTGTTTTAACTTTTGTATAACACTTGAATGTGTGTGTGCATGACAAAGAGACAAAATGTGCTCATCTCCCCACAGATTGTGATGTTTTCAGTCCCATTTTTACCTTTTTGAATTCCTCCACGTTGTCCAGGTGTGACTCTTGACAAATGCAGAGGTTGAGGAATTTCTGCCACTCGTTTCGTACAGCATCTCTCTGAGCCTGGAAACGTAATGTGAAGGGTTAAAATCAACCCGGATTATACAACCTTCAAAGGTTGAAGCTGATGAAAAACCGGGGTTAGTTACAGATTTAAGGGGTTAGCCTCTGGGTAATGACACGTGCCTGTATTGTGGCACTGGCAGGGTGCTTCAGTTCAATGAGTCTGTCTCCTTCATCTTGGATTTTGTTCACCTCACTCTCGTGGGACAGCAGACTGTTGTTCTTGAAGTTCTGATTGAGATCAAATCAAAGCAGGTTTATTTATATTGTATGTTTCTTCCTCAGTGCAGAACAAACATACTGGATTATTCTGTACAAGCAATTATTCAGAATAATATGCTGCTGCGACTTTACAAGCCGTCAGTCCTGACCTCGTACTGCCTGCGGACATCAGGTGGGTCCACCATGCGGTCGCTCCAGTCCTGCGACTTGATCTTATCCTGTTCCTCTCCCAGGAAAGCCAGTTCCTTGTTGCAGCCCTGCATGTATTCATACAAGCTGTTCAGGTAGTGACGACGCCACTTGGAGTTGTCCTGAGGAAAAAAAAACAAAAAAAAACAGTGAAAACTTTACAAGTTCTGGAAGTGCAAACATTTATTCTGACACACAAACAGAAGAAAGTCAAACTTGTGTAAATCTCTCCGTTTAAATCTAAAATAAACAGGTCTGTGCTATCACATGACAGCTGTCAAACACTGCCCTGGGTAAATATTCATCTTGTTGTGACTGTAAACACAAAGTTTCTCAAAGATCCTCTCATACATGCTCATGCATTTTCTTGTCTAGTCACAATAAAACTCAATAATAAATAAAGTTTTAAGAAATGTGATTACATATGAACAACTCAACTCACCAGTAGATTGTTGTATTGTTTCTTCAGAGCTGTATAGTTCTCCTAAAAGACAAGATAACAACATGTCTCATAGGCTTCCAGCAGCTGTTTTTCATTGAGATCAAGAAGAACATTAAGATCTGCCCAGAATATGATGGGAATGTGTTTTCGTGTAAACACGTTTGTTCACCTTGCTGCCAGCGGAGCTGACGCAGAGCTGCGAGTTGTAGGCCTCGATCTCTTTGTGCAGGATGTTGTGAGCAGCAATCTGCTTCTCCAGATCTGCCATGGTGGGGCCGTACTCCTCCACGTTCACCTGTTTCTGTAAGCACCGGCACCACAGGAACATCACTAATGGTACGTAAATAACCACCAAAGGGTCCGACAGGCTGAGGCACCCTGTGATTAGTTGTGCTGTTAACTGACTCAGCTGTGGTTAATGTGTTTATTACAGGGTAACTGTAAAACATAGCTGATGGATTTATATATATATACACAGAATGTTTGCATTCTATTAAAAACAAGTTTAACAGATAAGGCTGTCGTTTTTCTCTCTGTCAACCACTGACCTCTCAATACTATTCAGTCTCTCTACCAATCCAAAACCCATTTGTTGCTGAAGACAGAAATCTTTAGGAATGTATATTTCCATTTTTCATTGTAATTATTTATTTATAAAACAGCTGGTACAAACAAAAGTCACCACAACTGGAAGAAATGGTGCATTTGTTGAGGACTATTTTCAGTGGCGGATCAATACGCATCTGGTATGTGTGTGAGTTTTTACAGCAGCAGGATGTTGTGAGCAGGACTGAGTCAAAATAAACTACAGTGTGTGTTTATTATGATAAAGGAACAAGTCGACCAGTTCTCATTCATGTGTTGTTAACAGTTTTTGGACAAGAGAAGATTTCTGTGTCACAGAGGAATGAGATAAACCAACACTACGACACCTGTTAGTGGATCAATTTATTTTGTTGATCATTTCTTGGCAGTTAAAAAAAATATAGAATATCATCAGCCTTATTTTTTACTGTACTCCTGAATATAAGAGATTTTAAGCACAGGGCCCCGGATGTTCAGACAGTGTTATTACACTCACTTGTTTCTGGTTGAAAACAGGTCCCCAGTCGATTCTGGGCATCAGCGACACGTCGTCAATCTGCTCATAGATGTCTCGGTAGAAGGCGCAGTCCTTCAGCCAGCGTTCGTGGAGGTGGATAACACTGAAGTCACCGGAGAAACAAACCAGGTTCATATTCATGCAGACCCACAGTGTTTAGTGTTAAATAAATGAATAAAAATATGATTCAATACCTGCAAAATGTATCCAAAAATATTTTACAATCAGCCCATTATCATGAAATGTTATTTCATCCTGTTTTGTTTCACAATATTTTATTGCAGGTCCAGTATATGTGGAAAATTCAAAATCCTTTTTTTCTGTGTTTCCTCATTTAGACTAAAGCATGAGTCGGTTACGAGACGCCCCGTCCTGTTTGTTGTGATGAACAGACAAAGACTTTGAAATAAAAAGAAGCTTTGTAAAATAAAACAGCTGCAGGGGAATAATGCATCGTCTTATTTATTTATTTTACATTGACCACTTTGAGCCTCCATAAATAGGAGCATTAGCTTTAGGGTGGAGGCTGATTATGTACTGTATGGGCAATTACTGGCAAATAACTGGAGCTGTTGTGGACTTTGTGTGTAACATCATAAAAGGAAATTTAGCTCATTTTGTTGATTATTTTAATGGGAAATCATCCTGAAACAGTCAAAAAGCTCTGAGCTCTGCATGAGTGTTGTTTTCATTCTGTACCAACTCACTCGCTCTCTATCTCTCTGGCTTGTGGGTGTTTGAGCTTCTTGGCTTTGTCCACGTCCAGGAAGAGGTCCTTCAGCAGGCCCTCAGCCTCGCCCAGCTTGTCTGAGACCACGGTCTGATGCTCAAAGGGAAGCTCCTTCTTGTCATTTTCAGCGTCCTGACAAACAGATAAGGTTTTTTTAGACAGAGCTGCCAGTGAAGGAGAGGGATGTTATCGTGAGACTGTGTTTGTGTGTCCTCACCACAGCCAGCAGCTCCTCCGCCCGCAGGATGTCTTTCTCCACCTGGTCGGCATTCTTTTGCATCTGGGCGATCAGCAAGGCCAAGCTGCCGGCCTGGGTCCTGTAAGGGTGAGGGGAAGGGGTCAGAAAAGGTCATGTCCCACAGTTCCTCTCACAGTCTCATATCCTCCACCTCTGGTTTACTGAGGGCATTTTTGATTCACATGTAAGTTTGGTTCTTTCTACATCATCACAATCAAAATTAATATACTGACTACAAAAGACAACTTCCTAAACTTACATGAACATCACGACAAAAGACAACAACAAAGATCAAAACAATCTATTTTTTCATGCTTGTATTATCTCTGTGACGCCTCTTCATCCAGGTAAAACGACCTGACAAATCAGGCACTGAGTTTCTGTTCAAACTTCCTCACAGGTCTCAGTAAAATATCAACCAGTCCTCACCGACACCGGGAGTCTGGATCGCTGCTCGGGCCTCCTGTGTGTCAAAGGATAGATTTTAAAATCCTACTTGTCTATGAAGCACTAAATATCCTACGCTCCACAACCATAATAAACCTGACGCTCATTTAAATCACAGCCTAAAACATTAGATAATATGTATATAATAAATTAAATACATTATGACTTTTTAATCTTTTTATTTGCTTGCTTTTGCAAATGCGATTAATTAATGGAGTTAATTAATGTCTTGTTAATGTTGTATTTTTTATGTATTTCCATGCACGTGAAGCACTTTGAATGGAGCCGTATAAACGAACTACAGTCTGAGGTTTATACAGTTTCACAGTTGGAGCCACACCCGACGCGTTCCTTAAATACTAAAGATTCCACTGTGACTGTCACTCCCTGTCGCTGCTGGTACCTCGAAAAGGTGAAGTGACGCCTCAGACAGACAAGAGGCGGAGGAGGGGATGGTGCTGGCTGGGACTGTGAGATGAACTACACCCTTAAAACTACATAAGAGCTCAATTTGCAGTTATGGAGTCAAAAATCAAAAGATTTGGAGTCAAGGATTTGAATAAAAATAACAGGATGATGGTTTTTATACAGGATCTTCTGAGTTAATGATTTATTGTCGTGGGTTTGAATTAAATCAAATAATTTGCAAACATATGAAAAGATGTGTTTAAACATGGGAGGACGATGAGGCTTTGTAAATTGTCTTCTCACTTACAACAGCTGCCTAACAGCATCCAATACTTTACATTTCCAGGTGTCTAACTTCTCATAAAAACTGTGCATATCTAGATATATATTATTGTAAATCCAGTTTCTGCATCATTTCCGCACACGTGGCAAATTACTCCACATTTTTCACTGAGCTCCTTTTATCATATGCTTTAACTTTGAGAAGCATCCTCACAATCAGTTTCACATCAGCTGGGAAAGTAAAGTGAAATCACAGCTGCATAAAAAGCAGAAACAGTCCTTCCTTTTATTGTTTTTTGTACAGAGAGAAAACAACAAAGCTCCCTGATGTGTCATAAATCATTCAGAAACACAAGTTAAACTCCTGCTCTTCTCCCTGAGAGTTTACACAACAGGTCTGACTGTAAAACTTGGAAAGACTTCGTTCATGCATCCGTGTAACACCGGACAGAAGAATGCAGCTTCAGCAGCTCGCTGGTTAATTTACCAACATACCTAAACTACCTCAGAGTAGAAAGTCGTGTCTCCCTGAGGAGAAAACAAGCAAATGTCATATTAGATTTACAACAACACGAAGCTCGGCTCTGTAATGACGGGGCGACGGAGGAATGTTCAGACTGACTCACTGAGGTGTGAGCTGAGCTGGTTCTGCTCTGACAATGGCCTCCCTGTCCCTGCTCACTCAGCAGGAGGGACAGGTATGTGCACACACACACACACACACACACACACACACACACACAATACACATAATACACACAAGCATTATCTTAATTTTGCCCATTTTCAGTCAAATAACCACTTGGAGTTAGTTATGAAAGAGATTCATCCAGTTACTGTTTGTGTCTTAACCAGCGAGTGAGTGAGATGTTGGAGACGAGGACCAATCGTAAGAGTCCACAGAGCTTAATATGAGCCACATACTTTTACCACCTGACCTTTCTTGACTTTGTCTTTTATTTGTCGGCTTCTATTTCAAGCGTCTTTCACACTTTTTATCCTGTACGTGCTCTTAGATATAATTCAGTTTCCTAGTTTTTATTCGCTGATATTTCTTCATGTCAGACATTGAAAACTGTCTCTGTCTTGGTGAAAGTTGGTGGACTGTGTAAACACCATGGACAGTGATTAAAATGAGTCCAGGACTTTAGTCTGATATGTTTCATTTTTATAAATATAAATATATCACTGTTGTCACCTTAAAAACTCAAACCTGTCATTAGAGCTCAGTTTCTTTTTCTTACATCTCTTTCACATTGAAAGTGAAGTTTTTTTTTTTTGGTCGAGGTTAAAATTGTGATTTAACTTTCTTGCAACTTCCTGAAGGAGTTTGTCGAGGACGTGAGTTAAAGAAGTGACGGAGGTGTTTCCGTCTCCATCCGCTTGTCAGGGGAATGTGGTCAAGAAGCTGCAGGACGGGTCACACCCACACGTCGCTGTGGCTGCTGCGTGTGTGGTCGGGCCTGTGGTCGCAGAGACAGATGTTGGACCTGTGGGTGCTTTGAACTCCTCACAAACAGCAGCTGTTTGTCTTTGTCTGATAAACTCAGCAGTGCAGGCTCTTTGTCACCTTCTGCGTTCAGTCGAATCTAAACGGCAACTTTCACTGGCAAAGACTGCGCTCTGACCGAAACTGAAATAATAATATAATGTGTTAAAAAAGACTGAGATTAATGAGTGAATGACCGTGGCAGGAAAGCCACAGATCGCAGCCATGGCTGATGCGGCCTGAAAGCAGGATAACTGGATAACCCACATAATTGAGGAGGGCTTGCCAGCATTTTTTTGGTTAGTTAGTTGCAAGACGGCAAAACATGAACCACAAACACAAACACTCCCTGATCACAGTTGGTGTTGTGTAATTCACTTGTGCTGGATTTCAGGCTAAAAGAGGTAAAAACAGACCCAGAGGAACAGGAGGACGGACGGTGTGAGGGGTCAGAGTTCAGTCACTGCGTCACTGTGACAGATCGCATCAGCAGAACAAGATGGCCGCTCACACATCACTGCTCATAGACACACACACACACACACACACACACACACACACACACACACCACTATGTTCTGCACTCCACCTGTACGTGTCGTTTCCAGTTATAAATGATGCGTTCAGTGTCTCTCTACAGTTCCTGTCCGGTGCCACTCACCTGGACAGTGAAGTGGGTCAAACCCACAGAACTCACTATGAATTTATTCATTTGTCCCTTAAATTAAAGTTGAAACAATAATCAGATGAATTGATGAGTCAGTTGATGGAAAAGTAGATGGTAACTATTCATCAAGCAAAAATGTTGAATTTGTTTGTTCCAGTTTCAGTTCCAGTTTTAAATGATCACCTTTGATCTGGATTTTCTGACTAAACAATCATTTGATCTTTTGAAAATTGACAAAGACAGTTAACCGATAATGAGGATAATCATTCGCCGCAGCTCTTTGTTACACTGTTTTAACCAGTGTAGTAGATGATGGTAATTTCTTCACAGCCAAATGAGCCATGAACTACGGTTTGGAACCAACGCCCACATGACAGAGGAACCAGCTGAGCAGTGCGGGCGGCCCGGCCCTCGTCACGCCTCAGCAGGCACACGACGTGTTCAGGGCAGGGACAAGGTGAAACCACCAGTGTCCGGACGGGGCAAAAACATGAAACTGTTTCAGTCGGTTTGGCATCATCATCATCATCGTCATCATCGCTCTTTACTGTCAGTAAATCTGAATTATCCGGCTCTGATTTAAGGAGCTCACACTGAGTGAACATCTGGCTGCACATTGTCTTCATCTCTTGATGTATAATGAGTAAAACAGGTCTTGGACGTTTATTACACATCACATTAAACCTTTTTAAATCGTTTGCCTTGTGGTTGAAAGCAGCATCCGTCACGTTTAAGCCTTATTTTGAAAAAAAATCACTTCTGTGTTTAAACAGCACTGACTGCACATTAAAGTCTGGATGGAGACCAGCTCCTCTGCTTATCTTCTGGTCCTTCAAATATTCCCTAGAGAATTTTTTTCTCTCATCACCAACAAGAGTCTTTTAGGAAACATCAAAAGTGTAAATCTTGGTTTAGTCTTGGGGGAAAACTGGGCCCATGAAGTCCCATGTTTCAGGGGTTTCAGTGCTGGAGGATCAGGTGGAAAAGAGCTGATAATATTTTCCTCTTGTGTGACTTTCACTTCAAGCCGTGAACATATTTTCACTAGTTTCACCTGTTGTCTTAAAGCGACTGTCCCACCTCATGTTTACAAAGTAAACCTGGCCTCAGGCTCTGTTAACAGGCTCTCACCGTCCCTGAGGATCAACTCTGACAGAACTCAGCCCTTTAAATCAGTGAAGAATCCAACCTGCAAACTTCCAGCTCTGCCACAACACAGAGAGAGAACCAGGACAGCGGCACGCACAGGAAACATGACCCAGGCCTCGGCCCGGGAGGAGCAGGAGGAGGTGGAACATGACCGAGATACAGCGTCACCACACACACTTCCATACACTCACACACACATTCATGAAGTCCTCAGGGACAAAACTCACTTGCTGATCTTGCCCGAGACCTTGAGCGAACTCTCCTTACTCTCCTTTTTCTTAAACATCCTGGAGGTTGTGGGGGGTCGAGCAGAGATCCCACAGAAATCTCTCTTTCTCTCTCTCTTACTCCTTCTTCGTCTGTGTCTTCCTCACCCTGTGGCTCCCACTCCGTCTCTCCTCTCGCTTTGGCTCCTCTCAGACACACACACTCACGTCAGCGCAGCGTTCGGCCCCGGCAGCCCCTCCCAGACAGGTTAACAGGTGTGTCACCACCCAGACATCCACCTTGCAGAAGAAGACCGGACCGACCTGTTCCCCACACTCTCCCTTCCTCCCACCTTTGGTTCCTGCCCTTCCCTTTCATCGGGGCCCTGACACACTCTCAAATCTCACCCAGGGAGCAGCAGGGGCCCTTTGATCACGTGCATAATTCATGGGGCCGGAGGGACACTGAGTCCCTGCAGGGAGCAGTGAAACAAAACGCTTTTTATTTGCACAAATGGCTTTCACTAGTGAACAAAACAGCACAGAAACATCTGGCTGATAAATACAGGAAACATGTTTTGCTTTGCTTTTGTTGAATGTTGTTCCCGTCTCGCTCTCGCTCTCTCTCTCTCTCTCTTGTTTCCTGTTATCTCTTAAAAATATCTTTTTTTCAAATGTTTTGCACAATTATACATTGTGAATAACACACTGAGGTACAGTATAACATACTGTGAAACATGTCATATACACATGTGCAGTCCTGCTGCAGATTTCCAGTCTAAATCTGCTGAAATGTCATAATATATATACAGATGCACGTCTCCTCAGCCAATCAGAGGGCCCCACACACAGAGAGGGAATCCCTGCTCATTAATAAAACCAGAGCTGCTTCTACTTCCTCACACATCGTTTTCTTCCCTCCTCAGGCAGGTACGCTCAGAAGTGTTATCCTTAAACATTGTAATGTCGTCTAAAGTGACCCCTCTCTAAATCCCATCAGCTCCTGGCCGAGTTTTTTTTTTTTCTGCTGTGGCCGCTGTGCACAATGTTCTGACTCGTCAGACAACAAACACTTCTGCTACTGAGAAACTGCAGCAGCACACATGTTGTCTACATGTTGGAATGTGCCTGTGGTCTGGTTTATGCCGGGCAACCAAAAACAGCTTTAAAGATCCTCGTATCTGCTCATAAGATTATTCTAGGTGATATTAAGCACAGACTGACCACAGCTCTGCAGCATCATTAAAGCTCAGAGGTGGAGCCACGCTGGATCCACTCTCTGAACACTGTGGGAAACTTTGGCATAAAACAAGAACTACATTTGTCGCGTTTCCTCTAATTTGTCACACTTGACAGATGTTTGTATTTGTACTTTTTGTGTCCTTGTTTTGTTGCTGGCATGATGTTCACCCTCTGGCGTAAGTGAACGACTTCATTTGTCATGTTTTCACATTGACAGGTGTTTGTACTTTCTGTAACTGAGTGAGGTCTGTGTTGTTCTGGTCCTGACGTGGTGTTTGGGACACGGCACTTGGACACTGACTATGGACTCATCATGAAAGTTGAGCTGAAACCCTGTTCGACCAATTATCCAATGGCAATCGCACACCTGGTATATATATATATATATATATATATATATATATATATATAAACTTAGCACAAAAAGTAAGGAAATTTGTGTTAGATAATTTCTTTATTGTTACAATGATTTTTGGCAATAAATCTGTTTAATTCCCTTTTAAATGGAGCCACATTTGTTAGGAACATGCATTTGTGGGACGAGCAGCAGAGCCGAGTATGTGGGTTACACCCATGAAAGATTTGCCAAATCTTCTCTGCCAATGCCAAACAGCTTTTTTTTTTGCTGTCGACTCTTGTTTGGTGTTGTTTGGTGTTAATAATCACAGTAAATTAAACTGGATTTTTCTGAGTTAAAATAACTTTAAGTTTGACAGGTACCCTCCCTCTAGTTTACACAGCACATTGAACATTTGTTTCCTCCCTTTCCCTCTCTGACCACTTCTTCTTCTCTATGACTTTAAGTACTGCTGGTTTAAGATTAGGAACTGATACCAGAGCTTGTGACCTGCCCTGTTCACCGGGACACTCCAGTGTCAGATAAACCTGATGCTGCAAACACAGACGCACAGTGTGTACAGTCAACAGTGGAAAAGTGTGACGACCTCTGAGACAGAAGGGAAGCCTGTTACCTAATGCCTTCATATAGAGGAGCATGTCGTTATGTTAATGATTAAAGAGGCTGCAGCCTGCTGAGTGTAGCATCTACAGACCTGCGACTCGTTCAGGATCAGGGCGTCTCTCTGCGGCCTATCAACAATAGGAAATCATGGCGAGGAATGCAGCCGGGCGGCTTTCTCTGCAGCAGAGAGGGGAACAGCACAGAGAGCTCACATACAGTTTCTCTCGGGGTGCGTCAACCTGTCTGGAGAGCAGATGCTCTTTACTTTACTCAAAGGGAAGTCGTGGTTGAGATTCCTGCCTAATTCCTGACCTAAAATTTCAAATTATATTGAACTCACTGTAGCATCGTAGTGATGTGTAGGATACATTTCAGAACATCAGAAACAACCACGTGGTCCATTTAACACCATCTTCCTCCACTAATGTGATGTGCCCACTTGTCATGGACTTGCAGATGCACTCGACCATGTTGGGTTAGAAGTTGAGATAAAATAATCTTGATGTGTTGAAAGCTCCAGTTAACTAAATGGACCTTATTTCATGAAGTTCTGTTCCCAAAGTCAAACATAAACTTTCGATCTCAGACACAAACACTGAAGTGAAATCGCACGAGCTCAGAGACGCTGACAGCTCCACCTGCTGAGATGGTCGAAAGCTCCAGAACAGTTACTAAATGGACCTTATGGTGTTTTGTGAGCTACCATTTCAAAGCGAGGAGTAAAGATTCAACTTTAGTGTTGGGACACAAACTTAATGACCACAAGGTGATATTCTTCATTTAGCGAGGAGTGAAGAGAAACCAACGAAGGTAGAAACACAGCGAGGGTGTGTCCGTCTTTTTGTGGCCTGCTTCACAAAGTAAATCCGAAGCTTTGATGCTTGGACTCTTTCCCTTCTCCCTCATACTGAACAATCTCACAATGATATCTGAGTGAGTGTCAACAAATAAATGCACAATTTCTTCCTGCTCCTAATGATTTACTTCTTTGATTTTCATCCCGTCATCAGCAAAACAGTGAGAATCTGCTGATTAGAGAAACATAAAAACTGACTGTAAGAAACTCTGCGTTTTATCTTCTGGTTTCTTCCTGTAGATAAACATTTATCTCCACCTGATCGAGGCAGATATCTTCAGTCCATCCAGGCAGAGCACATTTCTGTGTTTCTGGAGTGACAAAGGTGTGTGTGTGTGTGTGTGTGTGTAGGACAGTGATGACAGGCTGCAGATAAGGAATCAGATAGAGATGCCCTCTGTGAGGGTGGAGGTGGAGGTGGGGGTGGGTCATAATCAATCTAATTAAATGTATTTGTGAATATTCTTAAAAGGCAGAAAAAAGTGAGCCGGGTTGTGTTTAAGTAATAAACACACCTATGTAATTATTCACACTTATGAAAATGCATATTGGCAAAATAAACACTCTCACGCCCCGCTAAGGCATGTTACACACTCCTCGTGACACACCCACACCCAGACGGACGTGCAAGTGAACAGACACACATCTCTTCACATTCTTCAGATATTTACCTTTTAGATTTTGATCATTCTCACAAAAAAATATTTAAAAATGCTGCAATATAAACCGTCATCTCTGAATGACCACAGTTAAAATCAGTGCCACAGAATTTTTTTTTTTTTTTTGAATGAAAAACATCAAGAAAAACTGTGTTTGGTGCAAATATATTTTAATTATAGGCCTGGAAGCTAAATCAAATCTTACATTCCTCAACATTTCAATTATTGATCATGACTAATTGTTTTCCAGGCTGTTCGAGGTAAATTGCTGGAACTGCTCCAGCACCTCCATCTTAATTCATTAACATAAAATACTAAAGGGGAGGGAAAGAAAAGAAAAAGACATTGATAGAAATTAGTCAGCAAACAGATACATGTGTGAGTGACACAGAAACAGTCGTCCAGCTGGAGTTTCATCAGTTTTCAGGCAGAACAGGTCCCACACAGATCAGAGGAAGTGAGTGGCTTTGGTGTAGCGAGGAGACATGAATCCACATTTTGACCAGCAAACAACCGATGACAACACATTTTTCTAGCGCTACAGTACAAACATGTCACTGCTGATGAAAACAGTTTATTCCCACCGATGACAGACCCAGAGGTGTGGTGGTGCTTAAAAAAAACTCCCTCACGTCCTGAATGTCTGTTTAAAATGTAAAAACAAAACGTCAAAATAAAAACACTGCTGGAATCAATTACAGTCTGACGAGCTGCACTTTCAATTTCACTCTGGGTACGACAAAAAAAAAAGCTTATGCCTTGAAAATATGAGAGTGGTGATAAAATGTGAGCTGTGCACTTCCCTCTAGACGAGCTGAAGCAGTTGGACCCTGGTTTGATGTCACGGTTCAGTACCAAGTGTCACAAAGTACAACATAAACAGTGTGACCAGGTGGTGCTGATATTAATAAATTAAAACAATGAACCATTAAGTTTTTTTTTGTGTTTTTTGTTTTTCATTTCATGCTTTGATTCATGGCTTCGTCTTCCATCATCCTGCTGATGCTTAAAACTTTCAAACTTTATCCCAGTTCAACCAAAACACCACACACATCAGAAGCCGATTAACAAAAGACACACAAAAGGTGTCAAGATATTTTTCTCCTTGTGCTCTTTAGCAGCTCATCATATCCAGGCTGTGTTGCGTTACTGGCCTGTAGTGTTTCCTGCTTGTTTTTTTGGAGCCAGCTGCAAGTTGTTGTAGCTGCTGTGGTTAAAAAAAAAAAAAAAATCTACATGGAGGAAGACGGGTGCGCTGATTTGTCAGTGTGTGGAGGGAGGTTTTGAATCACTTATTAATGTGCAATCCAAAGGTGAAGGGAAGATGCTTGATAATAACATGGGCTTCGGTTTGTGGAGCTACAGGTCACAGGGTGGTTTCAGGTATTCAATGAGCACAACAGGTGCTGAGATAAGACTGCACTTTGTACGATTTAGGTTTAAGAAACAATGCTGAAACACACACAAGGAAAAAGTCTGAGACATAATTAAATGAAGGCGCTTATGTAACACTGAAAGAAAATATTTAAAAAATGACCAGTGATGCCAAAGCGTCTTGGTTTACTCTGACAAGACTGTGAGATTAATAACTTGGCTGCAGGCATCAAGACCATAGCACGGTGTTAAATTCAAAGTCACAGACACCTCTGTGGTTCAGATTAAAGATACGCTGGGAACCAAACAGCCTCGTGTTATTACTAAAGGTGGCAGGTGGACTTGGGTCATATTGCTATTTGAAATTGATTTGATTACTTTTCTACATCTTTCCTTAAAGATTAAACCCACTCTGCCTTCTTCACACCTGCAAACTCCACTCATCTTGCGCTGAGGCACCACAAAAAAAAATATTCAAAGTAAATGAAATTATTCTAATAAACAACTGACCCAAGACTGGTTGTTTGTGGTGAACTCTGGGCCTGGTGGCTCTCAGGTGGAGGCCAAAGCCTGTGGTTTGATTTAGCTGCCGAAGCCAAAGATGCCCTTGATGTAGCCGGTCAGGCCGCCCTTGCCCTTCTGCTCCACCTTGTCGTCCAGCGGTGGGAAGGCCACATGGTTGAGAGCAAGGTCAAAGAACAGCGGCTTGCAGGGGATTGGCTGGAAGTCAGGGGGGAACTGGACCAGATTGGGGTGCTTTCCCACGAGGGCCGGGTCAAGGCGGAAGGTCTCCAGGCGGTTGCAGAGGGGCTGCACGGAGGAGGAGGAAGAGGAGGAGGGAGAAAGTGAAGGTCAACACATCAACCTACTTTTAACTTAATCTGGGACAAAGTTCATCCCACTGGTGCAGAGCGTCTCGGGTTTTTCTCGTCTTACCGTGTTGTCTTTCACCTGCTGCTGAGAGGGAACTTCAGCGGTCTCATCAGTGTCTGAAACACAAACAGTTCCTCAGGATTTCAGGATTGTACACAGACCCACAGAATCTGGTCTAATGAGGCAAAAATAAAAACGGACAGTTCAAAATGTGCCCTCACCTAAAATGGCAGCAGCTTGAAGTGAGTATTTCTCAGCATTGACCTTGGCGATGAGCTCCTGAACATCAGGGAGATCCTGCACAAATTCATCATCATATTATTTATCATCCTGTTGTGACTTTTCTTGACTGCAGCAGTTTGCATGGGTGTCCGTGTGTATTAACAACCTTGAGACTGTTGTTGAGGCGCTTGGCCTTGGACTGGACCTCCTTGGCGTATTTCAGCACCCTCTCATACAGCACCAGAGCCTCACTCCACTTCTTCACCAGCACGTAGGACTGGGCTATGAAGAAACACCTGCGAGGAGGAAGGAGGAGAGAAAACACCACATTAACAACAAAGAGTCAAACTATTCATATATCGATCAACGGAGGACGTGAGGAAACAGTGAGTGTCGGCCAGTAAAAATAAAATCAGTGTGGCCACTTCTGAAGAAATAAGACATGTCTACAAGAGGACAGGAGCTGAAATGCATTGTGGGTGCATTGACTGATATTTGGCAGCACTGAACATTAAGTCTCTGTCCAGAAGACACTTCCAGCTTGTTGTGCTAGTTGAACCTCAGACTGTCTGACCTGTAGGCCTTGTAGACCAGCGTCTTGAGGGACACCTCCTTCTGGAAGGTGTGGTCGTCCTCCAGACCCTGCAGGGTGGAGAGCTCCGCCAGACTCTGTCAAACAGGGAGAAATACACATCACTTCACAGCTGACAACAGATTAAACATCAGCACATCATCACACCTCACAGACAAAATAAACGCTGCGATAATTAACAACTGTTTGTGAGAACAGTGGTCTTTTTAAACAACAACATGCAGACAGAACCTTATCATCAAAAAGACAACGTTACATTAGGCGTCCAGTCATTCACCTGCAGGATGATGTCGTAGAGGCGGATGAGGTCCTGTGGACGGGGGCCCCTCTTGCTCTCGTCGGTCTCAGGCTCCTTCAGTTTAGCCTGAAGAGTATGGGCCATGCTCTCATTCCTCTTCACCAGAGTGCACAGCTTGATGTAGGTCAGGTAACTGGGAGAGGAGACAGCAGCACATTTAGTGTTCACACATCCGAAGTCAGGGAGACTTGGATTCATGTCTGTAATTTCCTCTTATGCATCTATTCTGATGATTAATCATTTCAGTAATGTTTAAGCAAAAGTGCCAGACGTGATTTCAGCCTCTGAAAAGTGACTTCAGGAATCTGAAGAGGCCTCATCAGGCTCTGGGAATTATGAGCAACTGTCACTAGTTTCTGATATTAGATCAACTGATAACTGAAATAACTGGCAGATGAATGAATACAGGAGATAGATTGAGATTGTTGTAGTCGTACCTGTGCAGGAACTGCAGGTTGGACACTTTGCCACCGTCGGCATCGGAGCTTCTCTCTCGTTGCTTCTACAAGGACGAGCAACATTTAAAAAAATTAAAAAAAAAAAACAACAACCAAAAAACAACCTTTTTCACATTTCTGTTCTAATGTTACATTTTTTCTTAACTACTAATTAAGACCTGTAAATAAACTCCACCTCACATGCAGCCCTTTCACCTGAATGTGTCATTTGTTTTCAGCGTGTTGCTTCTTACCGCCTCGCTCTTGAGCTCCTCTCTCACAGCCTGGATGGTGTCTCTGCACTCGGCCAGCAGGGTCTCATACAGATGCTCTTTGGTCTCCTCGTTGGACGCCTGCACAACAGAGACACTAATTAAGAGCTGTGGCGTTCAAAATCCCAAATTTAATGTCTGTGAACTTGTGTGTGGAGACGTTCATGCACCATCCTCCTTTGTGTTGATTTTTAGTGCCTTTATTAGAGAGCAGCACAATGATCCAAACCTCCCTGATAGCACTATGTTTGAAAACTAAACATCAGCCCTTATTTTCTAGGTTGTTCTCCATGAAATCAAACTGTTCTGTCCATGTTCTGTTTCAAACCAACCTCCTGATGAAGAAAAAGGGTATGGAATCATTTTTCACTCAACACTAGTCTATGGAGGAACTGTACATATGTGTGTGTTTATATAGGAGAAAAAAATAAATCAAAGAAAAAAAATCATTCAAATAAGGATTTTGGGAGTTGAGATAAAAGAGTTCCTTGAAAATTTGACACGAGGAGACATTTTAAAATTTTCTCCTCTGGACTGATGCTTCTGGAAATTTACAGGGTCCAATACTATTAAGTGCTTCGACCAAAAAGACCATAAGGATCAAAAAGACGACACACTGGCCTCACCGTGTGTCTCAGACACACATTCACAGCCACCTCTGGCTGATTGAAGCTACACTTACAGTATTTAAAAGCCAATCATGCAAACACAAATATTTGCTGCGTTTAGAGGTCGTAGTAGTAGTTGGCACAAAGAGCAACAGTTGCAGCAGGAATGTGACTGTGGCAAACTGGGGAACAGACGCAGGTATGTGGCTCGGATACATTCCTGCACACAACTCATCAGCTCTGGAGTTTCAGGGTTCAGATCTTTGTGAATGACAGGATTGTTCTTCACCTCACCTTTCTTTCATCAACACACTCATACAATAGGTCTGTGTCTCTCTGGGATATTCTCAGGAGTCTGCAGGTCGTATTATGTTCGTGTTAAGACGAGCTTGTGAGGGAGTAGTGTAAAAGGGGAAAATGTCAGTGATTAATGACAGAGGAGGAGCTGATACAGACTTCTTTTTGTATGACGTCCTTATAAAAGTGTGATAACACTTGTCTGGGTGACATTATTGGCACAGCTTTAATTTTAAAGAGGCAGAAATCCCTTAGGAAGCTACACAGAGGAAGAATGTTACGAGGAAATTCCTCGTAGTGGTAACTGATGATAGCTTCAGTACAAAGCTGCTCTCCACCCAGAAGGCTGCTGTTATTGTAGCACCACACACTCGTGCCAACACCCTGGCGATGCCTTGCACGACCAGCTCAACCTGTCGAGCATCCTGTTGTTGAGAGGGAGGGCTGAACGGATAAACCGATTAGAGGAGGTCGGTGTCGACGAGCCGCTTCAGCTGGGACTGATGTGCGGCCCTGACGTGGTGTTTTCTGTCCCCAGAGGCCAAGAGCTGAGGATCAGGTGCAAAAAGTGGGGAAGCTTTAAGTGTCGGTTTGACATACACAGCAAGTTCCACCCAGGCTCACTGCTTTAAAGTTTAAAAGTCTGAAGTCTAACCAGCCTCAGTCTTACTGCCTCGTGTTTCTTTGCCTCCGCCAACAATCCAAGTTTAGGGATTGGTATCGTTGCGATTTTAACGGCACTACTACTTTTACTGCTCCTGCTTATCACTTATAGTTTTATTTTCTTATATTTATTCAATATTCTTGAATAGCAAGTCCAACAGCATTGTTTCTAACAAAATCACCATTATAGATTGATTTTCTAATGATGTAAAACAAATGTAATACTCAATAATTTACTACAGGACTTTTTCTTTGACAGTATTTCTACTGTGCAGTACTTTAATTATAACTAAGTACTTTAATTAATAATAAAGGTTTTGGTTCCCATCCTCAGCTGCAGGACACATGGTCATAATCTCCCCTTCTGAGTCACAGCGTTGAATAATGACCAGAAGTTTTTTGGCAGAACGTTATGATGTCACAGTGAAGCTGACCTTTGACCATCTGGATATAAGATGTCAACACTTAATTTTATCCTCATAGACATTTGAGTTCGATTGTGTCATAATTAGGGTATGAATTAATGAGTTTTGTGAGGTCACAGGGACCTTGACCTTTGACCTATGACCAGTGAAATCTAATCAGTTTATCCTTGAGTCCAAGTGGACATTTGTGCAAAATGTTAATAAATTTCCTCAAGGCGTTAACGGGACACAGATGGACGGACAACTCAAAAACAAAACGCCCACCCTGCCTGTCGCTGGTGCAGAGGCAAAATGAATGAATGAATGAATGAATGAATAAGAAAATGATTGGCAACTTCAAAGAGCTCCCATGCCTTCAGTCGTTAGCTGAACAATGAAGCGTAACACTACAGTTGAGCCCCAAAAGGGTCCATCTGAGAATGAAAGGTGCTTAGAGATGATGAAAACACTAATCTGTCCTCAGAGACCTGCTGGGTGTAGTCCCCTGTTCATGTGTGGGCTGAAATGCACAGAATGCAGTCGTGCAGTGAGAGAGGCCACATGCCAGAGACCTGAGTGACTGTGGGTGTGGCAGGCGTGTCCACAGGGTGTGTGCTGAGCCTTCAGGCTCAGAAAAACCAGGAGGGATCAGCTGTGGTGACACTGAGGGGACACGTGGGACAGAGGAGAGGAGAGTGCCACCTCCTGGAAGTTTGAGGAAATAGGCCCCTTGTGTATCTGACACGTTGATGGCAGAAGGGTTTTCACCCTGGAGGAGCAGCTGAACGAAGGTCTGAACCACTTTAAAATCACAACAGAACAGATCAGGGATCAGGTTTTGTCTTTATGAACATCCGGGTTTAACAGGATATTCTGGTTTATAGATGAACTTTGAAATTTGGCACAACAAATAAGACATTGTCAGAACTCTAATGTATGTGATGTCAGATGGTGTTGAGGCGGGTGTGACAGTGGTTTGTCTGCTGATGCAGCATGAACTGAGCATTTAAACCATGTGGTGACTAAGTAGGTAAGAATGACGTGAGAAAAAAAAAGATTTTTGACACTGGAGACAGAGCAGAAACACAGTGGATCACAAGAAGTCTATATGGTTCTATTCACAGGGGTTAATTCTCTGTCTGAAGTGCACGTCAGATGAACAGATAGTGTCAGAACCCTCCCTCCCCCACACCTTTCTGAGGTCTGTCTGACTGCCTCCATTAGCACTCTGCTATAGGGGGAAAAATGCTCTGGCTTGTCTGCATTTTTTTTTAAACCAATCACAACCATTTTAGGCAGCCCTCAGAGCCCAGGATGCAGCGACACTGTCCCTGAAACAGTGTCGAAGAGGAACTTGTTTTGGCACCGTCATTAAAACAGCAAATTCCCTGCAAAGAAAACGCCTCAAAAAACAGCAAAGGCATATTGTTGTATACTGTTGTTTCTAATAGTGAGGGGGATTTTAAAAACAGGAACAGGCTGAGGAAACGGAAAAGGAGGAGAACGCCACCTGGAGTAGTCGCCCAATGACAGGTTTATACATCACTCGTACCCTCGTACTCAGTGTCAAGTATTAAGCACAAGACTTTCAGACTGATGGTTGATTTCAGATCTACAGAGCAGGAGCTACTTGCCTGAGCAATGGCGGCCTCATTGTCTGCCAGACCCAACAGGAAGATGCGGGCCTTGTCAATCTTGACAGGCACCGTCCTCCCTCGCCACTCCACCTCACTCATGGTGGCTGCCTGCTTGGTTCTTGCCTGAGTGATCAGGGCCTGAGGAGAAAAAATAAAACGTGTGATTTTCAGATTTCATCAATGACTCTTCAACCTAAAATCCTATCAACACGAGGGCTGTCTGCAAGTCCCACCCCGATCATGATATTAAACATCACCAATATATTACATACAAGCACATGAACTGATTTCTAACGTCTGTATGTTCACCTCCAGTTTCTCAGCCATCATGCCTCCTCCTCCACCAGTCAGTCTCATCTGCATCAAGTCATTGATGGCGTTCTGGTCACCTGCAAATCAGCAGAGAAAGAAATCCAGTTACACAGTGTGTGTGTGTGTGTGTGTGTGTGTGTGTCTGTGTCTGTGTGTGTGTGTGTGTGTGTGTGTGTGTGAGGAGAGGGAGGTATGAGCTTTGGGACATGTGCAGTGTGTGGACAGTATGTGCACATTCGAGTGTGCGTTAACTCACCAATGTTGTAAGCACAGTAGCGGATGTTGGGTGATATCTCGTCCACGCGCTGGCGGTACAGAACTGCCAGCTCCTCTGTGAACGCACTGGCTAGTTTCTCATAGATGGTCCTGAAAAGACAACAATGAGGGTGTTTTATGTTACAGGGACAAACAGACATACATCCACTCACTCTGCCAGTGTTTTTAGAAACTGCAGTGATGGTAAAACTTACTTGCACTTGTTGAAAGCCTCCATGGCGCGTTTCCACTCCTGCAGTTCAAACTCCACCATGCCACTGAGGTATGCCGTGTAGGCCTGAAATGAAGTACAATAGTCATTATCACTACTTTATCAATCATTTTCATTTCTCATTTTGTTTCATACATAGTTACATGGGACGATCAAAAAATGAGGGACTATGTGACAGAATGGGGTTTTTGGACCTTTGAGGCTGCACTCTCATAGTAAATATATACCTATTACTCAATACACCTGCAAAGTTTCTCTGAATCCACACTGACGGTGCCTCCGTCTCACATACCTGTGCCTCCAGTTTGGTCTTGGCATCAACACGGGGGCTTTCACAGAGCTTCTCCAGCTTCTCGCTGTGTTTGGCAGCCTTTCTTAGACGTGCCAGCAGGTGGAAGCGTTTGCGTGGCTCTGTATTCGCCTCCTGCTTCAGCTGCATGGCGTAGCTCCAAGCACGCTCTGCCTCCATCAAGACCAGCAAAAGATACCTGAAGGGGGGGAGATGGAGCTTCATCAGTTCTTTGGTAGCATACAGTATTTTCATTACTTTTAGTGAACAATGGAGAATTATTTTCCGCAGGTATGACTTTTAGGAGACTAAGGTAGGAAAATGTAAACATCACAATTTCCCAAAACAAAGCAGCATTAAAGTCTCTCAATCAGAGGAATGCATCAATGTATTTACATGTTATACCCCTTTAAGAACAGATTCTGGTATTTACTGGCAGTGACTTTGAACCCCTTCAACCATATTCTGCTTTATCTTAGAGATACTTGAATATGAGTTGTTGCAATAACCTTTCATAAGTTGAGCAAAAGAAAAAGACTTACAACACTTATATAAAAATAAATGAAGGAATCTCACCGGCACAGAGGATTCAGTAAGTAAATATACAATGTCTAGTTCAGTCCTGTGGTTTAACACAACAATCCCTGATGCTTGAGTTTTAATGGTTCTGACTCCTGAGTGATTCATTTCTGATCCTGCATCAGAAACGTTTGTTTGCTTCAAACAGGTATTTGTGTGAAACTCTTTGATAACATCACCTAGTTCACTGCTCGTGATTGTCCAACCCAGACCATCAGTTTCTCACCTGCTGTCGGAGAGCATCTCAACAGTTACTTTCTTCCCAATGAACTTGTGTCGGTTTCCCATCTTGAAACCCAGAGTCTTGCGTAGGCGACGCAGTCTGCGAGAGCAGTAGCCCCTGGAAATGGTTGGACAAAGACGTTATTATAGTAAATTAATAATGCAAAGCTTCATCTCAGTTTCTCATAATGCACAAGGAAACCATTATGGAACCACAATCGAATCGTTTTTTCAGACATTAGCCAGTACTTCCTTTAAAAAAAAACAAAACAAAGTGGTGACATTGGCAGCGTATAAAGGACACTCAGTGGCCACGTTATTACATTCACTTGTTCAGTCTAATCCAATACAACAGCTCCACCATAGATTCTACCTTTACAGCACTTTAAACAGGGGCTGTAGTTAGTGATTCTCCACTGGGCTGCATTATATTAACGAATTTCTAATATTCTGTCTTAACACAGCAACAAAACTCTGAAACAAAACATTATAAGCTTCATAAAAATGTAATTGGACAGAATTAGTTTGTACAGGTGTGTGTAACATAGTGGCCACTCTGTGCACATCACAGTATTTTAGAGCATAAGAATCAATGAGCCCAGTCTCATGTGAACCATATGGCAGCGGAGGTTTCAGTGGGTATGGTTGACTCTCAAATTATAAAATAACAATGCTGAATTAAAGAATTAAACAAAACTATGAGACTAATTAAATTCAATGTCAATATAGAGAGAACTTAAAGAGATGAGGTCTAATCATGTCGTCTGGTGGAGATAAAACTGGCCCAGTGAAGACGCCTCCACGGTGCAGCTTCATGGATCATGTCAGGCTGGATTCAGCTCACCTGTATCTCTGGTAGTCTCCGTGCCTGAGGCCATGCTGCTGCTGGGACTCCTTGATGATTTGCAGAACTGAAATTCAGTGTTAAGGGACAACCTAACTTCATGTCACGTTGGCACTGGAGGTACCGATCCAGTCAGTGTCCTCTCAAAGGTTACAACAGTTCAAAGCGGACAAATCAACATGTCTACAGCATCTCACAGTAAATACCACTCATAGTTTACTTGTTGCGCTTGGAGTTGACAAAGCTTTACGTGCCAAGCTGTATAAAAATCATTTCCATATCTGCCACATATCGCCTGCTTCAGTGACACGTCGCCTAATAACGTTATCCCTGAACGGGTTAGCTGCGAAGCTAACGTTAGCCTCGGAGCTAACGTTAGCTTCGCAGCCTTGACTCAGACTCGCTGCGGCGAATGAATGAAATAAGCAGGTCGCTACACATCTGTTGCTGAGAAGGATACTTTCCAGGCCAAGTCCTCCGTCCGATACATTTTCTTTGTTTTCATCCATGGGGGAAACTTTCGCTTCGTTTTGCTTGTCTGCGGCCATCTCTGGGTGCTAACAGCTAAGCGGCACACACACACATGCTCAGTCAGAAGTCTCGGGGACGGGCAAGGCTGCATGGAAATATCGCGAGATTTAGCTGAGAGAGAAAGTTGACTCCCCACTCTCTTCTAACTGAGGGCTGCACTGTAACGGCTGGGATAACTATAACTATATAATATAATAACCCCACAGTAAAACTATATATGACAGAACGGTGAGAGTCCTCATAAGCAACATATCATCATTTATAGTTAAATAAAATACAGGAGCAAATCAAGTAAGAAGACTGTAAATGACAATAAGCCCCAATGCGGTATCATATATTCCTCAATACTATGAATAGTGCTGAAATTTTACATCTTTTACTTATCACTCTCCTGTCACACTGTATTTTTGTTTAATTGTCTTATATTATTCTACATTTTATTTATTTTATGCCGTGTGTCTGCTTTAATGATCACCTTGTCTTTTATACCTGTCATTTCACTTTTATTCTTCCTGTATCAAGTGTTTTGAGCTACATTTAATTTATTAAACATGATATGCTACACAAATAAAGGTATCATTATTATTATTATTATTATTATTATTACATACACAGATCTTGACTGACAAAATCCTCCTACAGATTCTAACCACGCTACATACAAGACCTATGCACTTACACATATTTCAGCAGTTTTGTCTGGAAATATGTTTTAGCACAGTTGTAGTCAGGAAACACAGTTAAATTCAGTTTGTCATTCTAACTGACTCCAGACAGACACACAGATTTAGCTTCAGCTTTTCCACAAGCCAGCAATTTCACCACAGTTTCACAGAAGTATTGTCTAGTTATCTGTCTGGTTCTGGTGTGACATTATAAATGCACATTTCCTCCCAATACAAAGTCCATCAAACCATCAGGAAAAAATCAAATATCAAAGAAACAGTGTGTATATTTTAATAGAAAACAGGACAGAAATACAGTTACAAACATGTGGAGAGACCTGATCACACACAGTTAAAACACAAGTTATCCACCTTGGCTGTTCTGAATGGAGGCTGTAGGATGAGTAAGTCTCCTTTAGCTACACCCAGTAAGAATTTTGGGGGGTGGGGGGTACACACACACACACACACAATGGGTTTGTGCACATGAACTTAAACCTGTGCACATCTCCTTCTCAAATTTTGACCTGTCATGATAATAGTCTCCTAGCCTTTAAGAGGCAGTACAGAATGGTCATCCATCAGTCAAATATACTGCATCTAAGAACAGAACCTTTTCATCACATGCTCTGTTCTGCAGAAATATTCCCTGACTTGCAAAACTGTGGCAAACTGTCGTTTTAGTTGCTCCAATGAAAAGTCCATTCAGGTTTTGTCGGCAGCAGAAATGTATCTGGAGACAAAGTTCTTAATCTCAGAGATGTGCATGGTTTCTTTGATGGTGGTGTCTCTGCTGCGGACCTGAAGGAGGCCGCTCTCCAAGGTGTTCTCACTGATCACCACAGTGAAAAGCACTCCCATCTCATCATACCTACAATGCAATGACACACATCCAGACATCAGTCCACAGCAAGAGACACATCACTGATTTGCTCCGAATGAGTGATTCTACATCCACTACAGCACTTAATAAAACTTTACTTGGCGTTCAGCTGCTCCATCGATATTTGCATAGTGTCAAGATACCCAGGCCACACAGAGATCTTAGCCTCCATAAACTCTTGAAGAAGGCCCTCACAAACCTACAAAATAGTTGAACATCATCAGTTCAATTTAACACTTTTGTGCTGATTCTATAAGAAAGATCCTTTTCACCCAGCACTTACAAAAACAACAATCACTGCTGTTAGTAAATGTTTTTCCTACCCGTCTCATTTCCATAGTGGCTCCTCTGCCAATGTCTAAAGCCACTTTGACTGGAACCAACACTGGATGCAACTTCAGAACCTGAAATTAACAGAGAACTTAATTCAGTAAGAGAATTGCATCACAAAAGTGAAAGTAATTCTAAAATTATAAAGGAGAAATAAAATAAAATCAAGCCATCATCTTCCTGCTTTTTCTCTTTTTAAATGTAGCTGAGCTGTAAAGTATTTTTACCTTTCTCTGCCGCAGCCTCTGCTTGCTGTCTTCTGTCTTCAGCTGCTGCAGTGAGTTGGACAGAAAGGCCATCAAACCACGGTCCATGTTCCCAGTTACAGAGACAACGTGAGGAACCGTCTTGCGTCCATCTTGACCCTGAAACGAGTAACGCTGCACGTGACTGCACTGAAGAGCAAACGGTGAACAGCTGATTGTGTTTCTCATAAGACAGTTTTAACATAACAGAAGACATTCAACGCTCTGCTTAATCAACAACAGTTCAAACTGTGACCCCAAAAATGACCTCAGTCTCAGCATTAAACAAACATAATACGTTTCAATCAACTGGAATTATTTCAGAGCTGAAGGACTTTTTCCACTGCAGATATTTTGAGTTGTCATTGCAACAAATATCCAGGTGGAACCAACAATGATTAACCAATAAGCAACAGTGGTGAACCCTCATGCACATGACCAGGCCCCTGGAACTGGTAAAGTTAAATACAATGCAGTGATTATATCATATATTAATGACTCCCGTGCTTTTTCTGCTTTGACTTGTCAAAATGCTCCACGTTTACTTTCCCAATAACAAATCAGTCAAGTGTTATTTGGACGGATCTGAAAAAGCAGCTTTACAGGTCCAATGAAGCAACTGAATGCAGACATAACAAAGAGTAGTCATGCAGGAAAGACTGCGGTAACTGACCTGTAGCTTGGATCGGGCTTCTTTGTTTGTCTGCAGCAGCTCAGAAGCTCCTCGGCTGCACAGCGTCTCCAGGGGCTCCTGTCCCCACGGGAAGTTGTAGACAATCTTCACACTACGAGACTCCGCCTCCGCAAGTTCCTCCTCTGGGACGTCACTGCTGCTGAAGTCGGAGGGAGACAGGGCAAACTGGAAAAGGACGGGTGGAAAGAAAAGAAGGAACAAAGGGAAAGTGTGAGTTGACATGATTTTGTAACTTATCCTGATGACTTTGCAGCCAACAGCATCCCCAACAGTCTTTCTATCTTAATGTATTTGATGAATTTCAAAGGTTTAAGGTTTTTGGGGAGTTACAGGGGGATCAGGGAGTGTATCGTTAAGTAATTTGAATAAATATGAAGGAGGGGATGAAGGACGGAAAAGTGTGCTTACTTAAAAACAGAGATCGTGTCATATTTAGACTCCTTCAAACAAAGCCAACGTTTATCACTGAACTTGACCCTTGTAACAGTCTACTCCTCTTATTTAATGTGAGAAGCCAAAATCAGGCCCACAACCCTTTTTGGACCCCTGCTGGCTCAGTACAGCATTGGCAAATAACATAGCTGCCTTGTGATCACAATAAAAACTACAATTCTGGCTTTAATTGTCGTATTTTAGCAAAAGATTTATATGATATTTTAGTCTTCCTTCATGACAATAAAACCTTTCCTGTATTGTTTATTTTAATATTAAAACCCATTTGACTCCTGAATTCCACCGAGCAGAACTGAAAGTCAGCGTTTCTCTTTGTGAAGAAGCTTCTCACTGCGCCTCGTCACCTGTACCTACACAGGTGGAAGAGGAAAGTCTTAGCCGAGGTGTCAGCCCTGGTATAAACACTGCTTTACAGACTCACTTTCCTCCACCACTTCAGCCTCTGTCGCGTCCAGTGATCCAGCCAATGGGAAGACGTGCGAGGAGAGCAGAACCACACCAGAGACGTCTGGGTGATCTCAGCTGGGCTGGCGGAGGAAGAATGAATAATTACAGTAAATCTACACAATAATTTTAGCTGATAAATGTACTATTCTGTTACGAAATATTATATCTTTTTTAAAACACAAATGTGTATTACCTCTGAAAATCAGACAATTTGGCCTCTAGTAGTTAAATAATGAAAAGTGTGCAGCAACATACAGTAAATGCAAACGATTATTGACATCATAACCATCTAACTGATCCGATCACTAGGGCTTGTTTGTCTGAGTGCAGGCTGTGAGCTGCAGCCCAGTCTATAACAAAATGAAAGGTTTTACCATGTGCTATAAGAAACACCTCATATTTAAACCATTAATCACACAGTTTCAGTTGCACACTCAGGATTATTTTGACAAATGAGGCACAGATTTGAAATTAACCAGAAAAGACAAAGTATAATCTATTGATACACATGTCTTCTGTTAATAGTCATGTAACTGTTTACAGTACGAGCAGTCAGCTAAAGGTCCACATGCACCTGTCACCCTGAGGCGTTCAATAAAGATTTATTAAACATAGAGGTTTTACTAATGAAGAGTCCTTATTAAAACAGGAATAGAATAACATCGTCAGTCATATATAACTTCTCACAGGCATGCGTCTACACCCACAGAGAGACACACAGACGACAGAGAGCAGCTGAACCTCACCAACCACAACCGTCCGAGGGCTGAAAACACAGACCAGCCTCAGCCAGGCCGAAAGGCAGCTTCCTGTTCACCAGCTTCAACGAGGGGACAATCTGTTCCAAGGCACCTGAGAGCAGAACCAGACTTAGCTCGTGTTTTTATTCAGTTCATCCAAACTTTGTGTTCCAACACAGAAGAAGGCTGGGATGGCACACATTGCTTTACTTCTTTTCTTTGGTGTTACAAGTTGAGGATGTGTCATCAGTTACGTTCCCACCTCTCATCAATGGCTTTGCTCAAAGGAAGAGCAAAAATTCCAGCCACAAATTCCAGACATAAGGCCTGTTTGGAGGAGCTTGAACTGTGATGGGCTCAAATTAGGCCAAGAAAGTCCCTTAAAACTGTCACTGCTGAGCTCGGAGCCATGTTCCGCCAAGACAGGGATGGTCCATCTTCTGCCATCACCTTGCTACACAGCCCAAACTACATGCCATCATAATCCCTACCCAGCATATAGTAGCACAACTATTACTTGTCAGATTCTACATATCGAAAACTTTTCCAGAAATAGTTTTGCATCAGTTTTACCTTGAAGTAAGTTTGCTCTCACAGATGGGGACCTCTGAAGAAACACTCGCACCTCCTGGATGAGCTGCTCCTTGCTCAGCTCCTGCTTCTCAAGTATTTGTTTTAAGTTTTCAGAGTCAACCATCCTCAGTTGTCCTCCTCCATCTGTCCCTCTGTCCTCGCTGCAGCTCAGAGTGTCGATCCCAAACACCCGAGCTCTGGACCTGGTCACAGAGTGCCACCACTGCTCCAGCAGGTTGCTCCTCAGCTCCAGGCCCAGGGGCCCATAGCTGCAGCTCCTCCCACGCCGGAACAGCTCGGCGTCGGTTTGCCCGGGTGAGATGTAGTGTCTGTCCAGGCAGAGCTGCAGCAGAGTCCTGCCCGGATCCAGGTCCTCACCGCCGGGTGCACTGCAGCGTCCTCTGGTGATCCGCAGCCCCGGAGCTCCGCTGCTCCGCCAGGTCTTTAAAACGACAGCGTGTGCTGAGAGGACGCGTCTGACACAGGGACCGGGCATGACCGGAGGCTTGAGAAGGGAGAGTCCAGAGATCTTCTATTAAAGCGATGAATCCTCATGAGTAAAAACCTGGCCGCTCCTCACAGCCACAATACACCGCAAATGCTCCGAAGTAAACATTTTAACTTCAAGTAAAATATTAGCTAAGCCAAAGTCTAGCGTGTAAAGTTTCTTGAAAACAGTTGTTCAGTCCAGAGATAAAGTGAGAGTCTGCATCATCCTCTCAGCTGCTCAGTTACTGTTCAGTGAAAACCACTGGAGACACCTTTTAATTTCAGCTTCGCAGGAGACACATGTGATGCATGACCCGGAAATTACACTTTTACATCCGGGTTACCGCGCATGTCAGCTGCGGTTTTCAACGTAAAACTTCCTTAAATGTACCAGGTTTAAAAATCATTTTAACTGAGCGTCGTCTATTAAAATGATATAACAACCTTATATTTACTAGTCTGGCTCTTTCAGGTTAGGGCTTCAGACATAAAATATAAATAACTTTTATTGTTGTCAATAACGTTGCCCCAAAACTAAAAAAAAAAAATAGTGCCAGTAAATTAAGTAATATATTGATACAACTTAAAACATCAAAATCTTTTTTTTTTTTTTTTTAAATTATTATTATTTTAGCAAAGCCATCTTGAAACTATAAATGCTCACTGGCCTCATTGACTACAGCAGGTGCAGTGGCTCCAAAGCGAAGGTGCAGGGACATCCAGGGGCCACAGACATCAGTGATGGACAATTTCAAAGTGTGACTTCTTTCATTCTCTCTATCTGCATTTAAACCTACTCACTTCCTCACTTCGTAACCTCTGTGTTACTGTTGAAAACATGTTCCATGTTCTAATCATTCTTTCAACCCAAACTTTCCACAAAAAACACAACTCAAGGTTTTCATTTTCTCATTTTTATTTAAAAGGGCCACACAAACCCTTTTCATATGATCTTCATTAACATCACTTTAAACATACCACGAACTGAAAACACTGCATTACCTAGTAAAAATAAATTACTGAGGAATGTAACAAAAAAAACAGTCAAGGAAAAGTGCAGCAATCATAGTTGCACTATAGGAGACATGTCTATGACTCCATTTAATGCTCTGGGTTTACTGAATAATTCCAACCCTGCTGTAAGCAAAACAAAGTTAAACAGTACAAAGGATAATAATAATAATAATAATAATAATAATAATAATAATCATCATCATACTGTAAGATTGCAAGACTAAACAAAAATCATGTTGGTTCCCATATATTGTGCGTGTATCATATCTACTGTGGGAAGGGTGGTGGCATGGGGTAGGGCACCATCGGTGGAGGGGGTGGTGGCTGTTGGGCCTGTGGTGGTGGCGGCTGAGAGTTGAATGGGAATGGCGGGTGGTTCATGCCATTCTGAGCGGCCCTCTGCATGGCCCCGAACTGAGGGGGGCCCTGGAAGCTTTGGTTACCAAAGGCACCCACCTGGTTTGCCGGAGCACCGAAATTACCCTGTCCATTGCTGTTGCTATAATTGTTGTTGCCATAGCTACCACCAGAGTTACCACTGTTGCCTCCATAGCTGCCACCATTCTGGGCCTTGCTGCCACCAAAGGCACTCTTCGGCCCACTGCCAAACCCTCTATCACTTTCCCTGTCCCTGTAGCTACTACCACCAAAGTTACTCCTCCCACCCCCAGAATACCTATCGCGACGGTCATCCTTGTAGCCACCTCTTCCCCCCCTTCCACGACCTGGATGAGATGAAGACAGGAGAGGGACAAAAGGAGAGAGAGGGGAGTGAGTTAAGAATATTAATTAATTAGAATCAATTAAATATTATGATTATTATTATGATTATGATTGTGATTATTATTATTATATACACTGAACCTTAATTAACATGGCAGCAAAACTAAGAGACACTGACTAGATGAACAGAGCCTTTAAACCACCTGGACTGTCACATTCTTATTCACTCACATACTTTAAAAAAGCATTTTTTCACAAGTGAAAATGAAATACAAGTGGAGGGTTTTGTTTTTACTTATTATAATAAGTAAATAATAATTTAATATGCTAATTGATGCCAACATATCGTATCAGATTTTACCTCCTCTGTCCTCTGCCATCTGGATCAGCTTGGGGTTAATGGCCTGGTTGGCCTCGCGGAGCACAGAGATCAGGTCACTGGCCTGTTTCATGTTGTTGGGGGTGAAGAAGGTGTAGGCTGTGCCCGTTTTTTGACTTCGGGCTGTGCGTCCAATGCGGTGGATATAATCCTCAGAGGAGTTAGGGTAGTCATAATTGATGACAAATTTCACATCCTCCACATCTGTGAAAGTGTTGCAGTGTGGCAAAACAAAACATGGAGGCCACACAGGATTTTGCACACCACAACAGCCAGATCAAAGGGAAACGTTAGCAACTGTGAAGGCTGGGGGAAGAAAACGGTCAATAGGCTGTGGAGGAAACGTGTTAAAACAGCATAATATTGTGTACACAACTACTCCATGGGAATACTACTGTGGGAAGAGAGAAACGATGCACACTCCAATTGCTTACCATAATGAAAAAGATCCAAAAGGCATTCACTCTCCCTTTTGTTACCAAGGGAGACAAAAAAAATGGATTTTAGTCTTACCATAAAGGAGTATGCATTCACTAGTCCTTTCCCAATGCAGCGAAATCCCCCACAAATTGTCAAGTGACATCCAGGAGCTTCTACGCAGTTGGGCCACGATATGCACTGGGGCGTCCTCATGTGCCAATATAGGACCACTGAGTGGTTCATTTTTGCAGGTCCGTTTTTCCCAGTACACTCTCAAAAGAAGCCTGATATTAAAGGCCGCACTGCACGTCTTGCCAAGACAAAATAGACCAAGTACTAATTTGAACGGGGGGGCCCCTTCAACAAAGATGAAGAAGGCCCAAGCATTGAACCCTGTGGGACCCCTCAGCGAACACAGAACAATTGCCCCCATACCCTTCATCAGTCTCATCAAGGCAAGATCTTCCAAGAAGCCAGTGTTCACTTGAGAAAATGTCTCTCGTTGGCAGGTCTCGACATGACTATAAAACGCAGGCGAGGGAGGAACTTTGATTTGAGCTGTCTCACTCTCTTTCTCCTCTCACTAGGTGTTCCCACTACCCCCTACACACATGTGCCAGGTCTCATCAATTTTCAGAGACAAAATATTTTCAAACTGCTCTCTCCATTTCAAGAAATCCAGCACTTTGACGGGAAAAGAAAACAACTGAAAGCTTAGACAGGCTCACAAGCACCCATGCTATGTGATACAAGCTCCGAAAGGTAACAATTGTTCCAAATCTCAAACAAGTGACTTGCAGTACAGCGCTCTCTAACACAACAGCATGCAAGGCAAAAGTCACATCAGCATCAAGCATATCTTTTTCTCTTTTTTTTTTACGTTTGAGTTGGAAACAGCTGGATGGCATTTGTCAGGTGAAATCCATGGACAGAGAACAGATGTGTGTGTATTTCAACAACATATCAGAGACAAAGGCTTAGCCACACAGCCTTTTGAAGATCACTGGCACACAAGAGCTTTCACCTCTCTAGGCCCACTGGGTGGCAAGCCAGTTGAGCACTTCCAATATGTCATCCTTCTCCCTCTCGAGGCCTGGGACTGTCATGCCTAGCGCCTGCCACAAAGACTCCACCTTAAGGTGAGAAAAACTCAGAAAATGCATAGTAAAGTTAAAGAAAGCAAAACCACTTTCTTTAAAATAAGTGGAACACTGATAAGAAAGTGGTGCTAGTCAATGGCATACTGACCTAAGCCACGGGAGGCCACATCTGTAGCAATGAGGATTGGAGCTTTGCCATATCTGAATTCTGAAGGGAGAGAGCCAGTATTTAATTAAATGACAGGGTCATTTGACAGTCTGGTTACCAATGTCAGTCTGTGACAATGATCCTTCACTCATTTCTAAAACCTTAACTGGCAATGTGATTTATTAAGCCTCACCATTAAGGACCCAGTCCCTCTCCTGCTGGCTCTTGTCTCCATGGATTCCCATGGCTGGCCACCTGCGACAGACACACTGAGTATTAAACATTGCCAACTCAGTTTAAAAAAAAAAAAAAAAAAAATCACTGGGCTTGTGACTAACAATCATCAGGCATAACCAAAATAGAAACTTGACAGATGAAGAGAGGAATTCATATAAGGTACAGACGTCTTTTAAAAAGGCACAAGAGAGGAGATCTTTACCCATCTCGTCTCATCCTCCTGGTGAGCTCATCACAACGCCTTTTGGTCTCCACAAATATAATGGTCTTGTTCTCCTTTTCACTCATTATCTCCTCCAGCAAACGGATCAGTCTGACAGAGAGGAGATAAGAGAAGGTTGAGACAAAGCTGTTTTTCAGCTGAGCGACTGATAAACGGGAAATGAAAATCATCTACTGACTTGTCCTCCTTCTCCATATCACTGCAAACATCAACTATCTGTAGGATGTTGTGATTGGCACTGAGCTGCAGTGCTCCAATGTTGATCTGGACGTAGTCTTTCAGGAAGTCCTCAGCTAGCTGCCGAACTTCCTTAGGCCAGGTGGCGCTCCACATCAGGGTCTGACGGTCTGGCTGGTAAGGACAAGAGAAAAGATTTCACTTTCTGGCAGCTATCAAGTAATTTTAACACTAACATTTACCTACTTAACTGTAAATTTGAGAATGCACCAGTCAGACATTAAAGAAACAGTAACAGTTCATTTGAGTAGTTGCAGGTTGTTTGTCAAAATTAGTTTCCATTTTTATCAGTATGTCTTTAATTTCCAGCCTCATAGTCATAAAGGTAGTATGACAATTTTCTCAGACATAATATCAAAAATGTCAAATGTCTGCAAAGTGAAAGAAAATAACATAACTTACCCGGATCTGTTCAACTATTTTGCGGATCTGAGGTTCAAATCCCATGTCCAGCATACGGTCGGCTTCATCCAGCACCAGGTAGGTGCAACGACGCAAATTAGTCTTCCCACACTCCAGGAAGTCAATGAGACGACCTGGGGTAGCGATGCAAATCTCAACACCTTAAACAAAAACAAGAAAAACACAATCAATATCACATGTAACTGAAAAACTTTGATACTGGTAAATGGCTCTGAAGCTATTCAAATAGTTCCTCAAACATAATAAAAAATAGAAGAGCACAATAGAAGAGCCAGATGAAATTGGTAATATTCACTGAAAGAATCAAAGTAAGCATACCCCTCTCAAGGTCCCTGATCTGGGGTCCTTTGGGTGCACCACCGTAGATGCAGGTGCTCTTGAGACGGGAGGCCCTGCCGTACTCAGCAGCCACTTGTTGCACCTGCTGAGCCAGCTCACGAGTTGGTGCCAACACTAAGCACTAAAGGAAGATGTATACAGTTTTTTTAAATGAATAAAATTGCTCAATAACACACAACACGTATATATTGGGCATTTACAGCAACATCTGTGTCCATCAACTCATGTAGAACAGACAGAGCTTAACAACAGCTAAGAATGATTCCTGCAGACCAGGACCACAAGTGCCTATTTCAACTGAACAGGTATTGCCTGTTTTAGCTGCACCACATCACGCCATGCCATGCTGCATGTCACGGCAAACTGCAGCATTTCACAGCTGTAATTTACCAGCTCCCTCCCAGAGGGGAGCGAACACTGTATGCTGATCCCATAATATTATGGTACTGCTTCAAAAACTTTATCCCCAAAGGGAAAATTCTTCCTCCAGCCAAGAGAAACACAAGACAAGCACAAGCTATAGCAGCTTCACTGGTTTCTGATTTGTTTGATGCACCGTATCAAAATTCAGCAAAAGGTGGATCTTTAACTATACAGAGCAATACATTTATCAGCATGACATGAATTCAGGCATTCAGGTATAAAATTATGACAGCTTAAAAACCTTTTCTTGTTTCAAAATTACAGAAAAAAATGTATATGTCCAATATCTGTCTATATCATATATGCTAATACATACAACAGTATAGTTTGAGGTTTACTTACAATAGGCCCATCTCCATGCTCCAAGAATGGCTGATGTTGGATGTGCACAATTGCAGGCAGAAGGTACTATTAAAAAAGAGAAAACAACTGAGTTCTACTTACAATTTAACTGATAATGCACAACATTAGATCAGTGTTTCTAAAAAGCAGCTGCCTGCCAAGTAGGCATTTATTTCCACAAAGTCAGCAGGGTGTATTTCTTGTATCAGCAGTGTTAACATTGTTTCAAGTTAAAAAATCGTGTCCTAAATGGCTGTGTCATCCAAACAGTGTAATGTAACTTCTGCCAGAATGCCATCACTGAACTGGACTACACAGAACATAAAAACACAAGATAAAGAAATATGGCCTTATCCGCAGCACACTGCCAGGATGACCATGCCTCCCACATGTATAATAATTGGTTTCTTTTCTCATTGAGGTAGTTACAGCAAAGTCTGGTACACAAAGCAAGGTCCAAAAAAGGCTACAGACTGTTTCTAAGAGCTCTAAGTTTCCATATGGCAAAAGTGGTATTATATCTTAACTGCTCTGGGATGCAAAGGTGACAACAAATTTATCTGGTTTGTGCCGAGTAGAAGGGGTTTGAAAAATCACAACTAGGAAGAACTTCACTTACTGCAAGGGTTTTCCCAGACCCAGTCTGAGCGATGCCAACCATGTCTTTGCCGCTGAGGGCAACAGGCCACCCCTGAGACTGAATCGGGGTTGGTTCAGTCCAGTTCTGTTTGACTATGACATCCATGACATAACCTAAAGACATGAGGTATGCAAGTTCAATTATTGAACGTCAACGTTTCAAGCAATGAGCACGATATACTAAAACATTTATATATCAGTGGATGGGTAGAGGACTTTACAAAATAACGTGTGATGGAGCATGAATTTCCACTCACTTGGAAATGCAGCTTCATGGAATTTTACAATTGGTTTGGGGCAATCTCTGCCTTTGACTGTAACTTCTTTGCTTCTTCGGTACTGCTCAACCTCTTGCTGGAATTGGAAGAAGAAATGAAAAAGATTGTAATTATACACAAACCCTTACAAAACAGCAAGCCCTGGAATAATCTGTCTTAGGTGAGAGATCTTTAGATTTTGTCTTTTCTTTAACTACACATTTATGTGTTACTGTTTATCTCTGTGTGAGAATCAACAAAGTAAAATCAAATAAAAATGCAGGCATAGAAAAAAAAGAAACAGTGGGAAGCCGTTCTTACAAGTGGTCTGCGGGTGGCATCTGGGTGCTCCTGGTAGAAGTTCTTTTGAAACTTCGGAAGCTCGTCGAGGTTCCAGTGCTTTTTTCGCAGCCTCTCTCCAGGGTTGCCAAACTTTCCTTGAGGAGGTCCACCCCTGTTGCCTCCTCCACCACCACCAAAACGAGGAGGCCCTCCACCATACCTTGTGTAAAAGACAGGAACACACAACATAAAGGACAGCCAGAGATGACACTGATTAAAGGGAAACCAATTTTTGACATAAAAGCTGAGTGAACTGTCTTGACTGATGTCAACAGGGTCATCTGAGCTTGGCCTTGGAATAGTCTGAAACATAAAGACTGTGGGAAGAGTAGGTTTTTAGCATTTCTAGAGTTCAGGCTCTGCACACTGAGCACAGTTGTTTTTAAGCCCTCTCTTGTGAATCTTTCCTCTTTAGAGAAATGCAATAGGGCTACTGAAACACAGCCTTTACTGCCACATATATACTTTCCTGGATAATATTCCTGCCTTCGTGTTCTAGCACCACACAAACAAATTACACAAAGGGGATTTAAATGTGTAAACAGCTAAAAATCAACATTTGTGACAGGAGACACGATCCTCCCAAAACAGAGAGACACTTGATACCCTAGAGGCAGAACCTGGAACTGAGAACTGAAAAGCTGGATAATAAACACTGAGCATCTCTGGCGTTTTTCACAACTCTCACTGTTTCCTACAACCCGACAATGCTTCAACAGAGCCGGGTTTCAATGTGCTGTTTGTCGCCGTTTCACAGCAACAACAAACTGTCAGGTGACTGAACCGAGCTTGACGTGACCCGGTTCACACGGCGATAAAACGGGGTTAAGGGGCTGAGTAAGACACTGCTGCCGGAATACGAGTCGTTAAAACTGAGTCGGCCTGAACGAAAAACCCGCTGAAAGAGAAAATGTCACTGCGCCACATTTTCAGAAACAAGAAGCTCGTCGTGCAAACCGACACAGTTGTTGTTAGCTGCCATTTTACCTCTAATCGGCAGGGGATCGGGGAGCATTACACACACGTCGAGTCAATGCAGGGGAACCAGACTGCATGAAACTTGCTTTTCTTTCCACATGCGATACACGAATGTGGCTAAATAACAGCTGCCGGCGACATGAACTCCAAGACGGGAGTGTTGTTTTGAGAAAGAGCGCTAGCTGCTAGCTACCGTCTCCCACCCCGCTCGTCCCGGCTAACGGTAGGAGACCCGGAGCTGACACCGGACTTACCCTCGATCTCTGCCACGGTCCCTGTCTGAAAACCCAGGCATTGTGTAGCAGGCTGCTGCGGGGGAAAACGGACTTCGTCTAAATCCCTCTAGCCGGCCAACAAAACAGGAGATTAATCTAAGAGCAAAATAATCGGCGCAGGGGAAAATAAAAAGAAAATGCCGGCAGACAAAAATCTATCTAGAGAGACGGAAGTGAGGTCAGGCGAGGCGGATAACATTGTATCAATGCGCGTCACACCGCGGCACCCGTTGCGGTACTATTTTATGTCCGTGCACCTGTGTTCAGTAACGAAATGTAATGATAGGAAGCTGCAGAGAAAAGGTAAACGTGAACATTTAATGAGAATATTTTAATTAGATAATGTGACAGATGTATGTCTGGCCTGTCTGTCTTGTTGGGCCAATTAAAACTAAAAACAGATGTGGACAAAATAATAGAAACACATGTGAGTATAACACAATACAACCATGTGTGTAAAAATACAACTCAACAACACACAAACAGACCGCAGGGTTGAATCCATCAACACCTCTGAGAGCAGAGGCAGGATGGTCATCATTCATAAGAGAAAAGAGACCAACATTTTAATATATTTATATATATATTTATTTAAGTTTTACAATGCATTTTGTTTTAGCAGTTGCATTTACAAAATTCAGGAGTATTCCACAATGAGCTTCTCCCTATGCGCCCAGGTAAAAAAAAAAAAAAATCAGTAAATAATTCTGTCAAAGAATATTTTGAAATATCCAACTGGTCTCCATCTTCATCTCGTGAACTTTCTAACGTACATACATGTGGCATACTGGCACCTGCAGAGACAAAGAACCCCACAGACATTTCACACAATTAAAATCACAAAACAAACATTTACACATCTGAGAGTTGTCAGGATATTGATCTACTCTTCCATGATTTTGAAAATGGAAATTTCCTTGCTTTAATCAAAAAGTGCACGATACAACCCAGTAAAAGAAATCATTCATCAATAACAATCCCAGTTCTTACTATTCTGTGGTCAGTGTCATCCAACCCACTCATTCCTGGTCCTCTTCCTCAGAATTAGGCAGGTCAAGCAGGTTCTCACATTTCTTACGATTTCTTTTTATTTCTTTGTTTTTAGGACAAAAAGCAGAGACATTTGTATTATCCCTCACTTTTCCCAATAAAAGTTCTAGTTCCTTAAACTCTCAACTTCCTTAAACTATTCTTATACCTTTAAATGCAACATGTTGCCCTTACACACAAAAGCAAGACATGTTCAACGCTCAGAAAACAGACACCTGTTGTAACTAGCACAGTAAGTGAGTAAATGCCTCAGCAGGGGACAAAGAGAATAAAATATAAGTGGCAAAATTTCACTTACTACAAAACGTTATCCACAAGATATTTCTTTGTCTGCTGAGTTTAGTGTTATCTGCCGTTAACTGGCTTCTCTCTGCATCCCAGTAGGTTTTGTCTTTATTCACTATTGTAACAAGGTGAACAACAAAACAGCGACTGAACATTCACATTTGTTGTCATATGATTAGAATCATTATATGAGCAACAACATGTGGTTAAGAAAACTCACTTTTGACTCCGATGCAAATGATTCCAACCAGGAGGAGAAGACACAGTCCAGCCAGAAACACTGAGCACGTTCTGACATGATTCCTCTTTCCTGAGCTTTCACTGACCACTGACACTTAAAAAACAAAACCAAACATCAGGATCTGAATTTTTGGGACATTGCAACCTATCAAAAATACATTAAATGCATGAAATACTACATTGATGGAAGCTGCAACTCATAAAATAAAAGAATATTAAATTAAAACACATGTTCAGGGGCTACAATATCACACTGCTAAACTACCGAAACAACCTACACAGAAAAAAAACAAGATAATTAAAGTCAAAATCTGTCATCCATGGTGTGTTTACATACCTGGGGGCTGAGCCTCTGCAGGTCCTGGTATATTTGGTGATACGTCCTCCACCCAGGGATTGTCATACACTTTCAGGCTTTCTGCACTGACATAGATGTCCACTATATTCTCCTTGTTGTTCTGATCACGTTGAACATTCCTGATGATGCCCGCCTCATCGTACACATGCTCCGACATGTCTCACAGCTGTCATACATCAAACACACAACTTAGATAACATAAATATGAATGTTTGGTTTTGAATCCTGCTGTAATAGTTATGTCTGTTTTCTGAAAGAGGCTGGACACTGTCGGCAGCATAAAAAAGAAGAAGAGCAGAAAAATGGGAAGTCAAAGCTAAGCACTGTTTGGGCATCTGCTTGTTCCCTCTAAGTCCACCTGGTCATCAGTGACCTAAAGGTAATGGCTGTTGTTAACTAAAGAGTAAACACACAGGAAATGAATCCAAAAGACGCATAAACTGTGAGTGGGCCGTCTGTCATGGTGGGCGAGTGTGTGTTGGTCACATGACTTTTCTCACAATGAACATAGGTGTAAAATATGGAGGTCGACAATATCTCTGAAGGTTTCTTTTAAAAGTCATGTTGAATTTGTCGGCATGTATTGTAGTATATTGTCATTCAGGCAAGAGGAATGATAAAGATTAATTTACAATATAATGTATTTTTGAAATGTAAATATTTTTGAAATATATTATTATTATTATTGTTATTACTTTAGTGTATAATATTATAATCATTCCTGCTGAGGAACAAGATTTATATTTAAAGCTTTAAAATATCTAACCTGTTTTATTGAAGGAGTCAAGTTGACTGATATGAATTATTAGAAATTTCACTTTACAATAAACTTTATTGTAACACTGAATTAATTACTAAAAACATAATTTATCACAATGAATTCACTTTTTAAATTATTATAATCAGCATTTAGTTTTTTATAATTTCAACAACAAATAATTAAAAATATAACATTACTGAAGAGTTTGATCTAAGAAGTTTATTTACAGATGAAATACATCTACATCACACATACAGCATGGAGAAGCTCTACTTCGCTTTAACAGGAGGAAAATGTACAGTTTGTTGATGTCATTTTACAAACGTGGGAGAAAAACAGATGTGGAATCAGTTCATGAGTGTTGCACCATAATTTGATTTCATTTAAGTGTTTTCTCACAGATGAAGTCTAATTTAGAATTGCATGGCAAATCATTCCAGTTTTTTATATCAGCAATCCATTTAGTAATATGAACACAGTTTTCGTTCTGGTTAATTCCTCCATTATTTGGCTCTCCGTCTGCCCAGTACCTAGAGATGAACAAAAACTGTTCAGCCAAAGATTTTTACATGCACTCCATGTCTTTATTATCAGTATATGACGCACAGCAGAGCTGAACTCTTCATCTTCTGTGTCCTTTAATATTTAGATTTAAGTGTGTGCAGACTCTGTTTTCAGACCTGCGTTGAGGCGGCTGAGAGCCCTGCGCCTTCACTTATATTAACTAATGAAGCAGACACTGTTTGTCTCCCTGCTCTGACGTGGCAGAGAGACAGTCAATAAATAAGAAATTGGGAAAATGTCTTACACTGTGGTGGCCTTCGTTCCATCAACCCATTTCCAGAGGCCTTCTGTCTCCTCATCTGTGAGACCGATCCAGATGCTGTCAGGAAATGAGCTTAGAAATATCTGGAGTTCAGAGAGACATTCAGGTGGCTGTCAATTATAGTTTTTTTTACTTTATCATGTTTTATTTAATGGTCTTCCAAAGAGATTAGGTTTGCCCTCAGAGTCCTCCTCTTGATATGTCTCAGCAGGGAAAAAAATGAATGATGGCTAAATTTCATTTAGCTGATTCAGTTTCAGGGCCCTGAGGTTTGGTGCATGTTGGCCCACAGAGAACAGAGCCATTGTTCATGTTGCTTCAGTATTGATCATTGCAGAAGTGATTATGGACTTTTCTTCCCCTTTTCAGACATTTCAGGAAGACTGAACCTGCTTCACCACACTGATCTGGTTTTCCTCTTCCATCCTTTTTAAAAGGCCAAATACCTTGTTTTTTTCTATTAGGTCCTAATATTAAAATCATAACTTAGGGAAGGGGAGCAATTTTTGTATATTTGTATCATTTACATTTACATGTATGCAGAGAATACAATAAGATTACTCAGTCAACAACAAGAGCTTCAAGAAAAGAAACTTTTTCTCCAGTCACCTGTTCCTCCTCGCTAGATACGATCGGCAGCTGTGCACCATGAGTTTCACAGAACTGTTGGCTCTCAGACATGGTTTTCTTTACGGTGTAATATGAATAACAACTGTTGCCAAACCTTATCCACTTGTCAGGACAGGACGCTGTCTCTGTTCAACAACACAAAATAATGTGCTTCAGTCACAATACTGCATGCAAACCTCATGACAAAGCAAAAGACAAAACAGTGCAGAGCATCAAGCAGAGGAACCACTCTCAGTTTTTATACTGTGAGCTCTACAGTGTGTTACTCATCTGTGCAGCTGTGCAGACAGAAAACTGTCAGTGTCTGAACAGCAACAACTCAACATGAAAACCTCATTAAAGGATAAGTTTGGCATTTTGGATAATTTTGACACATAGGTGAATTTGTATTTTCAAAAATGTCAAACTATTATTTTAAATCAGAATCATCATTCATTCGTCAACTCACCGAGCTGCTCTCGTAACTCAGAAACTTCTGTCTGTAGCTGGTTTGTCTCTTGGGTCAGGTTGTCAACAAGGCTTTTCATTTCACTGTTACTTGTCTGCAGTCTGTCTCTCTCTCTGGTCAGGTTGTCAACAAGGGTTTTCATTTCACTGTAACTTGTCTGCAGTCTGTCTCTCTCTCTGGTCAGGTTGGTATTGAGGCTTTTGTCTTGAATCACTGCCACAGCGTAAATGATCAAACATCACTTACACACATTTGGGTAACTTATCGTAACCATTGGTTTGAATGGATGAATTTGGAAAACTTACATAGGACCACCACAGCAATGAGTGCAGCCAGGAGGAGAAGACACAGCAGCCCCAGAAACGCTGCAGCAGGTCTGACGAGATCCCTCCTTCCTGAAGGTGCCAGATAAAAACAAGATCATTTAAATCAGAATCAAATCAAATCAAAATTTGTAGATGCACTTGTTGTCCATATTGTTGTGTACATACCTGGGGTCTGAGCCTCTGCAGGTCCTGGTATATTTGGTGATACGTTCTCCACCGAGGCATTTTCATACACTTTCAGGCTTTCTGCACTGATGTCCACTATATTCTCCTTGTTGTTCTGATCACGTTGAACATTCCTGATGATGTCCGGCTCCTCGTACACATGCTCCGACATGTCTCACAGCTGTCATACATCAAACACACAACTTAGATAAGATAAATATGAATGTTTGGTTTTGAATCCTGCTGTAATAGTTATGTCTGTTTTCTGAAAGAGGCTGGACACTGACGGCAGCATAAAAAAGAAGAAGAGCAGAAAAATGGGAAGTCAAAGCTAAACACTGTTTGGGCATCTGCTTGTTCCCTCTAAGTCCACCTGGTCATCAGTGACCTAAAGGTAATGGCTGTTGTTAACTAAAGAGTAAACACACAGGAAATGAACCCAAAAGACGCATAAACTGTGAGTTTACAATAAACTTTATTGTAACACTGAAGTAATTACTAAAAACATAATTTATCACAATGAATTCACTTTTTAAATTATTATAATCAGTATTTTGGCTCCTCATCTTCCTTTAGTTGTGTTTCTACATTAAAATACCTTTTGGTCTTGATATTGATAATGTGACATGTACTAAATCACTCAGTCAAACATTAATAAGGTTGTCAGTATGTATTTATATTGTTGTTTTTTTAAAATAATTTCAACAACAAATAATTAGAAATATAACATTACTGAAGAGTTTGATCTAAGAAGTTTATTTACAGATGAAATACATCTACATCACACATACAGCATGGAGAAGCTCTACTTCGCTTTAACAGGAGGAAAATGTACAGTTTGTTGATGTCATTTTACAAACGTGGGAGAAAAACAGATGTGGAATCAGTTCATGAGTGTTGCACCATAATTTGATTTCATTTAAGTGTTTTCTCACAGATGCAGTTTAATTTATAAGTGCATGGCAAATCATTCCAGTTATTTATATCAGCAATCCATTTACTAATATGAACACAGTGTTCCTCCGGATGATTTCTTCCTCCATTATCCGGCTGTCCGTCTGCCCAGTACCTAGAGATGAACAAAAACTGTTCAGCCAAAGATTTCAACCATAACTAAAATATAAGAAATCAATACTGTTGACGTCTGGGACTTGTACCTCCAGAGCATGATATTATGAGGTCACTAATGACAGAACTTACATGCACTCCATGTCTTTATTATCAGTATATGACGCACAGCAGAGCTGAACTCTTCATCTTCTGTGTCCTTTAATATTTAGATTTAAGTGTGTGCAGACTCTGTTTTCAGACCTGCGTTGAGGCGGCTGAGAGCCCTGCGCCTTCACTTAAATTAACTAATGAAGCAGACACTGTTTGTCTCCCTGCTCTGACGTGGCAGAGAGACAGTCAGTAAATAAGAAATTGGGAAAATGTCTTACACTGTGGTGGCCTTCGTTCCATCAACCCATTTCCAGAGGCCTTCTGTCTCCTCATCTGTGAGACCGATCCAGATGTTGTCGCGAAATGAGCTTAGAAATATCTGGAGTTCAGAGAGACATTCAGGTGGCTGTCAATTATAGTTTTTTTTACTTTATCATGTTTTATTTAATGGTCTTCCAAAGAGATTAGGTTTGCCCTCAGAGTCCTCCTCTTGATATGTCTCAGCAGGGAAAAAAATGAATGATGGCTAAATTTCATTTAGCTGATTCAGTTTCAGGGCCCTGAGGTTTGGTGCATGTTGGCCCACAGAGAACAGAGCCATTGTTCATGTTGCTTCAGTATTGATCATTGCAGAAGTGATTATGGACTTTTCTTCCCCTTTTCAGACATTTCAGGAAGACTGAACCTGCTTCACCACACTGATCTGGTTTTCCTCTTCCATCCTTTTTAAAAGGCCAAATACCTTGTTTTTTTCTATTAGGTCCTAATATTAAAATCATAACTTTGGGAAGGGGAGCAATTTTTGTATATTTGTATCATTTACAGCCATTTTAAAACAGTATACAGTACATGTATGCAGAGAATACAATAAGATGACTCAGTCAACAACAAGAGCTTCAAGAAAAGAAACTTTTTCTCCAGTCACCTGTTCCTCCTCGCTAGATACGATCGGCAGCTGTGCACCATGAGTTTCACAGAACTGTTGGCTCTCAGACATGGTTTTCTTTACGGTGTAATATGAATAACAACTGTTGCCAAACCTTATCCACTTGTCAGGACAGGACGCTGTCTCTGTTCAACAACACAAAATAATGTGCTTCAGTCACAATACTGCATGCAAACCTCATGACAAAGCAAAAGACAAAACAGTGCAGAGCATCAAGCAGAGGAACCACTCTCAGTTTTTATACTGTGAGCTCTACAGTGTGTTACTCATCTGTGCAGCTGTGCAGACAGAAAACTGTCAGTGTCTGAACAGCAACAACTCAACATGAAAACCTCATTAAAGGATAAGTTTGGCATTTTGGATAATTTTGACACATAGGTGAATTTGTATTTTCAAAAATGTCAAACTATTATTTTAAATCAGAATCATCATTCATTCGTCAACTCACCGAGCTGCTCTCGTAACTCAGAAACTTCTGTCTGTAGCTGGTTTGTCTCTTGGGTCAGGTTGTTAACAAGGGTTTTCATTTCACTGTTACTTGTCTGCAGTCTGTCTCTCTCTCTGGTCAGGTTGACAACAAGGGTTTTCATTTCACTGTAACTTGTCTGCAGTCTGTCTCTCTCTCTGGTCAGGTTGGTATTGAGGCTTTTGTCTTGAATCACTGCCACAGCGTAAATGATCAAACATCACTTACACACATTTGGGTAACTTATCGTAACCATTGGTCTGAATGGATGAATTTGGAAAACTTACATAGGACCACCACAGCAATGAGTGCAGCCAGGAGGAGAAGACACAGCAGCCCCAGAAACGCTGCAGCAGGTCTGACGAGATCCCTCCTTCCTGAAGGTGCATGGACTGAAACGGCTGAGAGCACAAGCAAATGGCTGATGAGAGTTTATTCTAAAACAATTTAGTACTGTATCAAACTCAGTTTGAAGTTCTGCATTATTACAAGTTATTTCCATGAACTGTTGCTGTTTTTATGTTGATAAATGAAAAACAAAACGCATCAACAGAAAATGTAATGTTTTACCCAACACTGCAGATAGTATAGTATAGTAAATAGTATGTATCACATCAGAGACAGACAGACAGATGGATGGATACTTTGCTGTTGGTCCTCAGTGGTGTCCTGTAATTTCGGCAGCGTACTCCCCTCTATCCAGCAGTTGTCGTAAATAACCACATTGTCTGTTTTATCATAGACGTCTGCATCTCTGTCCTCCTTCTCCCCTGTCTGAAATCTAACTTTCTTGGTGAGGTCTGGCTTGGCGTAGATATCCTGAGACATACTGCACTGTAACTACACTCCACCTAATTCAGATGTCCTCTGTTGGACTTGGACCAGTTCCACTGAAATTCAGCATGTTTATTATGATTCTTTTGTTCTTCCTCTTGTTCAGAAATAGAGAAGAAGAAGAAGATAAGGTCAACTCCGATTTTTTGCAGAGGGAAGAACATAGAGGAAACCACACACCCATGAAATAGGAATCTCTCTATCAGTTCAGAATGATAATTTGTAACAGTCACAGGATCATAACGTAGCATCTGGAATCCAGACACAAGAAAAGGAGTGAAGGTGAGATATTAATACATTGTTAGTACTTAAGTACAATATCATACTTTTTCCTTTGACATTTATTTTACATCTTAAATGATGAATTTCAGTTTATTATTTCAATTTAAACATAAAATATGCTGCGCTGTTAAAGATTAAACTACCTTAAAATAAAGTACTTAAAAAACATCAAATTATTGTGTTGCATTTTTTCCAAAGATATTATAAATATCTCCCAGCTTTAGCTTCTTGTTTGTGTTTTTTCTTTTTATCTTTCACTCCTGTGAATGAGTGTGAATTTGTGTTGCTGCTGCAGCATTTGCAGAACCCCCCAGTATTCACAGCAAAGCATTCTGACCATTGTAAAAAATGGTCAGTCATTATTGCTTTAATGTTGTGTTTCAGTGTCTAACAAAAAAGGGAAATGAGCTGGTTCATGTTTCTCTGGTGGGTCGTGATGGGAACTGTGTGTTGGACAGTGAAACCTCAGAACCGTCATCCTCAGCTGCCTCATCAAGTACACACACACGAACTGTATCACCAACCTTTACATTAAAGTTATTCCCAGACCTTTGTAGACCCCTCTATCTCCAACATGTTTGCTTGTGTATGCGTGTATGGACTATTACTGTAATTTATACCATTATGACAAGGTCATGTTAGTGTTGTTACTTTAGCTTTAAGTTATTTTGTTTTTATCTCTTTCATGTCAATTTAGAAACTAAATTTAGCTTTTTTGTTGCTAAAATGTGAATGTCTAACAATTCTCCAACCTTATTTTATTACATACTATTTAAATATTTAATCAAATGTTTGTGTATTTTCTTAATGCCAATTAAGAGTTTAAAATCTTGTTCTTTAATCACAAACTCTCTATAATGTAAAAGACTTATTTTAGAAAATAATAAGCGCTGAATAAATCAGACTTATGTAATGACTGCTTAACATATCTCCTTGTTCCATATGTCGTATTTAATAACTTGTGGTTATAATGGCTGGTTTTGGCTCTGCAACAGCTGAATCCACTGGATCACGATGTTTAGTAGCAGCATGCTTTGTTAATAACATGGTTTTTATCTGTAAGCATAGAATAAAAAACAAACAATAAAGCAAAGTCAACGCCATCTTAATTTCTAATAACAGAAAGTCAAAATAACTTTGGAGAAAAAAATAGAAGAGAATTTATTGACGTTAAAAACCAGGCAGGCACGGCATCTGTCTGAGCAAACAAATATCTACAATGACCATCTACAATACAGTCGCAACAGAAGACGACCGGAGTGTTATCGACAAAGTAAAACTTCCAGGTGTGAGTTATGGCACATGTAGGGCACAGTTAGATACACAGCAAACATGGAGGCATTTAGACGTCAACTCCTGTCACACGCCACTAACTTTCACCATTTAAAAAACGCAAACGACTGGAGACAGCTGGTGGCTCAGCATGTCCTGTGCTTTACTGTTGCTTTCACTGTCTCGTTTTTTCCTGCACAGGCTCCCCTGATATATCCCAGATCACACTGGACATAAGACATTTCTGTCACGTTACCCAGACTAACAAAGGCCTTCAGTGAGATGAGATTTTGGGTGTTTAATGATCCACTTTGTTCAACGTCCATTGAGATCTTCCATTTGGCATTAATTCTATAAACACTTATTTTGAATATATTACATCTTTTTAATACCAACACTAATAAATAATATCTATGAGAAAGGGTACACTGTACAAGCAACACAAAAATATGACCTTCGTGTTTTACAACCAATAATTGTGTAGAAGTCAAACATTGATAAAGAGCCAGTGAGACGCTGGAAACTGTCACAATCCATGTCTCTCTGGCTCATATGGGTTCTGTGTCATTTTTATAAACATAGTAGCACAACGATGAAGCAATGCCTCGCTTGCAAGCTTAATGTTGTGGAGAAATGCAAACAGGCTTCTCATTTGACCACAGAAGGTAAATGAATTAGACACAATTTAAATGATTTGAAAGATTTCCACGTCACCCTGTCTTCAGAAATAATTCCTTAATTTGTAGCAAAAGAAATCAACTTACAAAAGTGCTTAGTTAAACTCAGGAAACAACACAAACTGCACTTCTGTTTTTGATTAAAGGTGCCCTGTGGAATTTTCTTGTAAACAAACAAATGTGTTTACATTCAGTTTTTTTTACCAAAGCACATTGTGTGTATCTGTAATGTCTAATGAACATGATCAATGAATTTCTTACCCAATAAACATTTGCAAAGGTGATTGTTTTGAACATCTTGTACTGTGCAGTGCTTACGTCCGTGTTTGCTAGCTCACAGAGTAGTGTGAAGCCGACTTCACCTTCAACAGACCAAGACTCATAATTACAAGCATTTGTAAACTTCACCACCAAGTGGATCAGCGCAGTCTGGAGAGCTATTTGTGAGCTATGTGCATGTATGTTACTGTAGAGCAGCAACAATAGAAACAAAAAGGGGGCAAACGCACAAAACGTTGATTCGTAGTGCTACTAGTGGTCAGAAACTCCACAGGGTACCTTTAAGTCCTCAGAATAATCAAGCTTTTCAATTATAAAACTAATAAAAACCCATGAAATCCTGATCTGACTAGGAAGCCATCACAGGTCCAAACATATTTTAGTTTAGTTTTATCATTATTTCTTTGAAAAGCACATCTGGTTTCACTATGCAAAAATGCACCACAGTTGTATACAAAGTTTAAATTAGCATAGTTTTGAGTAGTATGGCAACAAAGGCTTTATTGTGATTACTGAAGTTAGCGCAGATTTTCTTCCTATAATGTAGCTGTATAAGTGCTTGTGATTGTCTGAGCCTGAATCAAATAAATCTCCTGCTTTTTCATTAATATCAGCTGACAAGTAAGAAACATTGCTCAATCTTAAGTTTGATAAATATGGCAGGAGCTGCAGCTCCTCTTTTCTGCAGTGCTTTATGTTTTGGTTCCCTCAGCAGGGGCCGCACCAGCTCGCTGAATGTCCCGTTTGTCTTGGTTTTCAAACACCTTGTCAAAGGCAACTCAGCTGCCAAGCAAAGATACTGACCCTCAGTCAATGTTTTGAGTGGTAGCCATACCTCAGGGTGTCCAGACATAAATAGTAAGAGGAGGAATAAGTTCACAGCAGGGTGTGTAACTTCAGTCCAGGACTGACATAAGAGTGCGTCAGGTGTAACATCACAATCTCAACACAGGCACATTTTCACAGACATTTAAATAACAATAAAAACACGCCCACGCCCACACACACACACACGCAACCCCACACACACACGCACACACACACCATTCTCACCCTCTTTTTTTCCAACATTTATCCACCTGGTTCCTCTGCTCAAACAGGTGGCGCTGGCTCACTCTCTGTGAGCTCTTTGGCTCCCTTTCGTTCTGGCCTGAAGCTTTCAGTGAGAAAAACAGATCATTACCCCCTCATATTTCAGCTTTTTTTTTTTTTTTTCCCATGGCTCTTCAGGATTTCAGGCCCATTCGTGCCATCAGCTGTTCGTAGACAGTCCAAGCCATAGCGGCCATTAGAGTGCGCCGAAGAGACCTGGGTACAGCACCACGAAAAAACCCGCCCATGCCGTGCTCCTGTGGGAGAGAACAGAGCAGGAAGGTTCAGTATGATGCTGGTGTTAGTGGTGAGTGTTGCCAGTGCTGCTTCTCCATGAAAATGACAAAATCTGCCTGCTGTGATACAACGAGCACACACCATGTAGATGTAGCGAATCGCGTCTGTCGTGCTCCAGTGGGATGGGCTGACTTGAATGTGGGTCTTCACCACGTCTGCGGGCTGCGTTACCAGCGACGCCATGACACCTGCCACCACTCCACAGCTGAAGTTCACCAGTGGGACGTAGGGTGACGAAGTCACCTCTGAGAGAGAAGATGACTCGGTATTAGGAGAAAGACATGAATATACTGATGTGTACTATAGCAGCTGATTACAGCGGCTTGTTTTCTTCACACTTTCCAAAGAAGAAGAAGAAGAATTTCCCAGAGTGATGACGAATGAAGATGATAATTAAAATAGCACCAGTCAAACAAAAACTAGAAAATGTGGCGGAAATACTGTTTAATTTCTCCAGTGACAAATGATGATGATGATGATGATGATGATGATGATGATGATGATGATGATGATTACTTAACAAGTCTGTCTGTCCTTTTTTTTTTTAAATGGTGGTTAATGTGTTAATGCACATTAAAACAGATGGAAGGAGATGTAATTTGTGCTGTTGGCCGTCTGGATGTATGAAAAACCCTCCAGTTTAAGACAAACAGTACAAACTCCCAAAACCCACTTTTGGAGGCCAAAGATTCAGACGTAGTAAACCATGCAGCACACACTTGATTGATTTTTCTGTAGTACAAGCTGGAAAAAGTGGTAATATTTTCATGACCTCCATTTTGACTTGTTGATGCAGCATGGCTCTCACCTTGAGGCAGCGCCCTCTTGGCCTGGCTGTAGAACATGACGTAGATGCCGGAGAACGGAGCGTCCCGGAGCAGCGTGGCAGTCAGCCCTGAGAACAGAGCCCGGATTCCCTCCGTCTCATACACACTCCTCAGAGCCCCAGCCACACTCACATAGTTGTAACAGCCACTCTGAAACAAAATATAAACATCTACAATGAACGTGGAAGTGATTATTCACGCCATTGCTTTAATGACACTGTTACGACGCTGGAAGTAATTGCCTTATCGCCTAGAAACACCCAACACTGCTACAGACACTGTAGGTGTAAACTGTGATCATTCATTTACGGAAGCTTGGTGGAACAGTCATTCATTGTGTACAGTGTCTCTTAGTGATGATTCATGCTTCATAGTTCATTATCTTTGTTCTCGTCAGCTACGCAGTGACATGTCAGGCAATAATCACAATATTCATGATATATGAATATGCAGGTGCCATCCAGGTGCAACAGGTTTAAGAGAAATTAACATATTTAAAATATCAATTCCAAAACTCTGAAACTTGTTTTTCCCTGCAGTAGAAACACAAAGAAGCCTGGATGATGAAGAGGGGCATCATCTTCCTGTGCAAGAGCCAGAAAAGTAGCTGCAATCAGACTCTTGTATTTAAATAAATAATTATAAAAGTTCTACTTTTTAGGTTGCCTAACTGACACGTTTATGAAGAGTGCCTGACGACATAAAATAAGACTCATCTAACAAACTGATGAGCCAAAAAAAAAGAAGGTTTCTTCCTTCCCCCTTGTGACTTGAGTATAAATGCATTTGTTGGATCAATACTATTATTATTGTCACCTACTAAAATTGTGTCTACTGAAGGTCTATTATTATTATTCCAGGAGGAAATCTGACAAACAAATTGGTTGATAAAAAATCTGTTTTTGAAGCAGGTTCAAAAACAGATCACAAGGACAAATCATTAATCATTGGCTAAAACTGCACCATGGACTAAATGCAATCATACATTAACAACAAATGCTTTTAGTTGTAACCTGCCCTGGTAACAAGTTAACAACATTAACTGAAACATGAATATAAGGAGACGATCAGAAAAGTATTGAAGCAAGATTATACAACTTGTGCTGAGCAGCGGCAGCAGCAGCAGCCTCTGCAGACACAAGTGGTGATTACAGGACGCTCTGCTGGGCTCCGAGTCCGAGTGGTTAAGGGAACTGGAGTTGGCGTGATCCCAGAAGATAACAGCTCATGTACAGAAAACAAGACCTTTCACTCACTCAGGCAACAAACACAAAATCTTCATCTTAATACAAACCAGAAATCACACTGTCTGACCAAGCTGTGTGCTAAAATGCTATGAGCTTATTGTGGCATAGCACTGAAAAGCATTACACACTTCTCTTGGGAGATTGTACCCACTTAAAATAGTTACATAGTGCAAGAACAGGCGTCCAAGGCACACAGTGGAAATGCAAGATGCACCACTGTCCCATTTACAAGTCAATGCACCATTAAAATGATTTTGAAGTTGTCATTTTATGGTGAAATTGTTCCATAGTGTTGCTTTGAAGTCCACAAATCATACAACACATCTCAGATCAGAATGACTCTGAGATCTCTCAGGGAAGAAACTCTCGCTCACCTCAAAGCGTGTCTTGATGACGGTGAATGGCAGCATGCAGACACCAGCCACAGCTCTTGCACCCGCTCCGAGAAGAACAGCCTCACCGGCGTTGGGCGCTCGATCCAGGAAGAAGTGCTGCTTCAGGGAGTAGAAGGTGCTGAAGTAGATGCCCACCCCAGGGATGCAGCGCACAAATGACTGCAAGAGAGAAATACAAGCTTTTAACGTTTCTCTGAGTCAGTTTTTTGCTTAATGTGATGCAATTAAAGACTTTAATTAAAAAATGTCAATCAAGAGTCTAATATGCAGTATTACTTCTAAAAGCATTTTTAACATTTTAAAGTTAAACTATAATGTTTAAAATTGTCATGTTTAATTTTGTCTAACTTAGTTATTAAAGCCACAGAGATCTAGTTCAGTTTTGCAAATTTTGCATTCTGACAGAAACACAGTTATGTGGTCTTTAAAATCAACAAGAGACCGAATCTGGCAGAGTGTCTGTCTGGTTCTTAGAGCCAGAGACGGAGGTAATGTGAATGTGAGGCGACAGACAGAATGAGTGTCTGCAAGTCTGTGCTGCAGCACAACCCTCACTGCCAACGGCCTACATGCAACAATAGAATCTATAACTGCAGAAATTACTGTAAATATTGAAAATCATAAACAAGGTCAGATACTCACTGGTGAAACTCCCTTCCAAAGACTGAAGAAATTCTCTGTCCTAATAACATTGACGAAAACAGTAAACATCCCCACCTTCGGTGCCCTGCAGGACCAAGTTCAAGGACGGTTACAAACACACTCAAATGTGCAACCATATAAAAACCAACACACTCTCACAGACAAATGATAAACAACACAGCTTTGCACAATCATCTAGCATAGATATTATCCTCTGGAAACTGGAGCTAGGGAATTTCCTCCACCTGTGGATCAGTTTAAAATAAATATCCAGTTTTAGCTGTTAACATTTCCTGTTCCTGTCCTCAGCAGAGGGAAATGCAACCTAGCAGCCTGACAGAATGATTACATGGTGCTGGTGTGACTAACTGCTCTATATGGGTCATAACAGCAGGTTCAGGCTGGCACTGCCTTCACATTTTGTCTGTGTATGTGTGTGTGTGCGTGTGTGTGCATGCTTGTCATGTTGTCATACATGCCTAGAGAGCATGTTGCTTATCATAGCGTGATAGAGTCTGACAACATTCAGGCAAAATGTGCGTGTTTGCATGTTCACACACATGCACTGATGTGTGCACATACCCCGGCTTGGCGTTGTTCTGCAGGGTCTGCAGCCGGGTCTTGACCAGATCCAAAGGCTGGAAGAGCAGCGTCGAGCAGGTGCCGCTGAGGGAACCACACATAAAGGCTTTGAGAGCCGGGTGAGCCTGAGGACAATGTCAGAGAGAAGCGTGATGGAGGAAGGAGACAGTGTGACAAGAGAAGGAAATGGCAGACAGAGAGAAGGAGAGGACGGCGAACGTAGAGAGGCATTGGAATTATAGACAGAGAGGAGAGAGAGAGAGATGAGGAAGGGGATAAGGCAAAGAGAAATATAAAGGATTAGTCACAGTGTGAAAAGTATAATCTGAACATGCACCTTTCAACATCACTCTCTGTATGGATCACTTCTTGTTGAACGCCAGGGAAACATTATCCCAACAAATATCCGCATCAATAATATAATAAAAAATAATAAAAATAATGAACGGTGCCTCATACACACACTGGACTTTAATTTGAATCAAAATATGCTTGTGTGACATTTCCAACATTACAAAAAACAAAGCTGTAAACAGAGGAGAGGCCAGGTTCCCACAGAGAGTGGATGATGGAGATGTGCAGAGACAGTCCACACACACACACACACACACACACACACACACACACACACACACACACACACACACACACACACACACACACACACACACGCACGCACACACGCACACAGAGGCTGCTGGGTTGAATTATACTGAGACTCAACATAATCTGTGTTTATATGCCTTATGGACAAACAGGCAGAGAAGGCATGACAGACACAGACAGACAGTCAGATGATAAATTAAAAGACACAGAAAAATATGTAAATATGAAGAAGAAAATGTTCATCTGGACAATAACAAAAAAACACATTTACAGCAACAATCACAAACACAAAATAAACTGTCTGCACCATACATACAATGTCTCCTACACACACACACGTGCCACTTTAATGCACACATTACATACGAACACACACTCCTACCTTCCCCAGGCTGCCCGGGGCTCGGCTCTGAGAATCCTGCTTTTCCTGCATTTTGCCCTCTTTCACCTGCCCCTCTCTGTGATGCTGTATATTATAAAATAAACCTCCATCTCTCTCACAAACCTTCCTTCCCCTCTCCCTCTCCCTCTCTCTCTGTCTCTCTCTCGCCCTCCAACCTACAATGGCTTTTTCCTGCTCCTCATCCTCCCTCCCCCCTGCACCATTTCGTAGCCAAAGCAGAAGCTTAATCCACCCTGCGTTTTTCTGTGGGCTTCTATCTTTATCTTTCAGAGACACACTCACACATCTGTATTTCAGTGCCCCCCTCCCTGCAAAGCTCACTGCTAAATTGCATCTTTGTCAAAAGATATGAGTCATACAGTGGCTGTGAGTGTGTGTGTGTGTTGGGTGGGGGGCTATAAATATGGGTCACAGAAAATGCATGTAGTAGGAGTCTACTTGCACAAGTTATTAAGCAGCAATCTGCTTGCAATCAGGAATCTGTGTACGGCACAGTCCTGTCGTATCCAAAATCTAAAATTTGCCATGAAACTGACCAAAATCAAACTCTCAAACAAACTGACACCGGCTTAGAGCCCGTGTGGCTGGTTAATCAGTTCATAAAAATCCATCCCATTATTCCTGCACCACCAACAATGAACCAAGAAGATTCTGCCAGATTCTGGTTTTGGGGAACTTTCTAATGTTTAAGGGCAAGCACAGTCAATGATTATGCACCGATAAATACCTCCTGCTGTATTAGTTCATTGTGGGCAATGTTGCATATCAGTGAGCAGGACTACAGGCTACATGATAATATTTGATTTTGACTAAGTTTTTTGATCTGTCAGGTGTTTAATTAACTGGAATAGACAAAACAGACATTGTCATTGTCCATACACACATTTCTAAATTTATTTCCAACACAATTGACGACATGGTCACAGTCAAAACAGAGACAATGTGTAATGTCTGCCTGTGGTTTCAGCTGCTGTGAAATCAACTTGGACTGTGTGCTCTCCTCTATCATTAACCAACAGCTGGTGGCTTGGTTGAACTGTCCAATAATTAAAGGGGAAAAAGTTTAACAGCAGAATATTTTTGTGAGGTCACAACACACACACACACTATTTTAACAGTTTGGCTGCATGGGAGAATAAATGTTGATAAAACATGGGTGAGTTGACAGATGCAGGTGTCTGTCGGTCTGTTGTGACCATGACACACAGCCTCCAGCAGCAGGTGCACTCACCGCGGCTAACTCCATCTTTGACCGGGCTGTCGAGCCGGAAGAGTCCAGTTTCTCCTCTGCTGCTGCCGTCTTGACGGTGGATACTTCAGCCAACGTTACTAAAAACAGCGGAAATCAGATGACACACGTTTTAATACTGTATCAGCGTCCAAGACGCCGGTAGCAGCAGGCTAGCTGCGGCTAGCTGCGGCTAGCTGTCAGAATGTGAGGATGAGGGCAGCGGGACAGACTAACACTGACAAGCCGACCGCTTTGTGTCTGCTTAAAACAAAAAACACTTTTTTTAAAGGCAAACGCCACAAAACCTCTCAGTTCTGACAGGTGGTCTGTTTCTGAAAAGGTCCCCAGGCTGAGCAGTCAGCCACACACACATTACTCGACTAGCTAGTAAGCTAACTTAGCATGCTAGCTCCTCTTACCGGAGTTCGGAGTCTGTCAAGGGTCGATGGAGGTGATGTCCGCCCCTGCCAGCTCCAGAAACACCATGTTTTGTATTTACTGTGATAAATTTACTGCAAACGTTTCCAAACAGTTCAACGCTGGTGAACACCTCCCTGTCAGGCTGAACACAGAACTTTCTGGCAAAGCTAGCTAGCGATAACATTAGCGGTTGGTTAAGTTACCTAACTTTACAATTGTTCTCCTCTGCATTTAAAAAGTACCTTGACGTTTCGTAACGTATCCTGACCTGTCTTGTTATTTCAGGAAGAAATTTTAAGCCGCAGTAATGTCTTGTCCGTCGCATAACTCTGACTAACGAAGCCGCTGCCGCTCACGCTGCTGCGCCTGTTAGCATCTGGCTAACAAGGTTCACCTCCAGCAGCGACTCTCCCTCAGCGGCTGTGGAGCCGGATGGGTCAGTCAGCGGGGACACTGGGCTCCGAGTGCGGGCTCTGGTTCTTTATCACAAGGCGCCATCATATCTAAAATATGGACTTAATATTCTTTCATTTTAGTTCGACATTCATAGAAAATGAGCCGGTATGTGCGTTGTGTGCAGTGAAGCCGGTGCAGTTCCGACACTGACCACATGGTGTCGCTGCTGCCCTGTTTGACGCACCTGTGGTACCCTACTTACCTGCTGTGCATGTGTTATGCAGGCAAGGGCCGTGCGAACAGCTTCCGCTTGTGGAGCCTGAAGTAGCTCATGGTGGATTTTGAGGTCTGCTTTGGATCATTTTCCTGTGTAGAAGCCTGCAGGACATTTGCAGATATTTGGTGGAAGCCAGGCAGTTGTATTTACTTAATTTCAGTGCCCCAAACTTCTGCAAACAACTGTGACCTATTAAAGGTACCAAACTGTACATACCTCATTATTATGAAGACCCAGTAATTATATGAATTAATGCAGATAAAATAACTATTTATGGTTTATGGATTTTATTTTAAAGTATGTATTTCACAATGCAGTTTTTCATCAGATTGTTTTGTTTTTTTGTCATTAAGCCACATTTCTTTGGTCAGTAGAGACAAACGAATGAGCCCCCTGTCTTATTTCAAACACTGTCTTTATAGGGTTGAAGGATATTTGTGTACAATGAAATACAAAATTATGTGAATCTGCTGGTGTCTAAATATGTGTTTTAATTAAATAAAAGTAAATCTGTAGGAGCGTAAACTGGCAGATCACTCACGTTAGGCATTCACTGGAGTTTCAGGCACTGTAATTTAAGAAAAATACTAAAAATTCACGTAACTATCTAGCCTTCCTTACTTCAATACCCCTAATATCCCCATCTCTGAGTCTGACAGTCACCGTTTCAGCTCTGTTGGAAAAAATATAAACCTACTCTTTAAGCTTAGAACTTTCTCATATTGAGTTTATTCACAGAAGAGATGAAAAAGTCAAATACATTTGATATTTTGTCAATTTATTGCATTAAGGCATTTGATAAAATATAGAATAGCCTTAAAATATTGGCATCAATATGAAATGTAATTTCTTTGATAATACAGTGTCAGGGTATCACATTGGACCTAAAACATGCAGGATTCAACATTCAGATACCCCTCTGCTGTGCAAAGCATAGCAAAAACAAAGTACAGTAAGAGCTGCTACATGACAACCCACCACCAATAATCACTAAAGTGTAGAACCAGTGAGAAATGATACATCAACCAAGCGATCATAGAAGACAGTACAAGATTTTCACCAACATTGTTGGAATTCAACCATATCGCTCTGAAGAACTGAACATTTTTCCAAACTCGTGTCTGTTTCGTCTGTGTTGGCATTGTGCAATTTTGGTTGAGGTAATAAAATTGAAAGGATAACACAGTGAGAGGAAGCGCATACAGCACAGATGCACGTTTATACTGACTCTAGTTTGTAACTGCACCAAATTTCCCCCAAAAAAGACCAATATTTGTGTGCAAAACAAGCATAAAATGACCAGTGTGTCTCCCTGTGAACAGTAAAGTAACAGCAAATTATCCTCAAGCACAAATAAAATGAAATTGCAATGGCTTGTTAGAAGAGCAATATTTTATAATATAACCATGAAGTAGAAAAATAGACCAAGAAGACTTTGTAGAAAAACATTGCTCACATTCACTGAGATGAATAAGATTTGGCCAAATATAAATGTATTATACGGGAAGTAACAATAAGGCTATAAGAAGATTGTCAAGGTGAATAAAAGGCTACAGAAGTCTCACTTAATAGCTTCTATGGCTAATGTTTTACTATATCTGCATGTTATGATATTTCCCCTCTTGGTGCTCCTGTGCTCACTCAGCTGGATTCTCAGGTGTCTCAGTCTGCACGTCCACATCCTCGTCACTGTCCAGGCCGGAGCGGTTGGTGGCACGCCGCAGATTGAAAGGCAAATCTCCACGTCTTTAAAACAAACAAATATTAGTTCAAACACAGTCAGGTGCTGCACAAATACTACACACAAGTATAAAAGATGAAACACTAAGTATTACTGAAGATATTAAAAAGATAATTGAGTGTATAATTATAATTTGATCACATCTGATCAAGGACGAGATGTCTGGATATTTACTCCCCAGAGTAGCTCAAACTGCAAAAGCCCTGGATCCTGAGTGCTCTACCCAGCTGTGAGTTGAAAACTAAGGCCCTACCTGAGCTTGCTCTTCAGACTGCTGACTTCACGGTTCATAGCGTCTGCTGATTCAGCAGCATCATCCAGCTCCCTCTGAAGCTTCCTGCGGTAGGCGTTGGCACGCGTCACTTCCTCCTCTGCCTCCTCCAGCTGGCGCTTCAGCTGACGCATTCGGTTGTTTGTCTTCTCCGCCTGCAGAGAGACAGGGTTCACTCAGTGGGGAGAGCACCAGTTCAACAACAAGTGCCATAAACAGCCAGACAGAAGATCAGCAAGGATTCAAGTCAGGATCAAACTCCACAGTGAGACTCCTCCCTTCTTTACAGCAGCATGAGGCTCACCTGGTCTTTGTATTGCTCCGTGTTGCGCCTCTCGTCGTCCACCTGGAGCAACACCTCTTTCAGCTTCTTCTCCGTCCGCCGGGCCAGCCTGGACGCCTGCTGACGCTCCCTGAGATGAGTTAAAAAAAACAAACAAACAAAAAAAAAAAAGACACTTTAGGATCACACAAAACACGGCAAACGGAAAAAAAAAAAAAAAAAAAGTTCCTTCGAAGTTTGTCTGCTTGGCTTACAGACCGACCAGAACAATTATACCACCGTCTCTTGCACTGGCACTCACTTTGACTCGATGTCGAGCTGTTCCTCCAGCTGAGCGATCTTGGCCTCCAGGGTGGTGATGGAGGACTTGTACTTGGACTTGATGGTTCCCTCAAGCTCCTGCAGTTTCAGCTTCAGCTCCTTGTTCTGGCGATCCAGCTGGGAGCGAGCCCCCTCCAGCCGCTGGGAGTTGCTGCGCTCTCCACCCAGCTCCGTGGTCAACTGCTCAGTCTAATGACACACACACACACACACACACACACACACACACACACACACACACACACACACACACACACACACACAGGAGAGAGGTGTTGTTAAAGTATAACCTACAGTAGTGACCTCAGTTCTTTTACATTTTCTTCTTCTTTGACAAATCTTTTTCTGAGCCTGTTGTCTTGTTAAACTGGGTTTCTGTGGCTCTTTCCTTTATCTATTCAACATATCTGAGATACTGTGCGTCCGTACCTGCAGCGTGGTTCTCCTCAGACGGTCGTTGACCATCTCGGTGTTGAGCTGCTCCTCCTCCAGCTCCTCCTCCAGCTGGGTGATACGAGCCTCCAGCCTCCTCTTCTCGTCGGTCAGCAGAGAACTGGCAGCAGCAAGTGAGGAAGAGGAGAAGTGATGGTTAATTTATGGAGACAAACTTTCCTTAAACTGGACAAAATGACCGTGCATGTACTGTATATCCATTGTGACCAACTTTAAATACAGTTTCTAAGCTTGTAATCGTTTAAAATCTGTATCCACAACATGTGGCAGCATTAATACACTGTGCAGTTGCAGCTTTAGCTCTTGTATTAAATTACACATTCGACAGGTGTTGTAATTGTTCGGCTCATACTTTTTGGTGTTGCTGTTGTTGATCTCATCCTGGAGCTCGTCTCTCTCGGTCTGGACCTGCCTCTTGAGTCTCTCTGCAGTGGCCAGGTCCTGGAGGAAGCAGAAGGTACGAGTATATTAAGACTTTGGAGGCTGTTGAGAGAGTTACCTGTAAAAAATATCTTGCAATTTGAGTCAAGTTAAGACGTTGGTCAATTGATATAATTAACCAAAAGAAAAAAAAAAAGTTATGGTTTTCCAATGGAACCCTGTTCCAGTGCTCGCCACTAATATCATGAAATATGTATTATGTGCCATCATTTTATTTATTCGTTCATTCAGTGTCTTTGTGAGATGTCTGTTTTCATGCAACAATTCCTCAAAGCAACCTTGAAGCCTGCATAATCATGACAGTTAATAAATGATTAAGTCCATAAAGTTATCACATATTTATAGAAAATGATGTGCTTTGATTGACACACATTAAACGGCATCTGGAAAAATGTTTTCAACTTGAGAAACTCCCAGAGATGAAACATCTTAATATTTCTACTAATTTTATCTGTGGGCAGCAGCTCAGACGACCACAACACTGCTCCATAATAATAATAATAATAATAATAATAATAATAATAATAATAATAATAACAATAACAACAACAACAACAACAACAAAATGTCTTCCTGCTGAACAAGAGTCAAAAGAGACACAATGGAAATCTGAGTGAACTTACTTCCAATGTAAACACTCAAAATTTGACAGGGGGTAATTATTCCTCTGGAAGGTCAGATCTCAACTTTCTACTGATGGTTTATTAGATAATATAAGTTTTATTTTTGCATAATGATGTCATCCTACAATATTACAAAAAGAAAAATGCCAGACCAGCTACTTTATCTACATCCCATCATCCAATCAGGTTTCAGAGATTTCAGCCTTTTTTCCCCCCTTTGTTACTCTCGTACCTCCTGGAAGTGCAGGGCTTCGGCCTCCATGGACTTGAGCTTCTTCTCAGTCTCCCTGGCCTCACTGACAGCTTCATCCCTGGACATACGCAGCTCCTCCAGCTCCCTCATGTGCTCTTTTGTAAGGGCCTGGAGAGTGGACACGCACACAGCAGTGCTGACATTAGATACCCATCACTGTAAGGGGTTTTAAACCACCAATCATATTCAATGAGTCTCCATATTTACTTCTATAGGTGCAGATCCAGATCCACTCATTCATTTCCCAGTCAAACTAGTGATCCACTTATGGATGATCCATGTTTGACTTACCTTTGCTTGTGTGCATGTGTGTGCATACATGTTTATTTTACCTGCAGTTTCTTCAGCTGTTTCAGGGCTTCATCACGGCCCTTGTTGGCAGCGTCGATCTGGAGTTCAAGTTCTGTCAGGTCCATCTCCAGTTTCTTCTTAGATGAGAGGGCCTGAGTGCGCTGCTTACGTTCGTCTTCCAGCTCGAGCTCCATCTCACGCACCTAAAGGAGAGTCGACTCGTAATTCAGCATTTTCTTGCAAACAATTGTACATGAAAATTTTATTTACAACCCTGCAACTGTTTTTTCACAACTGTGTGAAAAAAAAAAAAAAAAAAAAAAAAAAAAATTGTGTCAGAGATTTTAGTTTCCTCTCTCGTACCTGTTTAACCAGCTGTTTCCTCCTCTCCTCTCCCTGCTCATCTCTGGCCTGCAGGTCTCGGTCAAACTGGGCCTTCATGGCCTGCATGTTGACCTCCAGACGCAGTTTGGCGTCCTCTGTGGCCTGCAGCTCGTCCTCCAGCTCCTCCAGCTGAACTCTCATCTCCTCCAGCTGCTGCTCCATGGCACGCTTTGACCTCTCCAGCTCATGAACCTGTGTGCAAGGAGGTTGCATTGCACATATTCAGTGTTTTTCAGGCAATGAGGAGGACCACTGCTGCTGATGACTGAGCAACAACCGACTCAAATTTTTTAAACTCTTGCTTTAGTAAAACGTGAAAATCTTTCCAGGGTTGATATTTTTAGCAAAACCAATTTCCAAACATATTGAGACACAGTTCATCTCTTCACAGCTCTGCCTGAACACCAGTGTTTTCTCTTACACTCTTGCCGACATCGTCTTTGGAGGAGACCAGATCTTCCATCTCGGCTTTGAGCAGCTTATTGGCTCGGTCCAACTCGTTCTTCTGGTCTGTCATGGTCTCGAGCTCGCGGGCCAGCATCAGGGCTCGTGTTTCCTTCTCCCTGGCCTCAGCCTCGGCCTTGTCGCGCTCCTCAGCGTACTGAGTAGAAATAGTTTTCTCCTCTGCCAGCATCTAAGAAAAGTAGAGGATCAGATCAAGGAGGGCAGATAAGGATGTACATGACAGTCATGTTGAAAAAAGTGTATTTTTCTAATTGTCACTTTTTGATGAGCTAATAAAAAAACACCATGTTCTCAGCTTTGTGACATTTTCCCCATAATCCAAGTAGGAGAATCTTCTTAATCCATAAAGGAACATTTAGTCCTTCAAGCTTATCTAAGAACATTCAAGATCAAGATATTTGAGGATGAATTGTTTCCACTGCAGAACAAAATGTGGGATAAACATGAACTGAGCTGATTTAAGATTAAGTCTTTGAACAGTAGCATCCAAATAAACAGAAATCCTCTGCTCATAAGGCATCACTGGTTGTTAAGTCCTGTGACAAAGCTCATTACAGCAGCCACATCCTCTTATTGTTCTCAGGAGATCCATGTGACGCTTCACAGCTGCTGTCCATTTGTTCACGTGACACCGAGGTAAAGCAGCCGGGTTCATTCTTTAAATAAACTGTCAACAACAAACTAACAACACATCCACTGTTGCTTCCACGGTTAAAAACAATATACTGTTATCACCTTGTTGGTGCATTGAGCTGCTTCCTCATTGGTTACAGAATACACTGTTGACATGATACCTGGTCAAACTTCTTCTGCTTCCTCTCCAGGTTGGAGACGATCTGCCTCAGGTGGTCCTGGTCCACTAACAGGTCGTCCAGCTCCTGCTGTAAACGGGTTTTTGTCTTGTCCATTTTGTCGTAGGCTGCCGACTTCTCCTCCAGCTGCTGCATCATGTTGTCCACTTCCCGCTGGACTCGCTTGCGGCCCTCCTCTGCCCCCTCCAGGGACGAGGCCTCCTGCTCCAGCTTCTTCTTCATCTCTGCCAGCTGAAGACAGAAGAAAAGAGGGGCAATCAGACTGACTCTTGATGAATGGATCATAGCTACAGTGCAACAGGGAGAAGTCCTACAGAAACCCACCGACAAAGACTCAAGACTTAAGCATGAAACTGAGGACAAACCTGGGCCTGCAGAGTGGAAACCTGCCTCTCCACGTTCTTCTTGCCCTCTTCCTCTTCCTCCAGCATCTCCCGCAGGCCATTCTGCTCGTCCTCCAGCTGCCTCAGCCGGGTGGAGAGGGAGAGCTTCTGACGAGTCTCTTCTTGGAGCAACTCCTGGAGTGGGGAGACGGAGAAGAGACAAAAACAATTTTGCACGATGAAAAATCGGAGTAGCGGTGGGCGTTTCCTGTTTGCAGTTGTTACCGTGGATTTACAGAAGCTACCACTGGTTTACTCTGATGCTCATCTTTTCAGTCCACATCTAAAGTTATATGAGGAGCATCTTATTTTGCCTGCAATGGACATTGGAGATATTGAAAATTATATTGAAAGTGAAAGACAAATTTTAAAGAAATGTATTCAGATTTGATGGAGTTAATACTTTCAGAGGGAGAGTGATTTTTCATGCAAGTTCAGGGTTAATGGAGAAAAAGTGGAGATTAGGGCTGCAAAAAGTGATTATTTAAATTTCAGTTAATGTAAAAAATTCAGAAAATACTTAAAATTGCTCCTTGCAATATAATAAGTTACTCAGCTTGTCTCCAAATCAAAAGGGATAATTTACAATGTTACTGAGAGAAAAACAAGAACATTAAAGAAGCTGGAACTAGTGATTTTTTTTGGTTAAAAAATATCTTAAAGCATTAACTGATCATCAAAACTGTTGTCAAATCATTTTGATTAACAGCTTGATTTGATGCTGTAAGAATGTGTTGGATGTCATGCATTTGTGTCTGTACCTGTGTATCCTGCAGCTGAGACTCTATAGAAGAAAGGTCCTTGCTGGATTTGATGTTCTTGCCCTCTGCTTCACTCAGGAGGCCGTTTACGTTGTCAAGCTCAGACTAGACACCAGACAGAAAGAAGCAGTGATCATAGACATTATTTACTCAGCTACTGCATCCACTCAAACTGAAAGTTCATCACAAACATTTCACTGAACTCTCTCCAAGCATCCACACAGACCTCCACCCTGTAAACCACCTCTCAGACTCACTCCACCCATACCTGAATCTTGGTTATCTTGTCAGCCAGCTCCTGCCTCTGTCGCTCACTTTCTCCAAATTTGACCTGCAGTTCTTGAACCTGGGTTTCGGCCTTCTTGCGACGGTGTTCGGAATCTGCTTTGCCTTGTGTCAGAGTCTTCAGCTCGATCTGCACCTCGTTCCACTCACTCTCCAGGGCCTGCTTGGCCTTCTCCACGGACACCTTGTTCTGCAGGAGCGCCACACAGGAAACATGTTACTGGTGTTGTTCAGATAGTGGTGTTGTCAAGCACTGACATCTTAACCCTTGTGACCACAACACTGGTTACCCTTTTGGCCTGTTCAAGCTGTTCGTTGAGCTCGTCAAATGCCTGGTTGTGTTTTTGTCTCATGTCAGCCATCTGCTGCTCGTGGCTCTTGACATCTTCCTCCAGCGTCTTCTTCAGCTGGGCGACCTCCGTCTCTCGCTTTGACCTGGACAGAACAAAGAGGTGTGAGAAGACGAGACACTTGAAATTGGATGAATGTAGGACCTCCCTGATACCTTTATATGGACATGAGTTATTATCTCCCAAAATACAATATGTCCAGAATCATATGCGAGTTGGTGAGAACCTGTCAAACGCTTTGAGATTTAGAAATTCTCCGTCAACTGATCATTTAGATGATCAACATGTTTTTCCAAAAATCCACACGTCCCACAGCAGATTATTACCTCAGCTCCTGCTGTGCTGCAGTGGAGTCCAGAGTGTCCTCCAGCTCAGTCTTGAGGGCCTCCAGCTCCTCTCCCAGGTCCCTGCGTTGTTTCTCAGCCTTGGAGCGCGCCTGCCTCTCCAGCTCCAGATCCTCCTGCAGCTCCGAGATCTGGGCCTCCAGCTCCCTGATCTTCTTCTGGGCCGTGTTCTTGGCTGCAGCCTCCTCCTCGATTCTGGAGGTGCGGAGGGGGAGAGGAGGAATGACATTGACAGACAGGTACTCTGTGTGAAAGGTCTTGGAAGTGAGAATAATATAAAGGGGAACACGTCTCTAAACAAGTCATATTCAAAGTTGACATTTACTGAAACGGACACAGATTTTTCCACTGAAACGTTATCTTGACATTAAGACACTGAATGTGACCCTGACCTGGCCAGAGCAGCGAGGAGCTCCTCCTCCTTCTTGGCCAGCTGAGCTCGGAGTTCAGCGATCTGGGCCTGCAGGTCTGCAATCTGGTCGTTGAGCTCAGTGGAGTCTCCCTCAAGTTTACGACGGTTCTTCTCCAACTCCTGACGGTGTTTCTCCTCCTTTCTTAGACGATCTGTATGTGAGGAGACACAGAAACTCAAAAGTTGTAATTTAAAAATGCATAATACATTAAAAGGATTTAAAAGAGATAACAAGACAGGTAAACAACAGATTCTTGCCTTCCAAATCTGTGATCATGGCTTCATGTTTATTCTTGAGTTTCTGTAAACTCTTAGACTTCTCTTCCTCCTCAGCCAAGTTGGTGGTGAACTCAGAGATCCTCTCCTCCAGCAGTTTCTTCTCCTGAGGTTGAAGAAGAACAAGGAAAAATTGCACTTGTTTTCCCAGGTGAAAATATTTTGTTAATGACACCTTGACTGATATATCTTTGGATACAGAATCCATCAATACTGCAGAGCACTGCTTTAAACGAACACGTTGTATGAGACCTTGTTGAGTTTGCCGTTCTGGTCGTCCAGCACCATGTTATCCTCCTCAAGCTTCTTTAGCTTGGCGTCTGTGGTGACCTTCTCCATCTGAAGCTTCTGTCTGGCTCCTTCCTCCTCGTCCAGCTGCTGCTCCAGATCCTGGATGAACAACAAACAATTTGCCACATTCACGCGTTTAAAAAAATGTTTTTTTTTGAATCACAGATTACATTCTGTTTCCATCAGGACGTAACTGACCGTGATGTTCTGCTGCATCTTTTTCCTCTCAGTGAGCATCTGGGTGACTCGCTCCTCTTCCTCCTCCAGGCGAGACTCCAGGTCGTGCAGGATTTCCTCCAGCTCCTGCTTCCTGGTGGCCAGACGGGCCCTCATCTCCTCAGCCTCCGCACACAGCTCCGTCTCTGCCTGGAGCTGCTCTTGAAGAGCCAGCTTCTCAGCATTCAGCTGGCAGAGGGGAGGCACAGTCAGCGCGAGACCGAATGATTACAGCTGCATCACGCAAGACTTGTCATAATGATGCATGTGTCTGCAAGTTGTGATGTAACATTTCCAAGAAACTCTACAAATAAACTGGTCAACCTTCATAGATTTAACAGAAAACTAGGTTAGGCTCCCTCCATTGTTACAGAGGCTCCTACCTGCTGCTGCTTGGATTCATATTCTCTGAGCTGCTCCTCAGCCTGCACTTGTCTCTCCTTCGTCTTGATCAGCTCCTCTTCTTTGGCCAGCATCTCCTCCTCCTGTCGAGTCACCTGCAGCAGAGGCTTCACCTACAGGAAAAAAAGAGGAATTTACCCAACATTAGTGAAGCAGAGGATGACGTTTGGACTGTTCAGGGCCGATAAAATGACACCGCGGTGGGAAAATCTGAAAAAAGTCAAAATTTTAACAAATTTTGTTGCAGTATAACACAAGGTGAGTACTCTACAGACGCACAACTGAGATTCAATATTTCACAAATCTAAAGCCTCTCGACTCGGACTTGTTTAATCTGACCTGAGACTTGATTTGGTCATCCTCAAAAACCGAAAAAAAGTTTTGCTTTTTGGAGCAAAACTGTTACAGATAATTAAAAACATAACAGATACGCAGACGGTCACCATAACCTAATACACACCTGTGGTTTTAAAAGCCTAATAGTTTTATATCAGGCATAAATGTCTCTATTTTCCGTTCAGCTGTGTGAAGGATTCTTATTTACGCCTTTTGTTATAAAGAGCTTTTAGTGACCATGACACTTGAATGCCGTCCTGTTTTGGGTTGTGTGAACCTTCACTGAAACTAAACTGCCTTCATTCATCTCTTACCTTGGTGAAAAGCCTCCACCACTGCCAGTTCCTCAGTTTGAGGTAAGCTGCACAGTTCCTCTGGATAACTTTCATGGCTGTCAGCTGCTGCTGTCTCTTGGCAAAGGCTCTAAAGTAAAAAAACAAAACAAACATATTTGTCACTTCTTCAAGACTTGGTAGAAGCTGAGTGAAAAACCAAGGCATGTAATGATGTTTCCAACATGTGCAGATGTTGAGTAATAAAAATGTTCTCGGTGTTATGGGTTAAAAGACTTGATCCTTCGTACTTGCGGGCTACATATCCTCTGCACCAGGCCTGGAAGCTGATGATGACGTCGGTGATCTTCATGTCCCTCTCCTCCTCCAGGTGAGCCAGGACTCCAGCTCTGAAGAACACTTTACTTTGACCGATGCGGTACAGATTAGGGTCCAGCTCCAAAGCTTTGATCTGACGTGGAGAAGAGAGAAGTGAGTCAGTGACGAGTCCCGATGCTTGAATCAAGATAAAGAGGAGACATTTTCCCCTCTTACTTTTAAAGCTGATTTATTGTTATTACCATGAGCACACAGGCTTGTTTTCCATCCATGAAGCCCTTTGGAATAGCGTTTGGAGTTAGAATTTCATACCTGAGAAAGAGACAAGAATTAAAATATTTTTCTGCTGAACACAGATTATGGAGAGCAGACGTTCATATCTTTTAGACATTCTCTGCTGTGGTTACAGCCTCTCTGTGAGTGACTGTTTTGTCTTTTCCTGTGTGGGATGTGATGTTTGGAAAAGGACGGGGACGTTTATGGGCAGAGTCACAAAATGTTCTGAGGGAAGGATGATTACTTTAGGAGGGTATAAAGAGAAAAAAAATTATCTTGATGTATTTGAGTCTCTTTCAAAATAGACACACAGTAAAAAAAACAAACATCTGCTGCTGTCTGTTACCTCTGTCTGAACTCCTGGAAGACGATGCGGTTGGGGAAACCCTGTCTGCAGATACGAATCCCCTCCAGGACTCCATTACACCTGAGCTGGTCCAGAACCAGGTGAGGCTCCAGTTTACCAGCCTGAAGGAAACAAATACAAAGACAACAGTTAAAGACTTGTTCAGGAGCTCTTTTTTTTTTTTTTTTTTTTTTTTTAAAACCACAGTACAGTGATTTATGGTGACAGGCATATAAAAAAAAAAAAAAAAAAAAAAAAAAAAAATCTAATGGTTTGCAGTTCTTTCATGTAAAAATTAAGCCTCTCCTCTTCTTATTGTTTCTATGGGTAGAGGAGCCCAGCTCACCACCATTCAAAGCCCATAAATCTCCTTTTTAATACAGTGAATTTTCATACAGGCACCTGTGCAAATTATTATTATGTTTCGTATGGATTTCCATGTCTTTTGTTGTGTACCTTCTTCTCGTGATTGGGGATGATGCAGCGGACAAAGTTAGGGTTGGTGTTCCTGAGCGTGGCCATGAGGTTACCCAGCTGCTCCTTGTACAGTTGACCCACGGTGCGGAACATGCCCTTACGGGTTTTGAACGCACCGTGCATGGAGTCCGACATTCCCGCCACCTTATCCAGTCCCACGATACGGTCCACTGTGACAACAAATATATCAGTGTGTTTTATGAAAAACAAAAAAATCTATTTTAATTTCTCAAAATAAAAACATGTTTGTATGTCACATATGTAGAATATTCATACATTCACTCTGACATTTAACCAGCAATAAACTATTTACGGTTATTTTATGGGGACAAATCTAATCTTGTCTCCTGCACACTTGGTCAACAGTTGCATAGAAAAATTAAATCTTGTCAAAAAGATCTTCTTAAATTCTTTCACACTGTCAGCATCATGTTTGCTGCAGATATATGCAGTGTTTCAGTCCTGGACCTCAGTCTGACCTTCTCTGAAACGCTGCATCTCCAAGAAACATTTTCAAACCATGTTTGAAGCTGAAAGACATTTTGAATAAACTCAGTCACACCACTTACTGTCTCTCCACAGGTCAGCAGTAAATTTGTCTGTAGACTGGTTGAGCAAAGTGGCGACGCACTCGTTCAGAGGATCCATGTTTTTCATCAGCCACTCGTCTGCTTTGTAGTCCACCTGCACCAGAGGAGAGCCACATTCAAAATGAAGAACTGTGAAGTTGAGGTTAGCACCAAACCATTGTTACTTTAGGTTAGTTCCTTTCATTCTGGAGCACTGTGGACGTCAGTGTATGAGCTGTGTAACTGGTGAACAAGTTCCCCTTTATGCCAAACTTTGTTGAATATGTAACACACTAGATAAAGTTTTCTAGTTAAACGTGCAGATTAATTCTTTGTGTCTCTGATTCAATCAGCCAGCTAATTAATTATTCTTACAAAATACCTGAAAATGCAGCTAAGATCTTTGTGTGTGGGGGGGGGGGGGGGGGGGGTATGTGCATCTAACTGTAAATGCTCAAATGTCTTAAAATTAAAATCAAAACAAAGTTCAACCACAATGACCTTTCCAGCATAGTGTATAATGCAGAAATCAGCATCGTCCTTGAGTTTCTTGGGTTTCTGGAACTTGGGGTGCGTTCCCTGCTCCTGAACCACCTTCTCTACAAAGCTCTTGTCTGTGGCTTTGGGGAACCAGCACTCCTCATCCAGCAGAGCCAGGATTCCTGGTGGACCGGCCTTTGACGGAAGGTGGAAAAACAAACAGAACCCCGACTGGTTTAATAATCCATGTGTAGTTACAGGCCTCAGCTTGTATTACATAAATGTTTTCTGCAGAAAATACAAGCGTTAAGTGTTTCAACAAGTCAAGACAGATGCCATCAGCAGTATTTGTCTAAGACATCTTACATGTTTTTCAATGAGGTCGATGCAGGGCTGCAGGTCCAGGCCGAAGTCGATGAAGCTCCACTCGATGCCCTCCCTCTGGTACTCCTCCTGCTCCAGGATGAACATGGTGTGGTTGAAGAGCTGCTGCAGCTTCTCATTGGTGTAGTTGATGCACAGCTGCTCAAACGAGTTCAACTGCAGGAGACAATCAGAAAAACAAAATAAGGACTTTCAATTGGCCAACCTGCATTTCTGATAGTTTATAGACAAAACCACTAAATCAAGAAAGTAATCAGATTACTTGATGATGAAAATAACCTAGTTGCAGCTCTACAGTGACTGTATAGTATTTGTTATTATGCTTACCTATGAAATACCACAGTAAATTTAAATGATTCAGATTTTAAAGAAGGTGATTTCTGAATGAAGCTACAGTAGATCTTGACAAATCTATGGTAGAGGAGGAATTGTTTCTCTTTTTCCTACACAGACACAGAGTTCCTTTAGACTGTCAACCTGTCCCTCACTCTCTCTGCAACACAGACTGTATATAAAACTCAAATTCACATGACTTTATTATATGGTCAGGCAATTAAATTAAGAAAAGGAGGACTTCTTAACCTGCTCCTGAGATGACGACACAGTAATCAGATTATTTTGACCACAAAATAATGTGTCTCCTGTACTACAGGAGACCTCCAACATATGGAGAGACCTCTGGAGTCTCAAAGTACAAGTACACCCTGCCTCCCAAATCCACACTTCACACTACTTCTAAGCTGATTTTGTGAAAAGTGACAAGATAAAAGTATACTCAAAGGACTAAATGCATCTGATATGAGTGAGTTGTTGATGCAATGCACAAAGGAAATGGAGGATCAGAAAATTTTAAATACATTTTGGGTGATGGTGAAAGTAACATTACACCAATGCCAAAACAGCCCCACCTGTGGTTCTCTGTCTTTGATCAGAGAACCACAGTTATGATTCATAACCATCAGTCTGTCAAACCCTGAGCACCTTACCTCGAAGATCTCAAATCCAGCGATGTCTAGGATGCCGATGAAGGAAGCTCCCTGTCTCTTGGTCTTGTCCAGAGCTTTATTGATTCTCAGCACCAGCCAGCGGAACATCCTCTCATAAGAGGCTTTGGCCAGAGCCTCGACAGCAAACTCAGCCTGCTCCTGAGTCTGGGCCTTCTGGACATAGTCCCTGCCAACCTGGAAAAAAGAAAGTACTCCAATGTCTTACTGTGAAACTAAATTCATCATGACATGGAAACTGTCGCACTGACTGAAGAAACAGAAACCAAACACCAGGTTGAAGCAAATGTGGGAAAAAAAAGGTTAAAATAATCTCTCAGTGTGCAGACAAGACCCACATCAACCTTCATGAACTGATTACTATGCAGACCTTGATTCTGGGAGACAGGATGGCTCGGGTGAAGTCGGTGACATTGATGCCCAGCAGGTGACACACTTTCTGGGCAGCTGGGGGTGAAACATGGGGGTCACAATGGAGGATTATGGATGAATTAAGAAGGCTTAAGCAAATGGATTGAGACAGACGGCATGCACAGAGGAGATGATGATGATGATGATGGTGATGGTGTGATGATGAGGGTGTGTCTGTGTGTGTAAATGTGTGTACCGGTGTCGTCAGGCATGGAGGCCTGGTCAGAGTGACGCTCCTTCTTGAAGGTCATGTTCCCCAGCTGCAGCACAGCCGACACCACCTTCAACAGACCTGACCAACAAACAGAGGGGGTCAGTGTCTGCTGCAGAGGAAGTTACGTTACACCATGAATTCTGCAGAATAAGATATTTAAAATGCACTCCCTTAAAAAAAAAAAAAAAATGATTAGAATTTAATATACATAAATTTATAAATAAGCAGCTCTGCCATTATTAGTTTGATTAGTGGATTGACAGAACATTAAATAGGAACAATTCTGATGAGCAAAAATGACTTTGCCGATTCCAGCTCCTCGAATCAGAAGGCTTCTCTGTCATGTATGAGAGCAAACAAACTGAATAATGTACATTTTCTTTTAAATATTATTTTCCCCCAACTGAATATCTGGGTGTCGGACTGTTGGTAGAGGAGAACAAAACACACCGTGTGCATCTTTGAGCTCCAACAAACGTGTTGAAAGCATTTCCTCCTTCAAACACCTGCAAAGCTGAGTCGACCATTTTAAATACTGCATTGTTTATATCCATGTTTACTATATTGCAGTCTTCCTCTTCCCTGCCTTTGCTTGCACATGTCTGAATGTGACTGAAACTAAAGGTCAGTGGAATAGCAAGAAATCACCGGCGTGTCATTCTGGTGTGCATGCATAGAGAGGAAAAAAAAAAAAAATCATGAGGCCAGCTACCAATTCTTTCCTCTTCTGGGATGCTCATGATCTCAAAGGCGTCCATGGTCTCAGTGAACATGTCTGTGTCCTGCTGGCCGGGAATCGTCACGTTTCCGTTCGACAGGAAACGATACTTGCTGTAATCCTCCAGACACAACTCCGCTACACAGCGAAAAAGATGAGATAATTATTTATTGAGAATTGATCATTTTTAACAGTATTTCTGTAAGTGGAGGAGATTTGGTCCTGGAATTCACACCGGACGGCTCAGCTCTATGTGACTCTGCACCAGCAGAGACTGAGAAAAAGGAACCTCAGTCAAATCAGCTGTTTCACATGCACTTAAACCTGTTTTATAAGTGTCTTGGCTCTTGAACTGCAAGTCACGTTTAGCCGTCAACACAACCACTTGCAACTTTCAGCTCCTCTTTCATGCAGCCTCATTTCGTGCATCTACGCTGTAATAAAATGGTCTCAGTGCTCACAGCGCAGCTTCTCCCCTGCTCCTGTCAGCATGTAGTAGAAGACATGGAAGCTCCTCTCCTCTTTAGCTTGTCTGATGGCTCGAGACTTCTCCAGCAGATCTGACAACATTTTAGTCAAGGACACACAAATGCAGACGCAGCAGGACATCAGCATGTTTAAAATGCAGTATGGAAGGGCAAACCTCCATACCCCCACCTGGGCAAAATCCTGGGACTGTCTGCATGGCAACTACTTTGTGGTAATGTGATCAATTTAAAATTTCCACACCACAAAGCACAATTAACAACTCAAGTGTAAGGACCCTAAAGCTGCACGTACACCTGTATCTGGAGGCCGTGTCTGACAGAACGGCCTCATGTCAAACACTATTTTAATACTTTTAATGCGTCAGCTCATATCGTGGTTACATGGTGCATATCCTTAAATAAATCTGCAGAGTCAAATTAGCACTAACAGCAAACCTAGGGTGGGGTGGGGCAGTGTTACAGCTCAGAAATACTGATTGTTTGTCATTTTAAGCACAATGGGTTGGGGGAAGCTCACTTTTGCCCCAGGGCGACCTCGCAGCCCCTGTAGAAAATAAGAGGAATATTTTAAAAAGGATACACGTTTCAATGTTGGCTCCAACGATGTATCCATTGACATCAAAGTTGATCCTGATAAATTTTCCCTGAAAGAGAAAACAAATCAAAACATTTTAATATAAAGTGCTGAAACTAAAACAATGTTTTATGTCTTATATTAAAAAAAATAAAATTAAAAAATTTAAAAAAATTTAAAAAAAAAAAAAAAAAGGTCCTGAAAACCTAGTTTCTCAATCAGCTTCTTACACTGACTGTTGGACACAAAATAATCTGCTAAACTTGAAAAACTTTCATATCAAAGATGTGTGTATTTGTGTCTTTCTCTGTGCTCTTCTTAGTGGTTTGACATGAACAGGGCTGGTTGATAAATAATTACATTTATTCCACCTTTATTTTGACTGTTGCTTAATAGACATCAATTTTAATTAATTGTTATTTTGGAGAAAAAAGTTAAGATTTGAAACAAAGTTTTCAGGGGCTCAGAGTCATTCTTACGAATCTTGAGGAGTTGTCGTTCTTGACGGTCTTTGCGTTGCCGAAGGCCTCCAGGATGGGGTTTGCTTGCAGCAGCTGTTTCTCCAGTTCACCCTGATGGAGAGGAGACCGCATCAGAGCTCAGGGTCCAATAATCCTTTGGTGCTTTGGTACTTTAGTAAAGCAAGCACAACTTTCAAACCATGCATTTTCTTGCAGCACTGCACATCTTTCATTGGCAAATACAAACATAAGCTCACTGACTCATTGAGCTAATTAAATACTATTCAAGTTGTGTGTTTAAAAGAAACACCTCAGGGGATGCTATCATTCACCAATCAGCCAGACACCCAGACACACACACACACACACCCAGACACACACACACACACACACACACACACAAAGAGCGCTGCACATTCCAGCACACATTCCCGCAGCACAGCAAGCCCACTCAGGCACGAAAACCCTGTAAAGACGATCCCTGTCCATGCACGCACAAACAAGAGGACACAAGAAGCACACAGACAGGTTAGCCAAGATCACCAAAAGGAAATGCAGGAGTGCACTGTAACACCTCAAAAATATGCATACTGCTACATAACAAAGACAAAAAAATCGAGCCTGACCAGACTGAGAATAAAGATAGCTGCTGGGAGGGGTGGGACACCTTCACCTGATACAGCTTTAAATTAGGCACAAACACCGAGGTGTAGTCCAACCCAACATTTGAGTTAAACCTCAGACAAAGTTACAGCTCCACTGTTTTACTGAGCAGGAGGCAATAATCTTTACTCTCTGAACCCACTTCTTTATGAATGGAAAACTTTATTCTGTATTTTAAAAAAATCGTCTAAATGTTGTAGTTTTTTTCTTGGTTTTACAAGATGTTTCTGACATTTTGGGAAACACACTTATTCACTTCCTTGCAGAGAGATGAGAAGATTGATTCCACTGATGTGTTAACAGGAATATGAAGCTAAAGTCAGTAGCAGAGTTAGCTTAGCGCAGTAAAAACACTGAGAACAGAGAGAAACAGCTCAGCTCTGTCCAAGTGTAAAAATGAAAAACTCTATGTTTACAGATTATTTCTTACATTTCCTTGTTTGTATGGATTAAACAAAATGTGTTAATTTGTGAACTTCAGGTGCTGCTATGTGGAAAACATGGAAACATGAGACCTCTATCAATCTTCTTGTTTAACTCTCAGCAAGGAAGTGATTACGCTAATGTCACCAAAATGTTGAAATGTTCCTTTGAAGCAACGACCTGTATCTAAGTAATTTAATGCATTTCCTTCGATACCCAGACAAAGACAAGGAAACGTTTCCTGTTAGTAGAGTAGTGCATGTGCACACACAGTCGAGGCGCCATGCTGATGGAGTCAGAGAGATGAACTCACATGTGACAACACTGCACTGCCCTGGAGAGGAGGTGGAAAAGGACAAAGATCAACACATTTGATACCAACTTCAACAAATTACATAACTGCAGAGGAAACCTGGTGTCACCTGGTGAATCATTAAGACACGATTAATGACACTTTTCATGTGCTGCCTTGCGTGCACGCTCTCACACACACACACACACACACACACACACATCTGCGTTCTGCTTCACTTCGAGGCAGCGCAGGGAGGAGAGGCGGGCACGTAGAGGCCTGAAAGAGGAATGTTCAGTAGTCGCCGTACAGCTCACTCAACGGTACAGAGGCTAAGATGGAAATCTACGAAGAGAAGGGACATGGAGGCAGGAAAGATCAGGGAATATCAGGAGTGGAAAAATACAAGGGGTGGGGCTCCAAAAGCAGACTTGATACATCTGTGGATAAAAAAAAATTAGGAGTTAGGAGGGAATTAAAAAAGAAAAACAGTTGGATTTTACTGACCTGATCCTTCTTGGACTTGAAAGATGAAGCAACATGGGCAAGATACTGAATGACTTTCTTTGTGTTTTCAGTTTTTCCTGCTCCCGACTCCCCACTGCAGAAAAAGACAATATATGCAAAGATTTAGAAACATAAAATGCGTCAATCAGAGGGGTAAATTTTTTTTATAGACAGACGTAGTGGCCTGGGGCAATATTGATCTTAATTGTGAATTAAAAGCAACATTTTATTCAGCGATAAATACAAGATTTCCAAGGTTGAGAATGAGTTAGTTTAGCCTCTGTTTTTAAAGCCAACACGGGTGAGAAGTCCTGAAAATGCTGAGAAAAAAAAAGTAATTTAAATATCTACAATTCAAGCACAACTGGGCACACATCATCTGCTGATAACGACTAAGTGTTAAAAAATGTGGCTGAACTACACAGTGAACTTTGACTTATTTCTATCGGGTCTTGAGGGCTAAACAAAGTCCAAGCAGATGAAATACTGCACAGGAATCTGTATGAATCTGAACTGAAGGACCAACAAGAAAAGATAAACCTACGTGCAAAGGATGGACTGGTCCTCACGATCTGTCAGAGGAAGAGAAAGAAAAAACAGAACAGTCCAGATCAGAAACGAAGCTGACGAAACACAGGAAGCTGAAGTGAGGCTCAGTAATTAGCATAATAAAAAGCATAATTAGAATAATAATATGGTGAGTGACTGTTTGCCTCTAGTGTTTCTGTGGAAGAAGATGTGGAAATCAGTTGATTAACTGCCAATGATTTGACAATTTATTAAGCAAAAATGGATCCAGTTGCTCAAATATCACAGATCTCCGGCTGTTACCCTGCATCATGCTCCTGTAGGCCGTGTCTGTGATGGCGTAGATGTGAGGGGGCATCTCGTGCCTCTTCTTGCCCTTGTACATGTTCACTATGTCCTCAGTGTAGATGGGCAGGTACTTGTATGGGTTGATCACCACACAGAAGAGACCAGAGTATGTCTGGGTGAGAAGAAGAAGAAGTTACTGTCAGAGCAGCAGCGTTAACACACAGGTTGAGGGTGAACGGCTCAGAGGTGCTGCTACAGAAACACAAACATGCATCCACCCAAACTCACATAGATGAGGCCGGAGTAGTATCTCTCCTTGAGGTTGTGCAGCACAGAGGCCTCGTTCAGGCAGGTGAGCTCCGCCATGTCCTCCACCTTGTTGAACTTGGGTGGGTTCATCTTCTGAATGTCATCCTTGTTTACCTTCACCTGAGAGTTACAGAGACAAGACACCTGTCAGATGAGCCTCCTGAACGACGCCTCAAAGGATGAAACATACTGTTTGTTGCTCGTTTCAAGTAAACTTTTAGTTACTAGTTATTTGTAGATGATCATTAACATCAGATGAAAATGCTGGTTGGTTGCCAGTTAATTCATTTCAATTCATAACAAGAACAAATTCTTCTTTTTCACCTTCTTGCCAGAGTCCACCAGCTCCACCACACACTCTTCTCCATGCTCCTCTTTGACGGAGCCGGCCTCGAAGCCCAGCTTCTCGGAGGGGACCCACACCAGCTTCTTAGTGGCCCAGTCGGCCTGGGCCAGGGGGTTGTTTATCCCGCCACGGTCCCCGTACAGGAACTTGTCTGCGTCCGTCATGGTAGCTTTAAGACAAAGCAAGAGAATATTTTAAACAAATATGAAACCATTATGAACGGCGTGAGGACCAGGCTTCGAACGTCACATAAAAAAATAAAAATAAAAAAATCACTTTATATTCTTCCCATTTTCTATCATTTTTCATTCTATCTGCATCAGTTTTTTTTTTACCACTTCAATAAATTTAATTTCCTCACAGATCATCCAAACAACAACAACAACAACACAAATGAAGACTAAGACCAAAATTATTTAAAGCCCCAGTTTTTTAACCTACAGTAACATATTTAAATGAATTATTCTCTAGTTTTTGATAGCCCACTTTATTTTGCAGCAGTTGGTTTAAAGCTCCTCATAGCTGTGGCCAAAAAAAAAAAAAAAAAAAACCTTGATAAAAACTGGCTTCAGTATTTTATTTTAAATTTGACTGTGCAAAACCAACAGACGGTGCAACAGCATCACGATAAGTTCGAGCAGCTTGGAGTCGATGCTAAAGAGTCTGAGTCACTTAAACATTTTGCACATTTCATCATTGCGCAAATAAAAAAAAACAAACATTAAAAAAAAAAAAAAAAACTGTTTCACCAGCAGCCAGGCGTCATTCTGGGCTGTGACTGTGTATTTTGATGCAGATCAAGGGTTTGGGCTCTTGATTTCAGACACTGACAGTATAACTGCATCATTTTGAGTCCTGTAGGACACATTCTTCAATAATGTAAAAGTAAGTAAGTGATGTTCGGAGGTGGGGTTCTGAACTTTAACTCTGCTTTTTGAGCCGTCAGACAGGTGTAACTTTGACTATGATTCTCTGTGGTGTTTTGATGCGTTATACTGAAAATTATTTATTTAAAATTACTTATTTACATACAGACTGGAGACAGAACTCTGTAAACACCTTTCAGCTCCATGTGACTAAAGAACCGTCTGCGTCTCTGGAAACTTCTACAACGGACTATTATTCCTGCTTGTCATGCGACTGAACTGTCACTCGTGTGCGACGATACATCCATGTGTTGTTTTATTGAACTCAGGTGTGTGTGCTTACACAAACTCACACACGCCGACAACACTCTCCAAAGATAATGACATTTACCGCGGCGTCAGGAGGTAACCGGAGGTACAGCACAGGTTTGGGCACATTACCTGTGCAACAGCTGTTACTTCATGTTGTGTCACTGTAAATATTATGAGCATGCAAATTATTTACCTGTGACCTATAAACCTAACTGTGCACTGAGGCTCTTCAGAACAGACCAATGTAGATTAAATGGTTGGAGAAGCGCAAGAAAAACAATCCTGATGCTGCCAGTGTATTCGTGACCTGAGGCTTGACACAGTCAGACAAAACAATTAGTCACTTTTCAGGTGAGCTCTACAATACAACTCTCTCTCTTCTTCTACCTGTCCATCCTTTATTCCCTGTGCGGCCCACATTCCTTCCTCACCAGCTCATTACACAGAATTCCACAAATTCCCTGCTCCTTCTCCCACTGCTCATTATCCACAAATCCTTTCACCTCCGCAATTTCCGCCAAAAGATAATAAATGTGCAGCCATTACAAAGTCTGCTCCGGGACAAAGAGGCTGGATCTGTGCATTTAGAGCCTCTAGTCGTTTAAAGTTTGGTAAGTGTCCTGATAAAGGTCGTGGAGAGATGCTTTGCAGTCAGAGGCAGGGAGGAATGTCGGGAGCAAGTCTGGGCAGAGAGAGAAATGTCATTATTCCCCAACCACACCCCGGAGAAAGACTCAGCGCCTCATTACAAAAAATTCAAATGCCTTTAAATAATAAATATAAATCACCTGGATTCTGCTCTGACCAGCAGCATCTTAAATATGTTGTTTACAATATATTTGAGACGTGGCATTTTCAAGAGGGTCCTGTACATAATTTACCGTTTCCCAAAGTGTGGATTTAATGTGTGACAGGACTTTGTTCCAGTCAAAGGCAGAGGAACAGAAAACCAAAGACAGTGATTCCCAACAATTTTAGTTTTTGACCTCATTAAAAACAAAGCAACATTTCCTCATGTCTCCACAGGTTCAAGGTTGACTCAAACTAATAAAATACTATTACTAATACAGAACTGTTCCCTCCGTGGATTGTCAGATTAACTATCCAGTGTTTCACAATAATAAAAAAAAGATTGCCATCATTGCCATCTTATCAATATCATCTCCTGAGCACAGACTAATCTTACAACCTCCAGGTTGGGAACCATGAGAGGAAGGGAACAGAGAAGCAGAGATGATCTTTAATAATAAAAACACTGGAGGAAAACGGCTGCAAGAACCTCTTCAAATCAAGTGGGCAGCTGAAATGAAATAATTTTACAATTAATATTAATCAGTGGCATGTTCTTGCATTTAAAGACAGATCATTATGAACCTCATACATATCACTAACCTGCTTACATGTAAAAAATGTTCTGGACAAATAATAAAGTCCACACCTTGATTCATTTTTTTAAACAGGCATAAATGTTTGGACATGAATGTAGAGCTGAGCCACCTCCCCTCAGGTGGAGGATGGATGGAGGATGATGGTGTGTGTGTGTGTGTGTGTGTGTGTGTGTGTGTTTGTGTGTGGAGAGAGATAAAGACACACAGGAGTGTGTGTGTGTTTATAGAGTGAAGGATAAAGGGATCAGTGCACAAGGTGTCATCTGCGTCTCTCCTAAGTTCATTATGTGCTCAGACTCTTGAAGCTCAGTGGGGGAGGAAGACGAACATGCCGACATGTCTCCTGGTTTTATCATGTAGCACGAAAAAACTGCAGCTTCTGCAGAGGCCAGGAAAGACTAACAGCATCACAAATTTACAGTGAGTATACGAGGGCATGAACGCACCATGAATAATCTAAACTAAAACCACAAAGTGACCACACGCTGAGCCTACACCGAAAACTTGTGACATTCTCATGCATGGCTTCACTGCTAAGAGCTATCCATGGGCTAACTTCCTCAGGAAGTTGCACAAACTCTGCCTCTGCACATTTTGACACAGGTTTCAAAATGACAACACTCACGACTTCGATATTCATGTCTGCTCTTGTGCATCGATTCTCCTACCTTTCAAAATCCAATCCGGTCAAAACCCTGCTGAGGTCAGGATGAAGAATAAAATCTTCAGTGTCTGACTGGATGAGTTTCAACCAACATGTAAACGCTAGTTTAACCATGTCTGGGTGACCTCACCTTATTAAACCTCACAGCTTCTGGATGCAGTTATCGCTGCTGATGCATTCCCACCGTCTGCATGAACCCGTTTAATCCACGTCTCTTGTGTTCTTCGGTTTTATCATGCACGTTTAAAACAGAATCTCCACTCTCCTGTTCTTGGCTGCCAGTCAATCCCAGCTTTACCTGGGCTTCCATGACCCTAACCTAACACAGAGCACGAGCCCTGCCATCTGCAGCCCGTGCTGCTGGGGTGAGGGACCGAGAAGAGATGCACAGTGTTGTGGCTCTGACATCAGGGGATTAGCCAAAGTATGAGAGCAGCGAATGAGAAGATGTTTGATTTCTTAAATTATCAGCTCTGGGGTGGGGCAGGACAGGTAGACACAGTCTCCTGAAGATGGCAAAAAAAAAAAATTGGGAGAAAAGTTTGAATTTTTAGTGTAATAAGATGTTTCCATTTGACTTTATGTATAAAAGCTGTATCCAGATGTAGCAGCAGTGCTGTTTAATGTCTGAGCTAAACCAAAAGAGGAAGATCACATTCTTATCAGCAAACTATAGTCACAAGTCATGAGCAAAAATATGCCTCAGCTCATGGTGAGAATTCATGACAAGGAAACTCATCAAAAGCCAGAAAGTGAATACATGTCAATATTGTATTTTGATGATTATTATTATTATGTTTTGTAATTTTAAGGGAAGACACACACACACACACACACACACACACAGTAGCAGCAGGGTGTGTACAGTTTGTATTTAAAAAAAAAAAAAAAGTCTCATCTCATGCAAACCACCTGACAAACAATTAGACATCTGCACTGCCAGATCTTCACTAAGTAAATATATAACAGACATAAGCTTAAGTCTAAACAGTGAAGACCTGCAATGAAAACATGAATTTTCCCCAGACAGCAGGGGCCTGTTGTTCCTGTCGGTATCACTGAACAGATCATTACGTCCCGCTCAACAAAGGAAACATGCAACCTGCCCTAAAATGTGAGATTCAAGTTGTGTCTGTGCAAGTGACCTAAACACTTTGAATGTGGAGAACAGACTTTTATCGAGCAGATCTTTACATTCTCTCTAAAGAGAGATCTGGTTGGTGGAGCTGCTTGTTTGTCTTGGGCATCAAAGAGAGAGGCGCTATTGGCTGCAACAAACAGGCCTGAAAGGGTTAATCACAGTATAAAATGCATGATCCGCAATAAACACTAGAAATAATTCAATATTCTAAAACAATCCTGTAACAACTGGGCATGCGCGGGTTTAAAGGGCCCCTCAGCCTGATGGGAACACCTGGCCAGGTGCGCCACATTTCTCATCTTGAGCAAACCCAGGTGATTTCCACCTGCTTTATTTCTGGCGTTTCTTTCTCCACTAAACTCTAAAAAATGTTGACTGCACATGAGCTGAAAACCATCCGCTTTACCCCAGCCCGCCTCACCTGGGGTTCAGCTGCAGGCACCGCAGGTGAGCTCGGGTCCTCCTCCGTCCGTGTTCGCGGCAGCGGCGTCCTGCTCGACGGCGCTTGGCTCATGAAACGAGAAGCTGCTCAGGAAGAAAAGCCTCTTCTCTTCTTCTTCTCTTCTCTTCTTCTCTTCTGCTCTGTCTCACGCCCCAGCTGCTCAGGCGTGGCTCTGCGTGGCTCTGCGTGGATGGACGACCCGCACCTTTGATCCAGGTTGTTCAACGCCCCGCCCCCCTCCTCTCACCGCGGTGTGTGCTGCGTTCAAGAGCTCCACGTAAGAAAGATGATGCTTCATGAGCTTCTCAATCAGTATGGTCGATCTTTGGGGTGTGGGGGTATTTGTGATCGATGTTTTCATTAGTTTGAACATAGTAAGCTGGTGACACAGTGTATTTTTTTTTATTTCGTTCAGAAATGGTTATTTCCTACATGGTTTATGTGTCTTGTTGTGTGTCGTGAAGGCAGCATTTGGATACAGGAAGTGCTGCGTTCACTGACGTCTCTGGGGGTGATGTAGCCAGGTAAAACCAGCCAGGTTTTTCATCAGAAAGATCAATAAAGTTATTCTGTCAATAGTGATGAAAGGAAAGATTTTAAATGACTGAAGCGATTGGTCGACAAATCAATTAAGTCAATCAACAGAAAATGAATCAATTAATCATCTCAGTCATTTATGAAGCAAAAAGTGCCAAATATTCTGATTCCAGCGTCTCAACTGGGAGGATTTGCTGCTTTTTCTCTGTTTTGTATAATAATAATAATAATAACTTTTTTAATAATAGGTGTCACCTCTTATCAGTATTTTCTGACATTTTATAGACTAAACAATTAATGGATTAGTGAAAACAATACAGGAAATGAGATGAATTAATTGCAGTGCTATTCTCAATGATTATCTGCACATAACTTACAAATATATTTTATTTTTTCATATTTCAGTTTTGGACATATCTGGACCCAGTCTGATGTGCACAGTATGTAAACCTCTTTGCAAGTCTTAACATGATTCCCTCATTACAAACCTAATAAAACCTATTGTAAAGTTAAACATAAACCACTGTACTCTTATTGTGAAAGATTTTGAGAAATGATCAACAACACGATCACCTACTATAGCAAGAATGGAGTATTTGAGATGTGTTGCAATAGAGTTAGTGATTTTGTAGCCTGGTATGCGGTCCTATATGTGTGTGTGTGTGTGTGTATGAATGCAGGGCCTCGTCTGTACCTGCAACAGAAGCAGGGGTGTGGCACTGCTGATGTGTCCATGGTGGAAATCAGACAAAACAAAACCACATAAGTGGCTGTGGAGAGAAGAAACACATGTAAAGAGGGTAAACCAACATGAAAGGCGACTTCTGCCCAGAACATGTTTTTATATTCATGTTTCAATGGTTTTATTGTCACGCGCCGATGGACCCAAAGACACATGATGCAAAAATACAGTATTTCTTGTTTCCTGCTGTTGTATTCTCTCTGTAAAAACAAATTAAAGACTAATATTTACCAAAGCAAAACTGACATGAAGCAAGTACATTATAAAACATATCCCAAACAAGGGGAAATGTATACCTGCACTCTGTGTCCCATCCACCAATGAGCTTTTGTTCTAATTCCCTACCATATATGGTCAGAGAGCAGCCAGAGAAAGAAAAAGATCTCCAGAAAAGAGAGGAGGCTGCCTCACAGAGAGGTGGAGGGAGGCGTGGACTATTGTTGTGTTTTGCTTCTTTTTTTTTTTTAGCTGTGGTGTAAAGTTTCTTTTCAAACCCTGTCATTATGTGAGCCCCGGTCCTCCACTGTAGTTTCATATCTGTCACACATCAAAGATGAGCTGATAAAAACGTAGGGGCGGCATGTGGCAGCATGAATGAAACTGAACTAGGACACACACACACACACACACACACACACACACACACACACACACACACACACTGTTAGCATTATAAAGTGTGTACATACAGTAAGCTTTCTGATGTTTCTGAGAGGTAACAGATTAGCTGACATCTTCAACAAAAAAAAACTTGCTGTAGACATATAACACAACAGCTCATGTTTCATTTCTGCAAATACAGAATCTGCCCACAACAACCTGCCTGAGTAACATCTCCAACCACTGCTGATCCAACTGTTTCTCCTGAATCTAAACTACCAGTATGTCCATAAACTTTTCTTAAAAAAAATCATTATTTAACAATTGCATTCATTTGAACTGTTTGACTTTAGTGCAGTGGTGTTTTAACTATATTATTTTTAAATCTTTTTAGTCATTTCATTCCACTTTTATCTTATTTATTGGTTTTGTTTCTTTGTAAAGTACTTTGTACCTGAATTTTGAAAAGTGCTGTTTAAATCAATAAAGTTATAACTTCCTAAAACTTGAAACAATTCCTCTTTCGAGCCGACGCCTCTTATCTTTACGTATGTTTTAAATCTGATGGCGTTTTTAGTTTGTCAAAAACAAAAGTTGAAAATGCTTCACATTACTTCTGCTCCTTCCCTCTGAAAAATCCAGACTCTGTGAAAATGAAAACCTATTTCACATTGTTTAGTTTCTATTCAGTGCTGACTCTCACTGTGTTTTTTTTACCCAGTCATCATCCTGTTGGTTCATTTCTGCAGCCACAGGGCACAATCTGTTGTTACACCACTTCACATGTAACACAGCTTCCTGCAGCTCGCTTCAGGAAAGGGAAACAGTCTCCCACACCTCATAATGGCCTTAGTGAAAGGTGATCATAGTCTGTTTCTTCTGCACAGAGCACAGACCAACAGTGTAGATACCATTACATCCCTAAACCAGAAGGAAGGTGTTTCAGGCTCATTTAAATCTGCATGATCTGTTGTTGCATAAGTGTTAAACTAGGAGCAAAAGCAGAGTCATGTCAAGTCATGTCATGCAGGTAATTGTGGTAAATTTCACTGAGGGGGAAAGTGCAGAGGCCATAGCAGGAAAGAGAGGGATAGCTCCATCCGAGGGCATCTGCATGGAGGTCTATTCAGGCGTGTTGGAGCACATCCGCCGGCTTGTGCTGAGCAGACAGAGGGAAGATTTTTACCTGAAGAGTCAGAGTTATTCTACATGAATGAGACATGTAGAAGTTCAGTGACTTAAAGTCACAGCTTGCTTGTCCTAATCCAGTCCATCGATCACGCCTGCTGCCCCGCTAGAGGAGACGTCAGGGATCATCTGAAACTAAGTGCTGGCTGTAAAACAGGTTGTGATATGATATGACACAGCTCAAGTCATTGGTCTCTGGTTAAAAAAAAAAAAACCAGCAACTGCTCCCTGCTGTGGACGACAGTGGAAACTACAAACTGGACCATGTCCACATTTTGAGTGTTTTGGAGCTGCATTTTCTGTTTTTATAAGTGCACCTGTGGAAAAGTAAGAATATGGTCTGAGACGTGAGAATATTGAGTACAGTCTCAGATTTCATGAAGTCATAGGAGTGCCATATAAAATAATAAATCTGTAAAAGAATAAGAATATAAATGTGGAAATATAAACAGGAATGAATAAAAGAATAAATAAGTAGCCGAAATAAAAAATAAATAAAATAAAAAAAATACTTTTCTCGTATTGCTTTTGCAGATCTTGTTTTATCCACAACTCAAAGATTATTCTATTTCAGACGTTTTTGTTTTTATCTGACTCCATAGACTGTAAAAAATAAATGTAATGCTACAAACTTTTTGGCTAATTTCAGGTAAAAAACAAAAAAAGTCTATTATTATTTATTGTCAGAATTCAACATTAATCAAATATAAGGCACTGAAGCACAGTGCTCCTTATGGTAAATGTAAAATACATTTATCAATTATAGTAAAGTATCAGGTCTTTAAAAAACTTAATGTGATTTCATTTTATTTTCTTTTGTTTGTTTACATTTTTTTAAAACTCTTTTCCTGATAAACCTTAATGAAACACCCTGCTGGAAAAGAAAACCAAGACACATCACCTTTTTTATGACTTTTTTTTATTTATTTATTTGATTTTTAAGTGTTTTATTATTTTTTTTCTCCAAAAAAATCCTGAGGTATTCACAATATAATGGCATTTATTCTGTTTGAAATGAGACTGGGGGGAGGGGGGGAATAAAATACAGCCAAAAACAAAACAAAACAAAAAAACAAAAAATTAAAGTAAAGCTGTGTCGATTGATACAACTGTCAAGACAATATATCTGTGATGTCGTACATACAAGAAGCCTTTGAACTGCAACAGCGGTGACTGAAGTCAATCCTCCCCCCACCCTGCAAACTAGCAAACTCATGCAATCTAAACCAAGATCTGCGTTTAGAAAAAACAAACCTCAACGATGGTTCAAAGCAGGTGTGTCCCACCTCGCTGACAGACAGTGCAGGTTAATAACAAGCCAATCAGTCCACTATCATAATCGTAATCATCAGCTCAAATACCTAAAAAACAAATCTAAGTCTGCTTTGTAGCCGGCATTCAGGACTTACTAATTAAAAACCGTCCAAGGTTTAAACAATTCAAGCTTTAACTGTGAGTTATTAGCAAAGCACTTGAGTTCAAATACACCATGCTGTGGCTTTAGACCATGAAGTTTGTCTGTGTCGGGGCATCTGGGAGGGAAATGATGGAAGTCAGTGGGTCTGACAGCCACAGGAAGGCCAGAGACAGTGCACCTCACTGCGCTGCAGGCGTCTACTTTAACCTGTTCATCTGTTACTTTACAGACTGTGTGTTAGTGTGATGGTTGATTACAACATTTTGCTTTCTGTACACAATGGTAAAACGGCAATGAGAGACTACTCCACTACCATGAGTCCGGTTTGCCCTCCACAAAAGAAAAAAAAAAAAAAAAGCAATACACATTTAAAAAAAAAAACAAACAAATCAAAAAACATACAAATGACCAATAAATAAATATCAGTGAAAAAAATACACTGTTGAATCATTTTCTTGCTCTGTGTCACAGATCTATATGATTGATAAAATAACTGCTGTGACTTTAAGAAAATAAGGAAAACACCCAATATTCTCCTCTCTGCACAACAATCCCAAATCTGCAACACAAAACATAACAAAAACAAAATAAAACCCATCACAAGTGCAACATCAGTCACAACAGTCTCAGCATAAGGGGGGAAAAGCTCTGGTATTAGACCAATCAGCTCAATACTACAGCATCAGACAAACCAGAAAAAAAAAAAAAAAAAAAAAAAAATCATAAAATAAAATAAAATCCAAAGCAGTGGGCAGGGATGAAGACGGGGGGAAAAAGAATAAAATAACAGCACACAATTTATGACCCAAACTGGGGTAACAACAAATAAATCGATCATGTTATCTGATCAAAGGAAAACAATATGTAATAATAATAATAAAATACTATTAGACTTTCAGTTCAGAGGTTATCTTTATGTGGCTGTTTAAATAAGGTGGACAGACACTACAGCGTGAAAAACATGGCTGCTCCACCTCAACAGTAAAAGAAACCTTCAGAAAGACGCTCTCAGCTCTGTCTGTCTGCGGTCACCCACTTATTCCTTTGTTCAATTTGGTGTCATCTTTGCCCTGAATAATAATAATAATAATAATAATATTATAATAATAACAACAACAACAAAAATTGTAATAACAAAAACAGTAATCATTGTAATCATAATAATAAAAAAACAAAACAATGGACAAAAATAAAAGCTAATAATAATATAATAATAATAATAATAATCACCATCAATAAAGACTTTTGGTAGACAAATAAACATCACACACTCTCCGCTCGCTCACACAGCTAACTGAACAGCCAGATCACGGCACATGGATGAGGGGAACCAGGACATTTTTCTATCAAACACTGTCTGCTAATGAAGATACAGCTCTTCCTCCTCCGCCTCCTCCTCCTCCTCCTAGACAACTAGTTAGGGGTCCAAGTGAAAACATATATTGCGAAGTTGACAGAAAAAAAAGGCAAGTGTGTCTTTTCCTAAGAACACAATAAATTCAACATTTTTTTGCAAAAACAAAAATACAGACTATATGTGTAAAAATCATAAATAAAGTTTTGTGCATCCCCGCCCTGACCGACCGTCGTCTTGGAAGAAGAAAAAAAACAAAACAAAACAAAAACAAACAAAAATCAAAACCATGGCAGTTACAGCGGTGACAATAACATGCAATTGATATACTTTACAGCATTGATCTGTTTCTCCCCCACACTACGACCCCGAGTCTAACCCACATCCCTCCCCGACCCCATTACAATCCTTAAATATTTGTCAGCTCATTCAAAACATATCTCTTGCTCTCTCTTTACTCAGCAGGAGGGAGGGAGGGGGGGGAAAGGGGTGGGGGGGCTCGAAAAGAAAAACACACCGTTGCTCTAACTCCAGTTTATCCGTAAATCTGTGTATGTACAGGAGGCTCTTCCCCATCGAAGCAAGCTGACATAGTTTGAATGACTGCATAGTGAAAATGATATTTGGTTTACTTACAGATGGGGTGACGACAAACACGCGCACGCGCTCTCGCTCGGTGCCCGGGCGCAGCGCAGGTACACCCTACGACCCAGCTGAACTTATACACCGCTGGCCTCGCACCCGGCAAGCTAATATACACAGAAAGCCACTATTGGCAGGAGCCAGCATTGCTGTGCAGAATGGGATAACTTTATACATTTAGTGTGTATCTGTGTGTGTGTGTGTGTGTGTGTGTGTGTGTGTGTGTGTGTGTGTGTAGATTGTTACCTCTCACACACACACACACACACACACACACAGTCAGATCCACACCTGGTCTGACCTGACTGATTGGTTTCACAGAGGTATAGCGTGGCACCATCACCCAGTCAGGTGTTCGGATGGAAAAGCACGGACGAGCGAGTGTGTGCGTGCGTTTGTAAAATACAACACCAGCTTAATAACAGAGAACCTCGACAGTGGGAGACTGGGTCCACCTTTGTGTCGGGACACGAGTTCGCTGAGACGCAGAAACAAGGGTTTGAACAGTGAACGTTGTAGTGAGGGTGGGTCGCACCAGCTCCTAGAGTGATTAGATTTGAAACTGCACCAATGACACACCTCAGGCTGCGCCGGCAGCGCCGCACAGCTGAAGGATGCTAAGCACCAGATCCAGGTTTGTATACAACAGTTTGAGCAGGGAGGCTGATCAGCCCTGAATCCTGTTATCTGGAGAGTTTACAACAGCAGGGCTACCCTGTTCATTGCTGAAGGTAAACCGTGGCTTGAAATCAGGTCCAGGTCACATCCTGGTCTCAAGATTAAAACCCGACAAAGGCTGAGCTAACGGAGTTGTGCCAACTCTCTCATCTGCTCAGGGGCCTGCATCATGAAGCGACAAGAGCTGTCAGATTTAACCGGGGTAGAGATCACCATGGTAAGCTAGAGGGCTTTCAGAGCAGGTTAACATCAGAGGATCAGATCTAAACCTGCCAACTGACCGCCCACTGACCAATCAGATCTCTGGAAACATGGAGTCATCAGTAGAGAGTTTACATCACAATAACAATACAGAGAAAAAGAGGAGTTACTTTGATATTTATGTCAGAGATGAAGTTTCTTGTGTCCACACAAGACAAGAGATTATAGTCTACCACACAAACAGCCCAGTGAATGTCCATTATAGCTCCACTGTTCACTTCATCTGGGTTAGATCTGTGGGACATAACGGAGCCTGACCCATGGGAGGGACGAGTAGGAACAGGAATACTGAACTGCAGGAGTACATAATTACAAACTTATTTTCTAACCTTATTCTTACTCTACTCTAGTTGTGCGATCTTGTCATAAAGCACTCTGCTGCTTCTATTAGCTGCATTAGTTAAACCCAGAGTTGACAGAGCCAGATGTTAACCAGCTGTGGGACACCAGTCAGACCGAAGCTGAACTCGCTTCATGACGCAGGCACAAAGATGAGCGAGCTGCTTTTATTGCTTGGCCCTTGTCACGTATTAGTGCACCAGTCTCCCCCTGTACAGTATATGACACACAGGCGGCGCTGCGATACTACAGCGCCCCTCCCACCCCCCCACACCCTCTGCCACTAGCTATAGAGAGATTTCATATATATCATAGCTGAGAGTAATCAATTATAATGTCAATAACAATAGTCATAACAACAACAACGCTCTTGTGTTTTTGTTGAGTTGTGGACACCTTTGGTGTGAACTGTCAAGGTTGTCAAGCTTGTGAGCGACCTGCGGACAGACGGAGGAACGGATGGACAGAGTAAAGAATGGATGTGACAAAAAAAAGCATCTGGACAGACAGACATCCCCTCTAATCATATCTACACTGTACAGAGTTGTAGTGTGACCGTGGGATATAAGTGATTAACTACTTCCATTACACATGGAGCTACGTTTGAGGTGAGGTGTGTGTTTATATCTTGTGAGTTAGTACTTTTTGTGAAGACAACCTCCCTGCACTTTCTCTTCTGATCCGTCTGCCACCTCTCACTTGCTTTTGCCCTCTTCTCACTTGCTCTTCAGTATTTGGTAACACGTGTAGACATTGCATTATTTTATTTATTTGGTTTTAAAGAAAAAGAGTAAAGTATTTGTCCTTTGGGGAAAAAGAAGTGACAGCAGCGTCTAAAGCAATAAAAAGTAGCAGCAGTAGCAATGTAATAAATAACAGTTCGAACAGAACATCAACATCATAAACACAACACGCTAACTCACTCGCTAAAATCACAATTGGTATGTTGGTGTAACACCATGAAAGCTTTTCACAACAACCAGCTAGCAGAGCTCAGCAGTCCTGTGGAACCTGGACTGGTGATGTCCTTCCCCGCTCCCTCTCTCCTTTTTCAAACTCTTACTCCCTGTCACCTAACTCCAGTTTGTCTCTGACTTTTCTTTAACTTCTCATTCCACTTTCTTAATACTCCCTGTCTTCCTTCTCTCCTCACTTTGTCCCCTCCTCTCCTCTCTTTTTTCCCCCCGTCGTTTCATTTCCACTCATCTTTTCTGCCATCCCGACAACAATCCTGCATCTCTCGCTCACTCTCTGACACTTTACAGTTTCCTGTCTCAGTCAACGCCTCTCCTCAGGTCTCTGTGTCTAGCAGTGATTTGGTTCGGTGCGTGACGGGGCGTGGGACGTTTGAGTCTGCACATCTAGCAGGCTTTGGCTGTGACCCTGTGACAGGGGAGGCAGTAGGGTTCTAGTCAGTTTGTAGACCTGCGCTCATAAAGTACATCTATACTCTGCAGGTTATAACAGGTCGTCCAGGTCAGGTGTCACACACACACAGTCACTTTCATCTTAACCATCCTCTAGATCAGGGGTCTCAAAGTCAAATGACCTGGGGGCCACTGGTCAGGTTGTTGTCTCCTAGTGAGGCTGCAGGAAACAGTCACATTAAACTCCACCAAAAATGAACCAATGGTCTCTTGAAAATGTCTGTGCAAGTGTCTGCACTCAGTCAATCTCAGCTAATAGTCAGTCGGTATCATTACTTGACCGATAGATGAAGTTAATCGACAGAAAATTAACTGCAACAATTTTGATAACTGATTAACTGTTTAAATAATTTTTCAAGCAAAATTGCCAAATTTCACAAATTTCCTGCTTTTCTTCCACTGAAATGTATCTTTATGTTTTGTTCAGGTTTAGTATAAAACTAAAAATGAATGTGTGGGTGTTGTTTAACAGTCAGTCAGTTCTTTATGGGGGGGCCTGGTTTTTTGAAACCCCTGCTCAAGGTTCTAAAAACACCGAACAGGCTTTAATCAAGACTTGTCTGTGTGGTTTCTGAGGTCTGGGATTTCACAGGGGCAGGTCTATATCTCAGTATCTCTTGGCCTCCATCAGCAACATCCTACACGCAGCATTTGGTCTGGAAACCCTGTGGAGCACTAACGACACTGAACAGCAGAGGGAGACAGAGAGGAGGACAAAGAGGCAGAGGTACACAAACAGAGGGACATGAAGAAACGCTCCACAGGTAGTAAGATCTATTCCGCTTCTATTCTTTGTACATGATAAGCTCCTGCTCTTCGCCTTCTCACTGAAAAAAATCACTCTGCTCCCATTTTTACCTCCAACTTTTCTCGTTTCTCTGTTATTCATTCTTCCACACGCACGACTCCCAGCTTCTACTTTCTCCAACTTTTTCTCCTTCACTTCTAGAAAAAGACACTTGTTTCAAACTCATCTTCTCTCCTCTGAGTATCCCTCCATATCTTTTAACTCTCTTCTAACTCATTCTTAATACACAAAGAAAACATACACAACTCCTTCTCTACAGAGCTAGAATGCAACACTAATTTTTTTGTGATTCTTTTTCATTGTTGTTTTTCCAATTATGCAGCTGCTAAATACAACGATGGATTTTCTAAACACAGTTCATAGCAAAGTTAATGAGAATTATTATTTTTACATGTTAAAAATGAGCCAACAGGTTAATTTGTTCTTGTGTGTGTGTTAGAGCTGTAGTGTGAAGGTGATTAAATGATTACGAAATATAATCTCATTTATAAAAACAACCAGTGACTGTGTCTTGATATTTATCCAAACACACACACACACACACACACACACACACACACACACACACACTCACACACACACACAGATAAGCTTACTCATACACATACACACACACACACACACACACACACACACACACACACACACACACACACACACACACACACACACACACACACACACACACACACACACAGATACAGCCTGAGAATGTGTGATAGTAGAAACACCTGAAGAATCATAATTGCACTGGACATTGCTGTGTCCTCCATAACGTTTATGTACAATAGATTCATGATTGCTAGTGAAGCAGATGATTTGTTCCAGTGTGTAGTGACTACTCTGTTGACTAATCCAACGGTTTGGATCAATGCTGGAGACAGACATGTAGGCGAAAAGCTAATGAAAAGTGGATGAAATGTAAAAACACATAAAAGACGCACACACACACAGCTGGTACTGAAGTGTGTGTGGCTGTTAGACACACTGTGATGTGACATCATGACGGTTTAACAAGAAGTAACGGTGTGTAAACGAAAGACGCTAACTACAGTGTGAACCCTTTTCTGCCCCCTCCTCCCCATGTCTGCCTGTCCAGATTCAACGCAATCACGAGGACAACCACCTGCGTCATCTATCCATCCATCGGTCCATCTCTCCGTCCATCACTCCATCTGTCCTCCATCGAGTCTCAGTCTTTGCCTCCTCCTCTTCAGGTTCTCCGGTGGACAGATGGACAGGTGGGCTGGGTCTAACACTAGGCTTAGCTGCTGACGCTGGGCTAGACTAGGGCAGACTGAGTCTGGGCTTGGCAAAGCTAAAGCTAGGCTAGACTAGCGTGTGGCTAAGCTAAGGCCAGGAGGGCTAGGCTACCTACTGAAGAGCGAGTGGAGCTGGTGCTGATGGCTGTAACACTGACTGCTGCGAGGCGACTCGGTGCGATCCATCACCGTCTGAAACCAACCGGCCACATCCACCTCCAGCACCTTGTAACGCTGGATGAAACTATGATCCTGGACCAGAGCGAGGGACAAAGACACACAGAGACACAGGGATCAGGACAGTTTAGTTACATCTCAGCACTGGGTAACTCCGGTTATTCTGGAAACTGCTCATTACGGCCGGTGACTTACCAGCAGCTGGTGGTATTTTGGCCTTTTTCTGTGATCCTTTGTGAGGCTGTGGAAAGACATGCACATGAACTGAAGCTGAAATAAATGAACTTTAACAGAATCAGCTTTAGAGTGAGATCTGAACTCACCAGTCTTTGACGAAGGACTGGAAGTCGAGGGAGAAGCCCATGCTGAGAGGCAGCAGAGGAGGATCTTCCTGCAGCACTTTGGTCAGAACCTCAAAGTCTGTCTTGCAGTTCTTGTAGGGAAACTGTCCCGTGGCCAGCTCCACCTGCAGGACACGAGGAGCCGTTAACATCCAACGTGCTTGGCTTGTTTGTAAAGAGACTAACTAACACAAACATACTTACTTTATAGTTGTCTACAACCTGATGTATGAAGGTTTTGTCAATAGTTTAAAGTGATGCTCAAACCATAGTTTTTCCTTCCATTATTGGAAACATGGGTATATTCAGGCACCATAGTTGTGCATCACAACATGATTTTTGTTGTGAATTTCTTTCATTCTGGCACATTTGACAAATCATGTAAAAATATAGTTTTATATTAAAACGCCCAGATCAAATATTATTACAGTCACACAAATCAAACGCTGGTCAGTCATTATATCCCTCCGCACCAACACGTGGTTTGTAAATGGGAACAAAATGATGGAGTCATTTACCAGAGAGATGCCGAGGCTCCACACGTCTGCTCGGATGTCATAGTCGGGTTTGGTGGGATCTGGAGGGTCTATTCTCTCAGGCTGCAGGAAGACAAAATATTCATGTCTCATGTGTTAACTGGAAACATGAACATATATTTGTAAGGTTACAAAAACACATAATGTAAGACTGATTGCATGTCTCTAGATGGCTGACAGGATGTGCCTTTGTGTGCGTGCTCATCATAGGATTCTGAGTGTATGTGAGCAAGTTTCACTCACCGCCATGTAGGCGGCACAGCCGGCGCTGCGGGTCTTGGCCTTGGAGTCGACGAGGCGTCCACTGATGCCGAAATCACACAGTTTGATCTGACCTTTAGCGTCCAGGAGGATGTTGGAGGGTTTGACGTCCCGGTGGATGACACCGTGTTTCTCTTTTAGGTACAACAACGCATTCACTATCTGGAGCAGAAACACAAACACACACAGTAAGACCAAGAACAGTCGAGTGAGCGGTGTTACACTTTCCCATTCTCTGTACGTGTTTCTTCCACTTACTGCCACTGTCATCTTTCCTAGGATTCGCTCTGGGATGGGGCCCTGGATTCTCTTCTTCAGCTTCTCCGCACACGTTCCCATCAGCTCCATGGCTATGAATACATCCGTCTGCACAGGAACGACAAACACACACAGACACACATCCAGCTTTTACCAGTTCAGGAAGGGAGGTGTGAGTAAAAGCAGCAGCAGTCAGTTTGACTTTAGCTGTGAAAATACTCTCATTACTCCTGTCCTTCTATTTGATCGTTAATACAGACAGTAATGTATTTTGGGGACACCCACGTTGGTTACTATGGCGCCGTAGCACTGGATGATGTAAGGGCAGTCGTGACTTTTCAGCACCACGTCCAGGTCCATCAGAATCCTCTTGTTCTCATCCTTGTTTCCTGTACGACGCATTTGCTGGCGACACACACAAATACACAACAAGACATCTAAGATTCCCGGCAGAATTTGAACATGCTGTGTGTACAAGTTAAGTAACGAGTAATTAGGAAATCACAAAGCAAACACTCCAGCAGTGAACTGACTGACTGTCTAATTGTTAAACTGCCCGGACGCCTACAATTAAGTCAACTCTTAAATAGGAGGGTTGTTATGTGGGGTTATTACTGCTGCTCTGTTTGTAAACTAGACGCAGTTAATGTACAACAGAAGATGAGACGTAGCCGCTGTGAGCATCAAGTTCCTGCTGTATTTTGTATGTTTTCCCTGCAGGGAAATTTTATTTGAAATATTTTGGTCAGTGTGTATGAAAAATAAGCCCAGCAGATATTATCAGCACACAGAAATCTCAGCAACAATGATCCATGAAATACACAGAGCCCGTTCTGATCGGAACCTGTTACCATCAAACACGTGATGATAACTATAAAGAGCTTCAAACTGCAAGTCATGATAACTTAGGTAACACAACCTAATGTAAATATCCAGCATTGTCATCCATTCTCGGGCCGATCTCTTATCTCTCTGGGTTCAGTCGAGTTCAGTCCTGTTTTAAACTAACTGTGTATTGTTGATGCATTTTATATTCCTCAGGTTGTTTTTTTCATTTATAACTGTCAACGTCTAGATTTTGTCTCGTTTGTGTGTTTTTATGGATCAGAGGACGTTTAGCTTCAGCAGCTGGATAAGGGATCCTGTAAACATTAAACCATAAACTTGCAGCACGGGGAATAAAACATTTTGGTCTCATTACATCTAAACTGAGGGACATGAAAACATTTCCTGGAGAGCAGAGGTTTCATTTGACAGAGAAGAGGGGTCGACAGAGATAAGCAACATCATTATGTGCATTAGTAACAGCCTGAAGTTCTCAGCCACACTGGCTATGCCTCGGAAAATGATAAAATATAAGAACAAAAAGCAGCAGATTATTACGGAGCATCTGTTCATCAGCAGCCACACTTATTTTACAGCAGCTTGATAATATCTGCTGGTCAACATGGTTTTCATGAGCCATCATCAGCTTTCATGCTCTTTCAGTTGTATGTGTGAAGCTGGATCCTGTGCACTGGGGGTAATATGTGACTGTGTGAACGATGAAAACAGACAGATGCAGGAGGATCTTACTTTGACAGCGATGACATGGCCTGTCTTCTTGAATCGTACTTTGAAGACCTGTCCACAGGTCCCGCTGCCGATCTCCCCCTCGCTGATGAGGTCTGTCACCTCCGCTGGATACCGCTGTGGACGCAAACATGACAGAACAGGACTTTAAACCCTGCTCAAGATATTTTCACTGGCTACACGTTAACTGAATGTTGTTTCTATGCGAACTATTCAAGCTGAAAATCAAGCAGAGAGGCCGATTCTGACTTTCTGGATCATACGGCGACAGTAAACACCTCTGGGCCATTCAGTAACAAATGTTTTTGTGTGTAATGAAGCTGGTCCCCGATGGGCTATGACTGAGACCACCAGCTCACAGTGGGAAGATGCATCATTTCCCTGCTTTGTTATAATGAAATCATTGGTGACTGAGATGCTGTGAGTGACATCTCATCGAGTGCATGATGCAGCAGCCCCTCAGGGCTAATGAGGGAACATTAAAACAATCTGGAGAGCAGTGATGAGTCACATCATTTTATCAAGCTTCCTCCAACCCTGACTGGCTCTGACTATGATACTGGACCTGAAGGCTGAAAGTGCAAAAGAAAACTCAGTGAGGCCAACACAGAGTCAATCTCATCAATTCCATCCTGGCAGACAAGAAAAAACACACATCTCATGGTTTTTGATGGTTTTTAAAACGGTCTGTTAATTGTCAAAAAAAGACCAGGAGGGGCTGTTGTTTTTCAGACTGAGGTTCTGTGCTCTGCTGAAGGACACTTCAGTGGTGTGGATGTTTGAGTCTGTATTCTGTTATTGTCAAGGTCAAGGTTAACTCTGTTGTTGCCTGAGGAGGAAAACTGACTTGGATCTAAAGAACTCCTGGACAAGTCCCATGAAAAGACAAAAACCTGTCTGCAGCACTCAGCCCTGAGCTGAACCTACTGAAGACTCAGAACTTTAAAAACAAATCACTAGAACGTTGTTTAATGAAGAAACGTTTCAGCCAGAGCAAAAATGAGGCTCATGTGTGATGTGATTTTAATAGTTTCTTAGGGATTAGCAATTCCAGACTAGAGAAGCTCAACATGAGTCTTAGTGTGCACATCTCACCTGACCATCGATCTTCAGATAACCCGTCTGTTTCATGATCTCCTGCAATTTCTGGTCAATCTCTGCACTGTGGGGACAAAACACACAAATATATCAGTGTGAAACGTCCACAGTGAGATACGAGGGGGGGTGGGGGGGCTCTGACTCACAAATGGATGCTGAGTGTGTGTCTGTGCATCTCCTCCACCCACACTCTGCATGTGGATCCATTAAATGTAACATAGCCTGCTCTGCTTCAAATGATCCTTCATACTGCTCAGTGTTTGTGGGTTTATGTATGTGCATGTTCAAATGACAGTGTTGTGTGAATATATGTAACATTAATCACCCTAACTCTGTTTTGACTCCATGTTTTACATCCATGCTTCTCCACTGTACTTTAACAGAGTGTTGCACTCTCTCATCCTTTGTGGCTTTGGTTTCATGCTCACTCCAGAGTTCAGACTCTAAGCTACGATGCCTTAACTGCATTTAGAGCCAAGTGTGAAACACCTGTTAATAAAACACTTAGTTAAAAGTTATTATTCATACTAAATTAAAGATATATTAAATATGCAATATAATATTAAAGCTATATTGAATATGCTTTTCAACAATCTTCTGCCACCAACAGCGGTAAACCATTAATTTCTACGCTGTATGATGGCTCTTCTGTAAACACAGTGTCTCGTTAACCACTGCTCACATGAACATCAGTGCGTCTAAAAGTCGACATACTTCTCTAGACTCTTCTGTAGGCCGTACGGAGGCGTGGGCAGGGTCAGCATGTGTCGCGGGCGGCTGGGGTAGGGGTGGTGCTGAGGCGAGCTCTCTGAAGATGATGAACGGCTGCCTCCATCGTTGGCCAGTGGCAGCTGGAGAGCTGGGTTGGGAGTGGAGGGAGGGGGCGGGGGGGACATGACACATTAGACACAGACAGAAGACTCGAGGGCAGAACGGTGTGTTTTACACCAGAGGCCAGCATGCCAGAGGGTGCAAGATGGCCATGTTCACTCATGCATTCACTGACTCCACGACTTCAGTGATTTTAAGCTCTTGTGCACAAACAGAGGAAATGATAACGTATTATTATTTGATTTATTATCTTTGTTTAACAAATTTCTATGTTTTCTTTGACTTTGTGTTTCCTTCCTGAAATCTGGGCTTCAGATTGTTTCACATAACGCTAGACCGAAGAGAAAAGAAAGTGATCTATTATATCCTGTGCAGTAGCAGCTCAAAATTATTTCCCATGAGACTCCGAGAGAACAAGAGAATCTGGCCTTGGCGAGGTCAAAGAGTTCTTTCACTGCAGCACTGCTATCTAGGCCCTGCGTCGTATTTAACCAGCACATGAACTTGTTGTTTTTTCCCCTCAAAGTTACAGCTTTGTTTTTGTTTCGCTGATGTCCCGACCCAATGTTAAAACAAACAGGACGGTTATCTCAGAGCAAAAGCAACACCATTCTCAGACAGAGAGAGACAGCGCAGGGTTAGCCCACAGCTCGGGAGGTACAGTTCAGGGATGGGACGTCCACAGGTTGTTTTCACAGGAAAACTACAGTTTATTAAAACTTGGGTTTGATTTTTACAAGCTCCAGCCATTGTTTTTCTCTGAACTGTGGTTTCAGGACGCAGCGGCACTATTAAACATGTGAGCAACAGGGACACAAATACCAGCAGTTGATACAGGTTATAATTTATTTGGAGGCAAAACTAAACGTGAACTCAAACATAATGTTGTTAATAATCTCTGGTTTCTTAAGAAAACTGAGCGAGCACATCTACAGCAACTATGATGTGTCAGACTTCTGACTGTCCGAAGTCAATCTGTGAAATGTTTACAACAGATAAGAATGTACTGTTCACTTTTGTTTTCTTTTCCAAACAGGTCTGGCTAACCTGAGGGTATTATTTTACAACCCGTAACCACTTGTCTTTGTCTCTGATGTCACCACGTCCCCAGATCTCAGTGATTATTTACATGAGTACAATGTTATTATAACCAATAAAACTGATGGCGAGAGCAATGAAAATAAACCGCAGCCACAAAACCTCACTGATACACATAAATTACTTGAGAACCCCGGATGCCAAAATGACAGTTCACAACTGACTGGCACTGAAATCCAAAATCCAAACAGAAGATGCAACTGCTTCCTGCCCCATATAAACACGGGTGTAAATCGCGCCTGAAAAGACATGTCAAAACGCTGCTGGACTTGTAACATCAGGGGTGCATGCAAGCACTGGCTCCGTGTCAAATGGAGATGTTAAAGAATTTCAAGGGAATAATTCAAAGTAGAATTAGCACAGACCTGTCAAGCAACCAAGTGCTCAGGCTGAAAGTCAGAAGCTGCAGTGACCAACTATGAGCAGCAAATTCGGCTTCAGATCCCTGATTACTAAGAGTTAAACTCCCTCGAGCAATGTCACATCAGCAACTTTTTCAAATGCTCCAAACCAGTTTGAAAAACATTTCCAGGACCGTGCAGCTGTTGTCATAATTAATATTGTTTTGTAGTGGCAGGCTGGCAACTCCTCTGAGAGTGCCAGCGGCTGTTTGTATCCATGAGTCACCTGTGGATGGATCAGCCTGTAAACGGAGAATCAGTTAGTGAAGGGGAGGAGGGGTTAGTGTGGAGAGGAAGGAGGACTCAGGCAGCCCTTTGGCACCGAATGCATCTCCATAGTTCTGCTGGCTCCAGATGGACGGATGGGAGGATAGGGATAGAAGGGCAGACAAGGCGAGGAGAGGGGGAGACACATAAAACACGCAGATACTCGCAGGCACTGCTTCACCGACTCCTGCTCGCACAGTGCCGCTGCAAAAGGGAGGAGGAGGGAGGGGATGCCAGAAGATGAATAACAGAGAAACAACATCAAACAGTCTAATGTGAGAGAGAAATTCAGCCAAAACTGCATAGCACAGACTAAGCTGGAAGTCGGACAGTCAGTCAGCCAGTCAGACTCAGACAGGAAGGCAAGTCTTCAGTCGCCACACAGAGAAAACAGAGAGAGGAAGAGAAGCCGGAGTGTTCACAGCACTCCTGCAGACGGACCAGTGGGGATGCTGGATTAGAGACTGTGTCAAACAAAACACAACCCAAAACATCGTGCCGTGCAGAAAAGCCACATGCACCGTGATTCTCTGCCTCCAGCAAAACCAAGGTTAATCATCTGACACATCCACACACACACACACACACACACACACACACACACACACACACACACACACACACACACACACACACACACACACACACACACACTAACACATAGACACTGTGAACATCAACACACACCAACCCTGCCCTGCCACTGGCACAGACGCACACAGTCAGTGAGAGGAGTAGGGATGGAAAGATGGAGAGAGGATGTGATTTGAGAGGAGGTGTAAATAACTGCTGGGCTAAAACTTCAGCACTGGTCAAGGACTGGTTTCACAAACATGGATTAAACTTTCCCCCCCCTCAGCAGAGACTCTGATTCAGTCGTAAAACTGTCGGGCACTGATGTGAGATACAGAAGAAGATATTAAGTGTGTGAGTGAGAGAGAGGGAATGTGTGTGTGTGTGTGTGTGTGTGTGCAGAGAGCGTTTGAAATACAAAGTCAACATGCTTAAAAGTTGTGATTACAGCCCACAATGTCTGTGCAAACAAACTACACATTGTCAACTGGTGTAAATGACAAGTTACAGCTTCTTACACGTTACTATAATATTCATCTTTGTTGGAGAGTAAACTGACTTTTACAGCCACTCATAAAAGGTGAATCAGTTCTTTTTCAACCTTTTTCCACAGTGTGTCTTTCTTTAAACTGCACTGAATGTAAGAAATGTGCATAAAGAGCTCAAAAGACAAGTGTGTGTAATTACAGTAAGTGACTGCTGAGAGTACTGAGAGCCCATTAGGCTCCACTGGAGCAAAACAAAGGAAACTACACCGGTGAGAATGTAAAAAACTCCCCGTGTTTTTCAAGAGGCAATAACACTCTTTGATTGGTGTGAGGGAGGTATTACAAAAAACAAAAAAAAAAAAAAAAAAAAAAAACAGAAAGAGAGGATGAGGGAGGAGGGAATGGAAGGTGAAACAGGGGACACAGGTGTTGGGGGGAGAGACAGAGAGGTGCAGTGGCAGAGAGAGCGATGGATTGAATGATACCTGCACGCTGGGAAGGGGCTGGAGCAGGACTGAGCTGGATCACGATGACTAGACAGAGGGAAGAAAATATACACACACACGCACGTTACTGCACTGTACTACTGAGACGATCACACATGTGCACACACATACGCTCCATCATATAACAAATGAAGAAGAAAAAAAAAACCACAGACTTTATGACTTCTAAAACTCACTTGTCCACACTTCACACATAAAACAAAACACACAAATCTGAGTGGTGTACGGAGTATATTTCTGGCGTTACTCTGGTTTTCATATTGTCTGCAAATCCCATGAAAAGACCAAAATCAACAAAGCATCGGTGCGGCTCTCACGACTTTCCGACTTTCTCACCCCGTCTGTGGCGCTCAGCCGCACGACTACTGGTTCCTCCTGAGGTCATAAATCTTTAAACACCGGTCAGAAATATATTGTTTCATTTTTAAAGAAGGCTCGGTAATTTCCCGTACACAGCTGGACACTGTGGTTTTAAGCAAACGTTTCTCAAACAAGCAGTAATCATTTCATGGGGACTATTTTCAACTGCAGATTAATACACATCTGCTGCTCCAGTGAGTGTCTGCAGCAGCAGGACGGTGCACGTCCTCTCAAAACAAGCTGCGGCGTCTGTGTTTGTGGCGATGAAGGCACAGGTCACCCAGTGTGGCGGCGTGGCTTTTTAACAGGGATGCACTGGTCCGACAGGTGACCAATAAAGGTTCCAGTGCTCCTTTTTTCCCCCAGATTTATAATTTGCATAACTTCCTGCATGGAAGTCATCGGGATCACTTTCCGTAAGGCGAGCTGAAGGGAGCGATTGCTAGAAACTGAGTCGGTGACTGAGTGATTTTTCGGCGTGACATTCAAAAAGAAACTGTATTTACTGTGGATTGGATATGACCCGGCCGCCACTTGATCTAATTAATAAGGTCAGCGTTGTAAATGATACCAATCTGACGTGTTGGATCAGTGCATCCCTCGTTTCTGGTTGAGGAAAACCACATCCAGCTTCGGCTACAGATGATGCCTGTTAGTTATTGCTGGCCTTGGTCTCTTCATGGTATTTGACTATAAGAGAAACACAGAATAACTTCAGCCTTTCATTTAACTCATCCCCACTTTCATTCTTACAGACAACCTCACAGTGCTTTTTTTTTTTTTTTTTTTAAACAACAGAAAAGAAAAAACAAAGCAGGTTCATGATCAATGTCTCTCAACCCTCATGTGATTGGACAAGAGGTGATGATCTATAGGAAAGATTGATCAGTGGGTGAACATGTTGGTTTTGAATTCACGACCATGCTAAGATGATGAAGACACTTCAGTCCCCATCGCAGTGTTGGTCCCGGACCTCCGTGCTGCACTGAGCGGGCTGTGCGCTCCTCTGACGGGGTCCGAGGGCCCAGCGTCGCCCTGGCTTCACATTCACTGAAAACTGCGACGTGCTTTGATTCAGCGGCTCTGCGGCTTTTCACCACAGTGTGTGATAAAAAATAAAAAAAAAGTAGAAACCGTGTTTGGATCTGCACAGCAGCACGGCAGCAGTTCGCGTATGTCTGACGCTAGCTAACAGGAGATGTGGTCGCTGGCACAAATTAGCGTCGGCTTCGTCAGGGGCCAAAAGCGGCAGGTAAAACTGACCACGCCGCAAGAGTCATGAGCAAACACACTGCTTACTTACTGTATGAAACTACACAAACGCTTTAAAAGGAATGGCACGTCTGCAGTACTTCCACAAGCAGCCTGGAAACTGCATCAGATTTTCAGATTGACGCTGGGCCTGCCACCGACTATCACTCAGAGTGCTAGCCCGTTAGCCTAGCATGTTTGACAGGACAGAATCAAAACAGATTTCGGGACGTGATTGTCGGCGAGATATTTCATGACAGCGCTTCAGGTTTTCTACACGTCGTTTCACTCGATAATGAAATCCTCCCAGCAGTCAAGTACGTGACCTGACACAAGAATTCACCGACCAAGCCGAGTCGGTGTTTGTTTATGTAGCTAGCCTGTTAGCATGTAGTAGCTAGGAGCAGCATTAACACCCCCACTCCTGCCCTCCCTCCCCCGCCTCTCCGACCGTTCCCCCGGCTATTCTGGCCGTTACCGACTCCCCGGTCCTCCCCGGTGGACACTCACTCGGCCTCGGACGTGATCGCTGCGGACTCATGTCGATGTTGAGGTCGATTCTCCGGCGAGCTTCTTCATTTTCCTGCTTTAGCTTCTCCTCGATTCGCGACAGCCTCTGTTCCAGCGACGACATCTTGAAAAATTGAGCACCATGTAGTTCCCAGCAGAGCTCTCGACTCCCCTCTCTGGCAGGCAGGCAGGGCCAGCAACACACACACACACACACACACACACACACACACACACACACACACACACACACACACACACACACACACACACACACACACACACACACACACACACACACACACACACTCTGCAGTAATGTGGCCACTCATGTTACACCTCTGTCCTCATGCACCGTGTTGAACCATATTACTGAGTGATTCCTTCAGTCGTTTACCTCCCACCTGCAGGACACCTGTCCTCAAAGGGACCTGGGGAGGAAGTAGGAAAAGTCCAGGTAAATTCAGGAAATCTATTCTTAACCCTGGGACTGCAGTTGTCTACTTACTGGAACTTTTTTTGCATTATTATTTATTTTTATTAACATTTACATAACTGTGTATTATAATATCACCACTGATTAACTGAAGAGTTTCACTAACTGCTGCTGCACATGTAAAACACTTAAAATGAGCAGAGGTTTTCACTCTGTTGTTTAAATCAAGCCTCTCTTGTGTCAGTGTATTTAAATAAAGTGTTTTTTTTTAATAATAGCTTGGCTGTGTTTCTGTTCACTAATAGAAATGTTGGCAACTGACTAACTTTAGCCTGATAACTAACAAGTCATTAGGCCTGCTGTTATAAATGTTAGTGTGACACCATGAGTCTTGGGTTTCTCAATTACTAATGAGCCGTTAGGAAAAGTTAAGTCAACTGCAATGATAAATATATAAAGATGTTAATGAGTGATGGCTCTACAGTCATCAGCTCTGCAGGACTTTGGTCCAGATCTCCTGAAGTCTTCTGTCAGAACAGAACAGTCCACTGGAGGGGTCACGGATTAAAGAGCTAATAAAAAAGGAGGATTTTCCACAACCTGGCAACCCAAAAGTTGTTCTTATCAATGGTTTATAACTGATATACAAAAACATTTGTAAATGATTTATTAACCATTAATAAAGCCATTACCCACATCTTAGACACTGTTAATAAATGGCGTCTTATCAGGAAGTGGTGCAGCTGACTGAGTCTGCTCAGTCACCAGGGAACTGGGATTTCTCCTCCATGTTGAGATCCACAGCTCATTCTTGACCTCGGAAACAACAGTGGACCTGATTGTTCTGGTGCTTTCCACCATATCACAAGGTCTTAATCAGTAAATGGGGTTGGGAGCAGATATTTCCAGAGACTCAGATGAGCTCTTAGATCCGGTCACTGGAGTGTGTTGTTTTTATGTTGTCTTGACTGTAGACACCAGGCTACGCTGTTAGCAGAACATTCAGTAGAGTACGTGTCCATTACTTCTTCACAAGGAGGTCAGAGGTCAGGCTACACATACACAAATACAGGACTGGTACAGACTCAGGGGCACTTCAGTAGGTGGTGTCTGTCCTGGGGGGGGGGTCACAGTATTATCCTGAAACCCAAATAAATCCAAGTAACTGATCATTTCTGTTCCTCACTGATGCAACTCTCATGTTTGAATATGGTTGAACTCAGTATTGCAATAATATTTTTCTGATGTCGACTTAATCATATATCACAAAAGATAAATATGTTCCATTGTTATGATTGTTTATGATCACAGAGAAGGACCTTTTAGTCAATTACCTGATTGGCTCATAGATAGAAAACTAATCAACAACAACTTGAATAGTTATTTATTGAGCAGAAGTCCTCCATGTGAGGATTTGCTGCTTTTATTTCTGGGCCTCAGATTGTTGGTGGGACAAAACAAACACTTTGGAGAGATGTCATCCTCAGCTCCAGCAAGTTGTGATGAACAATTTTCTGTATTTTCATAGACAAAACTAAACGATTAATCGTTTGATGGCAAAAACATGAACATATGAACCTATAAGGAGAATAAAGGGGATAGGGTATGATCATATTATCACATCATTAATTCATTTAAAGTTGATGAATGGTTGAATTGAATTGAGTTAAAAGGTCAGTTTGGATCCAAAATGATGCAGTAAAAATGTAAAAATGTAAATACACTACACAACACAAATATACATTACAAGTACTTTTTTTTTTTTTACTGAAATGCATTTGAGGTTTTTTTTTTCTTTCTGGTATCTGTACTTGAATGAACACGCCGATGACCATAACAACAGCAAACAGACATAATATTCACTCCAGGGTTTTGTTTTTTATAAAATAAGTCATCTCATACTCTCACATGGTTTTGTATTGTCATACACAAGATAAGTAAAATCTACACCATCAGACATCCAGCTGCACAACAAACCTCTGCTGCACTCAGAAATGTTTATGTGCTGTAGATGTTTATACCACTGGCTCATATTTTTCCAACATTAATCAGTCTGTTTTCCTCTAATGATAGTGTTCATTTAGAAATGTATTGCCAAGAGAACTTGTTAGCTGGGTTCACTGCAGCCAACTCTCTAATTCTTTCTACTGTGGAAAAAGTGGCTGGTGAGGTTTGTTTTGCTTGTGGCGCCACCCAGATCTTCAAAAAGTACTAAGATACCATCAGTTTCGGTTAAAACAAAGATGATTTTATCGCCAAGATGGAAACCAAACCCAGCAGTGAACGCAGCGGGCACATTTTAACCTGTGGGTGGTTCGAGTTTTTCCAAACAGACACAAAACCAACTGCTACAGCCAATGTTTGATAAGTTTAAAGTCTGACGTAACTGTTTTGGAGGAAAATTACTTCATGTTCACAAAACTCTGGGAGCATCTAGACAACTGGATGAATACGTCTCAAACCTCTTTCTCCTTCATCAGGTCTTAGTGTTCAGGTTTGTTTTCACATAGCTTTTATGATTGTGTGTGTGTTTGCTACATATTCATATCAAATTATGATATAAATGCGCAATATCCCCAAATGTATAATAACCCCCAACCCCCAACCCCCAACCCCCACCCCCCAAAAAAACAAACAAAAACAAAGCATGTGCAGGGCACTGACAGTCATCAAAATGACTCCTTTGCAAATTGTTGTTGGATTTTGTCACAGAAATTAAAATCCAAGCAGCACTAATTTTAAAAAGTGGTTGGTACATGTCCCAATAAAAAAGTCCATTGCAACTAAGTAAGACAGTGGTTCTTTACCCTATAATTAACTCATAATTGGCCTAGACACGGTCAGTCTGACTGCAGGTCCTCATCAAACGACTGCTGGAAAAGTCTCTGAACATCACTAATTACAAATCTTTTTTTTTTTTTAAAACCACATGATTGAGAGTATTTCTGCAGCGCGGCGCATCACTCCTCCTGCTGCTGTATACAAAGGGTCACAAAATAAAAACAAAACGCTTTTCTGTGGATCAGATACAAGTACAAATGTAAGGCATTGGTATAAGAGGCCAGAGAGCGACCTCCAGACAGTCAACAGTACGAAGAGCTCGTCCTCTCGCAGCTGCACAGGTGACTACACTGACACATGAGAGGATGGGAGGAGGCATTTCATAGGCTAATGTTTGCAAGATACACAAGTCACTGGTGTGTTGCACAATGATTGGAGAGGGGGGGTCTTCATTCATCCTTCGCTCTTCACAGAACATTTAACCCCATCAGCTTTTTGTCTCTCAGTCCTTGACATTTAAAAACCCTGCAGACACACAAAGCACAGACCGACTTCCTTCAGTCTCTCCACATTCATTCACAGTGTAATTATTGTCAGACAAACAGTCAGCAGAGACCGTCGGTCCGCTCCGACTAAAATCGCGAACATTCCTCGAAGTCTGTGAGCCAACGGCCCACTAGCAGAGGTCAGAGACGTAGTCAAAGTCCCGGAAGCTGTCCTGGTCTTTGCGGGAGAGCACGCGGGGCTCACGTGGAGGCGTGAGGGTCGGAGGTTCGGTGGTGAACTCTTCGTCAAAGTTACTGACGTCTTCTTTGCCGCCGATGGAGGGGACGAAAGGAGGGGGCACCTTTCTCTGCAGCAGCGCCTCCCAGTCCACATTCTGGAGAGAGATGGAGAAAAAGAGGCAAGAAATACATAAAAAAAAACTGGACGAGGAATCTACTGATCTTTCTTAGTTCTGCATGTATTTCCTTAAAAGGGTCAAAAAGGGCAAGTAAAGCTTTTTGCACTTTTTTCAAAGGTCTCTCTGCCTTCACCTCTCTGTGTTTTGCTCAGTAACTGAACCATTAATTAACAGATAACTGGCTCGACCTCCTGCTTTCAGATATGGTCGATTTCTGTGCTGTTTTGTCAGCCAGGCTCCGCAGACAGAGCTGCAGGTCAGAGCTTCTTACTGCAGCCGTGTGAATCAACACACCTTCAACGCATCAGCACATCGTCGAGGTAAACACAGTCTTCAACCTCGTCACGTTCCCCTGTGGAAAAACCCCTGAACCAAGCCAACACAGCTTCAACCACAACTGCTCTTCCTCACCCATATAAAAAAAAAAAAAGCACTTACTCTGAAAAATGGCTGCTTCTTCACCTCCTCTGCATCCTTCTCTCCAGAGCCCAGTCTCCTCTCCGGGTTCCTCCTTAATAGCTGCTTGTGACAACACACACGCACACGCACACGCACACGCACACGCACACACACACACACCAATAAGAGACTGTGAGGGGATGTTACAGTCGGACAGTAACTTGATGCCAACTGTCGGTGATTCATGCTTCATACATCATGTAAGCGCAGCATTTGTGTATATTTGTGTGTTTTCTCACCCTTCTCATGATGCCGATAGCCTCAGTGGAGAGGAAGCGTGGGTAGCGGACTTCATCATTCACAATGCTGTCAAACACCTCCTCCTCATCATCCCCTGGGAATGGAGACTACACACACACACACACACACACACACACACACACAAAAGTACACTTAATGCAATAAAATCCATTTTAGAGGTTTGAAATTCACAAATCAATGTGTTAACCACACTGAACATGTCATGTGATGTATAGGAGACTTGTCACATCTCAGACACACTGCATATAAACTAGCGGATCCTCTCTGAGCAGGAACATAAATATGCTAAGTGAAGGAGTTCAGCACATTTGAAATATACCACAATGAATTTAGACTAAATCTTCATGATGTTATAAATGTGCGACTCCTTGGGTTTGTAGAAAGACTAATTTCCCAGGCTGAATCTGAACTTGAACGTGACTGAATCCTTAGTTTCAACAGGACCCTTCATCTTTTATTTTTCTGGTCTCTTGTTTAATTCACTGTTTTGGGACAAAACATTTGAAGATGTGGACACGACCTAATCATCCTTCAACTCTCTGGAGGAACAGCTCCAGTCTCTGCTGTGAAAACACAGCGTGACATCAGATATCTCACAGGTTTGTGGTGTGTGTGTTCCCATGGAGACTCTAAGAGCTTTGTGGATGTGGATGTGGATTAGTTCTCACCTCTCCCACCAACATTTCATAGATGAGGACCCCCAGTCCCCACCAGTCTACTGCTCTGGTGTAGGATGTGTCTGTCAGGACCTCTGGGGCCAAAAACTCTGGAGTCCCACAGAATGTGCTGGTTCGGTCCCCATAACCCATTCCTACAGACGGAGGCAGAGAGGTGAGGTTTTAGGCACTTTAAGGCCAATGGGAGATTGAAATGATCTCCTTCTGTCAGTAACATCAATATTCACCTTCTTTACACAGCCCAAAGTCAGCGATCTTCACATAACCATCTGTGTCTAGCAGCAGGTTGTCAAGCTTGAGGTCTCTGGAAGAGAGGGAAGGTGAAAAGATGTGGGTGAGAATCATTTCAAACACAGCAGAGAGTAAACACAGAGTTTCAGAGATACAAAAAAACCTTTCATATTTAATGGGAAAACAGAATTAGACACAATTCAGACCTGAAATCAGAGGAATAGTTAAAGTATTTAAGAAGATTCATTCCAGAAAATTCGCTTTTTGTGCTACTGGAAGCTGCTTTTGAAAGATTTATTTTCAGATAATTGGTTCAAAAATCCAAAATGAGAAGACACAGAGTTTTGTGGAGGTGTTTGAGCTTTTATGTCTGTCTGAGTGACGTGACTCACTCACCTGTACACAATCTTATGGTCATGAAGGAACTGAAGTCCGAGAACCACGCAGGCCGCATAAAACCTGAAGTCAGAGCAAAGAAACGTCATCATGCAGCTGCGTCGGAGAAAAACAAACGAGCCACATAACACGTGACACTAACTCAGCTTTCAGACCACGACCACAACCAAAGCTACTGTGTGAGGGCAGACAAACAGCTGCTTGCCAGCTGCTGCACAGTTGTGTTCCTGCTCTGGGTGGGACACTGGCAACACAGCTGAGGGGCACATTCCTAATACTTCTACTACGAAACACAAACCTTCAGTGTCAAAGTTGCAGACTTTTTGTTTTGGCCATGTTTACTGAAGTGATTTATCATTACGTTTATTGACTGTACAAATTATACAGATTAGGTTTTCGGTATGATGTATAACTGTTCATCTTTTCAGGGCTTTAATTACATAAAATGTTTATTTATTAGAACAAGTTTGTCACATTACCACTTTCATGGCGTGAGAGGTTTGTGAATTACTGTAAATTCATTTTCTCAGGACTTATCAGACTTGCTAATTAGTGGAATATAAAAAGTGTGTTTACAGACTCATCACACAAACAAATCATAGAATATAAAACATAACAGGATAATTAAAAAGAAAGTCTCCGTACACGGCTCGCGGCTCTGTGAAGACGTCTGAGTGGATGTGCATCATCAGGTCGCCTCCTGCTGTGTACTCCATCACGAAACACACATGCTCTGGTGTCTGGAAACACGCAAACAGGTTGACCAGGAAAGGATGGTGCGACAGGTTCACGATCTCAAAGATGCGCTTCTCGCACATCAGGCTGGAGGAGGGAGGAGAGGAAAAAGTGGAGGATGAAGAAGAGGCAAAAGAAAGCGAATCAGTGAGTCGTAAAAGGAAGGAAGGAGGTGCAGAGATGTGAAAGAGAAGGTGGAAATCAGAGAAAAAAAAAGGGAGGAGAGGAAAAACATTAGAGGGAAAAACGAGAAACATTTACACATAATTAGTGTTTATTTTGGCGGATGAGACGCCCGCGCTCGGCCCACAGATGAACTGTAATCATGGTGATTTAAGGCACAGCAGCACAGATTAATACTGTGCAGCGACACGTATAAATGGAGCTCAGAGGATCTAGGCTAAAGCACAGGAACACACACACACACACACAGTAATAATCACATCAACACACACCTTTCCACCTCATCCCGGGCTACGATATCTCCTTTCTTCAGGGCTTTGATGGCGTACATCGTGCCCGTCTTCTTGTACTCTGACAACAGAACCTAGAGACACAGACACGAGCAGCAAAAACTGACTTTTAAAAATCTCCAAAACCTGTGGAAGTGAAGCTGATGTGCACGTTCATCAGTTTAATGAGGAGAAACAGAAACCTTTTAAAACTCATTAAGATGTTTCAAACTCCTGCAGCCGTGACACAAGGTAAAAGTTTCACAAAGAAAAAAAGGGAGGAAGTCATGAAATGCAGGAAAAGTGGGAAAATATGCTCAATAAATGCACAAACACAGGCACACTCGATTTTCTGTTGTAACATAATTATTATGTAACTTTCTGCTTTTATCAAATGCCAGTCCAAGTTGTCTTTCTGTGTTTCTGTGACTACATTTGTTCACATCTTATATTTAACAACTCTCCTCCTTTGTCCTTACTGATTAAAAACATAAATAAATTTATTTTAAAAACGTGTGAAACTGTACCTTCCCAAAGTGTCCCCTGCCCAGCACAGCGATCAGCCTGAAGTCCTGCAGGGACAGAGGACCTTTCCTCTGCTTACTGAGAAGACAGACACACACAGTCAGCAGCGGGTAACAAAATACTTCAGATTAATGTTATCGACTGCTCAGAATACAGGACAGCATCATCTGTCACTGGAGACACTGGAGACACTGGAGGAGTGGGTGTGGGTGGAGTGATGCTAATGGACGGGCCTTTTTCACAGAAGAAAGTTTTAAACTTGTCATAGTCTGAAAAGCACAAACAAGGACGTGAACGACACCAGGACCCCGAAGCTGAAGAAGCTAAATCGAATTCAGCCATCATTCATTTTTATTATTGATATGTCAAAATATCTTCTGTAAAAAAGGCCTGATGTGAAGCAGAATCTACACAGACAATAAACTGACAATATTTTTAATGATATATTTTATTGTTTTAATTGTATCATAAAAGTATTTCACACATAAATGCATATGGATTGAGTGTTTCTGCGTGAGTGTGTACCTGCTGACAGACGGGGTTTGGACAGGGCACTCGGGGATGAGGTCTGGGGGGGAGAAGGGCTCGATGACTGGCGGTCGGTCCTGACGGGGGACATGCGAGGAAAGAGACACGAAGGAAAAGACACAGAGAGACAAGCAGAGAGAGGGAGGGAGGGAGACGAGAGACACAGTTTTATGGCGACAGCTTGGACGTGACGGACAAACAGCTGATTCTCTGATTCACTGTTTGTCGCTGCTCTTTAAACCTGAAAGTTTGACCCAAATCAGCTGGAGGACGATGACCCCGGCTGAGTTATCTGAAGCGTTCTGTCATCTGTGCATTTCACAGCAGAGACCGAATATTTACAGCCCACAGATCACCTGCTGTCTATACTAGAAACTGTGAACGTATTAACTTTATAATGATCAATTCCCTTTTCAATATGGGTTCACCATGGGTGCACAGAGCTGGGGTGGATGATTAAAAAAAAAAAAAACAATGCAGTTTTCTTGCTGAACACACTTCATTGACGCCACATGAAAACAATTTTTGCTCAGTAAATTGTTAATAATTAGATGAAGTCGTCTCAAATGACACAAATCCATAGTAAATTTGTCAAGCTTCAATATCCAGTTCAGATGGATGATGGATTATTACATCGTTCACTGATCAAACAGCTAAAACAAACAGTTTCCTGTACTTGTGGATCATATTCAACATGGTGGATTCACTGTGGTCGACCAAACCCTCACACACACCTCCCCAATCTCCTGGGCTTCCTCTCTCTCTGTCTGTCTCACCGGAGTGTGTGTGTCCGTGTCTCTCCTGTAATCGCCTCTTATCGGAGAGTCGCTGTCCAGACTCAGCTTCTCCACTGAGATCTCCCTGGAAGATTCACACAGACGCACACAAACAGACCGACACGGCGAAGCAGACGAACGAATGAACAGACAGAAACAGAGCACAGAAGGGTTGTTAGACGTGGGGCAGAGAAAGCATCACATGCTTTATTCTTTGCCAGGAAACACAAGGAATAAGGTTCAAGGAGCGCTGCTGCCATTTGATAGCGGAGTCTGACTGACGGCTATCAAACGTCACACGGAGATGCTGAGTGTGTGGAGCTCATGCAGCTTCTGCACCGTTTGTGTGTGTGTGTCTCACCCAGAGTTGAGTGTTAAGCTGTGCGCGCTGGGACTGTAGGTTCCTGAGTTGTTGACGGTGGGAATGGCGTTTCGAAGCAGCCTCACCCACGTGCCGATGTCCACGTTCATCTGACGAGCCCGGAGGAACGCCTTGCCTGGAAACATGTGAATACACACATCAGATCCCACCTCAGCTCAGATGTTTTAACGATCTTCACCTTCCCTGACTCATTAACAAGTCTGTCTTTAAGCCGAGTTCCTTCATGATGTAATCATTGTTTTTCAAGTTATAGAAATCCTAAAGGAATCAGGTTCACTATTAAAAAAAAAAGAGTCTGTGAAAAGATACATTTATTCCAGTTTAAATCCTTCCCTGATATTCAGACATCCCAAGCTGATTTATAATATTCCCTCTCATCTCATCACTCTCTGGAAAACACTAAATTAAATGATTGTCCCAAACCTCCAGAAAAGAAAAGACAAGACTTTTCCAGGCTTTGGTAAAATTCTCCCTCCACCTGATTAATTGTCTGTGGCTTTTGATTTTAAATATCTCTTTGTACCTTTGTTTAGATTAATGCTGCATGAATAAATGTGTAATCGACATGAAGAAACACCACTAGAGGGAGCTGTGGTCTAAATGTAAATACAGTGGACGGAGGGTAAAACAGCTGTGTGCTTCCCTTCGGGTCATGTTCATTTTCTCATTAGGATAAAACCAGTTTGAGCGACTTGTTTGTCCTGAGGCTGAACACTTGTTTCCCCGTTATTTGTCCTTGTCTCCCGTCTGCTCTGTCCCCTCCTCACCTTGCTGCTTAGAGAAGACCTTCTTCTGCCTCTGGAGACGAGGAACTCTCTCAATGACCGGGTTAAAAAAGGTCACCTGGAAAACACACACAAACATGAAGACATGGAAACTGCACAGCCACATTTTATTTTCAGATATCACACTCAGATGGTTGAACCTGTCAGTGTTATATATCAAAGCTTTTCAGCACAGGTGCACCTGACAGCTTGTGTGTGTGTGTGTGTGTGTGTGTGTGTGTGGGGTAGGTAGGTGTATGTGCGGAAATTTGAATATCTCGGTGTGTTTTTATAGCGCTGCCATAGATAGGTCTCATGTATGCAGGAACATCTGAGTCCACTTCTTCCCATTTTGTGTTGTTCTGTGTCAGTTTATGTCAAGAGTTGTGTGTGTGTGTGTGTTGTGTACCTCAGCCAGCAGCAGGCCCTGAGGCTCCAGCTCCAGCTGGACTCTGTGTTTCTGGTTGTCCAGGAACTCCTCCAACTTCAGGTACTTCAGAGCACACAGCGAGCGGTAATCCTTCCAGTAAACTGCAATCTCCATCTCCCTTGACTAAGACACAGACACAGACACAGACACACACACACACACACGACAGTCGACACAGATACAAAGAGACACATGGAAATCAGTTCTGGAACAAGTGGAAAGAGCAGTTTAGTCTCAGGACACCTGCAGATTCTCTTCTAGTCTGTGTCTTTATGCACTGACCCTCTCCAGCTCCACGGTGAAGGTCTGGTCCCAGGCCTGCTCTCCCACAGTCCTCCAAGCTGTCTGGCCCACCACTGTGTTGTCCAGCTTTAGCACTGCACTCACCTCAGCTACACACACACACACACACACACACACACACACAGAGCAAATTGTATTTCCTCCATAGGTGACACAGTCCTGACCAGTACAAAAATAACAGCTACTGGAAACTCACACTACGATACATAATACATTTTCAGTATTGATTAATGAGAGTCATTCATTTCCTTGGAGACACGACGGAAAGTGCAAGACATTAAAACAGGCTGTTTGTGAGCTGCTGACTCAGGGCGCTGAGGCCGATGCTGCTATGTCACGGTGTGTGAGCGCTGAGCTGTGCCCAACCTCACCGACCTGGAGTGACTACTGCCCGGCTCCCTGGAGGAAACCAACCTGTCAGGCTGCAACTGAATCTTAATATAGTTCATGTGACTTCACTGCAGTGACAACGTACACTACTGTATTTGTAAAGGAGGAAAAATCACTGACATCTATCATCTTTAAATGAATTAGGTACATGAAAGCACAAAGAATTGATTTATTTTAAAGCTTGTTGAAGTAGATTTTATAAGTGAGTGTTCACTAGAAATAATAATACACACACTTACACGAGAGCTCATCTGTCTTGCTGGGTGTCTTCCCACTGACTGAACCGCTCCGTCCGTACAGTCCCTTGCTGCCCCTCATGAAAGACCTCGTGTCTCCAGGGCTGTAACAGGGCAGCATGACAGCTGTCCCTTTATTGCGACCTGGGACCACCTCCAACAACCCCACGCAGCCCAGCAGCTGCACCTGTAGGGTACCTGCAGACAGAGAAAAACCATTCAGGTCCAACCAACTGCAGAACCACAACCCCAGCAGCAAGATAAAAAAATAATATGTGGAGGACTAGAAATCTGTGAACACAAAGAAAGAAGTGCACACACACATTGATAGAGTGTGTGTGCACTTCTACAAAAAGCTAAACACTGGTTTGGACATTAACAGCAACACCAGCCTGAAAATCAATGGCCGTCCATCACACATGATCATATGAGAACATAGAACACACAGGTTCTATAATCCTCATTTTACTGAACTATATGGCATAAAATAAAAATATGATCTGTCAGGACTCCGGGGCTGTGTGAAATGGTGACATATGACTCATACTTACTCACACTAGAATAAAAATAAACTTTAAAAGGACATAAACTTACACACTGAGCCTCAACAGGCTGTTGTACACTGGCGTGTTCCTCTACTGTACAGTTGTGTGTAAAAAGGCAGATCAAAGGAGTAAAGGCGGCTGCAGCACGTCAGTTTTTGTTGAAATGTTTTAACCACATTGGCACAAAAAAAAGACCTAAAATGCTGAATGTGCTTTTGCGTTGTATTCACGACAATTCACTAGTACTGGTTGTACTCTGCAGGTCCAAATGCCAGTGTATGATCTTATTAAAAAAAAATAATAATAAAAAAATAAATAAATATATATATATATATATATATATATATATATATATATATATATATATATATATATATATATATATATATATATTTTAATACAATATATTAATAAACTAGCACCACCATGTAGATATCACTTCTCTATCAACCACACTGCATCATAACCAGGATTTAATACTGCAAACAGCAAGACTTGATTCTGATTCGAGTGTAAACAAACTGATTCACTTGACTTTTCTTGCTGAAGAAGTTTCTGCTTTTATTCAGTTGGTTTCTTTATTTCACAGAGTAGAAGGTAAAAACCTCATCATGCTCCCCTGATTAATAAAATGGCTCCACACAGACATACAGAGACAGAGACAGAGACAGAGACAGAGACAGACAGACAGACCGTGGCAGTCTGTTAGTATGGCAACATAAATCGTAACATCGTAAATGTTTTATGATTCACTCTTCTAAATGATGGAGTGCACAGCTTTAAAATATGCATATTATATATTTGTGTAGTTTGGATTTCAGGACGTTGTTGTGCAGATTATACAGGTGTCTGTTCATATGTGGAAGTCAGTGTGTATCTGTAATTACTTCCTGTGGGGTAAAGCTTGCTCAGCTGTGTCTGCTGTGACGTACCAGTGAGGGGTGAGGGTTTGTTGAGGGTGCTGTACTGGTTGTGGAGGTACGGGGCGCCGTGGCGGGAGCTGAAGGCCGGGGAAGAGGCCAGGACCAGTTCTTCTTTGATGACGCTGGCCTTGGGGTGGTCCTCTGGCAGCTCCGCCAGACGCTGGTCCAGAGAGTCCCTCAGCAGGTCCAACCGCTGAGACGCCTCGCTGAGACGAGACTGCGCCTGCACAGCGTCCACACAGAGCAGCTTTAGTACACGTGTGTTATTTGGGGGACATTAAGTAAACTATAAACTCTCTATTTCCTCCCATCCTATTGTAGTCACATTCTACAGCAGTAAACAGCTGCTTTGATTTGAGCTTTTCAGGCTTATATTTATTTGTAGAAGTAGAAGATTTATTTGCAGTGTACTTGAAGAATGAAAAATGTAGTGTGTCAGTGATGGGTTTTTGTTTCAAAACACTTGAATTGAACACAGTGAATTTTAAAAGCCAGAAACCTCAGCACATGTTGAAAGAAGTGGTGGCTCACTGGTTCTGATCAACAAGCTTTTCAACGCAGACACAGACACAGTTATTCTGAGAGGAGGGTGAATACTGTTTGACGTGTTGCAGCTGCTGCTGTGAAGATGTCTCTCAAATGTTAGAGGAAACCTGAGACTGAAACAGCTTTGGGAAATATCGGACTTCACAGAAAACCTCAGATTTCAGTTTCTTTGTGTCTCTGCTGGAGCCATAAAGATGAAGTGGATCACAGTCTGATGCTGTTATGTTTGTGTTAAGCTCCAAACACAGATTTGAGGGAAAGATTTTAGACTAGCTACCGACACCACAGATATAAGGATACAGATAATAAATAGTTTCACTTAGTTTAAATGGTGGAAAAACAACAGAAGGTTAAAGGAGTTAACAGAAGGTTAAAGGAGTTAAAGGTTGCTTGTCACAAGATAAAGGTCAGACCAAAGAAGAAGAGCAGGCTGCGATCTGATGAAGATCAACACATGTTGGTGTCAGGATGATAAGATGTGACTGATACAGCTGAGGTCTCACCAGTTTCTCTCACGTTTGAAAGTGTACGCTTTGAAGTGTGTGAGAGGAAACTCTGCAGGATGTGTGTGTGTGTGTGTGTGTGTGTGTGTGTGTGTCCGATCTAACCTCAGACAGCGCTTTCTTGTCCTGAACCTTGCTGGCCCCCAGAAGCCTCAGCACATTTTTGGCCCCCTCAGCGACAGCATGCTCCACCCTGTAGTGATGCCTGAGCTCCTCGATACGCAGCTCCACCCCACACAGGTCCTGGTTACCTGCAGCGGTGAGGCAGAAAAAAAAAAACACATGAACTGAAGATTTCATGCAATTCAGTTTTTAATCACAGCTGCACCTTTTATTCAGTTAGATTCTATAGTTTGATGTTGAAACTACAGTGGTTTGTTTTGGCAGTGGTGTGTTATGGGAAACTCCCCCGAGCGTACTGAGTTAGGTTAATGCCTTAATGCATGTCATGCATTACACAAGAGTCAGACAAGGAAAACATTAGCAGGGCCTGAAGGGAGGTGAGCAGCGTCCACCTCTCTCCACTGAGCAGCATTAACTTTAGCTCCAGTTTCCAAATGGCTTTCTCCTCCCACCTCCCATCTTTATGTAGAAATAAAAAAAAAAAAAAAATAAATAAATCACCCTCTCTGGTGCGTTTTTATTTTTATAACCTTAGCCAGCTAACATTAATCAGACAGATATGCAGTTGCTTGTTATGCTAGAAGAAATTCACCCTTCTGATTGTGATATCATTTATCAATTAATACCAACTGTCATTGTTACACATGGTTTCATAAATATCAGAGCAGTGTAGAGATGATATAAATACCATTATAAGGAATCATATAAAGGGACTAAAACTGAACAAATGTTTGACTTAAAAATGCAACAATTGATTATTTCACCCCTTAAATGAAGAGACCTGGCAACATTCATCAGAATTAAGCAGAAAATCAGGTGTAACACAATCAGTCAAAAGACAAAAACATACTCAAGCTCCTTCACTTAAAAAGAACAGGCATGGGGTGAGCCTCAGAGCAGATCCCGCCGAGCACAATTACAGCTAAGTGGTTAGCTTAATGGCACAGTAGCAGCCACTCACAGTGGGCAGCAAACACAATGAGGCCGATGGATACGGGAAGAGGAGAGAGGAGGCGTGAGATAAGGAGAAGGACAATGGGATAAACAGCATTCAAAAAAGGTTCATTTGACTTTTAAATGTCAGGTTAGTGAGGCGGAAAGACCCAAGGACACAGAGGTGATTAAAAATGATTTTTATGACTTATGAGCTGTTCAGAGCGTCGCATGAGAGAGGAGAAGAAAGAAAGGAAAAGAGAAGGAGGTAGGGGTGGAGGTGGATGCTTTTATCTCCTAATAAGGTGTTCTCTGCCTGGAGCCCAGGCCCTGCTAGATGACCCCTCCACCGGGTGTGGTGCCTGGAGACTGTCTGTCTGTGTACACTATACACACAGCCCTGTGTGTGTGTGTGTGTGTGTGTGAGAGAGAGAGAGGTTGTGGTTTAAAGGAGAGAGTGAGATCCACCAAGAAAGATCCAGAAGCTGTGCAGGAACTGGAACAACAGAAGTGGAGATATGAGAAAGTGCAGGGAGGCGTTCAGTAAACTCTACATGTGATTGTGCACAACAGACAAAAAATTGATGCAGCAGAACCACACATGCTTCTTCCTTGTCAAAACCTGGCACCTACATTACCCACAATGCAGCTGTTCAGTGGTAGACTCGGGTGTGTCAAACCCTCTGGGCTACAGAGGTCTGTTGAGCTCACTTCTATCTAACTCCTCCACACCTGCTGATTTTATTCATTTTCAAACCTGTGATCTGTGCAGTAACCTCGTGCTCCCCAACACCTATAAAGAGACTCTGATGTGTAAAATCAGTGGAGCTTCCCTTTAACCACAAAGTCATTGCTGCTCAGTCTGCTCGTTAACATCTGTAATACTATTTTTATCACATTACAGCAGTAGAGGGAACTTCAGATCATTGAAAACACTGCAGGTTTTCCACATGGACGACACAGAGGGATGAAGTCTGACCTTAAAAGGCCCTTAAATAATCCGAAAATCTGAAACGACACCCTCTTTCCTCGCAGCCATCAGCTCCCTCAGTCTGACATGAGCAGAGAGGAAAACGGCCTCGAAGGGAACGCACCATCTATAAAATCTGTTTTTTTACCACCCCCCCCACCCCCCCCCCCCCCCGCTCCCCTGCTGTTTTTAACCACCCCACCCACCTCTCGTGACCGTCAGCAATCTGTTCCCAGCAGAGGGGCTATAATGGTCCACAGACTCTGGCTAGGCTTTGTTCACCTGCCCTGAAACGCCACTCAACATACGTGAGTGAGTGTGTGTCAGGGAGACGACAAAGTGGACGAGACGTTGCATTTGTTGGTTTGATTGTGTATTTGAAGAGTGTGTGAGGCGCTTCCACGTGTTTTATACATGTAATCACACGCCCAGACAATGTTGTTGCTCTGCCTCTACACAATAATATTGTGTGTGTGAGTGTGTGTGTGTGTGTGTGTGTGTGTGTGTCTGTGTGTGAGAGACTTTTCATGTGTCGGTCCTTTTGATGAAAGGTGAGTGAATTTGATTGATTGTGGTAATGTGCCAGGTGGGCCGTTTCACAGGCTTTGTATCATTCACACACATATTTGTCCACCCCACCCACTCACACACTCACACACACACAAACAAACACACACACACAGTCCATTGTGTATCAACCCTAACTATCCTCTTCATCCTCTTCCCCGCAGGACCGAGGTTGAGAGATGTGAATACGGCGACAGCTCTTGATTGATCCGTCTCTGCTGTTGTGTGTCTGCGAATGTGCAGCGCGCTGCTCGGAACAAAACGTTTGACATGCAGAGAAAAATAAAAGCGAGACTGCAGATCGCATGAGAACGCCAACAAGACCCAGCAATAAGCATCCTGTCAGTGCCAGCTGCCCACTGTCATAACCACAAAGTATAAGGCTTCAGTTAAAGATGTCTGCCATCGCAGGCAGAGACTGTTTAGCTCACTTGACATTGACAGATGAACAAAAAAATCTTCTGCTCGGGAATAATTACAGCATGTCTGTCAAAATTATGACTGTGTTTGTTTGGTAGATGAGGACGTCTCTTTTTGTCGGTGCCATGGTTTTATGTATAATATACAGTTTTTACAGTGTGTTGTGAGTGAGTAGATGTTTTACCTGGGGTACATGCACCTACACATACTCTCTATAGACCAAATATTGTAAACATTTTTATGTTATTCCAACAATATACAAGCCACCGTGGTCAGTTACCCTTATTGTGCAAGACTATTGTCACAAGTATGTTTTGGAATACTGGTACAACATGAAGTGTCAGCTATGCACTCACTCCGCCGGTCACTCGGACTTACTCTGTGTGTCGTCGTTGTGCTCGGTGGCCTGCACCGCCTTGCGGATTTGCATGCGGATAATGTCGATCTTGGTTTTACTGTCCTGCAGCATCTGCTGGGCCGTCTGCAGCATCTTCTTATCCTGAACCAAACGGGAGCAAAACATGAAGCAAAACACATGATTTGAAGCTCAAAAGCCAGATATCATAACACTGGAGAAATGTATTTGAACGACAATGAGCAGTGGTGCTGTCACTTTGTCTTAATTGTAGGTTTCACAAAAAGAAAGACTGTGACTCTTTGTGTTTCTCTCGTGTTGATTTATTGTATTATATCCTTCTTTAAAATCAGCAGTGAAACACAGGAGGAAGTGGAGAGGTGAGAGCAAGGTGAAGTGGTGAGGTTAAACAGATGCTGCTGGGGGGAGGGGAAATTTGAAGTAAACAAGAGATGGGGTGTGCAAGGGAGAGGGGGGGGTGTTCTTGTGTGTCATAGGGTTATGTGCTTTTAGAGATCAACACCTGAGTCAGCAGATTGCAAGGTTGTGGCTCATGAAGGTGCACACACAAACACAGACACACACTATCACATATCAGGCAGCTGGGGGTGGGGTATAAAGTGTGTGTCCTGTACTGCTTGTGGTCAGTAATCAGCGTCCTGCACTCTGCCGTGTTGTCGTGCTGCGTTCAGGTGCGTGTATGTGCACGTGTGGATAGAGACCATGTGCTGTACCTTGGTGGATCCATTGGCGTAGATGGGAATCATGTTCTCAACTCCCTGTTTGACTTTGAGCTCAATGTTGAGCTGTCTCTCCAGGGCAGCGATGCGTTCCTTGTGGGCTGACGTTCGGCTCTCTGCCCCAGGAGACTGAGGACACTCATCTGTGGAGGGAGGGAAAAGGTTAGAGACGATATAAAAAGGAGCAAGATGAGGGTTCACATGGTGAGCTCCAAAATGAAAATGCTCAGGAGGGAATTTCATTTAATGCCAAATAATATTTGTTGTGCTCTTGAATTTTCACAGCAGAATGTACATTCATGGTTGTCTGTATGATTAGAGATCCAATACAGCATTTACCAGCTGGCAGCAAAGGGTAAGTTTAAAGCAGCTCTTTGGCTTCTCCAAATGGTGTCCCACCCAGATGGAGCACGGAAAGACGAGTCAGCAGGTCATTTTATTTTTCCACTAATCCTCGGCAGCCCAGATTTACCCAGAATGTGTTAGAAAGCTTCTACATGAGCTATTCTTAAAGTTATTTGACAAATATATTTATGATTTTCACAGGGACAACTGCAATTTCCAGCATTACATAGATTTCCTGCCAAAGGTCAGCAAGTCTCATTTATTTGAAACCACTAAAAACTTCAACAGACAAGAGGAAACATATGCACCAGAGGGAGATTCACTGAGCCCCAGCATATACTGATAACTGGCTTTCAACTCATAGCTTGGTTTGGTCATTAAACTGTGAAAACTTGCACAACAGTGAAACATTTTTTTCAGTGTTCACATGGCCTGAAGTCACCAATGAATGATGGTTTTACTGCATAAAAGGGTGAAATGCTTTCATCAAAGGCTGATAGGCAATCGCAAAAGATCCTGAGATCCCTGTTTCAACAGTTTGTAATGTTATCAAGAAAGTTCACAGTCATATAACTGTTGAGACGCTTCCAGGACATCGCTTAGAAGAAACTCAATGAAAGGAGTGTGCAAAGGTTGGTGTGAATTATGGAATAAACACCACACAAGACAATCTAAAGAGCTTCAGGCCGACCTGGAGAGAAGGTTTCAGTCTGTACCGTACACCACACACCAAACAGCGTGGGGCTCCAGGGGTAAGGACCAAGGAGGACACCACTACTGACAGATAACTAATGTTTGCAAAAACTTTCATAGGTAGGCCTCAGTGTTCGTGGGTTACTGTTTTATGGACAGATGAAACCAAAGTAGAGCTCTTTGGAAATGCAGTGCATCACTTTGTCTATAGACGACAAAATAAAGCCCTTAAGAAAAAGAAGGTGGAGGTTCTATCACACTCTGGTGTGGTGGCTTTGAATGCAACAAAGGAATGATGAACTCAGAAGATTACCAAGGCATTTTTGAACAAAATGTGTGTGTCAGAAAACTGGGTTTGAGGCCTGAAGGTCTTGGGTGCGTCAGCAGCACAGCGACAAAAAGCTCACATCCAGCAGCACAAAGGAAAGGCTGAAAAGGAAAAGATGTTTCAAACCGGCCAGGAATGAGTCCTGACCTAAATCCCACTGAAAACCTTTGGAGATAGCTGAAATCTGCCATTGCAAAAATGATTCCTGCAAACTTTGAAGATCTTGAACACACAGCAGCAGAAGAATGGCAGAAACTACCTGCAGACAGGTGCAAGAAGCTTCTAGATGGCTACAAAAAATGTTTAGAGGCTGCCATTGGTTTTTCTTGTGTTCAGTAACCTTGGACATTTTATCAAAATATTCTGGTTACACAAAATTGTTCCATTTGCATTTTTTTCTGAAGAATGTTCTAACAATTCAGGGGTGATTAAGATTGTACTGTCCTACTAATTATTAATGGAGTATTTCCACAAAGCAGTTACAGAACAAAAGGATGTGGTATATTTGACAACAGCAGTTACAGTTTCTGACATACATACCTTTATTCTCCTCTCCTCCCTTTACCACAATGTGAGCATCCAGTTCCTGCAGCTGAGCGTGCAGGTTGTCCAGCCTGCGGTTCGATGACCGCAGCTGATTGTCCACCTGTAGACACACAAACACTGTATAAAACCTTCCCTTTAAAAGAGCAGCTGTTTGTCTTTTAACCGGTTCAACAAGGACACACTAAGCTTTCAATACTTCTCTAGAAATACCAGCAAATCTGTTTGATCCTTTAAGTCAGTTTTTAAGCTTCCTAACATTTCTTCCTATCTTGATGTTGGTTTTCTGTCTTAGCCTTGTTTAACGTGCTTAATTCAGACATAATTTCATTCTGCAAGCAGAAGCAGGCCAGCAGCCTAAGCCTTGTTGAAAAGGTCTCCATTCATATAAATGCTGCAGGGTAATTTGTGGAGCAGTGATGGAGGCTAGTACACATGTACACTGTCATCTTTCTGTGTTAACTCACTCTAACCAAACAAGTAAATTAGACCTGAGTGAACTCTCATGCCTTACCTTTGAACAATCCTGGCTTTTAATAGTTTTATCCTAACATATGCTGAGACTCTCTGACTGAAACCTTCTATCTATAAAACAGGATGAGGCCAGAACCTGACGTGTGGCTGAGGTCAATGTGTGAAACTGAAGATGCAGCTGAAAACTGTTGAGGAACTGCTGACATCATTGCATCCTATTTGCATTCTGCCTTTGCTTCTCTCCTCCTCTCTGTGCCCACATATACAATATTTTAATGCAGCTTAATTTCCAATAAAGCTGTTTTCATTTGCAATGTTTTTCTGTTTCTTATATAAGACAAAAAGTTTGACTGAAACGTGGCCCATTAAGACTTGATCTTAGCTTCCAAACCATTTCTAAGCTGCTGTTCCACACGGCTAAAATCCTCTCTTTATAACCGAATAACGCCATCTGATTAAGAAAAAAAATCACCAGAGATATAAATTGAAGACAAAGACTGTTCTATGATCGCTCAAAGAGAAAGTTAGAAGCAACTGAATATCTTTCTTTGTCTCTCACACAGTGCACAGCCTCTGTTTGGCGAACAAACTGCTGCTCAGCCGTCTAAAAAAGTTGCTAGATTTGTTGCCAAGTCTCTAAATCTAGCAACAAATGCACTAAGCTGGCAACACTGCAGGTTGCAGCAACAGCCAATGGGGAAACTCCAAATCACTCAGGTGGCACTAAGCTGACCAGTGGTGGAAATATGATCACTCAGTCACTCACAGATATTCATCATTATAGGGCTATGTTAACATAATAATAAAATGCTAGCATAATGATCTAAGCATGTTTCTTGAATGCACCGTGGGCTGTTGCTTCAATCTTAAAACTACCAACAATTTGCTCACAAAATCCAAGTAACAATCTTAAATTCCTCCCTTAACACCTAAAATTGCCCGTGAGCAAAGCATTTAATCCTCCAGCTGCTCGAGTGCTGCGGCTCACTTGTGGCAAACAGACAGAGCTTGGCACTGCTGCTGCTTCCCAGCAGTTGCACCGGGCAGCTCCAGGAAGTAAACGTGTGAACCTGTGTGATTGTGAGGCAGGGTGCCGTGGGAATGCCCTGCCTCATGATGTGGAAATATATGGTCAGTGAGCCTGGTCTGGTCAAAATATTGGTCCTCTGAGGATTTAAAAATCATCGTCAGATCCTACAGAAAGTCCCAACTTTATGTAAAGACAAACAGGATAAAGACTTAACGTGCCAGCGTCTGATTCACCAGCCGCTGTTCCAGTAACAGTCATTAAACTGGTTTCCTGCAGTGATAGTGACATAAAAGTCTATGATTTTCCAGCTTTAAGTTGTCAGAATTATTCCATGATCTTATCATCTTGGTCCTGCCTTGTTTGTTTCTGATAATTGGTCTGGGGGGATAAAGCCTTGGGTTCCTGCCCATTTCTGAGCCGACTGTTGAGAAAAACTATTTGGTGCATTCTCATATATCCTGGTTAATTTTCTTCTTGGCAAAACTCTGACGTTCCCTGTTGATACTTCAGATCTTCTATTACCAGGGTGAAACCTGTTTAAAAGCTCACTTCTACTTTTGGTTGTTGTGAAAAGATACAAAAACACTGCAGAGGATGTAAGCGTAGCTGTGACCGACCTGCTGAGCGTTCCTCTTGTCAGTCGTCGCCCTGCGCAGGTTCTCAGCTCCTTCCTTGATCTTCAGCTCCTTGCGGATCTCTCTGCGGATCCTTTCGCGCTGCTCGTCCAGAAGCTGCTGCACGCTGGAGTCCGAGAAATCGGAGTTCTGGTCCAGACCGAGCTGCTCCAGAACCGACAGCCCGCCCGGGTCACTCTGGACAGGTGGACGCAGAAGGAGAGAGGGAGAAGGAATATGGAGGACAAAGGAAACAGAGGTTAGGCAATGTTATTATAAACAGAATCAAATTCTTTGTCATGAAAGTACAAAGGTTAATTTACAGCACAGTCAGCCTGGTAAGAGGAGGTGTTGAGAGCGAGGCAGACAGAAGAGGAAGAGATGGTGAGCAGGACAAGAGGGTAAGAGGAGGACAGAGATAGAGAGGGAGAGACGACAGTCATAGGTGGGAGAGGAACGTTGGGTAAAAATAAAAAAGGAAACGAGAGGATGGGAAAACAGACACAGGAGCAGCAGCGAGGAATGACGAAAATCTTGTCCATCCAGAGTTTATAATATTTCAAAACAAATCTGCGACGTCAGACCTGTTTACGACGAGAGCTTTAGAATTACTGGGGCTAAACGGGCTAAAACTCAACACTATACACAAACATCAAAGTGAATTACAAATCTGTCCCATGACCTGTGCTGTCCATTGTCCTCTTTCAGCCTTTTCTCATGGTCCAGTTCTTCTCTACTGTGTGAGAAGTGCTGATGGTCTTAACTTGACCAGGACACAACAGGGCTCCACTACAACAACTTCTAGGAACTTTTTCCTGCCAATGAGAAAGAGAATCTTGTGTACTTGTAAAAATCACCTCCAGCAGAGCTACAGAGTGAAACCTGGAGCCTCAACGAGCCACGAGACACACAGCGAGGAGCAGGCAGGAGAGGGAGTGTTAATCACTAGAAATCGCAGCGACTCAGCCATTATTACAGGAACACACAAATCAAACAAACTCAACGACACTTCACCTCCGAGCTGTCCTCATCCTCCTCGTCGCCATGCCAACACATAGTTCACTCAGATTTGATGTCCCCAAAAAAAAACAAAAAAAAAACAAACCACACACAACAAAAAGGAACAGAAGTCTTTGGTTTGCTCCTGAGCTCAGCCACACAGCTAATGCCACACCGAGAACAAAATGGGTTTTGGGGGGTGGGAGGGGAGACGATAAAAAGAGATAAAGAGAGGGAGAGTTAAGTGAGGGAGGAGGGGAACGCCTCCGAAAGAGGATATCCGTCCTAACACCAAGCTGCTCAGGCCTTTCCTGTTTCCTCTGTGATTTTGCTGCTGTCAGTGGAGAGCGAGACGCAGACATCAAGAATACATCCTCCCTCTTGAAGGTTTTGTAAATCATTCTCAGATCTGTGGCACTAAGTCTGTACGATGTCAAGTCTTCCTCAGCTGCTTATGCTCACTGATTAATCAGATCTGGCTTGAAGTGGATTTGTGACAGTTTTTTTTTTGCTCTCACTGGGGTCGGTGATATAATCTTGAGGGCGGAAACAAGGGAAGGATGCATTTTCGAAGTACTGGATCAAAGCCAGAGAGTAAGGTTGAGATGCATTTCTGCTGCCCGCTTAACTTCTTATTTCCTTTGGGCCCCACATCTACAAATCCCAGAGGTGATTCCCCGTCCCCTATAGAAACAGACTATGGGACTGAAACACAGCCTCATCTGAAAATATGATAACATCTGTACATAAGCAGCAGTGGGTGGAGTCTTTGTCCTAACGCTGGCCTCGAACATCATCCTTCCAAACCGGAAAATGAGCATACAGTTTTATAGGCCTATATACTGCACAACAACAATGAGCTTACATGTGTATTGCATGTCTCATTGTGCAGGGAGTGCAGGCAGCTTCACTCTGTCCATCTTAGAAATTAGGAAATTATCTCCATATATCTAATCATTCTCAGGGATCACAGAATTGACAGAGAGAGGGTGAAGAAGAAATCCAGAAAGAGAGAATGCTGCTTGGACAGAGGGATTACACCACAAGAAAGGCAGGAAGAGGTGAGCAGCTAGCAGCTAGCAGCTAACAGCTAGCCTGGTGCTACAGCTACAACACTGGCAGCTGATGGGGTGCACCACCACAGGAAAAGATAAAGGAATGGTCTGTGACATCACTGAAGATGACCAAAGACAGGAAGAGATTGATGAGAGGCCTTTAATGATGAAAGACAGAGGTGGGATTTCATCTTCACCAGATTACTTTAATGACAAAACTTATGTCTGAGGTTAGACCTTCAAAACAAGAAGCAAATCACGCTGATAAAGTACGGCCACTGGCCACTTCTGAGCTTCGGGAAACGGTCCAGTTTGGTGGAAATGTTTAACATATTTTCTTGTCCAAGAGTGGGCTAATTATGTCTGTAATTTCATGGTCATTTTGTGGTTTGCCCACATGACACTGACTCATCTCTCTCCAACCCTCAGTAGATCTGTGGACGCCCAGAAAAGAAATGACATCAGCTGAGTTTTACTTCCTGTAAAGACAGACTCAACCAAACAGAGGGTCTGTGACTTCAGGGTTCGGAGACTCCTTTAACTCACTGAGTGTAAAGAAAGCAGACACAAGTAAATCTATGGCAGCTCTCACTTCATATTAAAGCTTTACAACCAATTATTGATAATCATTCTTCTTTGTTTAAGCAGAACATTATGATGTCACAGAGAAGTTGACCTTTGACCATTTGGATATGAAACATCACTTCACAACGACATATCTGATCCTCTGTGTCTCCATCCACCAGCTCCACCTCCCTGTGTGAAGTGTGCATATGATCCACACCTGTCACTGTAGGAAACACTGGGGACATGTTTTCTCACCTCTCACAGCTTCAGTCACAGTCACAGACACAGTGGGAGTAACTGCTGCTGCTTATAGGAGGTTGGAGTCTCATCAGAGTTACTGTGTATTGTTGTGTATCTGCTGCGTTTAAGTCGTACTTCCAAGTGATTATGTGTCAGATGGGGACTGATTGTGTAACTGAACTGGAGAGAGGTTGTCTGAGTTCTTCGGCTCCGCTCTCACTCCCCCTCTGATCCAGACTCTGAGAGCCACAGTAACGTAGAGTGACGTATGAACGGACACTGAAGCGGGTTGTTCCTTGAATCAAATCCAGTTCCCTTTAACTTAACATGACCAATTCCGAGATGAGGCACTTTCTTTACTAATCTTAAAAATGTATAAAGGAAGTGTTCAGTGTTTCCAGATGTTTTTCTACTCGTTTTAAATCCATGCTGGCAGCACAGCTCTGAGTACGACAACGTTGGTCTGCTTTGGTCCAGACTGAAATATCTCAGCAGCTCCGGGATGGATTACCACGACATATTGTACAGACATTCATGCTTCTCAGAGGATGAATCCTACAGACTTTGGTAAACCACAGACTTTCCCTCTAGTGCCACCGTGATGTTGACATTTCTGCTTTTGACAGAAACAACTGTCGTACGACAACAAAACCAGGAAAGGACGCAACCTCTGCTCCGAGAGCACACAGCCGATAGTCCAGCAACACTCAGCTCAGTCCGGCACCCTTCAGGACGTGTCATTTGTCCAGTCGGCGGGAACATGTCTGCCGTCATTTCCAACACAGCGTGTGTTAAAGACGCGTTAACAGCTGCAGATGTTGACAACATGTTCTCCTGACACACAAACTGTGTGTGGTGAAGAGAGGTAACACCAGACGAGTTGTCACAAACCATTTACACCTACTCACTCGTCAGACGCTTTAATCCAGCGCGACTTACAACTGCGGCCTCGACCAGTCATACGAAGACGTGAAACTGACACTTTACTTAGACTGAGGCCTTTTTTATGAACTGAGCTCAGCAGTGAAAGAGAGGAAACTGAGACACCGCACAACTTCATCCTCTCGCTGTTGACCCAGTGTAACACTACAAAGATGGCGACAGGGCAGGAATGACTCATCCCACGCAGCTTGTTAGTGAACCAGCCCAGGGAGGAACATTCAGCAGCGGCGTCCAGGGAAGTAATGACGCGCTAATTCAATAGATAACGGCGCCAAGCGAACTTAATGTGATGAGACTGTGTAAGCAGCATAGAGGAGCCCGGGGCTGGACGGAGGAGGAGCACAAGACAGAACATGGGTAACATGACATGTTGTGAGGGAGGACAATGCCTGGAGTTTTCCTACCGAGTGATAACGACCTCTCAGTACAGAGATAGTGTCCACACGGAGGTCATGGAAAGGCGTGGTTGTGCAAGCGAGCATGACACCGACAAAAATAGGAGGAGAGATATTCACTTTTAATGAATGCACGCACACACACGCACACGCACACACACACACACACACACACACACACAAAAACAAACCCCTCTCTCTTTCCAGTGAAACGTGAGGACATGTCTCTCGGGGCGCGAGGCCACAGAGCTCAGCCCTCGTCTGACTGAAGCCTGTGTTGTTGTAGAGGGTGTGAGCTCTTAGGGCTCCAGCAGAGTCCTTTCAAAATCCACTTTATTGTGTTTCAAGTTGGGTGAAAATGCCATCACAACTGTTGCTTGATGTTTGTTCTGCCTGTGCTCAAAGTCACAGCTAATAATAGGAGCAGGAGGAAGGAGAAAGAAGAGGAAGAAGAAAGAAACGGTTCTGCCAGCGTCACATTTACACAGAAAGAAAAAGTGAAAATGAGATGGTGATGATAATTCTTCCTCTGCGCTCGACAGGGACACAGAAGAGATGATTTATAGCAACAGATGAGAGGCTAATGAGCACCAGCTGATCCAAAATGAGCGACCACTTTCATTCAGAAATCCTGAACCATTATCAGTGTGTTCAATGTTTTCAATGTGTGGGCTCTGATTCAGATTCAAACACATGATTCTGCACATGCGGCCTGGTGCTTTCTGGTTTATTCTTTAGAGGAAAATACCAGGATATTTCAGCCGGGGTTGGATTTGTGAAACTTGAAATTATTTTGAAACACAGCGCTCGTTCTGCATTTATTAAATCTGAATGGAGGAGGCAAGTGTGAAGATGGCACAGACATTCTACATAATGCACTTGTGAAATTAAGATGTGGGTTTAAAAATACCAGAATGTCTATATAATATGTATATTTTGAGATATTTGAGTCTGACTTATCGACAGACCATAGAGCCGGTTGAGCTAAGATCTGTATGAACAGTGTCAGGTTTCTCCAACAAACACACACCAGCACGTACAGTATGACGGAAGCATGAGTCTGCAAAGGGTCTCCGGGTTTTACAGTAACCTGCACATCACTTCCTGTACACATCTTCCACTGACACACGGGCCACTTTGCATTATTCTGCTGAAAAGACAAAGCTGCGGGGAAGTACCACTGCCTACTGCTGTCAGACTGACTGACTGCACGGCGGAGAGGGAGGAGGAGGGAGCGAGGCTAAATGAGTGGACAGTGTGTTCAGCCCAGGGATAGAGAGAGGAGAAGGAGGAAGAGGGAAATAAAAACAACATAAACATTTATTGGAAAGGTTGTTTTAACACCGACCCTTACGTGTTAGGAAAATACTAAAATACTATTAAATTCATCCACAGCACATGTCTGATGCTCGCAGCACAGTAATACTCATGTGTAAACAGAAAATCAGCAGCAAGTGGACCATCTACAATGGAGACTGTAAAAAAAAAACAAAAAAAAACACACACACTGGCGGGAGCAAAAGCCAGTTTGTCCAGTCACGCTCATGAAAAAGACAGAGAGAGACAGAAGTGGTGAGCGAGGGGCTGAGAGGGAGAGAGGACGACAGACGAGGCAAACAAAGAGAGAGCAGCAAGGGGACAGGAAGAGAGGGAGGAGAGACACGGATGAGGCACAGCTGAGAGGGTCACAGGGTTGAAGCAGGCAGAACAGACAAATAAGCACAGAAAGAAAGAAAGAAAGGAAGGAGATGGAAATGGGGCAGAGAAGAGCAATGAATCAGCAACCACACTGCAACTACAGCGCGCAGCAACTGTGACACTCGAGTGTTCATCAAAGCAAACCACGAGCAGGAGAGAAAGTCGTTCATGATGGACTCAACAAATCTGCATTTTCACCTCAAAAGATGAATCGATGAACAAAATAGTTGCAGATTATTTGTCTGTCACTCAATTGTTTCAGCTCTACATGATAAACATCAGCAGAAGCAGGAGGCTGAAAAAAAAAAATTAAAAAAAATAGTCGGGACAGGGTGACCTGACCCTCCCCAAACACACCCACATACACAAATACACTTGTGAGAATGAGGGCAGGGACAGCCAGTGTTTGACCTTTAACCTCTTTGGTCACATTAACCACCTGCAGGCATTCCTACATCACCTCCCTCTCTCCTTGACTGCTCCCTATTCTTTCCTCCATCTCCCCTTTCTACTTCCTTTGTCGTTCTCTCCATCACTCCCCGTCTTCTTCATAGATTTCGCTTCTTTTGACCGATAAACCCCCCCCCCAGGCCTCCTCGGCCTCCTTGGCCTCCCCGCCTTCCCCTCGGTCTGAAGCAGGACCATACAGAAGTCGTCTGGCTCTAAACCCATCTTTTCAGTTTCCACAATGAGCGCCAACTTCAACCTTTAGCCTCGCCACCTCCACCCTCAAGAGGAAATCCATACAAAATAAGTTTTTGGCAGAACACACTGAATTTAAGAATGCCCCCCCCCCCCCCCGCTTCTACTGCAGCAGCTGAATCTGTCATTTCTAATGATATGTTATTGAGAAAACTTGGCTCAGCCTGAGAACCATTGTTTTCACCACTTCACTCCTTCAGTCCAGGTCTGTATGAACCTGTCATCCTGGCACTTGTGGAGGAGAACTTACTTCATGAACTTCGTCCAGTTTTTCAGTGACAGGACAAATATAACTGCCAAACTCATTAGTCTCACACTTATGAACTGTTTGGACAAATAAAAGTGGAGCACGCAGCAGCTCTGCTCCATCGTGTCCTGTTATCTGAGGCACGTCAGCTGATTCATGCAGCACACAGCAGACACAACAGGAGTCAGGAGAGAATCACTGAACTAACGATTACTGTCATTAGTGATTAATCTGACTGTTATTTTCTTACTTAATGATTCATTTGTTCTACAAAATCATAGAAATATTAGAAAATGCAAAAAAAAGTCTAATCACATGAGCTTTTTAAATGTCTTGTTTTCTTCAACCAACAGCGCAAAGCCCAAAATATTCAATTTACTGTCATGCAATAACAAAGAAAGCAGCAAATTCTCATATTTGAGAACCTGAACTATAAAAATTTGCCACTTTTTGCTAGAAAAATGACATGAAACAATGATCTGATGATCAGCACAGCTGCTGCTCACTTTTCTGTCAAGTGAGCAATCAATTAAACAGCTAATCACTGAAGCTTTAGTTGTGATAGCTGCCAATTTCCTCTCAGTTTTATTAATCTACAACTTAAAATCTGTCTTTAACCTCTAAAAAGAGGCAGAATACACAGAGTAGACCAACTGTGTATCAGAGAAACAGACACCAAGGGAGGAAAACTCCTCCTTAACTTCAGGTATCAGCTGACGGATGAAAGGCCTCAGGGGAATTTCAAAATCTCTTCTCTCAACTCTCCTGACGTGTGTTGAAGGTGCTGTTTTGTTATGCGAACCTTGGGCGGAGAACTTCGGTCTCACCGCGCTGCAACGCACACAAACAAAGCCACAACAGAAATACATGACGTGGGCTGTGCAACATCACGTGCAAATATTTATCAGATCTCCTCTGGTCTGGTAAAAATACATAACGAGTTTGGAATTTGCAGCCTGTGTGAGGCAGAAAGTGTCAGTGAGTCGGCCTGTTAGCTGGATCCATTCGATGTGACTGTGATCAATCAGTCCTACCGGGGGAACTGTACAGTGTGTTTGTTCCAAAGCACGCAGATGGTTTCAAATTAGCACTGAGTCACATCCTAGGTTATTGAATATCTTAGGCCACTCACAAAACAAGAGTTTAACAAAGTCCCAAAGGAATTTCATCAAAAAGCTTCAGGACATACATCTGCATGGTGCCTCACACACATCCAGTCATTCTCAAACATCATTTATATGTTTTATTGGTGACCATCTAACGTGTTCCCTCAAGTTGCCGATTCCTCTTTAAGTGTGTACCCGGACCAGACACAAAACATCGTCTGCTGGATCCAAGCCAGTTTCCCCGAAACTAGAGGGAGCCAGAGGTTTTGTTCCAGATGATCCCTGCTAATTTAGGGTGTTGAAAAACTCAAGTGTACCAAAAAACACGTGAGAACATTTGCTCTTCCCATTGGTTAGATGTGTCTGGGATTAGAGCAAGAACGTAAACATGGGAGGAGGGTGCTGAGGATGATCCATTCTGCACATATATATTAAGACTACAGCAAACTTTGTTGCTGCAATAAGCTAACATTGGCCTGGCTCTACTGCAGAGTATCCATAACAAACACACAATGACACACAACTACATTAGATTAGTCAATTAGCTGACTGAAAGGAAAAGATTGTCAAGACAGTTGTCACTATTTTTCTTCAATCAGTGAATGTGCTGAATAAAAATAGACTGAATATGTCACCAGAGGCTGTGGGACACTGTCACTGACATTTACAATTATTTAGCGACATTTTCTGACATTTAAAAAACAAAAACAAAACAGAAGTTAACAATTGATATTGAGGAAAATCATTAGTTGCGTAGCCGTAAGAGAAGAAACAGGACAGAACAAAATGGCTGAAACACAGGGAGCAAAGGATGAATCAATCAGGAAGAGACGGAGGTAGATGTTAAATGACAAACATCCCCAGGTGGGAATGTAAACACAGTCTGCCCAGGGTGAAGTGGCTCCATATCCAGAGAGAGAGAGAGAGAGAGAGAGAGAGAGAGAGAGAGAGAGAGAGAGAGAGAGAGAGAGAGAGAGAGAGAGAGAGAGAGAGAGAGAGAGAGAGAGAGAGAGAGAGAGAGAGAGAGAGAGAGAGAGAGAGAGAGAGAGAGAGAGAGAGAGAGAGAGAGAGAGAGAGAGAGAGAGAGAGAGAGAGAGCAGCGACTCCACCTCTTTATTCTCCTGACAACACACACACAAACACACGTACTTCTATCTTTGTGAGGACACTCATTGACATAATGCATTCCCTAGCACCTTACCCTAACCTTAACCATCACAACTGAGTGCCTAACCCTGACCCTGACCCTAACCTTAACCTAAACCTAATTCTAACCATAACTCTAAAACCAAGTCTTAACCCTCAACATGTGATTTGAAGGTGTCTCAAAAAGTGAGGACCGGCCAAAATGTCCTCACTTTCCCAAAATGTCCTCACTCTGTTTCTTACTGTCCTTACTATGTAGCAAGTACACACACACACACACACACACACACACACACAGGTTGACATTCACACCGGCTGCACTGCTCTTCCTCATCAGCAGGGCGAGGATGCCCGACACAGCGGGTCACCTGTCAATCACAATCTGCCCCTGACGTGCTAAGTGAGTGGAGCAGGCGCGTATCAACCACTGTGCGATCCCGTCCCTGCTGAGTCAGAGAAGAGGCTTTACAGGCGTCCGTCATCCTCAGGCCAGTGCCCAGAAAAGGCCGACATGCAGTGGGAGGAGCTCACAAAAACCCCAAGGTGACGATAACACAGATGTAACCTTTTCAGTTACAGTCTAAAACGAACCCAGGTGGGAATGTAAACACACACCGGCCTCGAGCGGAATATTTGGCTTTTACAACACTGAAGATCTATTTATTCAGGGAGGATTTACTGAGTGTGCAAACTGTTTCTCAGAAACTCCCATAACTTCTCATAACACTCTTTAAATCTGTGCAAAGAGACGAACACCAGCACAGCACAGAGACACAGAGGAGAGGACGAGCAGCCAGAGCTCTCAGACAAAAGTGGAGCAGGTTTAGTCATTCTGATCCTCCAAGTAGCAACTACAGAAGAAAACAAGAGTGGTGCATCTGGCACACTGTGCAGACACACACACACACACACACATTTGCAATTATTCAAGATGAACTATTTAAGATATCTACAGTATGTGGGCATACCTGTACCTGTCTGTGCAGGGCCTAAAGCCACAGACATCAAGTGGAAACAAATGATGTTTAATTATAAACCAAAACTGTCCGATCAGTTTATTATTCTAATCAAAACATCAGAATCAGTAAAGTCCTCTGATCTATAATGAAAAATACACAGGCTTGATTTGGAGTTTATAGCATTTAGTGCATTTTTTTGGCTTTAATAATCAGTCAGATCATTGCAGAGAAACACTGTATAAAGTTAGATTATGTCACAATAGTTTTATAACAGTGTCACATTACAAACTAGCTGCAGTTAACTGCCTTCAGCTAAACTGTATCTTCATTATGTAGTTTGGTGCGTTTGTATTATTCAGGAAAATTATATCCGAATAGTTTTTTTTTTGTGCCTTTATGATAGATCAGTGGAGACTGACAGGAAAGGTGGTAGAGAGAGGGGAATGACATGCAGGAGAGAGTCAGACTGATCGGGAGTCGAACCGGTGACTGCCTGCAAAGAGCGTCTTGCGCTCACACATGGTACGTGCCCTAACCACTCCACTACCAGGCCGCCCTATATCCGAATAGTTACACAAGCTTTTGCACCATGTCTGTACAGTAACCACAAAAACAGATGAAAAACAATCCAGTGACGCGCAGTTCGCCTGTTTGTCTCCACACTGGTCTCACCGCAGTTGTTTGGGTCTGACTCAGGGTGATATTTAAAAAAAAAAAAAGTTTAATCAGTATCAGTGTCTCTGGTATTAATCCTGTGACACTGACTTTGGGTCAGGAGCAAAAACAACACACGGACCCACAGCGTCACTTTTTAAAAACGTCATAACAGATGTGTTTTTATATCTAAAGATAAGGAAGCGAAACTACCAAGTCTTTGCAGCGACGCTTCAGCTGCTGCTTTTCATCCGTTCCACACATCTGTGTTTCAGTGGTCGAATGATAGAAGTTAATGAAAAAATGTCACGTTAAGTGTTGATAAAGATGGAAAAGATATATCACACGTGACAGATGAAGCAACCAGCAACCAGCTCTGTGTGTGTGTGTGTGTATAGCCTGCGCAGAGATGTCTGGGTAATTGCTATGACAGGTCTGGGGTATCTGCATAGATGAGCATTGTGCAGAACTGCACGAGTGACACTGATACCACTGTAATGTGTGTGTGTGTGTGTGTGTGTGTGTGTTATCTGTAAAGTAAAGAGATAGAAATAGGTCTGCATGGCTGACCTGCTATGAAGCACTGATCTGATGTCAGTTTGAGTTTGTGATTCTTTATGAACAGCATGAAAAATAGATGGAGATGTGAACTGTTCCTGGATCTGTTCACTGCAAAGGTTACGTACAGACTTCCACCTGAAGTCAAAACAATGTGTGTTTCACGCTGTTAATGTGCACAAGAAAGGAAATGTGTGTGTGTGTGTGTGAGTGTGAGTCATATAAAGAAAACATCTGGAGGCATTCCTGAGACGCCTGAGTGGTGACAACAGCCAACCTGGCAGGAAAGAAGGGGAGGGGAGAGGGAGGGATGAGGGGAAAGGTAAACGCAGAGCAGGGAGAGACGGAGGTGAAGCGATAAAGTCTCTGGATACGTGTTGTTGTGTTGTTTACATCACTCCCTACAGCAAGTCTCCACCTAATCGATCTCCATTTGTTTGTATGATGTCAAATTCCACATGGATGAGATTGAAGCTATTTAAAGAGGAGTGTTGAGAGGTTTGTTTTGCTTTAGTAAACTGTAACTCACCACCGACATCTCAGATTTGCTCTACACTTCATACACAGACACTGGATGTGTGGCGTGTGCGTTGCGGCCGCCGCTGCTGATCTGCTGTGGAAAAACACACGTGTGTGTTCACACCCGCTGCTGCAGCTCTGTCTGTGTACATGGAGTTTACAGGATACTTGAACATTGGATTTCTCTTCAGTTTTCATTTATTTTTGATTTGTTTTTGACAGGAAACGCCTCAAAAACAACACTGTCTCCATATGCAGCTTCTAAAATGGTTAAAAAAAACAAAAAAACAACAATTTTGTATATTTTTTATAATATTGCTGGTATGATGTCAAAATGTCAACAGGTCTTAGTGGGGACGTTATCTTCTAACTAGCCACCGTCTTATATTCATGACAAATTTAACTTGTAGATAAGAGAAGACGAAACTCTTAGATTGACATATTTCTTCGAACAGTTTACCTCAATTTCAACACTGAGTAATTCCCAAGTCACGATAAATACAAACCTCAGTACTTTTACTCTCTGTGTTGCTCCCACTGACTAAACTACAACTGCCTTTTTGGAGGTGAAATCTTTCCCTATTTTGTTTCAAGCCACTTCATTTCCCTCAGTGACGCTCCTCCCTTTCATCTCTTTCTCTACGAGCAGAGGGAGGGATGTGACTGCAGGGAAGAGGAGAAAAGAGACCGATACCACCCGTCCCCACGAGACGGACAAAAGCCAAGAAAGCCTCCGAGCAGAGACAGAGAGACAGACAGAAGGAGGTGCACGGTCAGAGGCAGAGACGGGAGAGATGAGAGGAGGAGGAGGAGGAGGGGTAGAGAGAGAGAAAGAGAGAGAGGGGGAGAGGGGAGGGGGGAAGAGAGGTGGTCAGCCAAAAAGTGATAAAGAAGCAGGTGGAGGAAGAAGGGAGGGTGGTTGACCCACAGTGCTGGAGGCGATTGATGGATAAAAGAGCATGTGAGAGCACGCTGGGAGGCCAGACTCACTGCCAAACACGAGAGAGAGAGCGAGAGAGAGAGCGAGAGAGAGAGAGCTTGTGTTCATGGGTGGAGGAGCACGATTGGCTGTAAACTAGTCTGACACACACGATACAGGGCTGCACATTAAATCAACTTCCTACACAGTGAAATCAGTTTCAGCTCAGAAGCTGCTCGACTTTTCTTCTAAACATATTTCTGAACATTTCTGAAGACTTGAATCACTTTCCCCAACATGTATCTTTCAATTCATTATCACAATCACAATATTGTCTTTTGTGCCTCCAGACATCTCGCAGCTCTGAGGCAAAAGCAAGTCACACTATGTACAGTATGTGTTGGAAAGCAGCAGAGAGTGTGGAGGGGAGGAGGGAAGGATGAAGCCCTGAGAGGAGACAGGAGGAGGGAAAGAATGAGGTCAGGGGGTTCACAGTTTGGTTAAAGTCTAATCAAATTATTATTTTCTTAAACATCAATCTGTTTTTCTTTTGACTTGTGTACTTATTTGGTCGTGTGTGTCTGGGCAGGAACTGAAAACAGTTTGTTATATGACTCAATTTTCCTCCTGAGGAGTCCAGTAAAGTTAATTTATCGTTTTCTCTATAAAACGTCAGGAAATAGTTAAGAAAAAAAAAAATGCAGGTAAGAATTTCGCCACACCTGATGTCTGTGTAGATATTCAATTGGCTGTACGACAAAGAAAAGCATCAAATCCTCACATCCAAGAAGCTGGAACCATCAAATCTTTGGCATTTTTCCCATCAAAAACTTTCCAAGACAATTGTTTAATTATCAGAATCAGCTCTAAAAGTCTTCCCAAATGCTGACTGTTGTAACTGATTTATAGTGATTTTATATTGTATCACACAAAACCTGAAAGGAATCAAAGTTTCAGTTTGACTTTAAACAGCAGTTTGTGTTGGATGTTTAGCTGGATGTGAAGTTTAAGGTCAGGTTTGCCTCGGCAGAGTTTCCACCGATCTTACACACGTTACATTGTTCATATTAAAATAGATATTTGGGAATTAGAAACAACAACGACAGAACAAAGTGGAAAAACGACAGAACAGCAGAGGAATTAAATTATTTAAGGGGTCACTCATCACTTAAAATAATAATGAATGCACATTACAAATGCGACTCTGGTGTGTATGTTAATGGTTGTGCATCTCGGAGGCTGTGGTTCAGACGTGTTTAAATGGCAGAAAGAAGTGCACGTCACGGTGTGAGTGTGTGTAAGGAGCTGGTGGTGAAGCAGTGGCTTTAGCTGAGGAGATTAACACGCTAAGCTGTCTGACGGCCAGACGCACAGGGTCTAACACCACTTCCTAACAAAACACTGAGCGAGCGAGTCAGCTCAAAGCACAAGTGTGTGAAAAGCTTTCCTGATACTCATCGTCTGATGTGTATCTTCAGAGGAGGAGCGTGTTTGTGCGTTATCTTCATCTCGGGGGGGAGGGGGGGGGTTAAGTTTCTTGTGTTGTATCGTGCTGCCTGTTAGATTTCTACAGTGTCCACAATGTTCTGTATCATATCAGTGGAGTGAGGAGCAGCAGTCTGGAGCCGACACAGCGACACTTTCATCAATTAGTCTGGTTTTTGTTTTATTATTGTCCATAATAAGGCGACAGCCATGCTCCTCTGTGAGGCTGCACTACTGCTGATGTTTTTAACAGCTACTGAATAACGTTAAACACTAGACCAAAGTCATCAGGATTCATCCTCTGGGGACCATGAATGTCTGAATAAAATTTCACGCTAATCCACCCAACAGCAACGCAGTGGACTGACCGACTGGTTTTTCCAGAGTCTGCTGCTAGTGTGGCTAAAAAGTAAAGCCACCAGGTTACTATGGCTTTCAACAGTTTAATAAAAATAAAAAATCTTGCTGACAGTGCCTCTGGTTGTGTCTCCTCATGCTGATAATTTTGTTTTATTTGTTTAGGTGAGTATATGAATATTTTTGATGTATTTCTGGGCTTGTTTGAATTTATTATACAGAAGGTCGATGACAGGAAATGAGGGATGAACTGCAACAAAACCTCTGTGAACTTGAACCAGGGATGTTGTAATCACATGGTCAGCATCTTCAGCCTGTAGACCACAAGGACACTTTTATGTTACTCCTGTATAATGCACAGAAAACACCATCAACAGATTACAGCAGGACTATGGTTCTTTGACAGAAAATACCTGCAATGAAAACGGAGGAAATGTTGGACAATGAAACAATAATTAATTCAAGCAAATATAACAATATAACTGGCACTGCTCTACTTCACATAATTCAGCTCATGAAATAAAACCAAAAACAAAATTTATGGCTAATAATTTGGAACAACTTGAACCCTAGGCCACAAAAAATATCCAAAATCTTTCCTTTGTTCAACACGACTGAGATTTAAAAGCTATTTTAAATAAATTAAACTGTTTATCCATATGTTTGTTGGTTCAAACGAGCAATGACTAACAGCTGACTGCCAGCAAGTCATGCCTGCAAGTTACATAGTGTGTGTTTGCCACAGTGTGAGTGCGTGTGCGTGCGTGTGAAAAGGTGTGTTTAAGTGAGCATGTGTGCACATGGGTAGAGAACTGGTTCCACGTACATCACATTTGTGTTTTGTGAGCACCCAGGGGAGACTGAGGGCGAGTGGCTGTACGTGGTGACTCTAACAGAGAAAGACGGAGCGTGGACGTGCATATTAATGTGCCACAAGGACACCCTGGGGATTCACTGCCTTTAGTGTGTGTGTGTGTGTGTGTGTGTGTGTGTGTGTGTGTGTGTGTGTGTGTCTCAGCATTAACAGTTATGACAGTTGGGCTCAGGTGTGGCAGCAGCAGCAGAGACCAGTGCAGCAAGTCTGCAGCTTTGTGTGTGTGTGTGTACACAACCTGCAGAAACACGTTCAGCTCACCAACAGTGAGTGTGTGGTCACAGTTGTAGAGACATTCGACTTGAGATTAGTTCTTTGCATTAAGTAATGAAGTGAGTCGTCTTTAGACAGTGCTGTTAAATCTCCAAACTAAAAATGTGATAATTCAAAGGAAAACGTGGATTTTCGTAATAAGAATTTATTTTTTTTTTATCGTACAAATAATAAATGTGGGTATAAAAATGAAGCATTGGTGATGATAAGGTTTTAAATGACATTTAATATATGTTTTACATCACAGTTAGGTGGCAACATCTGTTGTGCAAGAGCAGTTTTGGGTAAACAAGCGGCTGTTTTCATATTAAGATTTACCTGTTACATCACTCTGGGGCAGATTAATCTGCCAAAATTCCCATGTCTAATATTGTTGAAAGCACTCAGCTTTGCACAGGCTTACACAAAGCTACAGACAATAACTTTAAAGTTTTGGCTTATAAATAAAGTCATTTTTAGGAGCCAAGTGTAGAACGACAAACATGTGGATGACAGCAACACATTCCTTCAGATAAAGCAGATAAAGTCTCAGGAAAATGTCTGTTGGATGATAAGTTACACAGAAGCTGAAGGTAGAAGAGGTTTGGGTTTATGTTTGGATGCGTCAGAATCAGGTTATATAAAGTATTTGGGGATAATGAAAAGGTCTGAGCCCGAGTGAGTAACCACAGCTTTTTCAATCCAATCTCTAATTACACACATAAATATAATTTCACATCTCTCGCTCAGTTAATTGTCCTCTTGAGTCCGCTCTCATTAAAGCTTGTGAATAAAAATGATATGTAAATAGTGTTGGGGGGAGGAGTCTGTCTCAGGAAACAAGAAAACTTCCTAAATGATGCAGTGATCTTTCTGGAAATATCCAGGTGTGTGTTCTATGTGTATGTAAATCATTATGTAGAAAAATGATGACCTCATCCTGTTGCCAGCTGTTTCTATGACAGCCCCGCCTCCAGGTAACAGCAGGTAACACACCAGGAAACACCCGTCTCCTCCTTCCCCTCAGCTGTTTGTCCAACACTCCCTCTGCTCACATTCAAGTGAGCTGAATAAAAGCTGAATGTTGGACTGAATGAGTGTTAAATAAGATAACTTCACACTTTAGACCTGAACTGAAGGTGTGCAGGTAAACTGAAGACAAAGGTTAAGTAGAAACACAGTGGAAAGGTCCCAACACACAAGTGTAATACCAAATAATGGAGTACTCTTAAATGTTAAAAAAAATTATCTTAAATGTTAGAAAATCATAAGAAATGTTTTCTAACCTATAAAATCCCAAACATATTCAATTTACAGCAATAAAATACAGACAAAAAGCAGCAGCAGCTCCTCCCTGAAGAAGCTGTTTGACATTTGTGCTCGATAAATAACTTAAACCAGGAATCAATAAACGATAACAATTGCTTCCTTTTCAAAAACTAGTCAATTTATCAATTTATCGTTTCATTATTAAACAGGTCATCTACATTTATGCTTTTTGCTTCTATGTCCAGGTTTGTAAAAAGTCTGTGGAGTTTCCTGATACACCTGCAGACAGGTGTGTATCAGAGCCTCCGTCCTCTGACTTGTGACACCTGCTGCTGGTAGATATTCTCCCACAGTCAAATATAACTTGTCAAATGCTCATACACTCTGATTTCACCTTCAGACACTTTGGTGAAAATGAAAGTGGTTAAAGTGTAATAATAACTTGATTATGACTCTAAAGTAATTTCAAACATCATTGATCACAGTATTCTGATTTCTGACTGCTCCATCTCAATGAGGATCAATTTCAATCTCCATGTCTGTCATTGCAATTGGAAACTGAATCCCCTCTCTGTATCAGACAAATCTTGATTATACATCAGCCACGATCTCTGATATATATATGTGTGTGTGTGTATAATTGATCCTGGTGCAGTCTCAGACTCGGTGCTTGGGGAGTCCTTCACAGCTGTAATGTGGGGTCACACTGTCACATAAATACCTCTCCTCCAGGCCAGCTGATATCTGATCCCAAGCTGATCAATGATCTTTTAGCTTTTGCAGTCGTAACTGAACTGGACTTTCCAGTTCGTGGTGAAGCCAAGAGGCGGGAACTGGATTGTGACTTCACGCTGAAAGACATTGTTCCTTTCCTCATTATGTATATGTATATATATTATGTATAATAGGGCAGGTTAGTACTATCCTTAAACTACTCTTTTTCAAAACATACCAATTTTTTTTCATCCTACATGACATAAAAAGTGTAATAATGATGATATTGATTCAGTATCCACATAAAATAAATAATGAAGTCTTTTCACATTTTGAATTGATTGAATTCACCCAGCTATCCAACCATCCTTCCATCCACCCCTGCGTCCCTGAGTTTTCAGCCCGAGCTGGTGAACCTCCCACTGGGCCAAATGCTATCAGTATAGCTCGATCTCCAACCCATTCTAATGAGAGGGATTGTTTGTGGGGAGACTTTAATAACTCCCATGGCCTATTTATATCCTCAAAGTCACACCCTCTGCGTATGACACACAAAAACACACACGCTACCCACACACACGTCAACTTTGACAAAGGCCGTCTGTATCATGCGAGCAAATATTTGCCTACTAGACACAAAAACGTACATTTTAATTTTTTCAAGTTGAACAGTCCGGCAGGGATCTATTCATTATTTGCATATGGCGACGGCTGTGATCTCCAAATCCAAATGTTTTATAACTGCAGCCTAACATCAGTCTACACCAACATGTATTCACAGACCAGTCTGGATGCAGACAGTCATAGGTTAGTTTGAAATAATCCAGAAAGTTGAGCACGTTCAGCCTGTAAGTGTTTGGTCTGTTTGGCTGTTTAACAGCACTTAAAAGCAAAAGTCTTTTCCTTCTAATTATCCCCAGTGGAGGACAGCTCTTGAGGTCTGACCAGACCCAAACTGGAAACAAGAGGGAGGCCTGAAGTAGGAGAGGGGGGAGGAGGAGGAGGAGGAGGAGGAGGAGGAGGAGGAGGAGGAGGAGGAAGGCAGCAGCTGGTGCGTAGCCTAGACAGGAGGGAGGGAGAGATATCAGGACAGAGTAGAATGGGGGGGTGGGGTGGCAAGATAATAGAAGGGCAACATGGTGGATCACGTTACACTCATGGCCGTTTCTGGTCCTCAGCCATTCATCAGAGGCCTGAGAATGTTTCTGTAGAAATGTGGAGAGGCCTCTGACACAGCACTGGGGGAGAGTCACTACAGCACAATACACTGAAATATGACTCATGAAATCCTCCGAAGGCAGAAGCTGCTGCAGAGCTACAATGTCTGGCTAATGTGTGCATGCAAAACTCCCTCCAAAACATGACACGGACAAGGACTGCTGAGCAAGTCTTAGATCAGTTGTCTCTGGTAGCAACATTCAGAGCCTGGTAACCACTTCCCTTGCTGGCTGCCTCTGCTGCCAAGTGGCAACCATCTTTCATGTTAGAAACATCCTCTGCAGGCCTCTTCCTCAGTGTATAATCTTCTGTTTCAATGACAAAGCTACTGTCCTCATGATTTGCATTACGCTGCTGGAAACAGCAAAGCCGGAAAAACTTCAGCAGCATCGTGTAAAAATAACCTACAAGACAGCAGAGCTCATATATCACACACATTTACAGTTTAATTCTATTTTGACCGATTAGTAAAGCTAAGATACTTCTTGAAATATAAGAAGTACAAGTGTATACTGTTACAGTATACACTATACTGCATTTACATGTAAGTATTTATACTAAAATATGACATCCACCTGCCTGCAAAGGTCATAGGTTTTATCATCTACCCATGTCAACGAGAGTCTGGGCAACAGACCTAACCATCAAACATATATAAAATGTAAATGTGTGTAGACTCCCAGTGTAGTATAAATAAAACCCTGTGTGTCCATTTTTACCTGCCTCTTAAATGTATCATTTAAAACTAGTGCAGACGAACCCTTGGCCTTTACAGATAAACCTGTGATCAAATCTGATGGGAGGTATAATTGATTATCTGATGCATTCACTTCATGTATCGCAACATTACATGATGCAGACACAGTGTATAGATCTTGTTATTGGTCATATGCAAGTTTCATCCTGTTCTGTGGTCACAGCAGAAAGACACAGCATCCATCCACCACGCCCAACCTCTTTTTTTTTTTTTTTGCTGCTTGTTCCCACCATTTCTTTACAACACACACCAACTTATCTGGTCACTTTTTGTCATTTTGATTCCTCATGAAACATCAAACAAGAAAACTGAGACCACATCCTGACACCGTGGCCACAGGATTTATAAAACTGATGGAAAATTCTTCAGAGCCCATAATTTGGCCCTGGGGAACTCCACCATCTCTCTGTCATCTTTTTATACAGACTGCAGAGTCATTTTAACACTATGGACTTTGCCCACACTATTTTTTTGTCCAAGACCACACGTCTTGATTTGAAATGTTGATGTCAAATCATGCCAAGTGTACCAACTCCATCAAAGTCTTCCTTGGAAAAATTACAGTGAGGTTGGTTTTTCCCAGCGAACAGAGGGTCGGGATATTATTTTCCCTACAAAGGAAAAACCTGTGAAGAGCTATCAAATTCAGAACTGAGATCATGGTTTAATACCAAAATGTAAAGTAACACAGCTTAACAACCACATGCCAAATAAATCAGAATTAATGTGAGGAGAGCGGCCTGACTGTCTAATGAGGCTTACACACATCAGCACTTGTGTTTTCTGGTTGCAGTGTGAGCTCTAGGGAACCATGCCTAGTTTATCCCATTAAGTTGACCGATATTGCTTTGTTCATGAACTGTTTACCAGAGGCCCCCTGCTGTGGGGAAATCACCACGCTTGAATTACCATAATGTGAGCGAAAGGAGTGGCTATCAAACGCAGTGACACTGAATGGTAGCTGTAGATACACACACACTCGGCACTAAATCCTTATCACAACATGCTGTTTCCTGACTTTTCCTCCAAACTTGTCGCCACAGCTCTGATGTTGCATCAGCTGATATGTCTGCAAATATCTTATCCTATTCGGGGAAAGTACATTTCCCCAAAGTGAAAATCCCTCGCAGAGATTACAGCGTAATGCTCTCCCCTCATCTAGTTCTACTAAAAAATGTCTTTGACCCTTTTGATGCACGAACTAAGAGCATGTTGGGTTTGACATGCACCATATTTTCAGGGCACTAAGTTTCCCCCAACATGCATTTTGAGCTGTCAGTTTATGCAGCAACTCCAGAGCTAGTTAACTTAACTGAGTGGCTGTTTAAACAGCACGGCAGCGCTGAGCGATGGGGCTGGGATCGATGCATGTGGCCCGGGGGCCCTGGGCACTGCCGTAATGAGAGGGGGTCAAGGGTCAAGGCACGTCACAGCACAAGGCTGCTGGTGCTGACAAGCCAGTTTTGGGTCTGTGAGAGAGTGAGAGCGAGTGAATCACTGCTGTACTAGAAAAGGGAGTGGTCCCAAACTTGTGCTGATGCAGTCACTTCAGCATCTGTAATCCATTCAGCCTCGCAGGCTGGGAGACGGAGCAGAGCAGTAAAAGCTCTGGTACATTTATGTTTTGGCTGCGTGACCCCACCCTGACCTACTTGCTCCTGTACGTCTTCCTGGCCACTCCTGCTTTTTCCAGCTCTCCCAGAAAGCTGGTGAGGTTCACTGGCCAAGGGTGAGCGGTGATATCATGACAGTGTGTGAGATCAGTGTGTGTGTGTGTGCGTGTGTGTGTGTCATGGGAGAAGGAGGGGTCCATCTGAAGCCTGGAATGCAGGGGTACATTTCTATGAGGTCATGAGAATTGTGGGATGTTTGTGCAGAGCGAAGGCGAGATGTGAAAGATTTTAAAAAAGAAAAACTAACAGGGCAAAATCCACGTAGAGAAATGTTGGCTTACGAAGTTGCCGGGGCTCAAACCAACTGTGAAGGACGGTTTAAATTCAGTTTACATGTGGAAATGAGAAGCTCACACATCCTGACTCATCCACTGACAAACACAACCCCAACACCACTCACCCCACTTGATATATGGGGCTTTACTACCCAGCTGGGTTGGTTGGTGAGGGTGTGGTCACTAATGTACTCCAACCAGGATGAGGAAAATGAACTCACAGTGAACTGAATGCAATCTGGGCTGCTAGTGTCACACAATACAAGCTATTGTAGCGCTGCGGCTGTGCAGCCTCATCATCAGCATAATGCCCTTTAGATCTCCCCTTCCCTCTACCCTTTACCCTCCACCCTCAGGCCCAAGCCTTACCCACTGATCCTACCATGATCCAGCCACAGCAGTTTCAAATGACCGAGTGCTGCACAACTGCATTTCGCTCACGAGAAAATGGAAATACCAGGAAAAAATGTGTGAGAACTGCTGGTTTACGGAACAAACACAACACCAACCAACTAACAAAGGTTCAAAAAACTTCTTGCAGGTGACTGCTGTAAAATTGATTACAAGTACCTTTTAATATAGTCTCACTGAGATGAACTGAAAACAATACAAATGGTGGGAAATGGGGACATTAAACTGCATCTAACAAATATTTTCATCATTCTGGATTCTTCGTCAAACATCAGAAAACTGTGAAAAATGTCTGTCGTGTCAGAGAAAACATTTCTAGGGCTCAAGATAATGACATGAAATGTCTTGTTTTGTCCAAGAAACAGTCCAAAACCCACAAATATTAAATTTACAATGATGAAAGAAAAGGCAAAGCAGCCAACTCCCCCTTTCAGAAGCTGGAACTCTTAATATTTGGCATTTTACTTCTGATTCTGATTAATCCATTAATCACTGCATCTCTGCTCGAAATTTCCTTCAAAACAATTAAATTCATATTTGTTTTTTTTTTTTGGTTCATATGTTTTGATGTTTTTGTTGTTTTTTTTTTTTTACACCCATTTTAAAATTAAAGTTGAGACAAACACATCCATGATGTCATTAACTGAGTCCCCCCTCGGCAAGTTCATCTCAGCCCTGCACTGGAAAACGGCCCCTGACTGGGACACAGATGCTGAAACGTGGACACTATACAGAGAAACCACGTGATGCAGATTCCTCCACCTGCCCAAGTCTGTGAGGCCGGAGGTCCCCCCCCCCCCCCTCCTTTTTCATGTTGTTCAGCCAAATAGGCGGGGGTCAGCATCTCACTCCTTGGTGCACATGTATGGAATGTGTCCACTGTCCTCATCAGTCCAAGGGCGAGCGGAAACCTTGGATTGACATTAGCTGCGTCTAACTCTGTGATGCAGCACGGATTTTTCCTACAGCGCTGTCTGTGCATGGAGCTGTTCTGCTCATCGTTAAATGACGATTCAAAAACGCAGATGTATTTTGAAAAAGCACGCAGCTTAGCAAGGTTATAGACGGGCATGAGGACATTTGTTTTTTGGTTTTAATGTCTAACTTTGCTGTTACGGTATTAAGGACTCTTATTTTCTCGTACCACCATGCTCAGTGGTGGTAATCACTTCCTTAAGGGTCAGAGAAAATACTGCACACAGTCAGTAGAGCCAATATGAGGTTATGATCATGTGCTACAGGCTAAATTTAGCATTATTCATGTGAGATATTGTCTCACATGATAGGGAGCAAAGAAAGCCCTTTAGACCAGTGGTTCTCAAACATTTTCACATCAAGGATCATTAAACTGAGACAAATTAGACCATACACCCCCATTTGATAAGATCTTGTCTGAGGGTCGCCCATCTGTTAAGATTTTTTGCTTTTAGATGTTTTTTTCTTACACAAAGTGTTTGAAACCCATGAGCAAAATAGTCAGTCCATCATTGCTAATGATAGATGAAATTACAGTGAAAATAAATGATTCACCTTTTTGCTGCGAACCCCATCGAGGACCCCTGAGGGTCCCAGAACCCCATTTTGAGAAGCACTGCCTTAGACCACAATGTAATAGAACATTAGCTCAGTGTAGCTACGTCTCCAGCTGTTCAGCTGTTCCTCGGTGTATTATTGTGGATTCTGTCTGCCTACATGGCCACAGGGCAGCGCTGAGAAAAGCCGACTGTGTGTGCATAGCTGTCTCCTTACGTCATGCTAAGGCTTATGGGAAGTACTCCTATGCGTTCCCTGGAGTGTCTGACTCTGGATGTTTGTGTCAGTGTGTTATATCTGTGTGTTTGTGAACATGGAACATTTTGTTAAACTGCTGGAGTGTGTGTTGGTTGTCTGGGTAATTCCTGTTGAACATACACTGTGCAAAAACATGCAAAACAACACACAAGCAAAAACCCACTGCACATTCCTCCACATACTGTACAGTACAGTGACACATCCCCCCCCCTCCATTCCAGCCTCGTCTCCCCTCTAACCTTTATGAGGAAGTGTGACGCAGTTGGGTTCAGACTTCTATTGGGGCTATTTAATATTGTCTTCCTGTGGGGACAAACAAATGAAACGCCATGGGAGGGGTATAGAGCTCCACTGCCTGCCATATATCTACAATAATGGAGGCTTCAAGGGGAAATCCAACTTTTACACATCAGAGTCTGTTTACAGGTCTTTGGGACCACAACTACACACATGAAAAAAGTGGCTCCAGAGGGAGCTGCGTTAAGTCTGTAAGTGCAAAAGAATAAAAATTAAAAATCTGTGTGGAATTAAAAGGAAGTGAGTTTACAAGGCCTCTGTAGCCTGCTCCTCATCTCTGCTTGAGGCCTAGAGGCTACAGCAGGCGCTACTAGCATAACACATCCAAATGTCTAGTTGCATTGTGGGTAACGTAGACACCAGGTTTTAAAAAGGAAGCAGAATGCATGGAGAAAAAAAAAGGCAATATCTTTGGTTCAGCTGTTTTCATTTGAGTCCTTTTTCCATCCATTCATTCATTAGCTATTCACTAATCCTTTGAGGGTCACGGGGAGGGGCTGGAGCCAGCTGACCCCGGGTGAGAGGTGGGGTTCACCCTGGGCGGGTCACCAATCTATCACAGGGCTTTTTCCCAAACTCTCCATCATGACCACAACAATCTTTCAGAAGTGTAATAGTAAACTCACAGAGAACTATTAAAAGTACACACAAAATCATATCTGCAGAGAAATGTCACAAAACTGTAGCTGTGGCTGTTCAGTCAATCTGATGTTCAGTCTTCACCTGATATAGTCTCTACCCAAAACTAGTTTGCCTAAAAATATGGACAGAGATCTTTTTCAAAGTCCTTAAAAACTATAAAAGGAGACATCTTTTTGTCTTTATCGTTGACCACCCACTGTCCTATGTGGGCACCACCTTATGAAGAGCTACATAGAGACTCACTGAGTCCCCACCTGTTGAGTCTGAGTCTCAAGACAAATCTTAACACTGTGAAATATTCCCAAACTGAAACACAATATCTGGTATCACAGCAACATCTTAACTCTTATCTTAAGAATATGGAATAAAAAAATTCACTCAGTGATGAGTGATAATGTGGTGACTAATTTCTTGATCTTGTTTCTGGACTAAAACGAAAGGTCCTGAGGACAAAGAGGGAAATAATGGTTTCCAGTGTTCTCCACCCAGAGCCATTAAGAGGACCCTCTCTCCCTTTAACCCACACCACAAAGATCAAAGACAGAACTTCACCGCTCTCATCTCTCCGCCTCCGTGTTCCCTCGAAACAGATACAGCACCCCATATGGAAAAAATGTCTTTAGTAAAAAGTCACCACTGGGTCTTTTGCACTGTAGCAAAAATCAGCTGGCGTCACGGTGTATGTGATGTTCACCGTCAGACTCCAGCCTCAGTAGGTGGCTGATTCAAAGATACAACTTTCAATCAATGATAAATCTCCCAAACTGGTGGAGCAGACAAACTAATGAGGCACGGCCAGATTTAGCTGTATCTGATTGGCATCGATTTTCCAACCCTTGTTGTTTCTGGCACAGAGTTAGTGTAAAGGCACTTTTACATTAGTTTAGTAACTAAGCTGTCTCGCCAGGGGGACATCAAGGCACCAAGACTAGAATTAGACCTGGTTGAAGTGGCAAACGAATCCAGCAAAAAGCATTTAAAATCTGTCTGTTGAACACGTTGCATCTAAGCAGCACAATGAAACACAGACTGAGGCTCAGTTTATTACTGACACGTGCTGGGGTTCATGACTTCCTGACACAAATTAGAGGAAAAAAAAAACAAACAAAAAAAAAACTGATAAAGGCTCAGTCAGCGGAGACATTGTGAAATGTGCACTGCGATGTGTCAAAGATAAATGTCGCAGAGCTGCAACGAGTAATTATTATTGTCTGACAGTTCTTCTCTGACTCGTCTCCCAATTATTTTCTTGATGAACAGTGTGGCATAAAGTTGATGATAGCCCACCACAATTTCCTTAAGCTCCATTCCTGAAGGTGACGTCTCTGAATAGCTTTTTTGTCCGAAATATTCACACTGAGAAAAGCAACACATATTCAGATTTAGGAGGCAGGAAGCAAAGAATATCTATGATGTTGTTTGAGAAATGACTCAATGATTTGACTATGCCAACTAATTTTCACATTACTAATCAAAACTGATGACTTGTTGATAAATCCACTGTTATTTCACCTTGAAAATGCTGACTGTCACGCAAAAAATACCAAACCCACATAGGGCGACTCTGCTGCAAACATAAACATGTTTTTTTTTTTTTTTTTGTCTTAAGCAACTAAAGAAGGAGAAATCTAAGGCCTGTGTGAACATGAATTCACAATCATGTGTGTCTGTATCTAAACATCAATCAATAAACAACACACCTTACTCATATATGTTGCAATGGAGGAAAAGTCCAAGAAGAGGAACACCGGTTCCTCGTACTGTGTGTGAATGTGTGTGTGTGTGTGAATGTGTGTGTGTGTGTGTGTGTGTGTGTGAATGTGTGTGTGTGTGTGTGTGTGTGTGACAGCACTAGCACCCACATGTCTGAAGAGTATGCAACGCCACACCTGCATGTCAACTGATACACAAACGTCACTCAGACTTAAATGTCACAAACTCTGTTGGAACAAAGGCTCATTAAGTTCAGTGCGTTTCTTTATGTTCCTCTGCCTCCTCGTTCCCTCTCACACTGCCTGTCAGAAGAATTTCAAAATAAATGTCACGTAGATGTCTTACTTGATATTGTCACTCAACGCTTAGTTGTTCTTCAGAGCAAAGAAATCACCTCTGTGAAAAACTAATCCCTGTAAAATGCAATATCAGAGGTCTATAGGATCCAATGCCCAATGGGAGTTGGGAATGGTGTGTGTATAATGTGCGTGATTTCATAACAAACACCGCTGTTGTGTCCTGCATGCACGCTCTACATCTCTACACACAACACTTTGACGGCACACAGCTACAGTAAGACCAATGGACCCACATCACGGCGAATACAACACAACACCAAGGTGACTGAGCCCTGCTCGAGCTCTGCACATCTCTCCAAAACCATCAAGTGTCCCATTGTACATTATTAACAAGAGACAAACGATCCATTTTCAATTGAACTGAGTGGTTGGTGGTTCCTCACTGCGGGGTCCTGGGGCCACCAAAGGTCTTTAGGAAGCCTCCTGGGAGTCCCCCAGCTAACCAGGAACATTTCATCCACCATCATAACATATAAATGCATGTTATAATTTTTAGGTTAGGAGGTTAGCTGACCACTGCGCAGAAATGTATGAGTTATATTTCAATACAAACCTGTTTTCTAATGGATTTTTATTTCATTATTTTTAATTTTGTCTGCAGTTCATCTACAGCAGTGCTTCCTTGGGGTGATAAATAAATGTCATCTGATATAGATTTTTTTTTTCTTTAGTCTATAATAACAATCTTTTATATCTAGAGGGAAAACTCACAACTGAAGTCACAAATAGATATTTCTTTAAAAAAAGGTAACTACTGACCTCAGGTATTTATTTCAGAGGGTTTGTGACATAAAGAAGTTGGTTAAGGGTTCCCCAGGATGCTGTGAGAGGTAAAAGGCTGCTGCCCAATACACATGCACATTAATTATGTATGCAGGTTTGCAACTTCGTCAACTTACTTGTATGGAGTCGTTCGCCATCGTTGTCTCTGTCGCCGTTTTCAGCCTCTGGAGTCTCACCCTGTGCCTGTGGGGTCTGTGGAGTCTCACCCTCAGTCTGTGGAGTCTATTCAGTCTCACCCTCAGCCTGTGAAGCCTGTGGAGTCTCACCCTCAGCCTGTGCACATGTGCAGTCTCACCCTCAGCCTGTGGAGCCTGTGGAGTCTCACCCTCAGCCTGTGGAGTCTCACCCTCAGTCTGTGGAGTCTCACCCTCAGCCTGTGGAGTCTCACCCTCAGTCTGTGGAGTCTCACCCTCAGCCTGTGGAGTCTCACCCTCAGCCTGTGCACATGTGCAGTCTCACCCTCAGCCTGTGCACATGTGCAGTCTCACCCTCAGCCTGTGCAGTCTCACCCTCAGCCTGTGGAGTCTCACCCTCAGTCTGTGCAGTCTCACCCTCAGCCTGTGCAGTCTCACCCTCAGTCTGTGGAGTCTCACCCTCAGCCTGTGCACATGTGCAGTCTCACCCTCAGCCTGTGGAGCCTGTGGAGCCTGTGCACATGTTCGTCCCTCAGGTCAACCTCCTGTCTCCTTTCCCGAGACAATAGAATAAAAGAAGATGGTTGGAAGAAAACTGGCTGTTGGTCCTGTGAGTGTTATCTGAACTTTATGCAAACAGTCTGTATTGACACAAAGGCAAACAGTCAGGAGGTAATCCGCATTGTTGGCTTGCCTGGCCGCGCCTGAATTGATCCTCCCAGCGTTTGACCAACGATGGCCTCACTTCACTCAAACAAAAAATCCGTTCACTGTTCCTCCTTTTTTCCTAAAAACAAAAAAAATAAATCACATAAGAGCATCCGAACAGAAACTAGTGAGCCGCGGACTCACTGTCCATCTCCCTCCGTGGCTGCTTCCATTCAGCAGCGAGCAGAGCCCGTACAGCGCAGCCGCCGCTCCGCCGCGTCCTGCGCACACAGTGAAAGAAAGCCCGGCTCCCTCCCTGCTCCCCCCGGTAACATCCGTGAAACACGAACACGCCTCGGTCTCTGCTCCGTATCTCACACACACACACACACACACACACACACACGCACCACTTGTAAGCCAGACCCAGCTGCGCGCCCCCGACGCTCGGCGATGCCGCCCGGGCGTTGATTGGTCGGGGGCCGGTCCGCGGGGGCGCGCCCGGATGTGTCATGTGACCCTGGAGCTTCTGATGAACCAACTGTTGGACATGCAGAGTTAACGAGGGCGGTAACAGTAACTGAGCAACACTGCGATGAAAACAGTCATCTGCAAGTTAAAGTCCTCAGTTTCAATAAAAGCACAAGTATGATCGCTTAAATAATCACTTGTTTCAGAGGCAGGCTCTCATTACAGCATGTACACACTATTATGTCCACACATTTTCACTGGTGCATTAATAATTAATCAGCATTTTAATACTGTAGCTGGATGAGGTGGCACTGTTAACTACATGAAGTTGGACAGTCTCATCTACAGCAGTGTGTTTTATTCTGTGAGCTCATTATTTAGTTTATGAGGGCAGTTTTTATTACAAAATTAAAAGTTTTCGTATGATATCAAGCCATACCTGGGCCAGGGTCACTGATAACAGTACCAGTACTGATAGTTTGTTAGTGCTAAAAGCTGCTGATGTACTATCATGTCAGGGAGAGAAATACGTTGTGATTAATGAGGTGAATCAGAGTATATTATCAGATACATGTAAACAAGTATCTACAATCACGCTAACGGCTCTGTGAGTACTTTGCAGTGAGCAGTGATTAGCATGATGATGTTAAGCAGGTGTAATGTTTACCCCGTTCACTGTCTTAGTTCATTGTGTTAATGTTGTGTTATTGTGTTTAGTTGGAAAGGTCAGTGAAGCACATAAGTCAGCATGATTAATCTTCTTGGGACCATGAATGACCAATAATTCCTGAGACCTTTAATTCTGGGCCCAAGCTGTGGATTGACAGTGCCGTCACTAGACCCATGCAGCTGGCGTGATTAAAAACACCATTTATTTCTGAAATGTCGTGGAATACAAGTGTAGAAAAAGTCAAGTAAAATACTCAAGCTGAAGTACAAGGAGATTAAAATTGTACTTAAGTACAGTATTTGAGTAAATGCATTTTCGACTCATTTTCCACCTTTATCAAACACACCACAGGTCCCTCTGTTATGGTGGTGCGAGTGGATGCCTCGTAGATTTGATAGAGAAATTGAACTGGACCACATTTGCATAACTGATTTGCAAAATGAAAATTTGCCAGCAGCAGGATAAGAAGGAAGCAGGAACAGAGAGTAAAATGACAATAAAATGAAAACATATGCAGTCACCACTGCGTATGATTCCTTTTGCTGTGAGTGAGTAAAAGACATTGTGAGCACATTACGAATTTATCCACATGTATTGACTCTTTAGGTCGAGTGTGAAAAGCACATTTAAGAGGCCGAAACCAGCAAATGTTTAGCATTTTAGTTTAGTTATCAGCTATTTTCCTGATGATTACTCGAGAGCTAATGTTCAGTTTCAGCTCTTCTCTAATTAGACCAAATATAAGTTATTTTGGCCCAAACACACATTTTTGTTTTTTTTGCATTGTATTATATTGTATATCACAATTATACAATTATTATGTTGTATTTTTGTAAGGAAGACTCCAAAAGCCAACATTACAGATATAAAATAAAACTTTTAATTATATTTTATGGTTTCCTTGTCGAGATGCAGGGACCTTTGACCTTTCACACCACACCTCCTAGAAGGAAGGTAAAGTTAGCTTAACCGCTAGCGAGGTAGCTAGTTAACGTTAAAGTTAACTCGTCTGTTGTTAAAACGTTATAACCAACATACTGCAGCAAGGTTGGATAATTAACTATCATGTGAACTAATTCGGGCTACAAACCGATTATCTGACAACTGTGCAGTATTAATTTGAGGTTTGTTTCTTTGCTTGAACTTGGGTGTACTGTTAGCATCGCTAGCATTACCGTTAATTAGCTAACAAGGGCTGACAGGTCATAGAGTGAATGACAGCTTCAAAATGATTAGCTAATGTAGAGTTTTATTTTCAACAAGTTTTCTAAGAAATTCCGACTCATCTACAGCAGAAATAATGACAGATGTCGAAGTTGAAGTTGAGCCCCAGCTCGAAAACTCACCGTCAGTACAACAAGCACCTGGGGGCCGACCTCAGGAGGCCATGAGCGGGGAGAGGCGGTCAGACTGCGGGGAGGGTAAGCAAAACACCGGCCAACAAGATCAAATGTGGACCCTGTAACTGTTGTGTGCATGGGTGTCGACTATCTAATATAATCTAATCTGAATTTTGTACACCTTCTCTTCACCAATAAAATGCCAAATTATCTACAATCCTTTGAGACATAGATGATTAAAATATTTTGGAAATTAGCGCAGTTTGTGTTTTTAAAATGGTTCAGTCTCCTCCTGTAAACCAAAGTTTGGCCTTATTACAGTGATGTTTATCATGTGTTTCAGAGCCGGATGAGCCGCTGACACTGTTGGCCGACGTTGCTCTGGCGCCACCCCGCGGTAAATATGCAGCCTGCAGCTGTGACTGTGAGGCCTGCAGCTGCCTGGAGGTCAGACGCATGGAGAGGAGCCTGCAGTCCATGCAGCTGCAGCTCCAGTTCCTCATGAGCAAAGCAGATGACTTACACGACTGCCTTGTGAATGGGTAGGGTCTCAAGCAGCCGTAATGCACTGATTTCATCTGGGTATTTCTGCAATTTTAAGAAATGTTTCTGTGTGTTCTGGCAGGCAGGGTCAGTCGGACAGAGACGCTCTCGCTGCTGCATTACCAAGTTTCCTGTACACCTGTCAGCCTTACTTTAACCACCTGGAATCCACAGCAAGGAGCACTGTGTCCCAGAACACCCACCTGCCTTATGAAATCTACAAAAGGGTAAATGTCTTAACCATGGTAATAGTTTTGGTTAATATTTAGTCGTGTTTGTGCACTGACATTGGATCCACCTTCTACTGAAAAAATAGTCCGTGAAACCTTTTGAGAAGCAGGTCTGCTTCATTTATTTAAATGTCATTTTCAACGCTCTGTGCACCATAAGCAGCAGTCCATTGACCTCTGTCGTGTCAGGGTGGTAACACAGTCAGATATCTCAAGATCTGTGCCATTAAAACCAAAACTGCTCGGCTAGACACCACTAGATATAAGTGAGAAAACGTACATATGTGTCAGCTACTTACAGGCAGTTATATTATAAATAAAAACAATTAAAAGAAAAACATTATATAATGATAAAATAGTATAATAATTAGGAAATTAAGTGCTCATACCGTATGCCTTACTTTGACTTAAAGCAACAGACACACACTCTCTCTCAAAACTTAATGAATGGTATCCTGAGAACTGAGAAAGTACACTTTGGTTTATGAAACCTATAACAAATCATAATAAACCCTCCAACGCAGATCACAGATAATATACACTATAATATAATAATATTTTACCCTATAACAGTGTGTATAAGCCTTATATACTGTGATAGTTGTCTGATATGGTCAGCTGCTTCAGAATAATTTCAATCTGTTCCTGATCCAGTTGTTGGATCAAACAGTATCCTAAAGCACAGCATAGTGTTCACTGTATGAAAACATCATGGGTTAACTGCTATAACTTGACTCTAAACTTCTACTATGTGTGTGTGTGTGTGAAGCTGCTTGACTTCTCTCAGCAGCTGTGTGACAGGTTGGAGCAGCTGGTGTTAACCTACGCCAGCTACAGTCTCCTCTGTTTAGATGAAACCGAGCCTAACAGGTATACACACACACACACACACACAAATTTCTACTCATGTGTGTCCCAATTTCTTAATTTTTTTGTACTTAAATGACTTTGTTGGGGAAATAAATCACTTGTGTTACAGTCGCACAAATGCAACATAATAGACATACACACATATAAACATTCAATTCACACTTATCCTTTAATAAATGCTTGCCAGGTTTGTCTCTTCCTTGTACTCCTTTATATTTCCCAGGCACATCACATCAGTTGTTCCCTGCAGGGATCAGTCCATCGTACCATCTAACTCTCCCCACTCTCCTGTCTCCACTCCCAGCATGTCTCACTTCTGCATCGGTCAGAGTCAACTTGGCCGACTGAGGCTGACAGTGTTCCGCTATTGTCAGCTGACGCCGTACCTGGCCCGGGTCGACACCGGCCTGTACAAACGAATGCGGTGGAATGTGGAAAGGCTCCGAGACCACCAGCAGCAGCAGCAGCAGCAGCAGCAGCAGCAGCAGCAGCAGACACCGGCAGATGAAGAGCAGGGTGGAGAGAGCGAGGAGGGCAAGGCACAAACAGCTGGAGACACAGAGTAGTGAGTCTGGATGATACAGTCTCTCCACCCTCAATTTCCACTGTTGACATCATGTTCATTGATCTCTAATCATCAACTTATTGTCTTACGTCAAACTTGAAGTTACTTCCTGTGCTATGAGGATACTCCCAAAGCACACGCAGAGGCTGACAGCGACAGCCAGGGCGTCTCTCGTGGCAACGTGGTGAGGACGTGGTCCATCGGTCAGTGGGTGCAGGTGAAGCCAGACCCCGCCACAGACGACATCTACGACTGGTACTTATTTATATTTCTTCATCAATTTCTATGTAGATGCTTTTACTTTGATATTTCTCTTTGCTCAGAGTGGGGAGGGAAAAAGCAGCAAATGATAACTACTACTAAAAGGTCCATCACGTTCCAGCTGCATCCTCCGTCCTTAATATGTCTGACACAGATTCTCTACATATGTCGTCTGACTCTCTAGATTTGTGTGTGTTTGTGTTTCAGGATCACATGTGAGGTTCCTCAGGCCAGCTATCACAGGCTGTTGTTCCTGGGCACCGATGAGCCGTCCAGCTGCAGTGCCACAGACTACCTGCAGCAGCTGCTGTTGTCACACCAGACAGCAGAGTGATGGCGGCCGCTGTAGGAGGAGTGTGTGTGTGTGTGTGTTGGTGCACTTGTGACATCTACCTCAAAGACACACCTGGACATGCAGCTTGTGGAAAGAGACTGGGCTGATTTAGCTTACACCGGATGTTGGGAGTGAATCCTATGAAGCAACTGCATGTGCTGTTGGTCAAGCTGAGATTCTACATCTGGTGTCAAACACATCTGGATGTTGGTGCAGAAACACCTGACGTGAAACCACAAGTACCTCACACAACTATAATACTTAAAAACCCGTAGCCATAGTTTTATCACCTCAGTCAGATTATGTAAAAGTATTTTTATGCTGTATACTGTTGTAAGTCTGTTTAAGTGGAAGGTTTGCTACACACTATTTTGTCACTTTATTCTGTTCACTGTGTTAATGTTGTAATCTTCAAAAAGATTTTATAAGAGTTTGTTCATATTTTAAGTTTTTAAGAGTTCACACATTTTGAGCATTTTGTTGTGCTGTTAAGAAGAAGTCTAGAAGCCTTATTAAAAAAAAACATTTTATTTACATTAAACATTGTATTGAAATAATTACACACAATCACATGTTTCTGTTTTTCCGAAAGTCAAGGATAATAAGGAAAATTGTACATTTTAAAACAAGCTGCCATTATTTGGGCCTCACAAGTGAGAATGCCCAAGTTACTTCATTTCAACAGGTTCATCAAGCCATTTAAATTAGTACACATAAGCTCCATTTCATTTTTAATAAATTAATATCGAAAATGGGAGATTTCACAACTTTGAGTTCAGCCTGCTGTGTTCAGTTTGACCTTGTAACCATTCAGTCCATCAGTTCTGTTGACTGGACATAAAGAAAGGCATCTCACTTACAACAAAGAATAAAATCTACCACTTACAACCAACATCATTCATTCTCTAAGTCAATAAAAATCTATATATGACTCTTAAAGGGCTACTTTACTTCTATATCTCTAAAGTACAAAAGTAAAGTGGAGTTTCCCTTCATTACAGTGATCAGTCTTAAAACAATACACACACTAATGCTTACAAAAACACGACACAGACATGTTTGCGAAAGCACATTTAAAAGTCCAGCTTTGTAAAAAATGCCGTGGGTGTAACGTGTCCCGCCTGGAGGCACAGACACGCAGGGACACGAGGGAATTCTCTTTGCTGGATCCAGTAGTGGGAAAGGGGCAAGAATCTGTCAGTTAAGGTTAAAGAACTGGACGCCAAATCTCCTCAGTTTTAACTTCAGTTAATAAACAATTCAGCCTTAATATGGTTTTAACACTGGAGGCCAAGGCAACAAGCCAAGATATGACTAAATACAAAACAGATTCAAAAGGACACTGGAGGAAATAAAAGTCAGATCTAAAGGGTCTTAGAAAATAAGAGAATTGGGCTTTAAAGAATTCCCCAATCTTTAAACCTGACATTACAGTGAATCTCATCATGACTGCCTCAAACTCTGACTTACAAACACACACACACACTATCCAACAGACGACAGCGACAAACAGCATAGATATGATCACTTACAACCAGTGAGACACAGACACACACACACACACACACACACACACACAACCGTACCGTAGCTCATCACAGATTCAACATTAATACACAGTTAATACCCAGAATAACCTGATATCCCAGAATTCCCTCCCTCTTAGTAATATTCCTCCTCCTCATAAGACAATACAGTGACCCCTGACCTTCACAGCAGTATCGGTTCAGATCCAGAGAAATGATAAAGCTTGTGTACTGAACATTAGAGCAGAGGGCCGGGGTAACTCCAGACCATCATCTGTCTGCAGCCTGTGACTGAAGTGACGTCAGATATAATATAAGGAAGACTACACCTGTGGAACAAGTTCATGTGCAGCTACAGAACAGTGACGGTGACATAAGAGAAATCTTTTTGCAAAAACTAACCTTCAGCAGTATTTCATTTCATCACTAACAAACCTCAGCTACCAACACAATCATATGCCCCTAACTAAAACCTCATTAGTGCCTGACTCCAGTGTTTCAAAGGGAAATGTTTGCACGTCACACTGACTTTTGGTAAACATGATGATTTCTTTGATCTCAGTTTTAAGTAAATTAGACCAAAGTAAGATGAGAAACAGGACCACCCATAACCTCCAGGCCTCCGTAATCAACATGTTTGAATTAATATATGTTACAAGACTTTAGGGATCTGATTAAGTGCAATTTCACAGAAATGGGACTCAGTGTACTTATTTCAATATTCAGTAGCAACAAATCTCCAGTGTACTCCCACTTTTAAATAAGATGAAGCGTGTCAGCATGTATGCACAGCTCCGGCTTCTCTTAAAAGGGACTTCAGGTGAGGAACACAAATAAAAAAAGCTACCAAATCTATGCGAGTATTTACCTCATATTAACAGTGGCCTGTGGCACCGCTGGGGGGTGTGTGTGGGGCCACCCATGGCACAAAGACTTGGCATAAAGAAAAGTGTCCAGTTCCACCCTGTTAAGTCAGTAGAAGTGATGCATCATGGGATTCTGTCAGTAATCACATGGTTTCAGGTGTGTGGGTTTAAAGGGTTGAAATGTAATATTATAGTCTGTCAGGTGTGGTGGTTGCCATGGTGTAGGATGTCGTGTGAGGTGATAGAGGTGCAGAGTTTCGGTGTAGTGTTGTGTTGAGTTGTGTTTGTCTTCTTAAATTTCTGTGTGGCAGAGGTGAGACGCAGGTTCTTCACCGGCAGCATCAGAGACTTTCTTGCCCCGAGCAGAGACTCTTAGGCAGCATCGTAGCTACCACTGAGGACAGTAAAGTCACGTCTGTTGGTTCTTTTTGGGGGGTGTGGGGGATTTGTGGAGTTTCAGCAACCAGGAGAAGTTTACATTCTAATTAAAAGGAAAATATGTTTACACTCAGTATAATATAATTATAATTTGATGGCCTAGAAGCCAATAAAAAGCAAATAATAATAAAGACCTATGTCACTCCTTTTCTATTTCGTCAACAAAATATGTGTTAACCTATTCAATGCATCAGTGTTAGATTTTTAAAAATCTGTGCGAGTCAAAGGTTAAAGTTTCCTTCCTTCCTTTTTTTAAAGCCAAATATCTGATTGAAGAATAAGTCAACAAGCCTCAGAATATGACCAAATATTCACTACTTTCAGGTTGGTGCTCAGGTTTGTTCCTAAAAATGTGCAGGAGGATTGAAAACAGCTGGTTCATAAAAAAAAGTACAAGGACAGAAAATAAAATTTTGGCCTGATTCGCTGTTTTGACTTACCTGAACCAGAACCTCGGCCTTGATACAGTCTTCAACTTTCTAAATCCTACAACTAACCCTCTAGCTCTAGCCTGGGGGTAAGCTCTACCTGAGAGTTTAAATTCAGGACAAGAAAGTCCCTTACTTATTTTTGCATCAATTAAAATTCATCCAGCTGTTAAACTGTGGCACCACCAATTATTATTATTATCATCCGTGTGTTAAATGTGCTTGTTTTTACAGTACAGTTAGAACCCATCAGATTCAGCTTGTGACCCCTTATTAGTTGGGAACCACTGATCTACAGCATCACAGCTTATGGGTCAATCTGCATGACTCAGTATCATTTATTATCTTTGTGATCTACTGTTGATATTTTACCTAATTCAACACTACAAAAAAATAATTACAGATTTCTCTCTGGTTATTTTTCTTAAATATTTGAGAATTACTTTTTAAAACAACCCTTGATCATTCAGCACCATGTGATGGACATCTATTCATCTGGTTTATCGTCTTTAACAGATATTATGATGTAAGTTAGTTAATGTCAAAGAATTTCTTCGGGTAACTTCAGTTTTCGTTGGCTCAAATATTTAAGTCTGTGCAGCTGTCCACAGCTGTCGCACAAGTAAATGTTAATTTGCTTAATTGTGTGTAAGTATGACTCTGTTTGTTTGTCTCTACTCTTGAATTCCCATGTATATGTGTGCGTGTGTAGACAGCACCTGTGTGAGTTATTTCACACACTCAGGTGCCTCAGTGATGCGTCTCCAGCTCCACCACCGTCCACTCGCCCTGTGGGGAGCTTCCACTGGCCTCTGGGGAGAAACTACTGACAGAGGTGACGGTGGCAGAGGGAGGGGTGAGTGGAGGCAGCAGGCTGGGCCACAGGCTGCTCTCCAGGGGGCTCAGTGTGCCTCCTGCACCCCCTGGCATCAGCAGCAGGGAGGAGCAGCCATCTCCATTCAGCAGTAGGGTCTGATTGATCAGCTGCTGGACTATGTCCACTTTCTTTCCCCAGTCCAGATCCAGGGGTGGAGGTCGCTCTGGAGACTCAGGAGGGCAAGGGGAGGAGCTGTCTCCATCCTGGGAGGGGCTGCTGGGTGTCTGAGGGGAGTCTTGGTGAGGAGGAGGAGGGTCCTCAGAAGAGTCTCTATGTTTGTCTTCATCTGCCGTCACCCTCTCACAGTCGTCGATCTCTGGATTTGACGTCTCTTGCTCCGGCTCTTCCGTCTCTTCAGTGTGGTTCAGCTCGTTTATTTCCTGTTCTTCATCTCCAGCCTCCTCTTCATCACTGTTCTCCAGGGCTTCATAGATAGTGCAGAGGCCAGAGGAGGGGGACAGCAGCACCGTCTGACCCTTGTTGGACTGTTGCAGCTCTTGCTGCCACTGCATGATTTGCTGCCTTTGCTTCAGCTCCTGTTGTTGCTGCTGCAGTTGTAGTTCAAGGTCTCTCCTCTGCTTCAGCTCCTCTTCCTTCTTCCTCTCCTCCGCCTCCTCTTTATTCCTTTTTATTTCTTCCTCTGCTTCTTCTTTCTTCTTCCTCTGCTCCTCCTCCTCCCGCCTCTTCCTCTCCAGCTCCGCCTCCTCCAGCGGTCTACTCTGTTGATCCCTGCGTTGCTGCATCTCCAGCAGCTGTCGCTGGTGCTGCTCCAGCCTGAGGAGCTGGGGGCTCAACGCCTTCTGCCCGGGGCTCCTGGGTGGGAGGTCAGCACAGGTCAGCTTCGGTGGGGCAACAGAGGCGCCATGAGGTATGACGATGTCGCAGTAGGTTCTAGGGTATGCTGAGTGATCGCGGCGGTGAGGGTGCGGTAGTGCAGTGAGGCCTGTGTGTGAGAGGAAGTGGGAAGGAAGATTACAGTAGCGTGATGTTATAAAACAGAAGTCACAGGCAGCAGGACAGCGACAGCGGTGCAGTGTGAGTACAAGCAGAAGGGTGTAGAGGGAAGGGGCTGTGGCCTTCAGAGGCTCATACTTGCTAAAGGAATAGTGGAAGCATTGTGAAGCCAAGCCCAAAGGTCTGCCAGTAGCCTACAGAACCACACTGACCGGCAATCATTTGTAGTTTTGTCTTTGAGCAAACGACAATGGGACAAGTGACAGATAGAGCCTGTATTAGACCAGTATTTGTAGTATTTGTGTAAAAACAGTGAACACACCAGAAAATAGTGACCTGAGGCAAGGTGACTGGGGGTGGTGACTGGGGCCTGGGTACGGAAATTTGTGCAGAGAGCATCTGTACATAGTTAACAGGATTCTTTTGCTACATGTAATTTTTTTTTTAAAAAATGACACCCAGAAAGATTTTTGTGTGCAAAAAAAAAAAAGCAGCCAACTTCCTGTATATGCAAATACTATCAACAATGGTGAGACAAACAACCACAGAAAAGCTTACTGCGAGCTTAAACCATCGTCACCCGAGAATGGAGTTTATAGTTAGTCAACCAGTGATACATGCAAAAGCTCTCCATGCATTTATAGACATCCAGCATCACAGGAAAACGGACATACCTTGGCTTTAGAAGGAATCAGGTTAAGGTTAGATATTCTTCTAACCTAAGTACATCCAGACCTAGAGCCAAGCTATTTGTCTGACCCTGAACAAACCAATCCAAAGTAATGAGATGAAAGTCATTGTGCAACAGTGACATGCATAAGCTCAGTCAACTTTAATACAATCGCTGTAGAACAGTGCAGCAAGAACGCTAAAAAAAAAAAAACACAAAAAAAAAAAAAAAAAAAAAGGCAGAAAAGAGCTAAAACAGCAACACACCCACAGAACAGTGGAGGGAAATTAAAGCAGCAGCAGAATAAGTGGTGGTGCGTCCGTCTTGATGCTGGACAATGAGATGTCAAACTCCTTTATCGCTTGAGATGCTGAAGTTTGATCCGTGGATGAGCTGGTCTTGTAGCATGATTGGGTCGTAGCAGATTCATTCCAGTTATGTAGTTGTCAGACCAGTGAGGTTGGGCATGAGTTCCACTGTTCATTGTATCCAGTTTTCAAAGGAAAGGCCATGACTTAGGTATGAGTGTCTGTGTGTCTGCAATATGATGAGATGTCTCAAGCCACAAGTTAAAAAAAACAACAAAAAAACAGGAACATTTTTTGAGAGCTTAAATGAATATCAGTAGTGTTGGATGATTTGTCTTGGACGTAGCTCGACAGGCTGTAAATATGCCTTACACTCAACTCCAAAGTGCTCATTTCAATAAAACTGTACAGTGAGAGAGTACATCATGGTAAAAATCTAATCTTTATTTAAAGTTTTAAGGTTCATTACTCCAAAAGATGGATAAACACAAGAAAAAGCCGGGGTACAATTTAAAGTGCAAGAAGAGATGAGGAGTGATGGAGGATAAGGAAGATTGCCTCTATCGTAAAGTAGGAGAGCGAAATCAAACATGAATATACAATCAGAACTCATTTGAGTAAAAAGTAGAAGGATAAATACACATGAAAACAGTTCATTCCACATTTCTTTTGTTGCTTCTTTTTCTTGTTTTCCCTCTTTAAGAGCTGTAAACAGACGAGTCAAATCCGAGCCAACCACATAATTCTGTGTTAAATAAAACAGAAACCAAAACCCAGACACGCTCACACATTAGGAGTAAATAGTAGTAGCTATTGCACATACAGGAATTTAAGCCATATACTCATAATGGAAATGTTATATCCCTCCTTTTTTTTTTATTTCTTCCCTTCTTTTTTTTTTTTTTTTTTTTTTTTTTTTTGCTCTCTGTTTTTGTTTTGCTTTGATTACGTCCACCCCCAGAGATTTCAGGACAAACACTGACAACAAGAACTACAACAGTGAGATATTGTTTCGGGGAGGCTAGAACAGGGCCAGAGGGAGACAAAGGGACGTTACTCGGGCTGTTAGGGAGATGATGAACTATACGTTACCTGCAAAAGAGTTCTCAGTCTTTTCACAGATAGCAGAATAGTAGGGAGGCTGGATGTCATCTGGGTTTTCCTCTGGTTGCTGCAAAGTGCACAGAGTTGATGAGGGGTCTTCCTCTGACCCCGGCGCTTCCTCCTGGACAGGCTCAGCAGACTCTGCTTCCTGCTTCCCACACTCGATGTACTGCTGCTCTGCGAGGCATGGCTGGACGAGAGGCTGCGGGATGAGACAGGGCTCCTTGGCCTCCTCAGGCAACTCCTCCAGGGAGAAGATGCCAGGGCTCTTGATGCAGCTCTCCCCTGTGGACTGAGCGTTGGAGCTGGAAGCTGTGGTCATGGTGTCAAAGCCGTAAGACGCCAACGAGGTGGCTGAAGGCGGGGTGGTGTCTTCACCTGCACCGGCCTCCTCCGTCTCGGCCTCCTCTCCCTCTTCCACGGTGGACAGGCAGCGCTGCGCAGGAGGCTGGCTGTCGAAGGTGATGTTGCTGACTGCTGGACTCTCCAAAGAATCATCCAGCTGAGCTTCTCCCTCTGTGTCACTGGCCTCGTCTTCTGTTACGGAGGAGGAGGAGGGGTTGGAAGTGGGGGCAGTTGCAGGGCCTCCAAGGACTTCATCAGCGGGCAGAGTCTCTGCCTCTGCCTCCTCCTCCTCTCCTTCCCCGTCTCCTCTCTCCAAGTGGATGCCCAGGTCCTGGTAGTCCAGGCTGTGCTGGGGAGAAAGCACTGGGACTTGTGCATCTTGAGGCTGGAGCTTCCCGTCTTGGTTGTAGTCACCGAGTTCCTCAGGCGTGCTGGTCTCGCTGCTCAGGGTGCTCGACAAAGACATTCCTGGGGCAGAGAGGGGAGCTGGGGCCAGGGTCTGCATTGGGGCAGGGCTGGGCTGATCCAAGTACATTTGGGCCTCTAGATCTTGTGGATCGTCTTTGACAGAGGAATGATGGGGGGCGTCTTGGTTTTCATTATCAAAAGGAGGAGCGGAGCCTAGTTCTAGCCAGGCTTGGGCCGGGGCCTGAGTTGGGGTCTCAGAGTCTGTTTGCCAGGGGTCTAAAGGACTCGCTACAGCCGCTCCTGCCGCCTGGGAGAGGTGCTCATGAACCTGCTGTGGCTGAAGAGGTTCTGCCCAGTGATCAGCGAAGGGGTTTGGTTGGTCCCACTGAGCGGCTGGGGCGGAGGGCAGCAGAGGAGGGGGGGGTGGCGGCTGAGCCACTCGGTTCAAATTGTCCAGCCTTTCATCCTCAGCGAAGTCATCCTCATCTGCATTCCCATAGCTTTCCAGGCCGCTCTCCGTCACCCCCTCGCTTGCCATCTCCACATCTTCATCCTCCTCATCATCATCCACGTCGTTGTCATGCCTGGGTCTCTGCAGTTCATCTGTGCGCTCTGAGCCCACATCCATGTCACACACACGATCGTCGTCATCGTCGTCGTCATCTTCATCCTCATCAAAGTCATTCGCCGGTATGTCAGGGACCTTCTCAGAGTCAGGGGAGCCTGCTGAGGCACCCTCCATGTCGATGGCTCCTTTGAGGCTGCCGTCTCCCAGATCATCCATGCTCTCCGTGCCCTCCATTACACCAGGGGTGCTAAATTCAGACGCACCCTGCTGGCTGCCACTAACATCCTCAGAGTCCAGCTCAGAGAGCAAGGCGCCACTGGCTCGCCAAGCAGACCCCCCCACTGGTCCAGCTGATCCAGGATGGGACTCCTCTGTGGGCTGTGTGGTCCCACTCATTTCAGACATAGAAACCAGCTGGCTTCTCTCCCTCTCCTCTTCATCATCCTCCTCGTTTAGATTGGTGGGAGGCACGATCTGAGGGATGACGTTTGCTGCTGCTGCTGGGAGAGTTTCGGATGTGGAGGGGGTTTGGTTTGTTAGCAAGTAAACAGGCTCTTCAGACAGGTCTGGAGGGGAGGCCACAGGTGGTGCTGTAGGCTCAGCGGGGGCAGGGATCTGCTCCTGTGTTGTTAGTAAAGGAGCACTGATTTCTAGCTGCTCTTGGGGTGGAGGTGTTTGTGGTAAGGCTGTCCTGACAGGGCTTTGTGGAGGAGTGGGAGCAGCTGCATGGCTTTGCTCAGGCTCTTGAGGTACCACTTCTGGTGGGGTATCCTGTGCCAGGAGTGGGGGAGGGACCTCCTCTGGTGCAGAGGCAGCAAGGAATGATCCCTGTGGTAAGGCCGCTGCAGCCTCTGCTTGTGTTTCCTCGAGAACAGCTGCTGCTGTTGCAGCTGCTACCGCTGCAGCGGCAGCAGTCTGTGCTTCTACAGCAGGAGTGGTGGCATCTGAACCCCCGGTCTTCTTGACAGCAGTGAAAGGTGGGACGGCCTGAGTGGGTTTGGTTCCACGTTTTGCCTGAGAGGTGCTGCCATTTGCAGGTCTGCTGGCCGGGGAGGCAGGTGGGGTTCGGCCAAGCGGCGGTTTGTTGGGGGCAGGGAGCCGAACAGCAGCTACAGGTTTCTTTGCGGGAGGCTTCGCAGGCTGTTGAGTTTTGGACTGTGGCACCTTGGGCTCTGGTGCTTTTGCTGTTGAAGACCATTTGGAGGCAGCATTGAGCTTCGCGGTGGCCACGGGTTTCGAGGGTTCAGGTTTTTTGGTAGCAGCTGATCCTGTAGCTGTTGCAGGCTTCTTACCAACTGGAGCAGAAGGTGGTCGACTCACATCTGATCCAAAGAGAAAAACAACAAAATGTAACGCTCCCAATCTGAATGTCAAGAAAAATTACTTTTGAACAAAGTCGATTTCAGCTCCTCATCTTTGTGATAGAAGTATTTTTTTTGATGGTCCAAGCTAAAATATCCCAAACACACACTCCAGACTCAAATTCATTCATAAAGAATCTAACATCATGGATAAACAGTTCATAAATAATGTTTTTAAAGTCAAGCACTTGATGCTACTTTATTACAGACATTTTAATAATCTGAAAGTGTGTAACCATAGATTAGATGTGTATGTACAATACATATAATATACAGCTCAGTGACATGGCCTCAGTTCAGTGTCTCCTGGACAGAACAGTGAACAACTTCTAACCTTTCTTGGCAGCAGCAGTTCTGGGAGGCGGTGCTGCTGTGGTCCTGCCAGTAGAGGGTGCCACCGTAACTCGAGCAGCAGCTGCAGTTTTGGCAGTTGCAGTGGTGGAGGGCTTGTTTGTAGCTGCAGTGGGCCTGGATGTGGTGGATGCAGGGCGAGCTGTTGGGGGAGCTGTAGCCAGCCTGGAGGCAGAGAAGGAGAGAGACGGTCAGATGGCAAAGCAAACACTGAAGGAAAAAAAACTAAACTAAACAAAAACAGCAAACACAGCTTAATGTTCGTTGGCAGAGGTCCAAACATGAAATGTGATGCTGCGCCTCTACATGCATAAATAATTGTCCTCTCCTAATGTAAACCACAAAGGCAATTTCAACAATGGGAACACATTAACACAGCATCATCCATCTATTGCCACATTAATGCCTCCTTCCTTTTCCACTCACTACCAAGATGCAAGGGCAGGGTGTAATGAGCAGGAGGGGAAGAAAGAAAGATCGAAGCTTGATCAGGAGAAGAATGACAAAGAAAAGAGGTGATGCAAAGGGTAGAAATGACAACTCAGGCAATGAAAAGTGACAAAAGTTCCTCCAACAAAAGAAAGACAAACAGTGATAATTGTTTTTGGTGCTAAAGAAGGAAATACTTCAGGCTGAAATACTTTTACATTCATCATTGCTTTTAACTGCTGCTAATAACTGTGCCCTGACTTTAAATTGCCTCCATGTATGAATTGTGCTACATAAATAAACTTGCCATTATTGCCCATAGTCAAAGAGTACAAGGCAGCTAATGGAACCAGCTCCTGTCTACATCACTTTTTAACTAAAAGTACTTGTGCACATTGTCATAAGTTGATTTTCACACTGTAGCCATTTTACACATTTGCATTTTGCAAGGAGGCAAATTTGAATTAATTCAATTTATCGCCCAAGATCAAATCCCAATTTAATGTCAGCAGTACCGGTCTAATAGTTAGTGTAACAACTACAATGACATGTATAAAATCTGTTGCTTCCTGATTTGAGAGTGATTTTGGATGTGTGGCCATGTTTTCTCTTGGGACACTGATTCTTTCAGATATCATGTTCTTGCTTTATTATCTGCTCATGTGAGAAAAGTGAAAAGATGCAACTTAAACTGGAAGAAACAGTGCAATCAAACAGACATCCTGACAAATCTGACCATCTGGCTCATAAAATACAGTGGTGTATGGAGGTGTAATGGAGGTTGACAACATTTAGTGTAGTTTTAAGCTGCACAGCACCTGTAATACAGTTGTAGTAAATTAGTATTTCCTCTGTTTCATGTCATTCAGTTATGCATGTCAGGGCCTCATTAGGGGCCACATGAAGGCCTAATGGACACAGCTCATTAAATGTGACAATCAGAAAGAGACGTGTATTGAGGTGAGTGCACTGTAACATGGTATTTATGCAGCGTGGTGATATGAAGAGCAGTAACCTACATAAAAATCTGAATGCTGCTTCTGCTTGTGCTAAACTGGGCTCTGTGAAATCTCAACACAATGCATTTGCCTTGTCAGGCTCCAAGAATTTGACGTAGTCTGTGCTGCAATGCACTGCTGAACTGGCTAACCTACAAACAGATTCAGTCTGTGAGACGAGCGAGTCGCCAGCTGCAGGCAGAACTAGTCCTCACTTCCACACTTGAACCCTCATGTTCAAAAAAACAATGCAAAAGCTCAGCAACATAAATAATTTGACATCTGTTTCTAATCAGACAGATTGACTTTCACATCAGCAAGAGCTGCATAATCAGATGTAATTGCCTTAAGGAACCGTGTGACCCCATCAGCAATTACAGTAATCTCCATTATGTCTTCTTTTGGTTCTTTGTCCGTTCGTGTCGACATCCTTGACCGTATCAGCAGAGCGAGACACACTGACTTTGATGGCTTTCAGTGGAGTAGCATGCCAGCACACAGATGCCGCTCCCACATTACATTAACCATCACAATGACCATTTGTTTCCCTGAGATCACACAGCCGCTGCACAGACATGGCCTCATAGCTACGGGATAGTGTAATTGGCCGACATCAGAAGATTTGGGCTGCAATATGAAGAGCAGCTGATTGACGTCCTTTTTCCAAAATCTGAATTGACACGACCAAGAATCAAGAATCAAGGCGGACGATACTGAGTGAAAGGCTTTCTCTAAAGGGAGGGGGAGAAATGATGAGGAGAGTTAGGAGTTTGGAATAAAGAGGGTAAGGGGAGGTCACAGACACACTATAACCCCAAAAAACCCCATCCCCTCCCTCCATTGTTTTACGATGAGTCATAACACATAAATTTTTGATCCAGAGGGACGGCACACAGAGGAATAGACAGACCCACTAATGCCTCTGCTCCACACAGTGTCTGTGGGTGTTGGCCGGTGGTTCTGTTGTCGGTGTATTCGTATGGATTACATTTACTGCCAACGGAGGGTTGAAATCAATACAAATCAACGGTCAAAAGAGAGGATGAGAGGCACTGCGGAGCCATCTACAGGATTTTCAGGGCAAAGGTCAGCACAGAGACACTGTGATGCACATTATGGGCTTTCTTTGATTCAATTTACTGTCAATATTCACTAATGTTTTGCTGAAGCCACACCTCCTTCATCCATGAATCTCTTTCCTGTTCTTCCTTCTAAAAACACAGCTGGGAGGCTCGACTCCTTGGCATACCCACGCTCATGGATTAAATTATTCTGTTGTAATCAAGCCAAGGAGAACAAGGACGGTTTGGCCAGGATGTACACTTTATCCCGGCTGCAGTCAGCTCATCCTACAAATAAAATGCAGTTTAAGTGCACATTCTTCTGTTCTCACTCTTTCTCCTCTCATCACTTCAAGAGCCCCTTCAGAGACAACAAATGGAAATAAAGCACCCTAACAATACCTTGTTTGGCTTGTAGGCCATCCAAAACCAGCTGCTTTACTCCCTCCTGAGAGGAGCACACATTCCTCGGGCTTGTGCAGGCCTACACTTATCTCCTAGACAATAAAGAGTGGAGCCCTGAATCAGCTCAGTGGAGAATTTAGATGAAGTGTTGCAGCCTAGCAATAGCTGAGCAGACAGCGCTGGCTCTTATGAAGCCCGAGGCACCCACTGTCACTGTGATAGATGCCATGGGTCTTTTCCGTTAGGCCAGTCATCCTGCTCCCTGCCAAGACTGTCGGGGAGAAGTGACACAGTTTTATCTCCAGCAGAACAAAGAGAACAAATCAGGAGACGGTGGGAGAAACTAACAAAATGAGAGGATAAAAGTGAGAAGACAGTGTGTTGCACAAAGCTAAGCTGTTCTTGTATTTGGTGTCATTTTAATAAATTCTCCATTACAGCAGATTCAGTTTTTTGAATGAGGATAAATTCTCTCCTCCTGTAATTCTGTCCATTTGTATTTGTGACATCCCACAAACTGCTCAGTAACATGAAGGAATACTACAGTGATGTAGGAATACTACAACACTGTCCATCTCATGTTACACAACTTCACTCTGAATTTTCCAGTCTCTGTATGCAGCCCAATGATGAGTTGAATGAGTTAGACTGGTAGATGGAGTTAGGCTGTAAGGAGGGCCTGAAGAGATCCTGGACTAATGCCCAGCGCTGTACATGCACAGACGGCAGAAAAGAGGGATGAGGGGCAAGAGAAGGGAGATTGAAAGGGGGGGTGGGGTGGGCAAAGGCTGATTGCTCAGTCAGTGCAAGGACACCATAACTCATCACGGAGCAGAGCAGAGCAAAGCAGGTGCCAGATTTTACAACATTTGGCTCTGACTCCTTTTATCAAAGATGGCTGGGACAGAGACGTCCTCCTGTCATGCAGACAAACTGTCCATCTCTACATTTGTCTTAGTTACATATTCTAACTAACTCACAGCTGAAACAGCCCTGCCTCATCACTGTACCATCATATCTCATCAAACCCTCGTGTCACCTTGCCTTCACACAAATCCTGTTCCTAGTTGAACGTCACTAAATCTCATTTGTTCTTCTTTTTTAAAAAAACCCAATATGTTTTCATTTCTCCCTCTGGACCTATTAACATTAATACTTCATGAGAGGGACTGGTCTTTCCATTGGACACGGGCAGTGTGTGCCACTACAACAACATGCTTGTTGTGCACATTGACCTTACAATAACACACGATATTGTCTGCACTGTTTGCCATGAGTTTACATGAACAATATTAACATGCAGATAATTGACTTTAAAAATGTTAATGTGGGTTCCTGTGCAACAGTTTGGCCACCATGACCGCTGTTGTCTCAGCGACACGAGGAACAATATGGGATGTCTGGAATTACAGGGAAGAGGTGATAGACCTATTGTGCTGCTACTAAATAATCTCATTGGGTAGTTTGCCAAATCCTTTAACACCATTCAGTTCTGTTAGATGTGCTGCTATGGAAGGTTAGTGCCATTGTGTTAAGTGTCATGACTAATGCAAGTCACTGCTTGAGCCGAGATGTGTTTGTGTTAGTGTCCAACTGCCAGAGAGCCGGCACCAACACCAGTACTGAGTGAAATGCACACCACGGCTACGGTTGCCACACAAAGGATTCGACACGCCGCTGACTTAGCCATCACACACACTCTCTCACACACACACACACACACAGGTGGCATGAAATGCAACATGCGTCGTCTGTCACGAGGGCAGATGCCTGCTGCTATTCTCCCGTTGTGCTGCCTGCGTCTCAAGCTGAGAGGAAAGTGTCTGTTGTCACGTCCTGGAGAAAAAGCCGGAACAGTCACAGAAGGATGATGTGCTTCTGTAATCAGACTCCTACATTATAAAAGCCTCATCTGATTAATTCAGTGGATGAGCTTCTGTGCACACAACCTGACACACCCCAACAGAAAATACACATGATTAAGAGCAACCACACAGTCTACATGGTGCCAGGCTGTTGAGAACTTCATAACAGTGATAATGGTCATTCTCGTTAAAACCATCAACATTGATTCTGTCTAAGACTGAATTTTCTGACATTTTAGAGACGAAGTGATGAGTTGATTAATAGAAAATTTAAATAATCATTACAATTGTCTGTTTCTGCCAAACAGCTTCATCTGCTGTGTAAAACAGGAAACTGGAGCGTCTATAAATCAACAACAGAAATAAAGCTTTGCTGTAGAAACTGGTGAAGCATTTATTTTATTTTTTGTAGTAAAGAAACAATTCAATTTAGGAAAAAGTGATGCAGCACAATTTTCTTTTATTTAATAAGAGAACATTAAGAGGGAAGACAAGTAGAGGCAGAATCTAATCAGGCCTCTCAGGACAGAACAGTACATCCTGTGGAGAGATGTTGGATTGGAGAATTATGGACCCGACTCTAAACTTTGGAGACCTCATTCATTTATACAAATGACTCATTATCAACTCGTTAATCAAGTTCAAAACATAATTTTACATTTTGAAGCTATGGCTTAGACGTCCTCCTTTGGCAACAGATTATATAGATGCCTGAATTTCTGTCATGTAAAATAAAACAAAAGCCGTCTAGTTCGAATGGCAGTAAAATGACGTGGTGAACTATGAAATTCTACGACAGCCAAATCATCCATATCCAAACCACTGGCCCAGTATGAGATGAATTATAAGGCATGTGAATAGCTCTCTGCCCTGGGGAGGTGGGGCTGGTTGCTGCCAGGGGGTCTGTTTGGGACAAAGCGATAGTTCTTCAGTATCACTGGTCCTGTTAAGGGCCTCTGTCTCAGGTCATTTCTGCTAACATGACTCACACTCTTGAAGCGAAATTTGACTCAATAACGGCCCAAAGACCACAAAGGACATCATTCTCCGCTGCTCTCTTTCAGGGCATCAAGATAAACAAAGTTGGTCTCATTCAGTTTGTCAGGGGATTACAAAGTTCAGATCTCAGAGAGACAGAAACACAATGACAGAGAGAGAGAGGGAGAGGGAGAGAGAGGGAGAGAGGGAAGGGTATTATCAATACAATAAAGTGGTTTCCCAACCACATGACTTCTTTTTCAGAACGTTAACACACACACACACACAGCGGCGTCAGGCCTGGAAACCTTTCAGCAGCTGTTGCCCGTTTGCGATATGATGCATACCTTGTGGTCTTTGAAACAGCAGCAGTTCCTCCTTTTGTCGTCGTGGTCGCAGTGCTTGGTTTTGGTGCAGTGGACGCCGTTGGTCTGTTGGTAGAAGCTGCAAAAAAGAGAAGATGATAAAATTGATTCGAATGTATAGAAATCAGAAAAAGAAAAAGATGATGTCAGGTTATCAAAGACTTATAATAATAATTAAAAAATCACAATTAATTTTACTTCTTGTTCAGACTCACCTGCAGTTTTGGGTCTTGCTGCATTAACAGTCTCGGCCACTGGTCTCCTCTTAGGAGTGCCATTCACTGATGTTGGCTTGGTACCATTTGTTACTGTGGCAGCAGCAACAGAGGTAGTCCTGGTAGGTCCAACAGACTTCTTGTCAGGCACTCGAGTTTGGTTCTTGACCGTGGTGGAACCTGCTGCTGCACCCAGTGGTCTTTTAGGTACAGCTCCCGCCGTTGATGCTTTTGCTGCAGTTGTCGTGGTTTTCTTGACTCCAGCTGCAGAAACATTGTTGGAGGATTTGACGTCATTCACCATGCGGTGCGAGGCAGTACCTGGCCGTGAGTTGGATCCAGATACGCCTGCAGATTTGCCTGTGGGCTGTGTCTTAGTTGCTTTTGGTTTGACTTTGGGCTCTACTGCCGCTGTCTTGCCATTGGCTTTTGGAGCAGCGGTGGGCGCTGCATCATTTGCAGCATCCTCTGGTTTGGATGATGGTTGCTCTGTTGAGTTGTCCTGCAATGAGGAAGGATCTGCTACTGCTGCAGCTTCAGTGGGCTCTGTGGTTTCCATGGTAACCCCATCCGGTTTCATCCCCTCCTCCTAAGGTATGGACACTGATGTTGTTGCTGTTAAGTAGGGTCCAGTGGCTCAGTCTCAGTTCCTCTCACACTTTAATGTCCTGTAGAGGAAACATAAAACAAGAATTAATCTCTTAATGCAGAACTGAACCACGTTGCACGACTCATGAAGTCATACGATAAACATGTCACTGTTAGCCAAAGGAAATGCCATTTATGGTAAGGGGCCTCTGTGGAATTTGGGGGAGTCTGAAAAACAGGAAGTGAGCAGTGTAAAATGCCAACTAATCTCTTCTCTAAACCAGTCGCTCTCCTCATCGAACACACAACTGACAATTATAATACAAGACACAGCAAAATTCACTTCAGAATCATTAAAACACCACAATAAAAGCAACAGTGGAAATTTTTTAGCCGCACACTTTATGGGGCAGAAATACAAAAAAAAAAAAAACTGATGACTGTGACTGTTGCTCCAAATGGCTTCCAGCATCTTGAAATTGAAAGGGGAAAAAAGCTGTGGTTTGGAGTCCTGAAAGCCAAGAGAGGCTTCACGATCTCCTGCCATGACACACAGCCCACAGAGAATGAGGAGAGCGAGGGGATGGACAACAAGCAGTAAATGGCCCATTTGTTGGGCATTGTCTTCCTTTCTGTTGAGCAAATGCAGATGGTAATCATCATGTGACCCAGTCACTGCTTGAAAGGGATCTGGGCTGATAAAATTCTTTAATTGACAGCACAAGTGGAAAATCTGAAATAAGAGCAGAGTATGAGAGGCTGCAGTGAAGAAGAGCAGGAAACGAAGGCAGAGGGCGAAGTGTGGAGCATGTGTGCGAGTACGGTCGTATAAAGGTCCTGAATTCATTAACCTCAGTCAAGTTTCCTCTTTCTCTGACTGGACAGAGCTCTTCCTGGATCTGTTATAGTTTATTCTCCTTGCCTTCAATCATCCTCTCCACCCACCCTCCCCACTCCTCTGCCCCTCTGACCACAGTAGCTTCCACCCACCCCCTCCTGATTACTCCTCTCCTTTTTCCTATAGCTACTTGTTCTTCTCAACTCCTTAGTCCCATCCTCCCACTACTAATAGATCTGCTTCCAGTAAATTGCCAAACAGATGGTCTAGCCAGTAGAGGCTCTGCATGGCCCAGGAAACAAGCTGTGCAAGAGACTGATTGAACAAAAAGAGATTGAGATGGATCGAAAAACAGCAAAGACCTATATAAGTAAGCAAAAGCTTTAAAAGAAAAAAGATTAATAAGAAGCTGGAGGGACACAGGGAATGGTACACAAACAGATGCTGACAGCTTTGAATTACTACAAGGTAAGAAAAGCAGGAGTAATAACAAACCACGACAGCAAATCAAAAAGAGAGCTGGCTCTGCTCTGTCAGCACATCTAAAGATCATGACTGTAAACAATGTGTGATATACAAGCCATTAGGCCTTATAACTAAAACATCTTAGAAAAATGACAAGTTCCAAAAGGCACAATTTTCCACAGACATGAGATTACTGAGTGAATTTATAAAGCCACACAGTGTAGAATAATAATCGAGGACGATTAGAGCCAAGTTTCGCTTTTACGATGATAAATGTAGTTATTTAAAGCTTCGACCGACAGTTATTTTAGGATTAATTCTTTTGGAGAAGCAGCACACATTCTTGTCCTAAGGTCAGAAAACAGTTTGCTCACCAGTTACACATTAACGTCTGAGGCAATGTGATACTGAGGCGCTTTTCTCCCAGAGCCCGACACTGCTTTACTTTGGCGCAAATGTTTACAAAGTAAAAAGAGCTGTAAGACTTTAGCCTTTGCCCTCAATGTACTGGGGATTCAATTAGAAAAAAAACACAGACTCATTAATCAAATGACAAATACATAAATAACCATTTGTTGCCACTCCTGGAAAAACTTGCTCGGCCAGTTTAGTACTGACAGCTACTGAAAACACAACTTCACACCCACTGAAACCCCCAAATCTCTTGCATAAAATAATTAGGTCCTTCCCTTCGGTTCAGCCGTGGAAAAGTCATCATTTTTAAGTGCTTGTCTTTCAACTGAGCTTTCACTCCTGCTGCCTCCTGTTGTATTTCTTCTCCTCTCGTCTCTGTAGCTACAGATCTCACACAGAAAGGAAGCCGAGTCAAATAACCTGCCAAAAAACACAGTGTTTGGATTGTCCCTTCTTTTGGAAAATGTCAAGCTTTGAATGAGGGTGAAACAGCTAATGTGCAGAGCCCCTGGGACGGCGCTGATCAGCTCCATTATCATCACTCCATTTATATGGACTGAGAAGGGTATGAAGCCATTAGCAAACTGGGAACCATCCAACTGAGATAATTTGTTGCTTAAGAAAAAAAAAAAGAAAAAAAAAGAAAAAAGAAAGACAGTTAAAATCAGGTCAAACTTGCTCCTTGAGGAAAGTTAGTGGATCTGCTTGTAAATAAAACCCGAGGAGTTTATCCGGGAGGGAGCTGCAGCGCCACAGGGAGTTGGGCTGGCTCCGTGACGTGCCTGCCATGGCACAGCTTTACCAGTCCAGCTACTAATGCCAGGGGCTTAGCAGATAGCAGCATGAATCACATTCCTCATGTGATGACCCCTTTCTGGGCAAGTGAAGGCATCATCTCTGACCAGCTGAAAACTATGTGACGCAGCTCAGACAGGAAGTGAAAGGATCATTAAAATCCCATCCACGCTCGCACAGTTGTTTTCCTATCCATCAGAAAACGTCACTCTCGACACCAATACTCAACTCGACCTGGGCCTCTTCAAGCTGTTGACACGCCGGATGAGTGTTCCAGATTTTATGTTCAGAAAAATGACTGCACAACAATACCAGCAGCATTTTCCGAATGGTCTGTCTGGTCAAGATGAACAGCCTCATGCATTTTGATGCAATAGGAAGAAAAAACCCTCTATTGTCTGCCTTTCTCTCAGTCCACATTTGCATAACAAATCCTAGTTCACTGAAGATTTAAAACCATATCGAGGACGCAGCACGTCTTCTTTCTCTCCAGCTCCACATAGCTAATATCACAATTAGCTCAATACCCGTGGCGACAATCACAATGAGTTGCAAGTACTGTGATGATGAAAACAAAAGGCACAGCGGCTGAAAAAGCTGCAGCAGTATACGTTCAGCCAAAGCACGAAAAAAGTGTTTAGATAAGTGTTTATAAATGCAGCCAGTGAGACTGTTAGAGGGAGTCTGTCTAGACAGAGAAAGAACTCCGTGGCCTCTGTGGTATTTACATTCACTTCTTCTAATAAATAAATCTGGCCTCATGCATCATTAAATCTTCCTCCTGACCTGTCTTGAGGCAGTTAAATTACATCTGTTGGATCCCATCTCTCAGTCTGTTGCTCTACACGTCCAGACATTAGTTGTGGTGCCTGACAAAATGGGTCACTTTTAATACTGTGTCTAATACAAGCAGAGAGGGATTTAGCTGTGTTGAGAGCATGGCAGGGGTTTGGAATGCATTGTGTAGACTGCTGGAGGTGGTGGAGGGGGGGGGCTGTTGATACTGATGCTGGGGCTTAATGTCATCTGTAGATCTGCCCCAGACTGTTGTCACAGTGCTGCAATTATATAAAAAGAGCAGGTTAGGAGTGGAACAGATTGACGGCGTGGCTAAACTGTAGGTTAATACTAACACATGCCAGTGAAGGAAAATCAGGGACATATTATATTTCTGCTCTTCAGGATTTTCCAGTTTTCCTTATGTGCCTTTTTATAATCAGAGCTGAAATGTTTCATCAATCAACAGAAAAATTATTGGAAAACCATAATGATAATTGATTTAGTCATTTCAGACATTTGTAAACAAAACAATCACCCAGCTGATTTTGTAAACAGGTAGTTAATCGAGAAAAAAATCTAATTGAAATTGATAATTACACATGAAACCAGCTTCTTCTTTTGTTGACTTTATATTTTAAGATTGCAGTCAAGGCTACATCTGCTCCAAGATGAGTAATGGTAGAGAGTGTATCAAGAGCACATCCGACCCATCCACATTCCAGCCCTGCCGACTTCCTCAAGTCTTCAGGGCTGCACAGTGACAGCTGGCTCTGTGTGTGTGTGTGTGTGTGTGTGTGTGTGTGTGTGTGTGTGTGTGTGTGTGTGTGTGTGTGTACGAGTAGGGAGTGAAAAGGTCAGAAGGAAGTTAGTGAATGCATGTGCACTAGGGTTGGGCAATTGAATCCATCGCCAGATGTTTTATTTGAGCGATTATTGTCATTTTATTTTGCTAAATCAATGGTCTTCAGCTCTGTCAATAATTAACCTGTGAGGCACCATTCAAAGTGTTTGCTAACAGGAACTGGCAGTTGGGGTTGGGTGCGTTCTTGTCGCACTGATTTCCGTCTTTAGTGTTTTCTGTCCAACTGATTGGTGCAACTAGACCAAAAACCATATGTGCAGTTGTGCACCCTGATCATTTTGTAGCATGTTATCCCCACGTTTGTTCACTTGGAAACTGAAAGCAGAGGCGTCCTTCATCCACTGCCATGGGGCTCGTTCAGATAGTGTCAGACAGCTGTTCAGCCTGTCTGTACAGCTTATTGCTTATCGAAGGTGATTTATTTTGTTTGATTGAGGAAATGTAGCCTATATGCTGTTTGAGTAAAATCAGATTTTCATATTAAAAGACTGAAAAACAGAAGGTCAGGTTAAGACAAATTTATTCAAACATAATACAGACACCAGTGCAAAAATATATCAGCAACCACTGGTTGTTGGACTGAACATTTAATATTTGTGCACGGTGTGAAAATGCAGTAGATATAGTTGTGTGTAAGTCAGCAAAGAATGTGTAAGATAAAAATGTAATTTGTACAAATTTACACGCATGAAGACCAAACAAAAGAAAACTGGCCACTTCCTGTATTCTTTCTACTCCACAGACACACTTGACTCATCTCTGCAATCTTACTACAGCCACACCTTCGACGTCTAAAACAAACTCTGGCTGGCTCGGTGGACCCGACCGAGCGAACAGGTCTGGGAGTGTTTGGCAGACGATGTTGGCAAACGGCAGCATGATAGTGTTTACAAGTGAGATATGAAGCTGCGGCCGTGTGCCTATTTGTTCATTAACTTGTCTCAGATGTGTGATAGAGAGAGGCATGTGCACAAACACGGGCAGTGTTCAGTCCGGGTGTGTGCATGTACAGCATGTGCACGTGATTCCCACTGTAACAGTCGACTGTAAAGGTTCAGAGGACGATGGTCAGTTGATGCAGTGGAATGAAGGGCAGAACAAGAGATTTGATCTGATTTGGGAAAACAAGGGGGTTTCCTAACCTCGAGCTGCAGCCTCAGAGCAACAGGGCAGATTCAGAAAGCTCTCACTTTCACTCCAATTCCTGCCACGACTAAAAAAAAAAAAACAAAAACCTTCTGAACTTACCAAAACAGTCCTCAGTGACCGATGAAGAATCTAAAAGCAAATTCATGTCAAGAGTGGGTAGGTAAACTGACTCCAGTAAATGGGACGTTGTGTGTGTGTGTGTGTGTGTAAAGGCCTGCTGCTGACCATACAAGGTAGTAGTGCTGTTTCTGCAGTATCACCAAGTGAGTGTTTAGTTCACACACACACACACACACACACACACACACACACACACACAGTGACGGAGTGGGAGAGAGGAAGAAGAGAAATTCAATCTGCTGTTGGAGCACACAAACGTCTGAAAGCACGCTGACGGGAGCCGAGTATATTCAGTGTACTCACTGTACGAGCCTCGAACTTGTCAATACCCAGCTCTGCAGTGCACGTCGCTGAATAATCTCTGCACATGAAGAGTGTCTGCAGCTCTTAGCTCCGACACACAAACACAGCAGGTCACGAGTCTTTGGGGGGTATTTCACAAATAAGAAAAGAGGGATATCTATCAAAATTTCTCTCTTGATTTAGAGTGACTTAGCACTCTGACTTAGATCAGTGTCACAAAACTAACATGTGACTCATGTTGCATAATGATGTGCAAACGAAGGAGGAGAACGCATCATTAAAAAGGAGAAAACATTAAAGAAGAATGTGCTGGGTTCTCTGTGGCCAAACCAGAGATGATAACATAGTTTTATGAAGCTATGATAACCAAAGCAGGCGACAACACTCACATATTAACAAACCCAGAAATGTCCAATGAATTAAAGGTTAAAGTTACATCTGGACGAAAGTTATCTGATCGCACCGATTCTCCTCTCCACTCATGGAGTAAATAAGAGTAAACAACATTTTTTCCCCCTTCATCCATAATACACAAGGTAAACTCATAATAAAATATTTTTTAGAAGTTTCATATGATTACATAACATTTATTTCTTTCATCAATTGACAGGAAATGATAAACTTCAATAGCAGGAAGTGATTTAGTCAAATTTACCCACTTTAGACCTCTGCAAAAGATGGTGGACAAGATACGTCCATCTTTGTGCTTAAAGCTGACTTTGTGAAATACCCACCTCCACTCCAGTAAAATGATCCAGTATAATCTGAGGTTAAAATGATGGTGGCAGCTCGCACCAGGTTAGAAAAAAACAATAAACATCAAAGGTGGCAAAGGATGAAGTAGTTTGTCAGCTGCTGCCACACAGCTACTGGTTTATTGACTTTTGGCAGTGGCTGTGAAGAGCACAGGCGTGTTTAAATGGGTAATTCTTTGTGTCTATGAAAACTGTCTGTCATACTGAACCTGCTGTTTTGTAAGGAAGATGTTTTAGTACACATCAGTGCAGAATGGATTTCCTACTGCCTCTGTCATGGAACATAATCAAACGTGTCATCTCTTTTCAAGCAGCATCACTTTCTTTTTGACACATCAAACAATGCGCAGATCTCAGCTGTCTGTAACCTTTTAGACGTGGCTGAGGTGAGTAAATTGGAGATACAATACAACACCCACTCATGACTCGGTGCATTCTTCAGCAGGCTGCCTAACAGCACAGCGAAACCACACACACAAAGTAAAACAGCACCATTTCTTGTGGGATGCAGTGAGGGAGGAGGGAGTAAGGACACACTGGCATTTTTTCCCAGCAATGTCTCACTAAAACAAAACCACAGAAACACATACTGTGTGTGAAAACTCCCTCAGTCCAGTAAAAGATCATACAACAGCTCTTCCCAGGTCAAGCTTATGTTCAGACAGTAATAGCTACTGCAGGTCCTGGCTCATATATTGACCTTTTACCCTGAAACACAAATCACAAGGAGAACTTACTGAACTTCATCTGAATGAACAGTAACCCATCATCACTCCCCTGCTAATGCATCCTGTGTGAACCTGCGAACTCCCACTCGAGGCTGGCAGAGAGACAAACTCAATAACAAAATAAAAAATATAATTTAAGAATAAACACTGACCCAAACACTCGGCTATAAAAGTAAAAACATCCTCTGGAACATTCAACTATATAAACTGCTTTTATACTGTTGTGTGGTGGATCATTTGCTTTTGCTTCGATACAAAAGAAGTGATGTGTATAAGCTGCATGGTGTCAAAGGAAAGAAGCACTCTAACATAATACGTTCCCGGCCTCTGCTGTCAACATCACATGTACTGCATAATGGACTCATGCAATAAAAAAACATAAAAGCATCAACTGAAGCCAGGAAGCTATAGTTGGGTAGGAAAGGCTTTTATTCATGCTGGCATGTTTTCCACTATCTGTCAGATAGTGGAAAAAAAAAAATGTAACACTCACAATATCAATATTGTTCATTTTACAGTAAAACACCTGGATGGGGCGTGTAGCCACAAGGATGTGTTGACACAAGGACAGGAAAGTATAAAAGCCAAGAAAACAGATGGACCCTTGAGGTGCACCGTCCCACAGCTTTCTGAGGAGCTTCTCTTCTATTGTTTCTTTTCTTTTGCCTCATCACCAGGTCTTGGCTCCTACCCCTGCCAGTCTCTGTGGATAATTGTGTGTATGTGTGTGTGGAGGGCAGGGCTGCCCACCGGGCCTCCTCACCTCCGCCAGAAAGCGATCAAGAAGATGAATGGTACTCCATGCAGCTTGTTATCTGTAGACAAAGAACCACATTAAGCCTCAAAGATCCTACAGATTGGTCGGCTTCTCATCATCTGTCCATATAACAAGACTGTGCCGACAAGTATCACCATTTTTCATCCCAAGACTGCTTTTGTATTGACAAATGTTTTCTTGCTGTCTACAAACTGCAGCCTCCAAAGTATCTTTGTCAAGACTCCCTGCATTGCCCAGCAGTAACTTATCCCAAGAGAAACCTCAGACAAACATGATCTGATCAGACTGCAGAGCCAACATCAGGAATTTAACATTTTCACTTTAACATTTTAACTTAAGCTCAGTTCCCAAAGGGAGCTTGACACCAAGCGCACAGCTTATTCTAATCAATTCCATAGGGTATACTAACATGTGCTAAGTGACTGTAAGATACTCAATAAGGCCATTAGGAGCAGGTGGTTAAGCGTGGCTACAAGTGAAGTGGACTAAGCCAGTTAGCCTACGAGGGAGTGGCAGTGAGGAGGGGGGGGGGGGGGGGTACTCGTGGCTACTGGCAGCGCAGCGGTCTGAAGGGCTGCATGGAAATGGGTTACAATCTGTTCTAGACCTGGCAGGGTTTTCAGAAAGCACCAGCGAGGCCCTGCTGCCATCAGGACAGGCTGCCGATGGAGCAAGTAAAAGCAGAGGGGTGGTGTCACTAACTGTAGGGGTCAGGAGTGAGTCTGAGTGTTTGTGTGTATGTGGTCAGAGCTGGTCCACAACAACAACGACAACAACGACAACAACAACGACGACGACGACGACGACGACGACGACAACAACAACAATCATCTTAAGTGTTTGTGTGCTGTTTAACATGAGGGTACTGTGAGGGGGTGGGTGGACAGACAAGCCCTATTGTCTGCACTTTGCACCATGTAACCCCCTCAGGCATGGTGCTGAAGGGAGTGGGGGTTGGTTCTGAGTGGATTAACTGGTGCAACGGGACGGTGGAGCAGCTGGCATGGGTAACTTCACCCAAAGGACCCCTGGGATATCAAACAGGCTGCAGGGTGAACGATGGGGGGGTGGGAGACACCTCTTTCATACAGTAGATGGAGAAATGAAATGGATGAACTGTTTGTTTGATGTGATTTTTAACTGTTCACTGAAGTCTGCTCGCCTGTCAGAGCTAAATCTTTACTGGGTAACACCATTCAGACGCTCAGATCTGCACATCACCGCTATCACATACTGCAAACACCAAAATAAAGCATCAGGTTCAGGTCGCTCAAAGCGGAGTGAGGCAGCGTCCAACCTGTTTCACCTCGTTTAAAAGAGGAAGCTCGACAGAAGTGAGAAGAAAGGCAGCAGAAGGATGGCTAGAAATGGATGGAAAATAAAAGGTGTCCCGGGAGTTGTAGAATGAAACCAGGGCTATAAAATCGACCAGGAATACCAGCTACTCACTGAGGACCTTTATCCAATGTTGTCTCCCCCTCTTTTTCCATATTTCCACTGTCAACTAACAAATCAAAATGGAGAGGGGCTGGATAAGACTGCGCAGGCACGAGGAAAACTGAAACATTACCTCCTCTTTACATCAACTTTGTGTTAAAAGCCTTTGGCATTTTCAGTAACTTGAATTCTCCATAAAAACAAGAGTCAAGTAAAGCGATTCTGACAAGGATGGTTGGCTGCAGAGAAGCCAACCATCCAGAGCTGACATCAGTTTTCCCATGTTAAAGCCAGCAGCTACTCTCCTGCACACCAGCCAACTGGCTACAGACGAGCAGGCAGATAGTCAATATAATGCTGGAGAGCCCGAGGGCCAGATCAGTTACCATGCCTCTGACCGAGCAGGGTGAGCTGAGGCCAGATGGACACCGATCCCACACGTCGCCTGCCTCCCTGCCAGCCAACCCAACCCACAGCCACACCCCTGAGCTGTGCAAAATACACACACAAACCAATTACTCAACACACAGGACTGACTTTCTCATGCACACTGAGGGGAAGAGCCAAGGATGATAACAGGATATGACCAGCCTGCCAAACACAAACAAACGCACGCCCTTATTGCAGCTGTGCACTTTTGATTCACCTCAGACAGACGTGGATCAATAACCAGATAGATCTAAATGTACAGCATTGCTTCAGTAGTGACAGCTGCTACACACAGCACAGCGGGCCAAGTTAAGAAAATGTCCTACAAATGTCGCACTATATACTGCCTCTCCTTTCATACAGCTGCTGTATACACACATACAGGTTTTCCAATCATCTGCACCTCTGTTGTATTATGTGCAAGACATAGACCACTGCAAATACTAAATAATTTGTATCTACACTGGTAAGTCACAGCAAAATATGTCCATGGAGTAACATTCAATGATACCAACGTGAGCTAACAAACAGACTTTGAAAGTGCTGAGTTACTCTTTCAATAATTACAGTGCTCTGAGCCCAGCTTCACTGTCCCAGACAGACTGAGTGCCTAAAAATGCAGTGCCAGCGTCCACCACTTTATCCTAATGGGCAGGGGAGTGCCAGCCTCCAAGCCACAGTGACGAGAGCTACAGCACCGCACTGTCTCTCATCGTCCCACAGCTCAACAGCCAAGAGCAACACAGGAGACGCACAACAAACCTGAGGGGAGAATCATGAAACATAGTTTAACCCTGAATGTCACCCTAAACGGATGCAGCCGAGCAGGAAAGACTTCGGATTGAATTCCCGTGGGTGTGGGACTGAGACTGACACTGGTTGCAGGCTGTGAGAGCAGCTGACTTCCAAGCAGATGCAAATGCTCAGACAAGAGACAGACTGAAAAGTGCCAACGTCACTGTGGCACAAATGGCCTTCACAGATTTAAATTCAAAACCAGTGCTTTCATGTAGAACTTCAGCAAACCAGACTGGAGCTGAAACGATCGATCAATAATTAATGATACAAAATGTGATACAAAGGATATGATTGATTTTCTGACATCTTAAAGACCAAACAATTAATCAAGAAATTGATCAGCAGAATACTCGATTAAAACAAAAAAAAAAAAAAATCATTAGCTGCATCCCTGATATACAAAGAAGTCAAATGCAACAATTCGTCAAATAATTGATCAACAGGAAATTGAACTGACAACTACATAATTATTCAATCGTTCAGTAATTTTTCAAGCAAAAATGCCAAACACTGGATGGTTCTCGGTTCCTAAACATGAAGATTTGCTGCGTTTCTTTGTCTTGAATAACGGTGATTTGAATATTTCTTGGTTTCAGACTGATGGTCAGACAAAACAAGACATGTGATTGAATGTCACCTACAGCTCTGACATTTTATAAACAGAGCAATTAATCAATAAAATACGACCAATCCTCAGTCGTCGCCTGAAGTGGAACGTCGGGCAGCTGAATGCTCGAGGTTCTGTTGCTTGCACACTATTAAAAAGATTAACATGTGCATTTATTCTGCACAATCAGTTTAGATAATACTGCAGTGACCTTCCTTTTCCCTTTTTAATCAAATAAATTAGTTTTATTATGTCGCCGATCTGAATAATCTTAGCTTTAAAATCTGATCCTTAATGACTAAAAATACCAAAAGACAAAGGGGTAACTGCTAAGTACATTCTGTTCTCACACTGTGGTGGTGCAGAAATGTAAACCCTTGACCCCGACATCCATAACCACCATAACCTCTCACAGCTGTTGCACTGATGCACACGCAAAGCTGAATAAACGGCACAAATAAACCACTAGATGTATTAATCCTACACTTAATCCTGACACTAGAGACAGACGATGACTACTTTTTGTTCACAGGCCTGTCGTCTCAGATAAAACATAGAAGCTTGGAGAAAAAAAAAAAAAAAAGTCCAGAGGGTATTCAGAGTGCTGAAGATGTTTCAGTGAAAACACAGAACAGGTATTTCACTAACTCGGTCACTGAGCATCAGGCTTGTTCCGCGTCCCGATATGTGGCGTCCGTTTAAAGCGATCGCTCTGCTGCTGCAGCGTCAGCCACCTGCACTCGTCTCAGACCGTCACGCTTTAAATGAACAACTGCAGCCAGCTCATTAGGCGCCCCAGACCTGCGTGAGTTCAGATGCACATAACAAGACAGAGAGACGCCATACACTGAACTACAACTTGTAGCAAACCAGTAAACAAAACACATCACGGGAATGCAGTTTTAAATCATGATTAAACATGAAAATAACAGAGCTATAGATATTTCAGTTTCTGTTCTACGGGTCATTTTATGAATGTGACACAAACCCTGTTCAGAGGATTGAACGCTATTTGCATGATGGTTGCAGTTTCCTCTTTTCAAATTATCTTATCCAACCCCTTTTGTTTTCACAAGGTTACAGAATGCACTGAAAGGAGAACTATTCTGAGCTGCTCTTCTGGCTTGCTTTGGCCTTTAGGAAGAGGAAGGGGAAACAGAGGTGTGGACGGGGGAAGTAGCTGCGCAGTTTAAAAACACAAGCTGTGTCCCGATTTGGAGGCTGGACCTGGCAGAGGATGTGGGTCTTTCACAGAACCTGAAAAGCAGGCAGAACCTGCTCCTGCTCCTGGTCCTCTGAAAATAAGACGGTTTCACCTCCAAGAGACCAAAACTGATGCCTTACTTAAGAATTGCTAATAAACATGATTTTAAACTGACGGCATGTTTCAGAAAATGACATACTACCCCAGCTGTAAAATGTAATGGACTTTTATAAGCTCTGTATCTGTGATTGGTGGTGACAGTACTTGATACTCAGTACTATTCCTCCCAAATCACATAAAAGGTCGAACAGGAAGTTAGACTTCTCTCAGGTCCAACTGATTCCAAACATAAGCAATGTTACGACACAGAATAACACACTGCTCATGTTTCTGTAAATGATTTCGTGACAAACAAAAGGAATATTTTTATGTTCATTGGTGCCCCAACATATTAACCTGTGCACAGTGGATTGTGGGATACTGCAGGATATAAATGATGCACCAGCTGAATCCTTCAAATTCAGGCAAGAGACGACTGCATCAATCTGCTGCGTTTGGTGGAACCTTTCGAACAGGTGAGGCTCTGTTGTTATGATGTAATCATAATCAATGTAATCAATCAATGTAATGTAACTGTGAACCTGCAATGTGAAAAACATCATCAGAAAAGGCACGAGGGAGAGAACATGTGCATGTGTCATTCACACTTGGTTTCACACCCTGGTGACGACGAACTGCTCCCCAACATCTCACACACCCTGGCAGCCGAAGCTCGGGGGGTTTCAGGAGGTTACACGCTCCTCAGTGAGAGTCTGTATATCAAATAAATACCTGTTTGAAGCCAAGGAAAGAGTCACTGGTCCTACACCCAAGCCCTGCCCACCACACCCACATGGCCCAAAAAACACCAATTATGTCATGTAGACTCTGAGCCAAAGCCTGAATGACAAACAACATCCCTCTATCACTGAGATCTGCAGACGGTGCTGTGTAATAGTCTGCCTCCGGGCTCCCTGCACACCTCCCTTTTCTCATCCCGCTCTGCCAAGTCCAGAAGGAGATCGCTCGAAGTGCAGGGATGCAAATATGAAAACAGAGATGACGGCACACTTGGCAAGAAACAGGTGAGAAGGCAATAAAACAACTGAGAAAGCAGACAAGAAATGTAATGTGCAGCCCAACAAATTTCAAATCTAAGATTTATGACATGCTGCTGACTTCAACTGATCTGAAATGATGAACCTCCTGGCCCTCAAGAAACTTTTTCAAAGCCCCGAAGAGATCTGTCATCTTTCTAATCAGTACATGGACAAGTTCCTAAAATCCTGAAAGCGTGGATCTCTTTCAGGAAGTTTTTGCTGCAACGTTTCCAGTGTTGTCACACTAATCCTCATGTTGTCCTGAGCCTGTCAAGGACCCCTAGGTGGTCCCTGGACCTCACTTTGGGAGCCATTGTCTTACAAGTTAGTGGGTGTTTTTCCAAGCCTCAAGTGGAGCTTTAATAACACCATTTGTCTCTGGGAACAAACACGCTGAATTCACCCCGGTTTCGCAAAAGGCCCAGTTCAGCCTCACAGAACAATAGCGCTGCAGCTTCCTGAGAGAAACCCACGAATCCAGTCAGTGAACTGAGCCTGGTGCTCCCGAGACACAGCGCAACCAAACAACAGTAACACAACTAACATCACACATCCATCCTCCCGCCCACAGGACAGAGGGCGTCTGGCTTCAAACACACCATGTTCGGTCCATAATTCTACATGAAAATAATAAAAATAATAAAAATAGTAATAACCGCAGAGAAAGGAAGGCGGTCTCCCTCCAGCACACTCTGTGTTTGTGATGTTACAAATCACCGAGGATGTAAATGTTTCTCTCCGGATGGAAACGTTACAATGTGGCCGACCGTCGGTACCTTTCAGCCGCCGCCGCTCCTGGAGCCTCCGGGGGAAACACACGGCGCCTCCCTTCGGTTCCAGCGCGGAGGGAAAACGCACTGAATGTGTGGACAACCCGTAAATCTCACCGAGCGAACAATGGAGCCGCGCAGCCAGCGGCGGGCGTCCCTCTCCGCGTCCTTCCCTCCACGTCTGTGCAGCGGCGGGCGGCGGAGGCTGCTCCCCTTCATGAAGGATGGACCTGGGCGGGAGGTGGGGGTGGGGTGGGCCGGGGGGGGGGGCTGGGTGACCGAGGAGTCCGTTTGAGGATTGAAGGCGAAGCGTGGTGGTCATGAGAGAAAATGCAGATTAAATCCCGCAAGTGGTCCAATCAAAGGCGCGAAACCGGTGCTTATGCAAAGCGGGAGTGACGTCAGATTCAAACCGAGGCCGAGCTGTGTCCTGCGGGTTGGGGGCGGTGGGGGTGGGGGTCCCAAACCGGGGGTCCCGGGAAGCGAGGAGCGTGTTACAAATAATAAACAAAAAATAATTAGATCAATAAATAAATGCAATAAAAAATTAAATAAATTAAAAACAGTACAAATAAAAGTCCTCTTTTTAAAACCCTACCTCAATAACAGCGCAGAAGTATTATCAGTAAACCTTAAAATAAAAGTTCTCCCTCTGCAGTGGATCGTATCTCCTGGGCTGAGCTCTGGTTCTATGTGACATTGTTAGATCGGTTACACTGATGCATCAGTTTAGTCCAGTGCTTTCCAACCCAGAGGGGAGGCCATGATTATAATCTGGTGCCTTTAAATGCAAGGGGCCCCTATACAGTTTAATTCAGTAAGAATAAGCAAAATATCCTCAAACTCAGTTGTCGAACAGGAAGTCGTGGTCAACATTTCAAAAAGAAAACTCAGAGATATCCTGCCTTTTAGTCCCTTGTATGTGTAAAAGCTCCCCAAACACAGGATCCTACATTTCCCACAATGCAACTGCAGTCATTAAATAATTTCTCCCTGCCAAGCAAATGCTCACATCTTTCCCTGCACCCTGACACATACTTTTTTAGTGCCTCTGCTGTGACCCAGATTAACCCTGATTTTATTTCGGTCTGCAGAAAAGGAAGTGCAACAGTTCCACTAATTTCCAGATATATCCTGCAGTTATACAACTTATATTCAAATTACAGTGTCTCAAATGGGCCTACAGCCAATGCAGGCTTATCACATAGAAGGCAGTGGTGTGCTTTTGCAATTTTATATTTTCATCTGCTTTTATGATTGTTTTATTGTCAGTGTTTGTGCCCAGCTCTACCATGTGAAACAACTCAGGGGCTGTTTTACATGGAAATCAGGAGTATTTTAACTGTTAAGTTTTTCCAGTCAGGTTTCATTGTTTCCACCGTTCCACTGCCAGTTAACTGTGTGACTCTCTCTTTTTCTGTACCAACTGAGAGAAAATGTGGAAGAACAGAAACAATCCCATCAAACAGAGGCTCTCAAGACTTTCTATCTAGGAGAAGAAAAGTTCGGGAGTTGTGACTCCAATAAAGCAGGGACACTGCACAAACACAGCCCTTACCCTTTTCCTCCCACTCACATGTGTTCAGTCTCTGCACTTGAGAATATGAAATTTGAGACATTAAGTTGCATGAATAATATTCATCCTCATTTTCTGTTTCCTGGGATTTGGATATCCGGGCTCATGCTTGAGATGCCATTTTCTACACTCATACTCCAGCGCAGTGTCCACTTCCCTATGGTACAAACCCACAATAGCTGCAAGTTGAATGGTTTTTTTTAAATGTTGAGCTGCAGCTGCAGGCTCCACAATAGAAATCAATGAAAAGGGAGAGGACATACAAAGACTATTGCAACTCACAGAGAGAGAAAGAATGAATGGGTTAAGACATCTGACATCAGCTGTTGTTTTCTGTAATAAAACTCAGAGAGGAGGAGACAGAATGGAGGCATGTAAAAGAAAAAGCCTTGAGCAAAGAGAAATCTAAAAGTCTGTGAGTGAAGGGAGGAATGAAGGCTTACCAGAAATCATCAAACAGGGACTCAGTTCACACATTCTCAATGTGGCTCAATCAAGAGTGAGAGAGAGAGTGTGTGTGTGTGTGTGTGTGTGAGTCATGTCTCAGCTCCATCCCTGCTCTTTCCTCTTCACAGGACTCTGGCAGTTGTTTCACCAGCAGCCTGTCAGCCTTTCCAGTCGGCAAGGGGCCCCGCGCCAGAGCGAGGGGGAAAACCCAAAACTTATGCTGAAGTGTCACTAATTCTTCAGCTTCAGCTCATTGTTAGCAAGCAGTTTAAAGTGTGTAGCTGGATCACTTAAAAGCAGCTTTTGGAATCGTTTTTTGCTGATTTTCACCAAATAATTTCACATAGTTTGGCCAAAATCTGAACCCAAAAACTACATGTAAAACTCCTGCCACAGGAAACCGGCTCTTGGGTGTGGATCTACCAGACGTGTGTCAGTAAACCTTCTTTTATTTGATGAAACTAGGCACTAATGGCATCCGACATTATATCACTGAGCTGAAAAAGCGAGTAAATCCCCTCACATCCTGCCCATCCATTTCAGATTGCTTTGTAATGTTGTTACACAAGGGTGTGGCTCAGCGCTGGGCTCTGGTAAAAACAGAATTAGGAGAGACTGATAATCTAAAGGGCTGTCATACACACACTTGGCTTCTTTTTAAACTCTTTCTTTAGTGTGGTCTGGTCACCCATCTGCTCAAACATCTCGCAGTGAACAGCTGCACACGCTGCCTGTGGCATGAAACCCACTCTGCAGGCCCCTGACTGACGGACCAAACACGGCCTCAGACGGCTGCAGACTCAGGGACTCGGTGAATAAGAGCAAAAGGAAACTGCTGCTGCTGCAGGGCTGCATTTTTTTATCTGAGGAGCTTTGTTAATATAAAAGACCCTGAAGTTCAAACAGCAACATTTCAATTCACTCTGAGATCAAACTGGCTTTAACAAAGGACCACACCTGACATCAGCACACTGAAACTACAACTGATCAGCAGCTTCTGGAGCAAGATTTCACCTCTGAGCTTTCATTGTGCATCACTAACACAGTTAGAGTTGATCCTGGATATACTCTGATCATGTGAAAAAAGGTGTAAAACTTTCTGTTCAAGATGAATGAAACATGTTTATGAGATGCATTAAAGTATGAACTGAGCCTTTGCTTCTCCCACACACACACACACACACACACACACACACACACACACACACACACACACACACACACACACACACACACACACACTCCCTACATGAACCAGAGCAGTGCATAATGTATGATGATATTAGGTTAAGTGGGTGGAAAGCAAAGATGTGCTACATCGGCTGCCAAACCTCGCTTGGAGAGCTCAATAACCAGGAAATGAGTTCATCATATTGGACTCTTCTGAAAAAAAACAAAAACAGAATTGTAATTTCCCTCCTCAGAGTTTTGTGCTGCAGCATCTCAACTAAAAAAAACCCCAGAGATTCACAAAAACTGTGTTTGACTCTGTGCAAGACAAATTCAAGAATCACAGCCTTTTCCATCTGCCATCTTCTTCAAGTAGAAGATAACCTTGTTGTCCTTTAGTGCTGTGTTTCATGAATCATGAACTACTTGCTCCCTCTTCTGACACTTCAAAGGAAGTGCGTTTGAATGAAACCAGCATTCAGTCTTCCACAAACAGTTTTATTATCAAAGATGATCTGGGAAAGTTTAATCAGTAGATTGGCAAAGTATATGACACCGAGCAGATGACTTCTTGTTTGTATTTCACAAGTACAACAGCATATTATTTGTATATAAAAACATGATACCTTCAAACTGTAAGAAAGGTACTAGATCATTTATACATGCATGTAATGCCATTTAAATTAGGGCCATGGATACATTTGGCACACATTCGTCATCTTGAGCCAAAGTCCTGAAGAATAATTAGCTTAAATGTGACATGTGTTTGTTTATTAGACAGAATATCAGATGACTGAAAAAAATACTGTCATCTTATATTCGATGACTGTTAATATCATAGGTCATCTCTCTGCAACAAAACTAAAAACACCTTCTGGAGTCCAGACTGTGAGACTCCCTAAACTATTGTGCGTTTTATACATAGACATAAAAAACTAGAGTTATTCAAGCATCCACTAAAGATCCAGTCACTGTCACTACAGTTATAGATGAGACATAATTATGAAGACAGAGCGAGACATCTCTGCAGCTCTACAAACATATTTCTGCCATCATTACATCTTCTTGTTATCTACCTCAAACCCTGCTCAATTTTGTAAAGCAAGTCAAGTTTTTTTGATGATGGCCATCAATGTTGTAAAGAAACGGAGAAAGGAGGCCAAATCTCTACCTTCTGAACTTTGGCATCGTTAAAGAAACATGCATATGGCTCTGGAGAACCGCTTTTCATTGTTGTATCTGACCACAGGCAAAGCTGAGTGCTTCATTAGTGAGTGAGTGCATCCCACTGTATCGATCTTTACTCAGATAAATGCAACACAATCTACTACAGCAATCGAGTGCAGCAACAAAAACAAAACAAAGATCCACATTTGAAGGTAATGTGATGCTCGTGCAGTAGAGCCGCAGCTGGAGACGCTGTTTGAAACTTTACACTGTAGCTGCAGCTCACAGGAGAGCAAACAAATCAAGTCAAGTCAACACCTGAAACCTCATTCTGTATTAGTGGTCCTGTTTTCCAGTATTTTTCTGGAAGTCATCTCCCTGATAAAAGCTGGATTTCTGCCTCTCATACTGTGTAAATGTCCCAGTATGATTCTAGTGTCCTCTGCTGAGCAGCTTTTGCAGTAAAGAACAATGTGTTATGTAAAAATGGGTTTCAGTAAAAAGGAGGAGACAGTGGATATGTGTTGTGAGATGTATAAATGTCTCATTTTAAGAGCCATGTCCTCAAGAGGTAACTGATTTTGAAATACTATAAAAGTAAAAAAAAAACAAAACCACAAAGATAAAAACAGCCAGCACCATGTTCGCGCTTCTGCAGTCCTCAACATGGCACTTGTACCCACTTAGTATCCTGACAACAGGTCCTGTTCCTGGTTCAGCATTGTGCATTATTAAATACATAAGAAAAAAAAATACTGATACTTGTTTTAAATACCAACAAAAAACAGAGAAATGTCTTTGCATTAGTCATCCATGATGCTGCAGAGTCCTCCTCTTCATACAGTCTTTCATCACCCCTCAGTCGAGGACAGGAGAAATAAACAGACTGTTGTTACATATTCCCTCTGCAGAGCGCTGGTCCAGCTGATGGTGGTGACTCCTTCAGATGAGAGCTGAGGTTCGACCCAGACGCTGTAGGTTGGTCCGGAGACACTGGGCATCGGGAGTGTGCAGTGTATCCCTGTGGTCAGCAGGGGGGGGGCTAGTGAGGTCGCTGAGATCAACGTCAGTTCACCAGCAGGACGTCCTCGTATGTTGTCGTTCTGGGGGGGAAAAAATCAAAGAAAGATGACCCATGTTAATGATTTTTAACAGACATGATATTTAACATCATCTTATATTCTCATTTAGATAAACATTATTGTTTTATTTACTGAAATATACTCACAAGATTAAAAAAATCTATATTTTCCAAACCTCATCTTCACACTACCTCAAAATATCATCAAAGGGACGGTGTCATGTGAAAACCATACAAATAAATAAAATACTTATTTATAAGGTTTAATATTGAACTTTGTTACCTGATATAAACAGAGAGCTCACACAGTCTGTTCCCTTCTTTACTCTGCTGCTACTGTCTGTTATTAATCTGTCCTGCTGCAGTGATGTTTAGATAAACCTAGATAGAATTATTCTAAAAATAATTATTCAGTTGTGGTTGATCAACCATCTGAAGACTCCACAGAGAGAAGATTGGTGTCGTTGCTCCCATGTCTGCCTCCTCACCTGTCACAGCAGCAGAAGAAGGAGCACGGCGACGTCTCCAGACCCCTGAACTTCCCAGAGCTCGGTGCGTCCGTACACTCTGCTATGAAGGCGTGTAGGTCCGTGATGTGGAACGGTTCTTGGGTTTGATGCTGTGGAAATCAGTGAGAACACATCATTGTTTTTTTTTTTGTTTTTATTCCAATCTTTCACCTGTGTCTTCCCTTTTTATGGCTCTGACACTCAACACTTTTTCCTACCTTAATGGTCTCATAGGCTCCTGTGATGAGAGCGATAAACAGCGACAGCACCATGTAGATGAAGAGCGAGATGAAGGTGTAGAGGTAAACTTGACTGAAGAGCCACACCAGGGTGCTGCTCTCCTGCATCTCCGCGAACGTCACGAACATGTCGTCCCCGTTAATGAGGGAGAACAGACACTCCGACACCATGGACAGGGAACGGAACTGAGGGAGAGAAAACGGACATAAGACACCAGCTGAGCAGGTCTGCTAGAGGAAGAGAGGGACCAAAGCTGTGAGTGGGCCCAGTTCTGTGTGGTTTGACTCTAAAGTGAAGTGTTTGATAAGTGGACAAGGTTTTATATGCAGCACCTCGGGTATGACAAGATAGAAAGCTGTTAGAATTGTAAAACAAATGAAGGTAGATTTTAAAATGGTACAAATCATGCAAGATAATTACTCTGTAAACGGTTGTGTGAGATAAGAGAAAACTGATATGACTTCAAAGGAATATGCATATTAAACATACAAAAGATGAGGAGTGATGGAGAAAAAAGTTTGTATCACAATGAAAAAAAATGTGTAGTTTATCATGCAAGTTTAAAAAAATGTATAAAATATGTATGAATTTATCAGCAAAAATGCCTGCTGGTATCTGTATGGTAGAGTCAGGTTTTTTATTCACTCCACATCGTTTGTTTTAATTCTTACAGATTGAAATAAATCATACAAATGAAAACGTTGATGAGGTCAGCAAAGAGTTGCATGTGAACGGAAGGAAACAGAAACAGAAACGTGTGACTACAGAAAAAAAGCACATTTTTAACATTTAGCTTCAGTGATTTTACTACATCTGTCTAGGACGGTTTCAGTTTTATTCACCTTGACATGGTACGGTCCCAGGACAATCCAGCCACAGAAGCAGTAACCCAGGTAGATGACGGCCACGCAGAGGCAGAACCGGATCACATTGGGGAACGCAGCTCGAAGTGTGACGATCAGGATCTGCAGGAGGCAGAGAGACACCGCACAGATCAAATTACAGCGTGTGAGAGAGCAGAGGAACAATGACAGCGGCAAGTTACAACAATATCAGTGAATCTGTGACTCACATTGTATTTCTGGAAGAATGTGAGGTAGCGAATGACTCCCACCCACACCAGGAGCGTGGAGGTCCCTAACAGGATGCCACAGAGGTCATAGGAGGACATGTTCTGGCAGGAGAAAAGAAGAGAGAATAGCTTGACAATGAACACATCAAAATCACTTTGTTGCTCATTGCTAAACATCCATATAAGAGCAATTACATACATTTATATCATGACCACTGAAGATTCTGGATTCTGATTGGTCGGAGGGTGTGGGTTAGCTTTTAGTAATCGGACAGTTCAACTGGAAATTAATGCGCCAACATTAAACTCTAGGTTAAGACAACAACAGCTGAGCCACAGCCTCAAAGAGACCCGAGTTATCTGCATGACCACCAGCAACGCTTTAAAAAAAAAGGATGAACAGCTTCTCAACGAGAACCACAAAGAAGTTGATTTTAATGTGTGGCCTATCATATTTGCATGAATCTAGAAGTCTAAAGACACGGTAACATAAGGGCAGTGAACTGGAATACAGGAGCTGAATAACATTAGCTGTGGTGAAGCTGAGGGACACCTGCAGAGGAAAGGAGAGAAGACTGCAGAGGAAATGCGACCAAAACTGAACAGAAAATAAAGAACTGTGGGGAAGTCACAGGTGAGAGTGAGGGAGAGAGAGAGAGAGAGACAGTGAGTCTGTGATGGAGAGGGAGAGAGAGGCAGCCAGTGTATGTAGGAGAGAGACAGAGGATCTATTTTAACGATCCAAAGCAAAACATGTGGCACAAGTGCATTTAGGGCGTGTCCACGTCACTTTTACTATTTTAACGGTGGAAAAAACTGTTGCTGTGCCAGGCAACCAATCAGAGTGCCTCCTCCCATTCCCTTTGAAAGCCAGGCACACTTGCACCTTGGTGGATTGCTATGATAATGGAGCAGTGTTTCACACAGAGTTAGATGCTGTTTGTGGTCAGTTGATGACATGTTGTGAGTGACCAGTGAGTCCAGTCCTGACGCACACACACAGCAGCTCTGTGCGCCTCAAAGACACTGAGTGTGGGATAACAACTTCCTCCACGTCTGTAGGTTTGTGATTGTGACGGAAGCCTCAGGTGCTAACAAGACCCAATGCAGAGCAGAGCGGTTTACCTCATTCATCAGGTATCGTCCTTTACACACAGCATGTTCAACTGTAAGCAACTAACTGTAAGAACCACTACAGAAGCTGTCGTTGTGTAGCAGTAAGCAGGACGCACCTTAGTTTCAATGCCGACTTTGATGATACTGCCAGTGATGGTGAGGATGTCGCTGACGATGAGGAGGATATACCAGCCATTGATGAACTCCAGCCGATCTGCCCAGCACACTGTACGAGCCAGAGTTTCCTTAAAGAACTGCACAAACTCCTGAGAAACACAGACAGAGAGAGGAATTGACCAAACCTGAAGAATGAGGGCTACATGCAGCAAGAGGTTTATTGACTGTACATTTATCGTGTACTTTGATTTTAGCTCATCTCATCATCTAAAGCATGAGTTTGCTTGGACTGGCTTGAGTTAATGCTATTATTCAGAGCTCTCACTCTGTTGTGTGTTTTCTTCTCCTTTGGTTGCAACTCTCCTTACCTGTTGCAGCATGATGCCTCGCAGTATGGAGCGTCCACAGAGCAGCAGAGACACGACGCACACCAGAGCCACGACGATGTCGAAGGCTACACGAGAGTAGCTGTCAGCTGCGGGTTTAAAGAGAGACAAACCAACTGTCAGGAGTAGTAGAGCACAGCCCTGTTGTCAAGTACAGCTGTATAAATAACTTCATGTACTGAAACTTCCTGTTGGTTCACTAATGGCAGCTGTGAGCAACTTTTAACATCCTCATGTTCCTTAACACCCGTCAAGTTTGCAACCTGTTTCTTGCGCTTGCAGCATTTCTCTGACCGCTATGAGTCATATATCACATGCTGCTGCTCAACAGTCCCGACCATCCACTCATCTGGTGTCTCACCGTGTCCGTAGATGCTCGGGTCTTTACACTCCTTTATTGATGCCTGGTTTTCTAACCAGATCTTCACCTTGCCGCTGTGAGCCTTGTTGTCCAGAACTATCTGGAGAGGAAAGGAGACAACACAACAATTCATTTCCTTTGAAACTGTACTTTTTTTTTTTTTTTTTACATGTATTTCAGACAATGAAGCCATGTGTAATTGAATGGAGAGTCTAACAGTTTCATTTGTTGAAGAAGTCAGATATTTTGCTTAATGAGTATCCTTCAACAAAGATAAATCTGTAGCCTGATCAACTAGAAATCTACCAGTATGCAGTATTTTACTGTATAAGTCTAATTAACATGAATCTTTTTTAGGGACGTATGCCTAAAGAAATATCTCTCTTTATCACAAAACCAGGATCTCCCGTATGACAACCAAGAAACTCTCATCCACTCCCGTCATATTAAATGGCTACAAACTGTCTTTGTGTAGTTTTCACAAAATACCATACATACTCAGTGATTTATTAAAACTCTGTGGGTCCAAAGCATCCTCTGGAACCAACCCGTCATCCATCACCTTTGGATCAAGCGGTCACATGTCTCTGCCTTTACCATCTGTACTCACCGTTATGGAGAAAGTGTAGCAGTCTGGGATCTCGTTGTTGATGATGGTCTGTATATTGATTGCCTTCAACTGGAATTCTATGGTGACATTAATGAGCCTTGAAAAAGATGAAACAGATGGATGGAAATTGAGAAGGAAGCTTGGTTACACATTGGTTTGTAGTGTGAATCCTACAAACCTGTACAGACATTCAATAAAGTTGTAATTGTGATTAAGTTCATTTCATATTGGTCATTTGTTCAAGTGAAATGTTTTTATGTTTTCAAACACACGAGTCAGGACAGCAAACTATGTGTAGCTCTGTGTGTGTTTGTATCTGAACTTGTATCAGTGTCCTAGTCCACATGCTTGACTGTGGGTGTGCAGCAGAGATAAGTGACTGGTTGAATGTCATCATCAGATATTACACAGATAATCTCGGCAGCGGAGGCCAAACGAGGAGAAGCCCGAGCTGTGAGAAAAATGAAGCCTTACTTGTGGAACTTGAGCGTAAAGTTCTTGTAGCTGCTGCCAAGCGGAGCAGGAGGGACGGACAGAGGGGTCACACCCACACAGTCTGAAGGGGGTGGACAACAGGCGCAGAGTTAATACTGACTTATACTGAAGTTTCAGTCAAAGAGAGGGGGAGGGGGGCAAAACAGAACTTCTAATCTCTGACATTTTACTGTTCCTTTTCTACACAGTGAACACAAAATAAAACAAATATAGACGTCTTCTCAGCATTATTAGAAGTAGCAGATCACAGAGAAACACTTGACTTTCATGTGATATGAGGCGAAGAAAGACGTTAACATGAGGTTGTTTCCACTGTTGAGTTTACTTCCTCTTAATTTGGTCAAATTGTACTCAAACACACATTAATACGAGGAAGTAAGGAACTTTAATGTCTGCTACTCAGCATTTCTAATCAGTATATAAACATGTATGAAATGGTTTATAACACACAATAATGTAATAAGGAAATACTGATGTTGTCTTATTTGTCATCTTGCAAAGGACTTTTAATAGTGAATTCTACAAAAAAACTAAATTAACATGAAGTCCACACCTACAGTTACCTGCGTACTGAAAAGTTAAAAAATAAAAATACATGGACCTCTGCAGAGGTGACGTCGACAGAAGCAAACTGCACTCAAATAAAAAGCACTGGACCTTATCTTGTAATTACGACTTCAGCATCAGATAATTGTCAGATCAGGTCACATCGTATTTTGCAACACATCAGACTTCGGTGACCTGATGAGCTGCAGTGGCCAGTTGCTTTATTGCCACTGTAAACATTGTTAATCACAGTGTATTGCATGTTTTATCACCACAAACACTTCCTGGATGATTTCTGATTTCTGATGAATGGCTTTGTACCTATGAAGTATTCTGTACCTGTGCCTCCTGAAATAATACAGAGAACCTTCCTGCAGGTCAGAGTTATTAACTATGAATATGTAATTATGAGATAGTAAGTCACAATGAGGAGATAAGGCTTCAGTGTGGTGAATGCTGGTGCAGTTCCATAATAATCATTGTCTATATGATTAATACAGTTTGTTCTGCAGACAATTCTTCCTATTGAAACCTCTGTGACCAGGGCGGCACATTGCCTGACGTAAATGTCACAGGATATTTTGACCTTATAATTTTTGTGGACTGTGACATGAAAACCAGAACAAGACTCCTGGATTGTAGCTGTTTGTTTCCTGATATTAGAGTTATTTCTAATTAGTCTAAAACAGCCTTTGTGTAAGAGCCAGAATGAATCCTCAAACATTCCTCCTACGCAGACGTCTGTAGTCTGCTTGACCTCTGACTTTTTTCACTTGTTTGTTTTGGTGCAGAAGGAGAGGTGCACTCATGTTTTCAGCAGCCTTGACCTAGTTATCAGCTGCTCTGGTTCACATGCAGTGAAACAAATGCTCTTACTGTGGCACTTACTGTGATGTGACAACTGAATTCAATTCTTAATGACTAATATATATATATATATATATATATATATATATATATATATATATATATATATATATATGTATGTATGTATGTATGTATGTATGTATGTATGTATGTATGTATGTATGTATGTATGTATGTATGTATGTATGTATGTATGTATGTATGTATGTATGTATGTATGTATATACCCTCACGTCATCTCCTTTGATATCCACTGATATGTGGCCACTGATATGTGGCCTTTCACAGAATCAGCAGCAGAAAGCACCTCACAGAGTTGAGAACAGCTTTCTACCACTGTTAGTGATGTGAATGGAAATCAGAACAGCAGAAAGCAGCTGATGTACCTGTGATGATTTCAGGGTCTATACTGAAGGTGTCGTTGGCCGGGTCGATGCGTCCCTTCTTGTAGTACTGCTGGCAGAGGGAGAGCGCGCTGCCATTCACACCAACGCCGTAGACATATGCATAGCGTCCCACTGTGGTCTCTGGTAAGGCCAGATACTGGGGCGAGGATGAGAGGAGAATAATAATATAATGATATATATATTAAAGTGTGTGGATCCACGAATCTGCTCCATAAACGTACAGAAGAAAAAGAAGAGACTGAAGGAAAATAACATTTTGGAGATACAGTCACTGTATTTGGACTTTGCTCTGTATTCCACAAAGATTCCACAACTTAACACAACTTATTACTCTGTCTGAACTCTGCTTGTATCTGTTGCCTCTGCAGTCAATAAAATGGTCTTTTCTTTATTGATTTATTGCCTTTTACAGTTTAAATTGATGGCTCTGGTTTCGATATCACAAACATGTGTTCTTGTGTCATGATGTCCTCACTGAGTAGTGTGCTAACCCGTCAGCTGGGATTTAACTGAGTAGGGAAGTGTGAATTGACGCCCAGTTGTTTTTGTGGGTCCATTACAACAACCTCTCTTACACCAAAAACCATCCAACTCACATTTTGACTAAATTCAAACAAAGCAGTGGGCACATTTTGGCTCATGACATCCAAGGCTAACAAACGTAGTCAGGTCTAGGGCTTCAGCTAACAATTACTCTCATTATTTACTTGATTAATCTTTTCGTCTTTAAAACATCAGTTAATAGTAAAAAAAAAAAAAAAAAAAAAAAAAAAAAGGCCATTATAATTTACTTCAAATTTGCTTTATGTATAACAAAAAAAGTCAGATGATTCTCACACTGAGAAGCTGGAACCAGTGAAAATATGTGTCTGAGGCTGCTCAATAAGATTTTCACAGACTGAACCATCAAATGAAGCTGATCCAGTTATACCATCATATTATTTCAGGTAAAATTAGCCTATAATTTGACACATATATTAGATTCCACAGCTCTGATCTTATTCAGTTTTACCAAACACATTAGAAAATTCAAAATATGTCACGTATTTTAAGCTGTATATCAGGTAGAGTCTGCTCAGTAGGTAGAAATAACCTTATGATGCCTGTATGCAATGTAATGTGATGTATTTGTTGCTTTCTTCAATTCTAGATGCAGGGTTTTTATTTATAACTTGAGCTGGGAAAATAATAAAACATTAATAAAACATCATTGGTTCAAGAGGAATATTTTCATGTATTCAGCAGAAGTTGTTGAGTTTCAGTTACAGCCTCATGATGAATCACCTTTCTAATGCTTCTTCATCAAACACAGACCACGACACCACAGCTGTCCAAACGATACTTTCAAAATGAGAATTAAAAATTTGGAGCAGTGTGGTTTCATCTATTCAAGCAGCTTCCATTTCCTCAGGACGTACCTGCTCCACGGCGTAGAAGATGTGGTCGTAGACATCGCTCTGCGTGTAAACAGCACAGGAGTCATCTGAGGACTCGTCGTAGTCTTTCAGGAAGAGGTGCTTGAAGGTCATTGTGTTCTCCTCCTTGAAGGTCACCACCACCTGGTTACTGAGGCCAAACAGCACTAACTGCAGCAAAGAAGGGGGGAGGAGAGTGAGGTACGCTGCAGGCTTTGTGTTTAAGACCTGTGCTCTGATTAATGACTTGTCTATCAAGTAATCAGAAAGTCCTCTGTGTCGTTCTGTGCTTCATAAATCAAACCTACACACAGGAAGTAAAGATGAAACTCGTGCACTGATCCAGTTAAGTAAAAAAATAAATAAGTAAAATGAAAATTACAACAGTTATTCATGTTGAGATGACGACATTGTTACACAGTTCACTAAAGACCTAACCACTATTTTTTATAGCAACATAACTTTATTTAAATATCTAAATATCAAGCTGAGAAAGTACTGATGTGGGGCTTTAACACAGTATCTCATTTTTATCTGATATCTTCATGATTTAGAGGCTTTCAGTGAAAGTCACAAAATGAGATGGGATTAAGTTCTTCTACATGTTAACAGTGTGGATTTTTCTGATGGATTAGTGTGTGTAAATACTTAAACAATGCAGCCTTGAATTATTCTATAATAATATTTTGGGCTGTTATCAGTAAACATCTGTAATCATGAATAATTTGTAATAATTTATAGACGCCTGTGTCATTTTTTTATTTCTATTTTTGGCTCCTGACACCTTCAACTGACTTACAGCTGATTTTGTGCTGGAAAAGGATACAGGAGAGTTTAAAAGGTGCTAAATGAAGACAACAATGAAATCAATACAATGTTGACAACAGTTAACCAAAAGGAAATGTGACGCCACTTAGCAACAGATGTATATGACCAGACTCTTGTCACAGGTGACCGGTTTGGACGGGAAGAGAGAGCAGATTGATAGAACGTGCACATACAAAGGCTTCCTGTGGGAACTTCACACGCCCTGATAACTGTGTTGTGGTGAGAAAAAAGAGGTGAAGACCCAACACAAGTTGTACCTGAGCTGTGACAATAATGATCTTGAGCAGCTGCAGGATCAGCTTGAAAGGTTTGCGGCCCTTGGCGTGATATTTATCACACGGACTCATGAAGAAGTATTTAAGCTTCCGGCGAAGGGCTTCCTCTTCCTGATCAGCCCCGACCCAACGACCTGCGCTCGTCGCGGGAAACTGATGGTTGCTATGGTTGTTGCCATGACTGCCACTGTGATGGTCATACTCGCCGCTGCTGTCTGTGGAGCCGTAGCGAGTCACTGAGCAGGACAGGCCTTCTCGTTCTGGAAGAGAAATAAATTAAGAACGTTTATTTTTCTCAGCCAAGCTGATGCAAATTTTTCTCATTGAAAAACTTAAACTTAATCAAAATTTTTTTTTTTTTTTAAAAAGTACCGAATTAATTAATCTGATGCTCAAGCTGAGCAGACTGAAAAAATATCCACCTGACGTACAAACTTCCACTGAGCTGCTAGAACTCAAAGTCATGCATTTCCTCATTACTTAATAACCACACATCAAATATGAAACTGACAATAAGTAACAAGAGATGAAAGAAACACAGTTTAGGAACTCAGTTTCATATCTTGGTGCAATTCTTTAGAAACACAAGGATCAAAGAACGAAGGGCAAATGTGTATTTGTGTTATTACTCTATGTAGAGAGTTGATAACAGCCCACATCACTTTGATGGATCATTTAAACTCTCAAATATCAATATTGGTAAATGGCTGAAAAAATCCAGTATTAGACAGGCGCTACAGCTTCTGATTTTCTTCACTCACCACATTTACTCTGAACCTTTGTGTGTGTCGACATTTTCAAGCCAAACCTACAATGCACAGCACTGATCCAGCAGCTGGTGACAGACGGGTCCTTTTAAATTAGCGTTACCGTCTTCCCTCCTCGCCGCGATTGATGCTGTCTCATCCGTTTCACCTCATTAGGGCTGGTGTTTAGACGCGGCTTAGGGTTTCTCCCTAAGAAACTGCTGTGAGCCACCCTGATCCTGATGCATCTCATGTCATGGTCAATTTAGTTAGTGGATGACGGCCTACACAACAGCAGCCACGCTTATGAAAAACATGGCACTTGCTGTAGAAAGTAGCGCCTGTGTTTGTTTCACCTAGAGGTTCATATCTAATGGGATAAAAGTGTGTTTATTTTTAAGCTGTGCTAGAAATGGCTCCAAGGAGGGCGACGCTGGTCATCCCACCACCCTGGTCCTTCATGTCGTCCTCTGGGTGAACTGTAATAACTTTGGTCATCCTCTGAATCTTATTTATTTAAATGTGTTCAGTACTTTAGTTCATGAGCAAAAAAGAGCATTAGCACCGTCATAAAAAAATAAGTGATTTAATATATTAAAGTGATAATAAAACGATTAGACAAAACAGAGACAAGAACAAAGACAACTGGCTGAACAGGAAAGGACCAATCACATGGACTGAACTGGTTTTCCAAAGTGCTGAGGCCAAGTCTAGTCATTTCCAGCAAAACCTCGACTTGACCTTCTTGTCACTGACACAGACGACTCGCAGCGACAGCATCCTGTCAGCAGCACAAGTGTGCCTCTGTCTGAGGAGTCTGTCCTCAGCTCTCACTGCTTTCACCTCAGTCTGCCGTCTTCTCTTTGTCTCTCTCCGTCCCCTCGGGCCCTCTGAACATGTTCTCAGCTCAGCTACGCATGTGATTTAACCCCTTTAGCTCCAGAGCTGAAAGTGCTAATGTTGCTGAGGACGGGGCACAAAAACAGCCAACATGTGATTTTTACGGTTGTCTTTAGAGTGTTCATGATTTCTGAAAACAGTGGTACACTTCTTATCTTATTAAATCTAGAGAGAGTCATGCTTTCTTCATTCTCTCTTCCTCTTTTAATACAGGAAAGTATCTGAGGCCAAAGTTAAACTATGAATCTAAGGCACAGAAATGTATTTTAAGCGGTGACAATGAAAGGGAGAAATCTGCAGTGTGTCTCGCTCCTGCAAACATCAGTGCAGCAGACGACTGTTAGTAGAAGAAGTGAGGCAGATTCCTGGGATGGTTTGGTAAGAGCTGAGAGAATCTAAGAAGTCTGGCCTGGCTGGGTTTGACAAGGGTAAGAACAGAAACTGAGGAGAGTATATATGAGGTTACACTTATGAACTGAGCTTTTAAATGATATTAACAAATGTTGACATGTTACTTTCCACAAAACATTTTTCCTACATCCAAGATGTAACAGTATTTGACAGAATTTGTGGTTTTAGTTGAAATAACAATGATCTGATGTTTGATTCAAGTCTTTCCTTGTGGTATGACAGCTTCTATTGATATATTGTCTATTTTTGTTTGATTACTACCACATTACTGCAGTATTACCTTATTGTGTACTTTTGATTACTGAATAATGAGGTGTCATATTCCTGCACAAAGCTCATAGAGAAGTAACAGAATCCTCACACTAGAGCCACAGACTGCACAAACCACAAACTTTAAAAAAAAGTTGTCTGTGCAATGCAAAAAAATCTAAATCAAATAGGGCAGAGGGGTATATAGGTTCACATGACATATAGGTTAACTCTCTGTGGTAAACAGTAACTGCAGAGTTCCTGCAGGGTTCAACCAAGGTAAGTTTAACAGCTTTTTAATATCTTACAAAATGCAATTTAATACCTGTTTCATGATCATGACTGAAAAGCAGACAATACAGCCGAGGATTATTTATTATATCATATTCTGTCTGTACTTCTGTATGTAACAATAGTCCTGATCACATCATTGATAATATTAACATGATCTGAACCTGGATGAACAGCAGAAAATAGATGGATTTATTATTTTAAAATATTCTGTTTATTTAAGTTCATATAGGTTTTTGCTGAAATCAGCACTAACAACATTGAGCTGCTAACTACTGCTGAAACTCTTCAGTCTGACTCAGCAATTCCACTTTTAGTTTATAGATGTGCTGCATTTCCTGATGGCCCACAATCTGATCCAAAGACATGGACAGAAAAATTTGGACAGATTGGTCAATTTAAAACAGGATTAAGAAAGAAAAGAAAAAAAAAATCTGAAAAATGTGACTAAGCTAACAGAGCAGGAGATTTATGCGTCACGTCTCTGCAGGAACTGACCACAACTCAAAGGAAAAACCACAATTCACCAAGTAGACTAATCATCCAGTCACATGCTTTAAGCTTGCTGGACCTGAGCGCTGTGAGCAATGAAGAACGGGGTTTACGTTCAGGAAATGACTGAACACTGGACATGAAAACATGATTTTTAGAGCATGTGTTTACTGTTCTTTACTCGACAGACTTATTTAAGTATTACTGGGCAGTCAGAGTCAGCACGGCAAGGTCAGATAAACTGCTGAGTCAGGATGAATCCAAACTCAAAAATAAATCAGCAGGGCAAACCAACAGCTGGTCAGAGTCGTCCAATGGAAATGAGAAGTGAAACAGGAGGAATATACCACTGCTGCTTAATATTAGTCAGCACTAACTGTAAAAACAAGATGAAAGTTCAACAGGGGAACGTGACGCAGAAAGTTTTGGGGCTGACATAACTCAAAATACTTGTCACGCATTATTGTCTGCCACTGCAATCAAACAAAAAAACAAATGGCGTTGGTCAAGTTTTCCTGTTTTTCTACATGACACAACACTTAGAGTCTTCTCGTTACCCATAATTTAATTTCTAAGAGGATCAGTTGAGCAAAAAGGGAGAGGGTTCTTTTTATAAGTAACAATCCATGACATGAAATGTAAACAGATGGGCAGCCTCACTACTGCAAAATCAAAAGATATTTGAACAATTAAGTTGGTGCATTTCATGTTTTTGGACACTGTTGAAGGTTTAATCAGCATTTTTTTTTAATCTGAAAAATGGACTCAGTTACCCAGATAATTAAGTAATAATTGTGCTTCATGAAACAAGCTCCTTACTGATGTAAACAATCACTGAAGAACATCAGAAATCAGATTTACTTTCCTAGTGTAGGAAAGGACCAATCAATTTATTTGGTCGTGATCACATGTTCCATGTTTGGACCTTTTTTGGTTTGTTAAAAGACACAGAAGCTTATTCCAAACATGATTAGAGGACACGATGCAACTTTCAAAATTCTTTGTTCATGGATCTGAATATGGCCCGATGTTTGTGGCCCTAAAACAAAACAAAAAAACAACATGCAGCTTTAAATAAGCACAACTGATTAACTGTCCATCTCCACAAATTGAAATATCTTTAAAACGGAGGCTGGTGATTAGTTTAGTCTAACTGCTCACACCCTCATAAGGTCTTAAATAAAGTCTCAAGTCTTTACTTTGTTTTTTTTGCTCTCTCTCTCTCTCTCTCATATATATTATATATATATATATAAATCAAGTTCGAGGAAATTTTCACTGTGCATGACTCAGCATAGGAAATAAGTCGTAAGCTGAGATTTTATGATAACTACATTTGTTTGCCTGCAGTAAGTTCATGGGATTCACTTCCTACATTAACCAACACCTGTTGTTAACCTGTGAGAATTTCTAGTATGTAAAAGTTTGTAATTTCTGGTATGAGTAACATCCATACGAGCGCTCCGCTTTAAACAAAATTAGCTGAGAGTGACAGCATTTTTATTAACTCGCCTACAGACAAGGTGCCCTGGCCTTGACAGGGGTTGCGTGCCTTGGAGAGAAGCATGAAAAGCAGCCAAATGAATCCAACCACTTAACATTTCAGACAGACAATGGGTGTGAGGCCAGTGCACACATATTTTTTGTGTGTTGATCGTCACAGCAGATAGCAATCGGACAAAAACAAAAGTGTGCGCAGGACACTGACCGTGCCACCATGTTTGACACTTTGAGTCACTGGAGCTGAATGAATCTGTGAAAATATCTGGCTCTTCTGGTTCACCGCCGCCTGTGCAGCGCGGGCAGAAGCACTGATGTAGTTGCCTCTCTGTCAATCAAAAGCCTTACGATAACTAGAAATCTGTCAACAACTTGGTATCAGAGCCTCTATCTAGTCTGGCAGTCCACAGCAGAAGGCCACCCACAGGCTGAGAGCCCAAAACTTCCACTTTTACCGAGTTAAAGGAAACATCTTGAACAAAAAACAGATGATGTACCGATAACCTAGGTTATTTATCGGTAGGAGGATATCTCTTGTGAACTGAAATGCATCCTTCTTTTTCAGCAATGTGTTTAACATCATTTCTCTATGAGCATTCAGCTCAGTCTCAACCCAAGAGTTTTCACCATGGGAAGAGAAAAAAGCCTGATCATACAGCCTTAAATGGTCACAAAACATGCATATACCTACTGAATAGTGAATAATTATATTGGGGGTGGCAGGAAAAACCTGAAAGATGATTATCTCAAAACCTTTTTGTTGTAATTTGACAACCTTAACTTGAAGCTTCCTGACCATAATACTGTGTGTGATGCTACACAAAGCAGGCCTCAGTCTGTATGTGTGTCTCAGAACTCGTGAAAACACAAGTTGGTGTTACAATACTTTGAAAGTCAAGGTCTACTTACTTAACTAGCTTTTTTCAGGGCTTTCAACCACATCTCACAGGCTTAAAAAGTCAGTGAGGGGACCTTGACTTTAAAATCTTTCTTGTCAAACAAAATGCTTCCAATGGCCAAGAACTTTCACACTCAAGTCAAAACACACAGTCGAACTTTATCTACCACAAAAACATTCCTGCAAAAAAACTACAGACTCAGTCATGCATGGAAGCACTTGCATTATTATGCATGAAAGAGTCAGGCTGTTAAGAGGGGGGGGGGGGGGTCTCATTTAGACCAAGAAATCACACAACCACTGCAAACCTCTGAAACTGGGGCAAGTACTTCACACATGGGATGTAGCTGAACAGTTCCACAATCAGCACTAATGCTAAGTCAGCTGATTCAGTTCAAAGGGTCATTCAATTATTCTAGTCTGCAACACATTTAACTGAAGGTGAACCCTCCAAAAACAACCAGTCACTTCGTCCAAAAATGAATGTGAAAAATCACAAGTTCATTCATTCGTTCACTCATTAGCCATAGAGCTCAACCTTCTGGGGTCAGGGGGCGAGGATGGAGCCAACTCCAGCTGACACCGTGCAGGTGCACCCCCGGCAGGTCGCCGGTCCTTCTGCACAGAACTGACAAAGAGACAACCAGCGATTCAGGCTCACATTCGCACCTATGGACGATTTCCAATTCTCCTGACCTGCACGAGGAAACCCACACAGGAGAACATGCAAAGCCCAGAGTGAAGAGCCGTCTTGCACCACTGCACCACCATGCCACCCCTCACAAGTCATCACAAGTTCAATGAACCCAAAATACACCTTTGTGCGTCTTGTTTTGTGTGAGCAACAATCCAAAACACAAAGGTATAAAAATTTAGTGTGACATGCAGCAAATCTCTACTCTGAAGACCCGGGACACAGTGAATATTCAGCAACTCTGCATTAAAGAAAAGCAGATTTATTAATGAACTGACTCTGGTGTGGTCTGCTCAACCTGTAAGCCTGAAGCTGAGTGTCAACCAACTACAAATACTGTCATTTTACTTCAATAACTAATAACTAACTCTTTGCAGACTGACACACAGCCTTATGAAGGAGGGTTTGCAGGGGTTCAGAATAATTCAATACATTAATATTCAATGTTTAACAGGTATTTATTAGTTTTCAGTGCAGTGATGATCATAATGAGGTCAGGTCATTGTAGTTTGTGTGTATTATGAGGGAAAAACAGTGACAGCTGCACCTCAGCAGAGCAGACACACAGGGAGATGATCGAAATGTTGTCAACAGCTGCTTTTACAGCCCAGAAATCCGCAGTGAAACCGGCTCCGGTTCCGAGGACCAACCGGGCTGCGTGTTGTTGACGAGCCGAACAACCTCCTCTTGTGAAAAGACGAGGGTCAAACTTTAGATTAAACAGATAAACGTTACATTACCTGAGGAGTCCCGGGGTCCCGTCGCAGCCATGATTCACCTTTACCAGACCAGAAAGCGGAGGATCGTCCAGCTGAGCTCCGAGCAGCAGCCGAGTGTTTCCAGCGGAGCACCGACAGCTCACGGGCGGAGCCACCGCGCTGCCTTCCGCTCTGGGGTCACATGGTGTCGGTCATGTGACCTCAGGAGCCGGCCCGGGCCACAGCACCAGGGCTGAAATGATCAGGTGATTTATGAATTTGGCAGCAGTTTTGACACACACAGACCATTTTCTGCCATTTTCTGCACTGAACATTTGCTCAAGTATTAAGAACAATAATTATAAAGGAAGTGATTGTAGGTTTCCTTCATCCTATAATTGAGTAATAGAAGCTTGCCCAAGGTTTTCTATGTATAATTACTTCATCACCAGGCCCAGAGCAAGCAGAGGCCTCCTGTGCACTGTTTGTAATCCAGCCCTGCCCACATAACATCATTTACAGCCGTTTTCCTTTTGTTATGCTGAATTATATTTCATTGTAAGGTTGCTTCTATTTTGCAGAACTGTGTGAAGTTTCATTAGTACAATCACATTTTGATCAGGACAAACTGAGAACAGTTGTGTAAGACTGTCAAATGTCATTATCTACTGAATTCAGTACCTTGTGGTCCTCTGAAACACGAGCAGAGTGGGAAGTCTCTGGCGAATGACTCATCTTCCCTCCCTACTTTCCCAACACTTTATTGTCTAGTTCCAGTAACACGTGTCGCAAAACAACCATCATTTCTTCATTATTTAACATCATAAAGATCTTCATCCAAAACAACCCTTCATGTATTTATTTAAACTTCATGTTCATATCAGAACATATACAAGTATAAACATTGTTTTGCATAAACACACATGCCATTTAGTAACAGGCTTTATATGTGGCACAAGTAAAGCAGCCCCTCCTTTTATCCACATCCCTGTTGCTGTGTTACAGTGTTGTGTTGATCCCACAATACAAACCCTTTGCAGACACAGAGATGAAGGATACAGCTACAGTCCCATCAGGTCTGTCGATAGACTGAATCTGACTAATAGTTTAGATGAGGAAATGTAGATTTTTCCATCAGCTGTTTGGTTTGGAAATGTGTGGTGTCAGCGTAATGTGGTATGAAAAAATAAACCTCATACACAGCACATGATTAACCAGTAGTCACACAAATGAACAGACATTTTGGTGTAATGTTTACATCTCTCTAAAGGGGTGGAATCAATAATCAATAAATATGTCAGAGTAACAGATACATTCAATACATTCAAAGCTGAAACATCAATAAATAGATTAGTTGATGATAGAAAGCTGATCAACAAGAATTCTGATAAGTGATCAACTAATATTTAAAGTAAAAATAACAAAGGCTGACAGAAGACTCCAGCTTGTTTTTCTATCTTTGTTATGTCTTTAAAAGTAAAGTAAATTCAAAATGTTGATTGGACAAAAAACAAGCTATTTGAATATGTCAACTTGCATCCTGGGAAATGCTAATGGCCATTTTTTCACAATTTTCTGATATTTTATACATCAAACAATCAATCGATTAATCAAGAAAAAATTCTGAACATTAACCAATAATCTAAATATTTGTTAATTGCAGATTAAGTTCTCTTGAATAAGTGAATCTGTTTTCACTGTTTTCACTGTGCAGCGATCGAGACATTCCAGCAGTTAAATTAACATCATACCTCCACCCACACACTCAATCTCAATCTCCCGTCCAATCTCTCCTCTATCTGCCCTCCAGCGTCTTGTCTCTGGCGATCACCGCCTCGTCAAACTTGATCATGAGTGTGGTGCCCTTGTGCCAGTGGACGGTGACCTTTGCAGGGAAGCCACTGTGGGTGAGGACGGCCTCTATGATCCCCCCGGTGAAGGCTGCACAGTTCAAGGTGCTGTTCTCTTTGGGAACAGAGATGTACGTGTTGACGAGGGGCTCTTTCTCGATGATGTAGTAGGTCTTGTCGTCGTCGTTGGCCTGCTCCAGCTTGTCTGCCTCCTTGCCAAACAAGGCTCTCCACACAGATACCTGCGGGGTACAAAGCAAAGGACTGAGGAGCATGTAAGTGGAGGTTCACATTTGGATTTCACCACCTAACACTACATTTAAAACGTAATGAGTGTGTGTTTCATAGAGTTCCCAATATTCCAGTGTGTGAGAACACACCTGTTTATTAATTGTGTTTCACTGACTGGACCTCACACCTGTTATTTTGGTTCATGTAAGTGCATCGCCGCAAAGCACAACAGGGTTGGGTGAGGTGAATATAAATCGCAGGGTATATAAGTCTTAGCCAGCCACATCCCTGGTCTCATAGCTCTGAAGCAGCTGTGTCGATCACAGTGATGCATGACGACAACAGCTCAACAAATGGAATGACGTCTCTCCAGGAAATCATGCTGTCGCCTGAAAGGTGCAGAGCAACACAAAACACCTCAAACCTGCAGCCGGCAGCAGATGTGTTTTTTTTTTTACTTAGTTAATTAGTGCAATGATAATAGAAAATAACAATAATAAAAAACATTGGTGATGCTGAAATGCATAATACATCACAATGTAATTGATCTGCTCTGGCTCCATAATGTTCCTCAAGAATAAAACATAAAATGCCACTTTTGGTAAAAACAGAGCCGGAGAGGACGAATTGATGCACAAGCTTGAGGCTGAGCCCCAGTAACATGGCTTTCCTGCATAAACAGGCAGGATGCAGATGTTCAGTGAACACATTTGCCTGCAGGAATCAGTTTTATCTTATAGCACTAAATACTGTGGCCTGGATCTGTTGGTGTTTTTGCTACTATTCAAAGTCTCACATGTCCATTCCTTGTATGTGTAAACATATTTGGCTGATAAAGCTGATTCTGACCTCTGCTCTCACGTATGTTTTCCTTCTCTTATCTGTTCTTATGCCTTTTTACAGCCAGTGTGATTCAGGTCAGACATATTCAGATATCAGTAAAGATGCCACAAAGCATCAATACCACAGTGTGAAACTACTCCATTACATGTAAAAGTCCTGAAGTTTTTAACGTACGTATGTACGGAAATACATACTTACGTACATGTACGCAGAATTTAGCTGATGAAAGTGCAGCTGATTTGAACAATTTTATATGATGCGCTGCAAAAACCTCTTCATCTTTCAAAAGAATTATTACTTAGTTATTGAGTCCTAAAAGTCTTTTTTCTTAAAATAATAAAATTTGAAAAAAGTAAAAAAAAAAATCTAGCTGAAACTAAAAAACTCAACATGAGAATTCAGTGTTGTTCCCAGAACTTTTTAGAAATGAGAGTGAGAACCAGACAAAATGAGGAATTTCTGCTTATGATCATGTAACTACTTAACTTCCAATATATACAATATAATAAGGCCCAAATTACTTGGTAAGACGAGGATTTTATTTGAATTATGAAAAAATGGCAACAAGACGTCATGGCCCAAATAGAGTTTTGTGTTGGAGGCTATATTATAACTATCATATGTTTTTAATGTACAATCTTAATTTGAGTTTATTGATGTATTAATGTGTAAGCATCATTTACATCTTGTAGCTGGTTAAGAAGAGACTAATTGAAACTACCTTATACACTACTGGGCAGCCTTATGTACAAAATATATCAAGGTTTTTTTAAATTCTATTTTTTATTAATAATCTGAATCTGCAAAGTAGCTAATAACTAAAACTGTAAAATAAATGTAGTGAAAAGTACAACATTTCCTTTGTGCAGTGGATGGATAAAGTAACTCAAACTGGAATTACTCAGGTAAAGTACAAGCTCTTTTAATCAGTAGTATTGGAGTAAATGTACTTAGTTACTTTACAGCCGCAGCTCACTGGTCTGGCCCAGACACACACACACACACACACACACACACACACACACACACACACACACACACACACACACACACACCTTGATAAACAGCAGTATGTTTAGGACCTTGGTCTCCCTCTTGCCGCTCTTCTCTCTCAGGACCAGGACGTCCAGCAGGCTGCCCCCGACCCGCTGACCCAGCCCGGCCAGACGAGCCTGCAGCTCGGACACCGAGTACACTCGGCTCTGGCAGTACTGCACCACCTCGGAGAACAGCAGGGCGAAGGCGCCCACACTCAGCTCGGTCTTCGGGCGGCTCAGGGGCCGCTCCAGAACAGCAGACTTGCCTCTGGTAAAGCGAGTCTCCATTGTGATTTGAATGATCACTTACTCCAGCACGTCCACGCTTACTACACCTGCTTTTGTTGTTGGTCGAGCTACTTCCTGTTCCGACTGTGCACGTCACTGTGTCACATGACAGCACTGCTCAAACATAAAACATAACCATGTTAAAAAATAAAAACTATGACTTGAACAGTGACTAATCTGACTAAACTTTATTTATTTATTTTACTTTTCCATCTGTTCAACTTGGACTTATTTCATGATTGTAATGTAGTAGTTTTAATTCTGACTAAAGGTCAACAGTGAGATATATTTTGACTTTTTGACTTACAATATCAAATCTGCACTTACATGTATTTATCATTCTTCTTTATCAAACTTCTTTAAGGGCATGAAATTACTAAGAAAGGGATATTTTCTTGTGATAGGTTATTATGACTACATGTTCATGTAGCCCATTGGTGACAGTTTTAACACCAGTTTTGTCATCCCAGCTTCAATATCTCCTTCAAATCAGAACAGTTCTGGTTGTCTGTAATTACCTGCATTAAAAGCTCACATATAGTTTATCACTAGTGATTGAAATGTTTCCTGAGCACACAAACATATGCACACATCACATGAGATGGTAAATATTAACTATAAATCTGTTTTATCTTCCATTTCAGTTGTTTAACAAATTGCACGCTGCATTATGATTCTGCACAACGCTGTGTAACATATGAGGATCATATGACTGGAAAAAGCAGTTATTTGTAATAAACCTTACTCGGCACCCCAGACTTTGTTTTACTTGTGACACACTTTAAAGTACTGTAGGTTAAATCAATATTTGGAGCCGCCAGTGTACAAAGAGTACTCTCCCCGACTGGGTCACAACACCGCAGTCATTCACGTACACCAATAAACAAATACACCTACGCAGGTTCCTCTCAGAAGTTGTGAGGAGCACAACTGTGCTATTCAGTTTCCATTTCTGGAGATAAGGATTATTGTAGAGACTCCTTCATACTTTGAGGTAAAGCCCAAAGTCTGCGTTCTCCTTTTTTTTTTTTTTTTGGATACAGCTATTAGGAGATGACTAAGGACATGACTTTATCTGGACTATCGATTTTTGTTCTGGCTTTATTCTGCTTCTTTTCTGTCAGCAGCAGACCGACAGGTAAGTTCAGCTATTAAAAAATATGTAAATTTTCTTGTTTTGTTAACATTATCATCAGTTAATTCTTCATTAGGCAAATAGTTTCCTTTTGGTCGGCTGATGAGGAATATTTTGTGAAGTAAAGAAACTGCTCACTATCTTATTATTATAAAAATACTGAATTTTATGAATATAAATAAACTTTTCACACATACAGATATTATCAAGAGATATTACCAAACTCCTACATCCACCCCCATTGATAGATATAATATGATATAATATCAAAGAGATAAAAACATATAGGAGAGAGAAGTTGCTGGTTATGTTATACACATTAATTCATCAGACATTTCCATTTTCCTCCTTCACTTCTTTTATTATTATCAGGTGTCCACCTGCGTAACATGGACAGCTTCATCCGAGCTGTGCAGCAGGTTGAAGACTCCAACCCTGGTCTGTCCCCCCTGGCTCTGCTCAGGGCCCTGCGCAGGACCGCCGGCCATGACGATGCGATGACAATCCATTTCTTGGGTGCGTCATATAATCTCACTGATGCTGAGGTCCTGGAGACAGCCATTCTCAATGCTTCGTCCTTCAGCTTTTTTGACAAGGCTATCCACCACATTGTGACAGACCATGGAGAGGAAAGAGGGGTGATTCTCGCTCCAGATGGCACCACGGTAGCCCTTGCACCCTTACTGCTAGGAATCGAATTAGGACTGAAGGCAAAGATGGAGGGGGCACCAGCTACTGGAATCTTCCCTCTCACCTTAGGCAGGACGCTGGGCTTGTCCTTCCTCAGCCTCCAGGACTTCCCAGCATCTCTTCGCCTGGGGCCTAACGGGTGCTGGGACAGCGTGGACCACCCCAAGATGTTCAAGCTGTCTCGGCCTGCCACTCTGGCCACTGATGCTGTCATTAATGGGGGCATGGATGGAGCTATACTGGGCACGGACCTCAGCAACCTGAGTGAATCTGAACAGCCGCCGGCCCTCAGTGAGATTTTGAAAGGATACTATAGTTTTGTTTTGCATGAGGGGCAGGGTCTTGATGCTGTGACGAGCCATATTAGCCCAAGGCGAAGGGAGCTCTCCAGATCCGTTCTGGAGCCACTTGATCTTCACAGCCAGGTGATGGAGACACTAGCATTGGTCTGGAAGTTGGAGAAGACAGAATGGATTGCATTTGACACTGGAGTGGGGAAGGCGGTGCAGGATGGACTGCGGGTATTTGTGCACAAGTACTGGGGTGAGCTATGAAGTGATGAAAAAAATATACTTGGATTCAAGGTAGGGCTGCACCATGGTTAGCAAATTGTGAAAAAAAAAAACAGGTTATATCCATATTCAAAAGCCTGGAGCCAGTGGATTTGATCAAAATTAATTAATTAATTAATCAAATTTATTGCTAAATAATATTGTGTCAACCAACTAATCGAATTAGTTGACTTCTTAGCCTTGGGGTGGTTAAAGAAAGAATCCTGTGTAAAATATTTCTTATTATAAAGGACTGTTTTGTCATTGTCTGTATTCTGGTGAAAGCCAAACCAATACTGTTTTATGAGTCTGATACAATATCAAACTTAGAGAGTTTAACTCTAAATTTGCCATTTTTTTCCTTTTTTAACATCACATAAACAAATATTTTTGATAACAATCCCTTAAAAACTAACTTCACAACAGGCAGAAAAGGTAACAGCAGAGTGTCCTGAAACACCCAGGAGTACACGTCTACATCACTGCAGCAGGGCGAGAAGTTAAACCACCAGAGGTCAGCAAAAACACGTTTCAAAGGGTCGTTAAGTTTCCCTTTACAGCTGCACTGTTTTTACTGAATGACTTGTAGATTCATCCATAATGAGTCAGACGGAGATTTATCACCAGAAGCTGCAGTTCCACTCAACACAGAGCATTTTAGCATCTTAGAACTCACTGTTTTGTTTTTATGGTCAGCAACCTGAATGTTTTATTCATCATCATCATGATCATCATCCTCACTTGACTGTTTGTACATAGTGACTGTGACTCTAAACACATGTGCTAGGTTAGCGTATCCTCTCGCGTCACCTTTGAGCAACCAGAGTCGTCTTGTTGTCTGAACTCTGATGTAGTATTTCCCAAACTTTCACAAACCACACTGAGGTGGTATTAGATCTGCAGTGGAAAAAGAAAAACCTGGAACCAAAAGCAAGTAGAGTCGGGTCGACTTGAACTGAGAAAGTCCCATGCAGTGGAAAAACACTACAATAATAAAGCAGTTCGTGGCTTTACACTCTTTTCTTGACTGGTTGACTATAACATCTCAAAATCTGTAGTGTATCCTAACCTGCATCCTTTCTCCTCCTCTCCTCAGACTGCCCTCAAATCATCCCTCGCTGTCAGTGGGGGGCAAAAGCCTATCAGGGTACACCTATCCCCCTGTCTCTGCCCCTCCGGTTTCTGTATGTTCACCACACCTATGAACCATCCTCGCCCTGTTTATCCTTCCCAAAGTGCTCTCAGGACATGAGAGCCATGCAGCGTTTCCACCAGGAAGACCGTGGTTGGAGTGACATAGGATACAGGTACCTGGCGTGTAACGGTCTTACTTTGGGAAACACATTTGTCTGCTTTCTTGCTGCGACTTAGATGAGAAGATTGATCGTGTCACTGCATTCTGATTGGATGTGGAGATAGGAGAAAATTAACCTAGCTTAGCATAAAAACTGAAAACAGCTTGGCTCTGATCTAATTCATAAAACATATTTTCCAAAATGACAAACTGATTCATTTCCAGTTAATGTTTATAAGACTGTTTGTAAGAATGCTGCTGATTAATTGTCTTTAATGCACATAAGCACATACTGTTGAAAATGTATGATACTTTAAAATTAATTTGCCATTAATTCTGAATATTTGCACTATTTGTCTCTTAACCCCACCCTCCATTTTTTGCACAACCTTTGTTAAGCTTTCTTCAGAACAGTTACAGTACATTGCATTCATCTACCATGTACTGTCATTCCCCTCAGTTTTGTGGTCGGCTCTGATGGATACGTCTATGAGGGCAGAGGTTGGAACCAGCTCGGCAGACACACCAGGGGGCACAATAACATTGGGTATGGCGTCTCAATCATTGGTAACTACACCGCTTCCCTGCCCTCTCGTCATGCCATGGACCTGTTGCGCCATCGTCTGGTGCGATGTGCAGTAGATGGAGGAGGACTGGTTGCAAACTTCACCATCCACGGTCACAGGCAAGCGGTGAACTACACCTCCTGCCCTGGAGACGCCTTCTTTTCAGAAATAAGAAGCTGGGAACACTTCAGGGAATGACAGAACCCTCACTGCGAGTTTGGGCTTTTACATAGCATTAATGGCTCTTCAGGGTATGATAACTGTTTACTTTTATCAATTTTTTAAAATAGTTTCACTGTATGAAATGGATCTTGAGTTAATCCTCCAGACTCTGAACTAGTTTATCATTTTAATATAGATGACTCAGTTCAGATCCACCTATTCCAGTGCAGGATTAATTAAAATCTGGTCGACCAAGCGGATCTCTCTGGTTTCCTCACATGTGGGGCACCAAAGGTTTAATAGTTAGACTCAGCACTTCAGAGCTCAGTCAGGTTATTGGCCTCCTGAAGGGGCCTTAGGACTAAAATGAGTTTAGAGCCAGTATACATCAAAGATACAAAAATACTTAGGATGTCATGTAGGGTGAACCATCTTGATTCACCAGCTGTTTAATATGTGGAATTTATTCATGTAAGCATTGTTAGGGTAAGAAGAACTTTGTTCCAAGGCCCAAGCAGGCAGGACTGAAAAAAAAAAAAAAATCAAAATCTTATTTCACAATTATCTTATTTCTCCTCTTATGATTTTACAGGAAACGGGTTCCTCAAAAACAGAACAATAAAGAGGCTGGTCAACTGTAATAAATACCATTGTTTCTATTACCTGTCTTGTTCATTTGCATCAGGTCGTTTATCAACAGGATTCATTGCCAGGTACATTTTGCAATGCAATTTTGATGTTGATTCAAACTGAGCAGCAAATGCTTTACCACAACATTAACTTTACAAGGCAAACTTTGTATCTTGAAATGATTTACGTTGTTTATTTAAATTACATTCACAGAAGTCTAACCTGACTCCAGCCCCCAACTTTTCCTCATTTCACAGGGTAAAATGTCTCTCTTGTTAATTGCTAAGTTGCTCATCCTATAAAGGCATTTTACAACTGATCACTGACTGAAATCTGAAAGCATTAAACTCTGTACAAGTAGGGTTTAAATGTGTGCAGGATGCCTCATGGATAATTTAATGAATCTCACAGAGACAAAAGAGCAAAGGCAAAGAGCCTTTAAAAAAGACACACACGATCACATGCATATGTGCATGTGCAGCAACAACATGACATTGCAAGAAAAAAGTTTTCAATGAGTAAGAGTATATAAAAAGATGTCAATTAATTTTCTGAACCATCAACCAGATAATTCATTGTTTCAGTCCTAATGTAGATGTCCAAGGAGCCAGATATGGGGATGCCAGAGTTTGATTGGACAGCTGAAGTCGCATTTAGATTTGCAGTTCCATTGATCCTAGATCACCGTTACAACAACCCTTTAGACGGACCCCAACATTTCCTGATATTTTTTGGGGCATTTTATGCCTTTATTAGACAGGACACTGTAGAGAGGCAGGAAATAAGGGGACAGAGAGGGGGAATGACAAAGAGCGAGGAGTCCAGCCGGCTGGGAGTCGAACCGGGGACTCACCTGCTCAGAGCACATGTGCTCATACGGTACGGGCCCTAACCATTCGGCTATCAGGCTCCCATTTACCCACATTTTAGCACCTTAACCTGACCCACATTTCCTCACACACTGCTGACACTAAATGACCTGACCTGTGCTGCTACACTCAACAGACTGTTTACTCTGTAGAGTTCATTGTACCAGGGGAAGTTGCAGCTGATGAACGACAGGAATAGACTCAAAAACACAATAGACAAGCAGCCAGAGAGGGGCCAGGCTGTTCGTAGGCTGGATGGCAGTAACATTTGCTTGTATATGATAACATGGTGCATGGTGTACTTTTTTCAGCAATATCTTTATTAATATTATCAAATAACCTCTAAAAATATTCTCAACCAGTATGAGGGACATAATAAATCAACCTCACCTGACATGCTGGAGCAGTTATCATACAGATCTGCAGTTAAATCAAATTATATAGCTCAACTTTGGACAGTGCATCATTGCAGCACATCACAATAATGAAAAAGAAAGATCAAAGATTCTTGGGTCGGGGGTTCAAAAAAGTTCAACTGTAATGAAATGTAACTCATACTGAAAGTGTATAAAATTACCACAAATAATGCTGATGCTAAATGACTGAATATGCTCTCTGCGTCTGCCGGCATTAGATGTCGTCCTGATATTGAATTTTGGTCACCCAATGTCACAACCTACATCCAACCAAACATTCATCCAATAACATTGGTGACCTGCTGTGTTGCCTGCTGGGGGAGTTTCCTAATGGAAGACTTGCACAGGTCATGCAACATGTTCTCTCATGTTCTCTGCCCTGTCTGGTTTACAGCCTGTCCTGAGTCCTGTGCCTGTTACAGTAACTGAAGGTTGTTTCTTGTAAATCAGCTGTATTTTTTCACTGAACTACCCAGCAGGTCTGCTTAAAAAACCCCTCTGCACACAAATAAAAAAACCAAACCAAAACAAGAACAGCAGCAAGATAAGCAAGGACTCACTGAATGGAGTAGATGTCAGAGAGCATTACTGGCGACTCTCTTCCAAGTAGCCAAGGTTTGTCTAAAGATGCCAGAAATGCACTCAGGTGTCACTGCAGGCTGTAGATGGCCCCTAATAGTAACTGTTTGCAGCAATTTATTTTGAAAGAGCAACAGCCAATGGGCAACTCAGTCATGTGGCATTTGGCTGACAAACGGTAGGACCATGATCACTCAACTCTATCACTCAGCCAGTCATGAACATTGATGATTATAGGTCTGGAGAGAGCAAAGGCTTCAGTCAAAGCAGACTAAGTCAATAAACAGAGTTAATGAAGCCCTTAAAAATGACACACAACACACAGATGGTGCATGTGCAGCAACAACATGGCAAAGAGGCCAAAGTCTTTAGAGATAACTGATATTATCAAATTGACAAAACTCAGCCGGCACTGAAAGATGACATTATTCATTATTGGTGAATCAGCAAATTGTTTATTCAATTAATCACTGAATCATTTTGGTCAATAAGAGGATGACAACCTCCTGAAGCCTAAAGTTACATCTATACATTTGTTATTATGTTGAGTCAATGAATGCAAAATGCAAAAATATTCAGTTACAATAACATAAAGAAAGAATATGAGAAGCTGGAATTAAAACAAGCTGTTTAACAGCTAACATGGCCTCAGTGTGCTTGATAGTTTAAAAGTGAAACCATGTTTTCAGTCATCAGGATATTTTTTTATTATCATATCACCTCCTCGTGGGGACATTGCATGAAACTGGGCAGTGTGTTCACAGTCTGGTCTGTACAGTTGAGCCAAATTTGTTTGCAATGAAGCCAAAACATTTTGCAATATTTGTTATGTGATCTAACTGCATGGTGGCGATACTGTCACCATTTCATGTAGAGGAGGCACAAGTGAGGGGAAGCCCCTCACCAGGTTTCAGTTGTAGGTTATAGTTGTTTTTTCTTTTTTAGATATTCATGTTGATTCATCATGTTTTGTCAATTTTTGCTCATTTTTTTTCATGGAAAAAAACCAATCATCAAAAAAAAGAAATCATATAAAATCAGCTGTTACATATGGCTGCACTAAAAGTCATGGCACCTATCTCCCCCCAACATGCTTAACATTTCTCGCTGCAAGCCTCAGGAGTCGGAACAATAAAGACTGAGCATCTCAGTCACACAGTGGGAGGGATATACACAGAGATGCACACAAAGTCTTATTGGAGGGAGGGAGGGAGGGAGGAAGGAAGGAAGGAAGGAAGGAAGGGAGGGGTTCAGTTTTGCCTTGGGTCGGCTGGAGTCTCTGCCTCCGTTATTTTGAGTGGTCTGCGTGGTCACTCCCGCTCACAGTCGTGGGTGATCTGGTGAGACCGCACCACCACAGCGGAACAAGGCCGGAGTCCGGAGAGCAGGGGGCGGACATGAAGCCCGTTCGAGTCGCTCTGCTCCACACGCTGGAGGACCTGGCGGACCCGCAGCTGCAGATGTTCGGCTACGCGATCCTGGCCCGGGAGGAGGAGCCGCGGGTGAGACGCGCAGCTCTGGTGGACAAACCTCGGGTGGAAATCGCAGATGTTCTGATTTCAACTTTCACGGAGTCCGGAGTCATAGAGGTGGTTCTGCAGGCGCTGCGGGAGATCGGCTGCAACGACCTGAGAGAGCGCTTCGGTGGGTGTGTCTGCGGTCCTCCACACAAAATGTGTTCTGGTCACTGCTCACTGAAGGGTGTATGTGCAGAATTTTTATTTAAGGATTAATTTAACGAAATGAATAACATTATCATATTCATAGATTTCAGATTGTGCAATAAGGGAGAGGTTCAGGTGTAACTTTTTAGAATTTATCATGAGGTAATTGAGTGATTTGAAAAAAAAAACAACAACCATCAGATGCAAAGTAAAACACTGTATTTTTATACTTCTTAAACATCCTGTGGGGATCTTTGAATTCCACCTGCATATGATCACAAATACTCAGCACAAGTCTCTTTAAAGTGTGGCCTCCTTTCTTGTGTATTAAACTAAGACCTGTGTTCTGCTTGTTTAAAACACAATAGTCTTAAAATATAAGCTGGCAATGACCCTGCACCGGATAAACAAACAGGAAATGAATGGACACAGGACATGAACTGTAGGAAAGTTTATGACTCTGAGAAACTTACTTTCAGTTTTGGTGAGAGCTGCTCTCTGTTTCAGTTTGAAATCAGATATACCACACCACATTAACCCTAGCAGTTTGTTTTAAATGTTGTTATTTTAATCTTCATTCATTTTTGGAAGGATGGTCTGCTGACAGGTACTGTGGGAAAGTTTCTGACATAGTTTCAGTCAGTTTTATCAGTCAGTAATAATTGGTTCCGCCTCAGGCTTCTTCTTATCACTTGTCAGTCAGTTTTACTTTTGAACATTTACTTGTTGCCTAATGGTTATAATGCATTGAACAATATTAAGAGAATCATTTCAGCGCTTTTCAACATGATGTTTTGGTATATTTCCAGCCAAGGACACAAGTGAAGGATCGCCGACATCTGCTTCCAGTAAGCGAGTGTTTTTTGGATGATGTGAAACACCTTCAGGTCCTCATGTGAAGAGCTCATGTTGATGTGCAGGTGTGTTGATGAAAAAATAATCAAATAAACTGACTATTTGTAGAATACGGAGACATCATGAAGGTGGAAACTACTGGAGCTTCAATGCAAACAGCTCAGCAGGACTATCTGGATTTCTCAGGTAAAACATTTATCTGCGCCTGCTGTGTAACGATATCAGGTGGTTGATTTGGAGAAGGCTGCACTGAAGCCAAACTCCTGTTCTTTCCTTACTTACTTTCAAAAGGTGCGAGGGCGTCACATGCCATGGCAGAGACTGATCTGATAGAAATGAACAACTACAAATCCGTCATCAAAAATGCGGCTGGTAAGAAAGGAGTTGATCCAGCTCTCATCGCTGCCATGATCTCCAGATCCTGCAGGGCTGGAAAGACGCTGTCAGGAGGCTGGGGCTGCTGGGACGAAAAGAGACAAAAATATAACACCTTTGGGCTGATGCAGGTTATAATTCACCGTTTTACTATATCTCTCTCTCTCTCTCTCTCAGTCACATCTTCGTGTTCGACTACAGTAGCAGTGGTTTCAATCTGAACTCCAATATTTCCACAGATTGACGTTAATCCAAAGGGAGGTGGACACACTCCAAAAGGCTCATGGGACAGTGAGGAACACCTCTGCCAAGCCACCGACATCCTGATTCGTTTCATCACACGCATAAGGCAAAAATATCCCCAGTGGAGCAAGGAGGAGCAGCTGAAAGGTTTGTTTTACTCACCAGCTAAAGTTTCACGACAAAGCCTCTTTCACACCTTGCTCTAATTTATGTTTGTCTCCTCAGGAGGGATAGCGGCCTACAATGCAGGAGATGGGAACATTGGGCCTGGTAAAGATGTGGACTCCAAAACCACAAATGGAGACTACGCTAATGATATCGTTGCAAGAGCTCAATGGTACAAAAGCAATGGTGGCTTTTAAATCCTGAAGCTGCCATAATGTCCTAATGCAATATGCTTCTATAGATTCAATAAGTTCCACTGTGGCCTTTAACATTACTCCTTTTCAAAGCCTTTGCTTGTTATGATTTTGGAAAATTGCACTAGACTATTCTCACTGTATTACTTTGGTGTTGAAAAAAAATTAAAAACATTATTTTTCTCTGAACTGTGATGAGTGTCCTTTCCTTTTCTATATTACTAAATAAGGAGGACTGACATTACTACAGTGGAGTACAATAAAATGTGTTCAATGTGGTTTTAATGTTGCCTTTGGGAATAAAACACTCTTTCACCTCACCTCTACATCTGGCAAGAGACACTTTGGTAATTCCAGGTCCCCACTCCCATCCAGTCTGTCCCCCTTGCTGTTGTACAGTCACCTCTATAGCAGCACTACAATAAACACAAGTTAGCGACTTCTTAACATGGAAATTGGTGAGTAACAATAATAAAGTTAGCTTTACTGTCTGTATAAGGAAAACAATAGTGGATAATGCTAATTTTGTGAGATAAGAGTAATGTTACCTTCTTGGCTGAAATCCACATGGACTCAACCGAAGCTCAGGAACAGCCTTGTCGCTCAAAAATGAGTAGTATGAGAAGTTTGATTAATTAAAAAAAATGTTATCAAAAACGAAACATTAGCCTACAATAATCAGTATGATGATGACGATGAAGAAGGACTTGACTAGTTTTATTGGTTAATCGACCACAATAACTTTGAGGGATGAACAGCATTTTATAATTATGATGAAACAGATTATTATACTGTTGTAAATCCACGGTAAATTTGCAGCATTTACATCTGATTTAGCTTATTGTTATTAAAACCACAGAGTGTGGACTCAGACGCAAGACTCTCTAAAACAGGTTCTGTACACAAGCATCAGTCCAAGTAGACAAACACATCTAAAGGGTAATGCAAACTCACAATCAGAGAGAGAGAAAAAAACTGGTCAAAAACACAAGGCAAACACACACACAAAAAAAAAAAAAATTGCTGGATCACTTGCTGTGACAAGTAAACATGAACTAGCACAAAAGACGAGGAGCGTGCAGACTAAATACACTGGGAGGGGGAAGCCAACTAGACACAGGTGCAACACATTAGGGAGGGGTCAACAATCACAGGCACAGGAAACACTGCTCTGCCAAGTAGAAATATTTGAATGAGCATCATGTTGTACACATTCAGCATCACTTATTCATCTTTGCAAACTTTAGGGTGTCACTGAAAATTTAAAGTTAAGTTCTGTGGGTTTGAACAAGGTTTGGCTGCACCACAGTTTGTAATGAGTGATCCACAAGAGGGTCAGTGAGGTTTCGACAAAAGACAATATTTGGCTATATATAATATTATCATGACTGAGCACATTTTCATCATAAATAGCAGAAAGAAAACGTTCTCAAGCAGAAGAAGGATAAGAAATAATGTGGGATATGTGTTCATATCTATGTGACACAAAGCAGAGAGGAGCAAAGGTGCATTAAAGTTTCACTACCTGTCACAGGAAATCTCCATTCTCCATGTTATCAGCGATAATAAACTTATGACTCTGCATCAGCATAACACACCTCAAGACTGAAAGTGAATTATTAAGTGATCTCCTTTTAGGTGTGAAGTTCAAAAAGTTCAGCACTAAGGATAATTCCTACTGAAAGCATTTTCATTCATTTAGATGCTAAATGACCGAATATGCTCTCTGCAACAAACCAACAGACCACAAACAGACCCCAACATTTTCCTATAATTTAGCACCTTAACCTGCACTTTTCTTCACATATTGCTGATACTACTTGTGCTGCTACACTCAACAGACTGTTAACTTTGTAGAGTCCATTGTGCCATGGGAAGATGCAGCAGATGAAGAACAGGGATGGACTCAAAAAGCAGCCAGAGAGAAGCCAGAGAGAAGCCAGGCTCCGTGATTTACAACAACACAAACAGCCCCTTAAGGTTCTGGCTGAAAACGAAAACTCCAGTAAGTTTGTAGGACGGATGATAGCATGGTGCAACAATAGAAAGTGGAACAATCAAGGAGCAATATCTTTATTAATATTTTCAAATAACCTCCAAAAATATTCACATCCAGTATGAGGGACATGATGAGGACATGAACTTCAGCTGACGTGCTGGAGGCCTGAACACGCTGATCTGCAGTAAAAAGTGACCTGATGTGAGGTTATACTGTGCCCACTGAAAAAGAGCAAAGGTTTAGTCTTGAAGTTACATGTTCTTCATGCTATCAGCATTGCTGAACTTTAGAACTTTTGCACATCACTGTAACACATCACAATAATGAAAATGAAAGAGTTTCTTGGGTCTGAAGTTCAAAAAAATTCCAAGATCAACACCAATGAAATATAACTTTGAAAGTGAACTACTGCAACTGAAAGTGAAAGTCTGCATTATTATTATTTCCAAATTTGCACAGTCCTAAAACAAGAGAGAGAGAAGTTAAACTTAAAACCAACAACATATCTTTGTCAGCTGTCGTCAGTATTCTATATCAAATTCATGTTGGCATCAGACGTTGTCCTGACATTGAATTTTGGTCACCAAACATCACAACCTAAATTCAGCTTAATGTCTAATGACATTGGTGACTTGCTGCGTTGCCTGCTGGGGGAGTTTCCTAATGGAAGACTTGCACAAGTCGTGCAACATGCTTTCTAGAAGCTGCATTTACTGCTCTGTCTGGTTTACAGCCTGTCACATTATGCTGCTGACTGAGCAGAGCAAATGAATGACATCCGGCTGTTAGTGTATCTGACAGAGTCCTGTGCCCGTGACAGTAAGTGAAGGTTGTTTCTTGTAAATCAGCTGTATTTTTTCACTGGTGATGTACCCAGCAGGTCTGCTTAAAAACCCCCTCTGCAGGTGAAAAACAAGAACAGCAGCAAGATAAGCAGGTCAAAGTGAAACTGAAAGTATAGTAACCTTATATAAGCACAGTTGTTCCTGCATGTTGGCACCACAGAGAGGACAGAGGAGCACAGAGCTACAGCTCTAACACACCAGTTCAAAGAAGACTATCAGACCAGGAAACAGGAGAAAATGAGTGAGTTGTTTTATACAGTTTGATCTTCACTGAATGTGTTTGTAGTGGGAAAAATAGTGTGTCTTATCACTTCATTATGGTTTGTTCTAATGTGAATGTATGTAGAGGAAAAATAATCTGATGAACTAAACAACTGTAGGTTATGGAGACATTATGAGGATTCAAACTACTGGAGCTTCATGGCAAACTTCTCAGCAGGACAGGCTGGGATACGAAGGTGAACACTGCAGTAGACAAACACAGGAGCTGATTGATCAAATATTGTAGAAAAATAATCATTTCACAATCTAAATCTACAGTGTTTCTATATCTAGGCACTTACAGACAACATGATGAATTTATTACACTGATGCAATGATCCTGTTTTCTGTTGGATTTCTTTCTGCAAGGTGTGAGTGCATCACACACCATGGCCAAGACGGACCAAGAGAGAATGGGAAGGTACAAGTCAATAATCAACAGAGTGGGAAACGACACTGGAATCGATCCAGCTCTCATTGCTGGCATCATCTCTAGAGAGTCCAGGGCTGGAAATGCACTGGACGGAGGCTGGGGGGACGGGGGTAGAGCCTGGGGACTGATGCAGGTTGTGACAACTACTGTTGTTTTACTTACTTCTTCTTTGTAGAGTCTCACATTACAATACAATAACAGGAATGTTCTTTTTTTTAAATTCTCATATCTGTAGGTTGATATTACCAGCACTGGAGGTAGACACACGCCACAGGGTGCATGGGACAGTGAGGAACACATCCGCCAAGCAACTGGGATCTTGGTTTATTTTATTGAACGAATCCGCAATAAATTTCCAAACTGGAGCAGAGAGGAGCAGCTGAAAGGTTTGTTTCACTGAACCAGTCGACTCGTACACATCAACTTCCTTCACACTTTGTTTTGCTTTGTTCTCATTTACATATGTGTCCCTGCAGGAGGGATAGCAGCCTACAACATGGGGGACGGAAACGTCAGATCCAAGAACGTAGATGAAAGCACAACCGGTGGAGACTACTCCAATGATGTTGTTGCCAGAGCTCAGTGGTACAGAAACAATGGTTTCTGAAAGCTGAAACTGTCCACAACAAAAATCTTTTGAATGTTCTCCTGCAAATGCTGAGTAAAACACTGTATTATATATATATATATATATATATCTGCAAAATAAACATCATGTGAAACCACAAATGATGAATCTGTATATTTGGCTCAGAGTGACCTCTCACTGCTGTTGAAGCAGCTTCTGGATTAAATCACTGGACATAATACTGATGATGCACCACATTCATTCTAGCAGTTTGTTTCAAATGCTATTACTTTAACTTTTATTTCATTTATTTCTGTTTTCTTTTTCTCTGTTGGTATCATACATTATCTAGACTGGAGAGAGCAAAGGCTTCAGTCAAAGCAGACTAAGTCAGTAAACAGTTAATGAAGCCCTTAAAAATGACACACAACACACAGATGGTGCATGTGCAGCAACAACATGGCAAAGAGGCCAAAGTCTTTAGAGATAACTGATATTATCAAATTAACAAAACTCAGCCGGCACTGAAAGATGACATTATTCATTATTGGTGAATCAGCAAATTGTTTATTCAATTAATCACTGAATCATTTTGGTCAATAAGAGGATGACAACCTCCTGAAGCCTAAAGTTACATCTATACATTTGTTATTATGTTGAGTCAATGAATGCAAAATGCAAAAATATTCAGTTACAATAACATAAAGAAAGAATATGAGAAGCTGGAATTAAAACAAGCTGTTTAACAGCTAACATGGCCTCAGTGTGCTTGATATTTTAAAAGTGAAACCATGTTTTCAGTCATCAGGATATTTTTTTATTATCATATCACCTCCTCGTGGGGACATTGCATGAAACTGGGCAGTGTGTTCACAGTCTGGTCTGTACAGTTGAGCCAAATTTGTTTGCAATGAAGCATTAATTGATTTGACCACACCCACAAAGGTTTGTTAGCAGATCAATGAAAAACTATATATGATGTGTCAAATCAAACACATGGGCAGTGTTCTGGGTCACCTAACCCTAATATGTGCCAGGATTGGTGAAGCCTGGATTAAAGCTGTAAGATAGGGAGTCAAAAAATTCAAAATGGTGGTAAGAGTTTAATGACACAAATGGGTGTGGCTTGTATCAATCTCCTCAGCATCACTCACTGAATCCAAAGACACTGGATTTTTCTTCGTCTCACGGTTTCCAAGATAACCGCCAAAACATTTTGCAATATTTGTTAGGTGTTCTAACTGCATGGTGGCGATACTGTCACCATTTCATGTAGAGGAGGCACAAGTGAGGGGAAGCCCTTCACCAAGTTTCAGTTGTAGGTTATTAATTAATTAATTAATTAATTAATTTTATTTTTATTACACTATGGTAATTCCCGTCCAGTCTGTCCCCCTTGCTGTTGTACAGTCACCTCTATAGCAGCACTACAATAAACACAAGTTAGCGACTTCTTAACATGGAAATTGGTGAGTAACAATAATAAAGTTAGCTTTACTGTCTGTATAAGGAAAACAATATGATATCAAAACAGAAACATTAGCCTACAATAATCAGTATGATGATGATGATGAAGAAGGACTTGACTAGTTTTATTAGACACAGGTGCAACACATTAGGGAGGGGTCAACAATCACAGGCACAGGAAACACTGCTCTGCCAAGTAGAAATATTTGAATGAGCATCATGTTGTACACATTCAGCATCACTTATTCATCTTTGCAAACTTTAGGGTGTCACTGAAAATTTACAGCCTGTCACATTATGCTGCTGATTGAGCAGAGCAAATGAATGACATCCGGCTGTTAGTGTATCTGACAGAGTCCTGTGCCCGTGACAGTAAGTGAAGGTTGTTTCTTGTAAATCAGCTGTATTTTTTCACTGGTGATGTACCCAGCAGGTCTGCTTAAAAACCCCCTCTGCAGGTGAAAAACAAGAACAGCAGCAAGATAAGCAGGTGAAACTGAAAGTATAGTAACCTTATATAAGCACAGTTGTTCCTGCATGTTGGCACCACAGAGAGGACAGAGGAGCACAGAGCTACAGCTCTAACACACCAGTTCAAAGAAGACTATCAGACCAGGAAACAGGAGAAAATGGGTGAGTTGTTTTATACAGTTTGATCTTCACTGAATGTGTTTGTAGTGGGAAAAATAGTGTGTCTTATCACTTCATTATGGTTTGTTCTAATGTGAATGTATGTAGAGGAAAAATAATCTGATTTGTAGGTTATGGAGACATTATGAGGATTCAAACTACTGGAGCTTCCAGAATAGTTTAACTTAAATGACTAAATATCAACAAACTCTTGTGAAAACCAAAGAAAAGCCTCCGAGGCTCAAACGTTGAGCCTAAAAAAAAAAAGGATTTCTACATACATACATATATATATATATATATACACACACACACACAAATATATATATATATATATATATATATATATATATATATATATATATTTTTTTTTTTTTGCTACCCCTTATAGTCTCATGCCACCCTTCTGCCCCCCCATGAATATTTCTCTAGATCCACTCCGCCCCTCCAGATGTTAATCAGAGGTTAACGGAATTTGAAGTGGGTGTGGCTGTTTCCACATGAAGCAGGCCTGAGTATTACAGGCTGCAACGAGCTTTGCCAAGCAGCGGGTAGAGGAGCGACAGGTCTCACATCTCTGCTCCCACAGGGCTGGAGACGGGACAGGAGCAATGGATGGGTTGTTTACTCCCGCACTTACACCCCAGTGGCTGTTGTGTGAGGATGCGTTTGACATGAAACTGTAGAGAGTGGGGACTGTGAAGTGCTGCAGGTCCTCATGCTTTGTGCGAATGTCAAAGAGATCTCCTCTAATAAACCGGTCTTTTGCAGGTTCCTACTTCTCCTCTTCTTCTCCTTCTTCTTCTGATCCTCCTAAGTATGGAGACATCATGAAGGTTTCAACAACTGGAGCTTCAAGGAAAACTGCGCAGCAGGACAAGCTGGGATGCGCAGGTAAACACTGCAGATCACATAGAATATATAGAATCATGTAACCATCTGTATTTATAGTGTTTTACTTGGCCTTTAATTAGTCTCAAAACTATAGCGCATTTCCATGGATGTCGAATAATTGTGGCCAAAGCAGTGTGAGCACTTTATATGAGACTGTAACTGTATAAACATGATTTACGGATGGGCCATATATAAAATAAAGAGATGATCTGCAATTACACTGAGAAACTGACATTATTTGACCTGCTCTCTGCCCTGGATTATAACCACTCCTTTTTTTTACCAGTTTAAATAACTTTTTAAATAACTAATATAATTAAATAAATGAATAATTAAATAATATCATGAATAATTTTCATTGTATTATTCTGCAGATCTGCTGTTTGAGTCAGAAAGAATATGTTAGTTCAACAGTTGAGAAAATGAAGTTCCAAAGGAAAGGGCTGTATGACGGCAAGATAAAGCAGTGAAAATATGTAAAATATAGCTTCCACTTAAACTGATATCATGGTTTTTTCTGTGGGCATGTTTTTAAGTGGGTAAAATACTTTTGCTGTCCCCGTCCACAGCAGTACATCGCTCAGCTCCTGCTGCTTCTCTAAACTGGCAGCGTGCTGATTCGAATCCACTGCAGGTAAAACACAGACTATAGATAACTACCTTCAACCCCACGTCAAGTAACCAGAACTATCACATCACATGAGAGTCTCTTTTGTAGCCAGCACCAAGTGTACATTTGAGGAACTGCAGTTTTTGGCATTTTGGTGCTTGGTGTTGGGGGTGTTGCCAGCGTGTAGGGGGGGTTGAGCGAGTGCTCGTCACAGACTCGTGCTTGTGTGACTGTTTGCAAGTTTTGAGGCTAATTAAATGCCAGAGTTTCTTTATCTGTGAACTGACAGGCAAACAGGTGCATCTGCTGCACTGATGCAATGATCCTGTTTTCTGTTGGATTTCTCTCTGCAAGGTGTGAGTGCATCACACACCATGGCCAAGACGGACCAAGAGAGAATGGGAAAGTACAAGTCAATAATCTATACAGTGGGAGAAGATTATGACATCCATCCAGCTCTCATTGCTGCCATCATCTCCAGAGAATCCAGGGCTGGAGCAACGATTGAACACACTGGAGGCTGGGGAGACTGGGACCAAAGCAGAAACGCGTGGAATGCTTTCGGGCTGATGCAGGTTGTAACGACCGCTGTTGTTTTACTCACATCTTCTTAGTAGAGCCTCACATTACAGCACAATAACAGGAATGTTCATCTATTTCATTCCCATTCCTGTAGG